>NC_089585.1:97594033-98194033 GCF_019320115.1 Miscanthus floridulus
TATAGAACTGACCGGAGCGTCCGGTCATCACGACCGGAGCGTCCGGTCACCCCGCAGAAGCTCATAACGGATAGTTTTTCAGGCTGCCTTATAAATAGAAGCTCCACTCGTGAGTGGAGCAACTTTTGCTCATTCCAACAGCTGAGAAACACGTTTGTGAGTGCCAAGAAGAGCAAGTTCCTAGTGAGGTGTTTGTGATTTGAGAATCCAAGAGAGTAGCCTCACTAGCAAATCAAGAGTAGCAAAGTGTGCATCCATCGTCTCATTAGGCTTCGCGTGGTCAAGTGAGAGTTCGTGCTTGTTACTCTTGGTGATCGCCATCACCTAGACGGCTTGGTGGTGATTGGGAGTTTGGTGTTCACCCGGCGGAGCTTGTGGGTGACCCAACTCAAAGTTGTGAGCGGCTTTGGGTGATTCGCCGCGACGGAGTGTCGAAGAATCAACCCGTAAAGAGCACTTGATCCTTGCGCGGATCAAGGGGGAGCTACACCCTTGCGCGGGTGCTCCAACGAGGACTAGTGGAGAGTGGCGACTCTTCGATACCTCGGCAAAACATCGCCGCGTTCCTTTCTCTCCCTATTTACTTTGAGCACTTACTTTGAGTATTTACTTTAAGCAATTCAATACTTGTTTTACATCCATAGAATTGCTTGCTTGAGTAAGGTTGGAACATAGGTGGTGAGTTCGTTGTGCATTAGTTTGATAGAAATACTTTTCTAGGCACAAGGGGTTAATTGGGCTATCCGTAGGATTTGTTTATTGCAAGAGAATTTCGAATTAGCCCAATTCACCCCCCCTCTTGGGCATCTTGATCCTTTCACCGTCTAATGAACATCTCAACCTAGATAAGGGAGATAAAACGGTTGATCAAACTCTCTACTGCTCTATGATTGGTAGCTTGTTATACTTAACCGCATCTAGGCCCGATATCATGTTTAGTGCATGTATGTGTGCTAGATTTCAAGCTAATCCTAAGGAAGCTCATTTGATTGTCGTTAAAAGAATCCTTAGGTATCTTAAGCACACACCAAGCGTTGGCCTTTGGTATCCCAAAGAAGCTAGATTTAAATTAGTTGACTATTCCGATTTGGATTATGCCGGTTGCAAAGTTGATAGAAAAAGTACATATAGAAGGTGCCATTTGCTTGGTAGATCACTTGTGTCTTGGTCCTTCAAGAAGTAAAATAGTGTGGCTTTATCCACCATCGAAGCAGAATACATTGCCGCGGGTACTTGTTGTGCACAAATACTTTACATGAAGCAAACTTTGCTATACTATGGTGTAGTTCTAGAAAAGGTACCACTTTTGTGTGACAATGAGAGTGCGATAAAAATTGTTAATAATTCGGTTCAACACTCTCACATCAAGCACATAGATATCCATCATCACTTTCTTAGAGATTATGTTGCTAAGAATGATATTTCACTAGATGGTGTAAGGACCGATGATCAATTAGCGGATATCTTTACTAAACCGCTATATGAGGCTACATTTTGTCGGTTGAGGAATGAGCTCAATGTGCTTGATTTTAGCAACTTCACTAGAAAATAAGCTTGTGTTATACCTTGCATTGCATTGTAATATACAACATGTTAATTTCTTGGTAATGCATTTAGGGCTTGTCTAACATAGTTAAGATAATCGTCAAAAAGCATGTGAAGAAGCTTAACCTTGGATCAAACTTGATAAGCAACTAGAATTACTTTCAAGTATTGCATTGCATATGCATGTATGTTGTTTTGTTGTTTCTCTTCAATCACCTTTTTATTGTCTATTTTCTTAAAAAGAATTATAGCCTAAGGCAAAATACTTTAAAAAATTTGAGGATTTGAGAGAGGTCACTCATATCGGTCCCAATTGATATTTATTTGGGTCTTATTGAAGTTGAGACTAGATTGGGAACAGATAGCATGAAGGAACTTTGAAGATTTGCTGAAAAAGAGTGACCGGACACTACATCGGACTCTGGAGTCCAACGTCCACTCAGTTCATAGGAGGTGAACAGTTACTGCGAAGTAGTGACCGGACGCTGAAATAATTCTTTCCCTACGTCCGGTCAGATGACGTCCCTACATCCGGTCAAGCGAAGAAGAAGATCTAAGGATCGACCGGACTCTGGCTACGTCCAGTCAATGGTGATCGAACGCGTCCGGTCACGACTTGGGAGGTTTTGGACCTCTCTGTTGTCGATCGGACTCCGGGTGGCAGCATTAGGTCATTGCCACTAGAGTGTCCGATCAGTAGAAATCGTATGGGATCTGAACTCTTCTCCATTTCCTTTTCAATCATGGGTGGGTCACCTCATATAAACCGCATCGCGCCATGACCTAAGCCCGCATCCCACAACCGCACCGACTTTGCCGCCACTCACCCAAGTCGCCATGCTCCTATGCCCTAGCCGTGCTGCAACGCCATCGTGCCCACGCCACATCACGCTGTCGTGTCCTGCGATGCCGTGCCCACACCGAAGCCATGCCATCGTGCTAGCCATCATAGCTTGCCCACACCACCCGTAGCTCTCCCACGCCACCGCCTATGACTCCCCTACCACATCAACGCCACCTACCTAGCACTGCCACGCTAGCTTCCATGGCGGTAGTTGTCCTCCACGCCATGCGCTCATGCCACATTGCTCCTCATCGGTGACCTAGTCCCATCCAGTGCCGCATTGTGTCATCGGAACCCTAACCCTAGATGTTTTCTCGATGGTGCCCTCATGTTCCATTCCTTTGCTCTTCGGATCGTTGATTCATCAGGTAGCAAGCCCTCACTTCTAATTTCGTATCTATTGCTTGCTTCTTAGGGTTTCATATCTCTAGATTATATTGAAATTATTTATATATCTGATCTATTCTATCGTGCAGCGAGTTAGTGTGTTTGAGGTCACTTTGACAGTTGTCAGTCAACTTAGGGCCAAGCCCGCAAGTAAGGATCGAGGCCAAGCCTCAGAGGTGACAGTTGACAGTTGATTCTTGTCAGTGGTGGTTGTGCTTTTTAGCTCCAGCAATGACACATTTCAAGAACGCCGGAGGTGGTTCAGGTGATGAGGATCCGAGTCCTCTGCCTCACCTGTTTGCTGAGGTGAAAGGCAAGGGGACAAAGAAGACTACATCAAAGAAGCGGAAGTTTGTAGATGCTAATACAGCAAGAGCAATAGCAGTAGTAGCTACCATAGAGCGTGTAGAGAGATGAGGTGCTCAGAGTGGTGTTGTCATTGCAGATCAGCTTTCACTAGCATAGAGGGTAGCCATTGAGCAGGTTGAGCATCATCATGGTAGTTCAATTGGGATTGTCATGCTTGAGGGACGACATGTTGTTTTGGAGGAGACTCAGCTTCAGGGGGAGCCATAGCAGTAGACACAACCACCATTGTAATTAGAGGGTGCTGAGCAGACTCAGAAGGGAGAGCAGACAGAGGAGATAGAGCAGGCACCTCAACCACAGTTACGCCGCTCTGGTCATATTTGTACCCAGGTGACATTGAGGCTAGAGACATAGAGGAGGGGTTCTCATCCACCTCCAAGACCACAGGGTCCACCTCTAGTGACTCATCTAGACTTGAGGGCCACCATGACCAAGCAGGTGTAGCAGCTCAGGTTTGTTCAGTTCAAGGACTGGTTCCCACCAAGGAGGGATGAGCATGCTTCAGAGGGTTTCTATACACCACTACAGGAGGATTTCTATAATGCTTATTTGAACAGTGGTGTGACTTTTAGATCTCAGAGAGTATGCTCTATTGAGGCCATTGTAGCAGCAGCTGGAGAGCAGATTTGCCCTCACCTCTCTTACTTAACAGGGCTAACAGACTTACTTGGATGGACAAATAGATATGTTCCATCATGGGTCTATGAGTTCTACGCTACACTTTGGATTGACCTAGCTCACAGGTTCATATACTTTGCATTCAGAGGCCATGACTATAGGTTGATGAGCTTTAGGGTCAGAGAGATCCTCAGGTTATAGGAGTCACCCATCCGCCTTCATGAGGTTTGCTATGGACACATAGAGCCTCCTAGACGCCCTCACGGTGGTCTTATGCCTCCCACAGATCTCATTTGACCTTGCTTCACAGAGCCATTCGGCGAGGGGTCAAGCAGGACACCAAGGGATCTTACTCCTACAGTGAGACTGCTAGATGTTATCATGAGGAGAACCCTACTTCCGAGGATGGGATATCACGAGGGTTTGACTCGCATTTAGTTATGTCTACTGAACTCCCTGATCTAGTAGACAATATTTGATATATGGGATCTCATTCTTTCTGAGATGGAGGATACACTTGCAGAGGGATTCAGAGATCATAGACAACTGCCATATGCTCACTAGATCACATTTCTGTTTCACAAGGCAGTTACAGTGAGGCCTCCTAAGATATTGGCAGAATATCTAGGCGCTACTACAGAGTTTCTAGCTTATAACATGACTCAGATGCTCCGCCATAGTGCAACAAGGACACCTAGCTAGCCGCATCGTTGCCCAAAGGTGCTAGAGACTGCAGCCTAGTAGGATGAGATCATCAGGGGCGTAGCAGCTACAGAGGGGGAGGAGCAAGATGCTCACTAGGAGGGTATGGTCGAGAGCAACCCCAGTGATAGTTCAGATGATGACTACTAGGATATCCCTCAGATGCCTCCACGATGACATGACGGTGAGGCTAGCGGCTCTAGCTCAGCTCCACAGGCACCATAGACAGACCCCGCTCTACTTGCGATTCTTGAGCAGATGAGGCAGGATTAGGCTCGCCAGACCCAAGAGACAACAACTGCTCTAGCATAGGTTCAGGCTAGACAGGATGAGTTCTAGCGACAGCAGCAGGCTATATAGCAGCAGCAGCAGGCCATGCAGTAGCAGCAGCTCCTCATTCAGTAGTAGTTACTTGGGTTTATGTAGCATGTTGTTACTGCTATTGGAGCTCTAAAAGGTCCTAATGGCTAGAGGGGGGTGAATAGCCTAATAAAAATTTGTACAATAACACTTAACAAAATGGTTAGATAATTATGAGGCGAAGCAAGTATTGTGCTAGCCTACTCAAAATGTAAGCCACCTACCACAATTCTAGTTTAGATAGTATCTATTCACACAATAGCTATGACACTACCCTATGTTAGTGTGCTCTCAAAGGCTAACTAAAGAGCCACACCAACCAAGCAAGAAAGCTCTCACAACTAGCTACACTAAAGAGCTTGACAACTAGTTTGCGGTAATGTAAGAAGAGTGATCAAGATGGTTATACTGCCGTGTAGATGAAGGAACCAATCAATCACAAGGATGAATAACAATGAAGACCAATCACCTTGGAATCAAAGATGAACACAATGGTTTTTTTACCGAGGTTCACTTGCTTGTCGGCAAGCTAGTCCTCGTTGTGGCGATTCACTCACTTGGAGGTTCACGCGCTAATTGGCTTCACATGCCAAACCCTTAATAGGGTGCCGCACAACCAACACAAGATGAGGATCACACAAGCCACGGGCAATCCACTAGAGTACCTTTTGGCCCTTCGTCGAGAAAAGGTCAAGAACCCCTTATAATCATCACAATTGGAGCCGGAGACAATCACCACCCTCCGCTCAATGATCCTCGCTGCTCCAAGCTATCTAGGTGGTGGCAACCACCAAGAGTAACAAGCGAATCCCACAACGAAACACGAACACCAAGTGCCTCTAGATGCAAACACTCAAGCAATGCACTTGGATTCTCTTCCAATCTCACAAAGATGATAAATCAATGGTGGAGATGAGTGGGAGGGCTTTGGCTAAGCTCACAAGGTTGCTATGTCAATGAAAATGGCCAAAGGTACTGAGCTTCAACCGGCCATAGGGCTTAAATAGAAGCCCCTATGAAATAGAGCCATTGTACTCCTTCACTGGGCACAGCGCGGGGTGACCGGATGCTCCGGTCCGATCAGCTAGACACTGGCCCTCAGCGTCCGATCACGTGATACATGCCACATGTCCCCTCTCTTTGAATGTTGTTCGCCCAATCTCAACTGTCATCTATTGACCGAACGCAGCGCACAAACTGACCGGATGCTCAGCCTCCAGCGTCCGATTGTTTCCAGTAAGGTTCCAGAAATGATTTTCTTCGACCGGACATGTCCAGCCATGCTTGACTAGACCCTACCAGTGTTTGGTCTTATAGTGATTTTCTTCTACGCCGCCCGACAATAGGACCAGACGCAGCCTTCCAGCGTCCGATTGCTGAGCGACCCAGCGTTCGATCAGTTGACCGACGCCAGCGTCCATGCTGCTACAACTGACTGGACGCGTCGGTCCCTCTGAGACCAGCGTCTGGTCACCTTGTGACCAGTGAGACTAACTCCTTTTCACCTCTAACTTCTTCACCCTTGTTCAAATGTGCCAACCACCAAGTGTATCACCATGTGCACATGCGTTAGCATATTTTCACAAACATTTTAAAGGGTGTTAGCGTTCCACTAGATCCTAAATGCATATGCAATGAGTTAGAGTATCTAGTGGCACTTTAACAATCGCATTTCGATGTGAGTTTCACCTCTCTTAATAGTACGGCTATCAAACCTAAATGTGATCACACTCTCTAAGTGTCTTGATCACCAAAACAAAATAGCTCCTACAATTTACCGTTGCCTTAAGCTTTTTGTTTTTCTCTTTCTTCTTTCCAAGTCCAAGCACTTGATCATCACCATGGCATCATCATCATTATGTTATGATCTTCATTTGCTTCACCACTTAGAATGTGCTACCTATCTCATGATCACTTGATAAACTAGGTTATCACTTAGGGTTTCATCAATTCACCAAAACCAAACTAGAGCTTTCAATCTCCCCCTTTTTGGTAATTGATGACAACCCTTTCATAAAGATATAAATTGAAATTCAATTGAATCCATGTTGCTTGCTCAAGCATATTTACCATGTGTAAAAGGATATGGACAAGTTTCATAAACCCCATATGGTAGCAATTGCTCCCCCTACCTATGTGCTAAGAGTTTGGATTGTAGCTTGCACATATACTTAGATAGGAAATATAGGAGACAATGTCTACCAAATGATGCTAAGGTATAAAAGATGAACCTTTGAAGCGTGATGCCAAACGGAGTGCACCATTATACCATCCTTAGCACCATGGTTAGCTTGATACCACTTGGAAACACTTAGAAATGAAAGTTATCTTGTGATATCATTTCAACATTCAATCTTACAACTAACATACATCATACAAGCATGGATATTTTAAATTTGGAACTTATGCCATGCAAGCAAGCATATGAGATGCACATTCAAATCCACCATACAAGTTTATGAGCTTGCTCCTCCTACTTGTGTGCTCAACATTTTAATTGATCCCTTTTCTTTGTCATATTTCTCCCTTTATATCAAGTTCTCTCCCTATCACTTGTATATTTATTTCTCTTCCCCTTTGTGTTGTCTTTTCACTATCTTTGTGCATTATTTCTCTCCCTTTGTCATCAATGATCACAAAGGCTTAAATTATAGATAAGTTGAGATTATCAATGTCAATCAATGGTGTGAGGATCATATTTCCAAATTTGTTCCAATCTAGATCATTTGTCAAAGATATTTAACCCGGTTTGATCCAAGGACAAGCTTCTTCACACCTCTAAATAAGGATTATCTTGTACCATGTTGAGTTAAACACTTAGAGATCATTTTCTAGATTAAACACTAGGTTGACAAGCCCATAAACATGTCATGCTACCACTAGATCAAGTCAAGCATAGAAACAATAGTGGTACCATACAATCATCAAATTTATTTGATTTTCATGAATAAGCCTAATAAAATGAAAGATGTCTAGATGCACTAAACATGTCATTAGTAAGTATGTATGCCATGCCAATCAATATTTACCTTGGATTGCTCCAAGGAGAGGCATGTTATATAAGTGAGGGGTGCATCAACACATATTTGAGAAATCCAATATGTTTAACTCATTCCTTAGCTTGCAAAACCTTTTCTCATCCAATGGTTTGATGAATATATCGGCAAGTTGATCTTTGGTGCCTACACTCTTAATGCAAATATCCCCTTTTTGTTGATGATCTCTTATGAAATGGTGGCAGACATCAATGTGCTTTGTTCTTGCATGTTGAACCAGATTGTTGGTCAACTTGATTGCACTCTCATTGTCACATAGCAATGGCACTTTCTTGAACTTGATTCCAAAATCACACAAAGTGGCCTTCATGCAAAGTATTTGTGCACAACAACTACTGATGGATATGTATTAGGCTTCGGCGGTTGATAATGCAATATTATTTTGCTTCTTGGATGACCATAAAACAAGTGATCTTCTCAACAATTGATATGTGTCCGAGGTGCTCTTCCTTTCAACCTTACATCCCGCATAATCCGAGTTGGAGTAACCGACTAGCTCAAGTTTTGCTCCTTTGGGATACCATAAACCAATATTTGGTGTATGCTTTAAGTACATTAATATTCTCTTTGTAGTCTTCAAATGACTTTCTCTTGGTGAGGCTTGAAATCTTGTATACATGCATACATTAAACATGACATCCAGCCTTGATGCGGTCATATAGAGTAGGCTTCTAATCATAGACCGATACAACTTTTGATCCACCATATTTCCACTTACATCACTATCCAAGTTGTCATTTGTTCCCATTAATGTGCTAATGGCTTTACTATCACTCATGCCAAACTTCTTGATCATGTCCTTAATATACTTGCCTTGACTCACAAATGTACCATTCTTCAATTGCTTGATTTGAAGACCAAGGAAGTAACTCAACTCTCCAATCATGGACATCTCAAACTCATTAGCCATCATCTTTCCAAACTCATCACAAAAACCTTAATTGGTTGATCCAAATATGATGTCATCAACATAGATTTGCAACACAAATAAATATTTTTCAATCTTCTTGATGAAAAGAGTGGTGTCAACCTTGCCCATCATGAACCCTTTAGAGAGTAGGAAGTCCCTCAATCTCTCATACCATGCTCTAGGTGCTTGCTTCAAGCCATACAATGTCTTCTTCAACTTGTACACATAGTCGAGCTTCTTGTCATCTTCAAAATTGGGAGATTGCTCAACATATACTTCTTTATTGATGTAACCATTGAGAAATACACTCTTAACATCCATTTGATAGAGCTTGATGTTGTGGGCACAAGCATAGGCTAGCAAGATTCTAATTGCTTCCAATCTAGCAATTGGGGCATATGTTTCTCCAAAGTCAAGACCTTCAACTTATGTATAGCCTTGAGCTACCAATCTTGCTTTGTTCCTTACTACTATCCCATCTTGATTTTGCTTGTTTCTAAAGACCCATTTGGTTCCAATCATATTGTGTCCCTTTGGTCTCTCTACTAATTCCCATACTTGATTTCTTATGAAGTTATTCAATTCTTCATGCATAACATTCACCCAATCAACATCCGTCAATGTTTTATCTATCTTCTTTGGTTCAATGGATGACACAAATGAGAAATGCTCACAAAATGATACCAATCTTGATCTTGTTTGTACACCTCTAGAAATATCACCAATGATAGTGTCCAATGGATGACCTCTTGCAATATTGGTTGGTTAGAGGATTGGAACTTAATTGCTTGTACTTGCTTGATCATTGGGTTGAGATGATGTACTAGCCACTTGATCTTGTTCATTATTATAAGAGCCACTTATTCTAACTTGTTTTGTATCATCTTGCATATTTGAGTTAGAGAGCACTTACACTTGATCATCTTCATCATCATTCACTTGCCTAGGCCTTAATTCACCAACATCCATGTTCTTCATGGCATTTGAAAGTTGAATACCTCTAACATCTTCCAAGTTCTCATTCTCTACTTGTGAACCCTTGGTTTCATCAAAATTAACATCATGAACTTCCTCAAGAGTACCACTATCTAAATTCCAAACTCTATATGCTTTGCTTATAGTGGAATAACCAAGTAGGAATCATTCATCACATTTCTTATCAAACTTGCCCAATTTAGTACCTTTCTTCAAGATATAGCATTTGCAACCAAAGACCCAAAAATATGCAATGTTGGGCTTTCTACCATTCAAGAGCTCATATGGTGTCTTCTCTTTCAATGGGTGACAATAGAGGCAGTTGCTACAATAGCAAGCCGTGTTGATAGTTTTGGCCCAAAAAGATTGACTCCCATTGTACACACTAAGCATAGACCTTGCCATATTAATGAGTGTTCTATTCTTCTTCTTAACAAGGCCATTTGATTGTGGAGTGTACTTGGCCAAGAATTGATGTCTAATTCCAAATTTATCACATAACTCATCAATTCTAGTGTTCTTGAACTCACTACCATTGTCACTTCTAACTCTCTTGATGGTTGTTTCAAACTCATTGTGAATGCCCTTGACAAATGATTTGAATGTTGCAAACACATCACTTTTGTCTACTAAAAAGAATACCCATGTGTATCTAGTATAATCATCCACTATCATAAAGCCATATTTGTTACCACCGATGCTAGTGTATTGTGTTGGCCCAAACAAATCCATGTGTAATAACTCAAATGCTTTACTAGTGCTCATCATACTTTTCTTGGGATGGGTGTTTTCAACTTGTTTTCTGGCTTGACAAAAGCTACAAAGCTTATCCTTTTCAAACACAATATCTTTCAAGCCTCTAACCAAGTCATGCTTAACCAATCTATTCAATTGTTTCATTCCAACATGACCAAGCCTTCTATGCCATAACCAACCCATGCTAGACTTAGTGAACAAGCATGTAGATAATCTAGCTTCACTAGCATTGAAATCGACCAAGTATAGATTCTTATATCTAAAGCCTTTGAAGATCAAGTTAGAGCCATCTATACTTATGATATCTACATCATCTACCCCAAATATGCATTTGAATCTAATATCACACAATTAAGCCATGAATAGCAAATTAAAGTTCAATTTCTCTACTAGCAACACATTGGATATGCTCATGTCATTGGATATTGTAATCTTACCAAGCCCTTTGACCTTGCCTTTGCCGTTATCACCAAATGTGATACTATCATAACCACCATTGCCATTGGTGTTGATTGAGTTGAACATTCTTGCATCACCGGTCATGTGTTGAGTGCACCCACTATCAAAAACCCAATGCCTTCCTCCGGCTTTGTAATTAATCTACAAAAGAAGATCAATTTTTTTAGGTACCCAAACTTGCTTGGGTCCTTGAAGGTTAGTCACTAAGCTCTTTGGTACCCAAATGGCTTTCTTCTTTGAGCCTATCCATGGTTTACCAATGAACTTAGCCTTCACACCATTTGTACCCTTAGTAAGCATATAGCATGAATCAAGCTTTATGAAGAATACATTAGCATTTTTGCTCTTGTTGTTGCATTCATGCTCTTTATGACCCACTTGCTTGCAACTAGTGCAAAACCGACCATTATTCTTCACAAAACTAGTCTTATGAGGAGCAAAGGCCGCCTTGCTTTTCTTGGGGGTATAGCCCAATCCCTCTTTGTAGAGAGAAGCTCTTTGGCTACCCAAGCACATAAGCAAGTGGTCCTCACCACCATATGCCTTAGCCATGGTGTGAGTGAGCTTATTGACCTCATTCTTGAGGTTCTCATTCTCAACCACTAGTGAGGCATCACAAGTGAGACCATCACTACTAGATGAGGTAGAAGTGGAAGTGCTATAAGAAGGGTTAGTGGGAGAAACAATGACAGGCATAGATAGTGATTCATCAATTATATCACAAGTTAAACATACATTGCAAGTTTCAACATGCTTCTTTTTATTTTGCTCATCAAGTAAAGAGAATAAGCCTTTTCAAACTTTTTGTGAGCTTTGCCAAGCTTCTCATTGGCTTCCTCTAGCCTCTTATGAGAAGCATTGAGCTTATCAAAGGCTCGCTTAAGGGCTTTTAGTTCCTTACACAAGCTTTTGCATTCTCTTCTCTTGATGTCAAAGTGTTCTCTAGCATCTTCTAGCATGTCAAATAGTTCATCTTTAGTAGGTTCATCATCATCACTGTCACTATCATTTTTATCTTCATGTTCTTCATCACTAGTTTGTACCTTAGTGGCCTTAGCCATGAAGCATGATGACAAGTCAAATAGAGAAGGCTTCTCATTGATAGCAATGCTTGCAAGTGCCTTCTTCTTGGTGGTTTTGTCATCATCACTATCATCATCATCACTTGAGGAAGCATCACTATCCCAAGTGACCACATGTGAACCACCCTTCTTCTTCTTGAAGGTCATCTTGTCCTTCTCTTTCTTTTCCTTATTGTCCTTCTTCTTATTCTTCTTCTTGTCATCATCAGTTTCGCTATTGTATGGGCATTGAGCAACAAGATGATCTTTGCTTCCATACTTGAAGCACCTTCTTGACTCTTCTTTGTTCTTGGATGAAGACTTCTTTCTTCTAGCACGATAGCCCTTCTTCACCATGAACTTGCCAAATATCTTGACAAAGAGAGCCATCTTCTCATCATCATCATCATCATCCCATGAATCATCTTCTTCAATAGATGTTTCTTGCTTAGCTTTGCCCTTAGATGATGTGGCCTTGAATGCCACACTCTTCTTCTTCTCATCCTGTTTACACCAAAATTTGGAAGGAGGATCTCAAGAGCTCGAGAACTCCCAAAATCATGTCAGCAAGGGATCGATTGCGTGTGGATCCGAACCAGCTGATTCGGATGCAGCGCTAGAATCGGCTTCCTTCAGATAGCGCCGACAGATAACAATAGAGGCTATGATCAGCATTGGAATGAGACATGTTAGACTCTACAAAAAGGGAAAGATTAGAGTCCAAGTTATCTTAAATTAGGAATGTTTTTATTATGCCAAAGATTATATTGAGTCATACTCGAGTAAGGTTCATGTTTAGACTCTGAGTATAAATACCAAACCCCGGCTATTGTAAAGATATCAATCAATCAAATACAAAGTCAATTACTTTTTTTTGGCTTCGGCCACCCCTTAGGAGTAGGAGTAGAGTAGATCTTGGCGAGTTCTTCAGCGAGTATGGCTGCATCGATCCGGTCAACCTCTACTGCTTGTCTATAAGTACCGTCATAGTTTATACCTCTGTTCGTATGGCTGCATCGATCTGATCGACCCTTACTGTGACTCTGGTATAGGCTAGTTATCGATTCTTGTTTAATTCAAGTATGGCCTATGTGATTCTGCCGCACACCCCACTGCTTGAATTAGATCAAGGTCAAGTTATCGGCTCTACCTTAGTATGGTAGTCTTTGGTAGATTCATTAAGTTACTGATATTGCTTATTGCTTTCATTGTTTATCTAATTATAGCAATATCACTCTGCCCGATTGAGATTGATCTGGATCAGCCTTATATTTTGTCTAACTCATCATTTGCTAATCTAAAACAAATCTAATCAACATCTTAAGCGATGAGTTATGTTTTTATTGGCTGTTTTGCGTCAATCTTAATCGTGCATAGCGTGCGGTTAAGGCATGTCCGATCTTGAGTAGATCTATTAGTTAATGAAAACTGTTCCATGGCCCATCATCATGGCCTATGGGATTCTGCCTCTCACCCCACTATTGACACCGTAGAGTGGGGATCGTTAGTTAGTAGACCTGTTCCTGAGAAGGCATGACCTTAACTTTGCGCTATGCCTGAATCAGCTGTTTAGCCGATATCGAATGCTTTCACGAACAGTTCACATTACGATATCATTGAAGTAGAGATAAGTTGAAAGATATGTTAGCCCCATGATCTTGTTATCATATTATGGCCTGCATGATTCTGCCTCATGCCCCACTGATATTAGTAATGAGTTAGGGTCATCGAGTCTATTGTTGTTTCTATGGCCTACATGATTCTACCTCATGCCCCACTGGTCATAGCGATAGATGAGATCTAACATGTTCATTAGATTTACCTTTATGAAATGGTTAAGATGTGTTGAGTTGTTTCTTTAAATAAAATGAGTTTGATTACTTGTAATCATTGGCTCAGTATAAACCAATCATCATTGATATCTTATTGCCATTGATTAAGATTTGCTTAAATAACATTTATCCTGAATGATAACCGATCCTTCTTATACAACCCTATGAGCTTTAATCGATTCATTCTTGTGAACATGCTGGGATCGGCTATTTAGTCAATTTCCTCTCATATCGGCTCTCAGAGCCACATATTCGGGACTGTCTGGCAACACCGGCACGTTTCGCCCTTAGTTACTAATAAGCTTTCTCTCCTTGTTAATTGCAGGGTCAAATTGACTGGCATGTCTCAGGAGGATTGTGCAGGATCGACCACCCTTGCACTGAAGCTAGGCGGATCTGCTCAATCGAGCGGACCCTTCCGGCTTGTTGTATGTGTCCTCGGCATGGAGGCGAAAATTCTGTGTCAATACATGGTTCTGGCACGCTTGGTGGGATCCCACAATCATCATGGCGTCTCACAATAACGATAACATCCTTATGGTACACTATGAAGACCTACCTAATGAGGATAAGGATACCATTGGCAAGGCTACAGAAGAATTTCAGAAGAAGTGTTTGTTGTCCTACACCAAAACATGTGATAGCATAATTATTCAAAAATTTCCACTACCAAGAGTTCTACTACATGGGCAGACAGATATAGTTAAAGCTGAAGATAGGTGTTTCTCTACAGAAGCCATAGACAAATCTGTTCGTGATGCCATATCAAGCCACAATGAAGCTTTCGTTAACGCATTTCACAACGCCATGAAAGAGGCGATTCATGGGATTCCAGTTGGTCAGGTTTGATCGACTTGTTACAATATTCTAGATCCATCGACTCAAAGGACTAATCAAGTCGGTACCAGCCATCAAGAAGCAATACCAGTTGGTAATGGTGATGTCCAGACACTTCAAGGTTCATCTAAACAAACTCCAGGCACTGCTACAAATCAGGTACAATACAATCCTGGACCATCAATACAGCATGTACAATAGCCGACGAGGCAAAGTCAAAACCAGATGATCAATTTTGGCACATCAGGCCACATACCATCATTAGCTCAAAAAATAGCACCCAATAGACCCTTATGTCTATAATCAGAGACTTCAAGCAGCAAGCCAGCAAAAGATCCAATAGATTGAGATTCCACAAGGCTATCACTATGGCACGGATTATAACACCCTCCACATGATGCCAAATCTAGGATATCAAGGCACGTGAGATTTCAATCCACAGATGGGTCAGCAAGTACCAAGAAATCCAAATTTGCAAGCTAATGAGTTGCTGCTGAAGGTGACCGAGATGATGAAGAATTAGTTTGGTTTGAAGCCAAAGGGGCTGACCTTTTCATACAAACATCCATATCTAGAATGGTATGATTTGGTCACTCTTCCTATAAATTACAGGCTCCCAGAGTTCGCCAAGTTCATTGGTCAAGACAGTACAAGCATAATAGAATATGTCAGTCGGTATCTTACACAATTGGGTGAAGCATCAGTTGAGGATGCCCATCGGGTTTAGTTTTTCTCCTTATCCCTATCAAGGCTAGCCTTCACTTGGTTCTCGTCACTACCAGTCAACTCCATTGCTAATTGGGCTGACCTAGAGAAGAAGTTTTATACATATTTTTACACTAGGACTAGAGAAAAGAAGATCATTGATCTGATGACCATGAGACAGAGGACTAATGAATCAGGCACTGAGTTTCTTTAGAGATTCCGAGAGACTAGGAATTTGTGCTTCTCATTGAGTTTGGCCGATGATCAGCTAGCTGCTTTAGCTGTCCAAGGAATGCTGCCAATATGGAAGGAAAAACTGCTAGGACAAGAATTTGACAACTTGGGTCAATTGGCTCAACGAGTAGCAGCGCTAAACAGCCAATTCCAGAGTATACGCAGAGACACTCAATTCCAGAAGAATACCACCATAGCCAAAGCTTATGATCCATACTCAGTAGATGACGGCTATGAAGATGAAGAAGAGGAGGTTGCTGCAGCTGAATGGAATTGGAGTAAGAAGATAGTAATAGCGCCAAATCCTTGGGGAAGAGGAGTCGAGGAGAGCTATAACTTTGATGTCACAAAATCAGACAAGCTCTTTGACTTTTTACTTGAGAAGGGCCAGATCAAATTGCCAGACAATCATGTTATGTTGCCCCCTGAATAGTTAAAGAATAAAAAGTTCTGCAAGTTCCATAATGCTACTTCTCATTCCACTAATAAGTGTAGAATTTTCTGGCAGCATATACAGAGGGCTATTCAGCAAGGGAGGCTCAAGTTCGATACGCCTCGAAAGATAAAAGTTGATGATAATCCTTTCCCAGGAGACCAAAATATGGTTGATGTTGGGATATTCAAAGGAAAAACTAAGGTCCTAACATCGGCCAAATCAAGAAAAGATGGAACAGTCAATCCCAAGATGCAGATATCGGCTGATGAATACAGAGAGGTTAAAAAACATCGTGATCAGCAGAAGAGTCGATACGAGCAGGGGGGAATATCAAAGGATGGAGCGATGAGGCCGCGAGTCACATCTCGGATCATGTTGAATAAGTGGCGGCGGCAGAAGGAAGAAGATCATCAGCAATGGTTAGAGGATCAAGAATACCAGCGTCAATTGGAAGAAGAAAGGTATGAAAAGAAGCAAGCTGAATCGTACTGGAATTGCCCTTTCTTCAGATACTGCTAGAACGAAGGTTTAAAATTGCCTACCAAACATGACTGTCTAGAATGCAGTAATCAATATTGGGAGTTTAGGTAATCTCAAATCAACCACCAGTCTATCCATGCCTAGAATGCATATCATCATAATAACATAGATCGACGCTTAAAAAATAAAAGTATTCATGATCGGTTGGGAAAGAGAGTTGTTGACCAATACTGGGCTGATCATGAAGAAGGAAACAATCAGATGGAACATATTTGGTAGGAAGGCCAATGGTGCCCTGGGGGGTTAACAAGAAGCCAGAAGAGAAGAGTGCAATGCCTAAGGAATAAGGAGATGGAACAGACTCAGCCATCCGATAAAACTCAAGTGTGGCGTACCAAGCAAATAGCTGATAAGAAGCAACCATCGGTTAATATCCAAATGGCTTTTCTGTTGCTATCAGAATTCAGAGCTCTGGCGGATCAGGAAGTTTACTTAGACTTTGATGAATTAGAGTATGAAGAGATGGTTGCCAAGTTGATGGTTACACACCAAGCGATATTTGATAAGCCAGTCAAACATCGGCACTTGAAGGCTTTATACATAAAAGGTTTTGTTGATGGGAAGCCGATGAACAAAATATTAGTGGACGGAAGTGCTTCTATCAATCTTATGCCTTACACTACTTTTTGTAAGCTCAACAAGGGACCAAGAGATTTGCTTGAGACCGACATGATGCTTAGAGACTTTAGAGGGAATACGTCTAAGACCTGGGGGACAATAAATGTCGAGTTAACAATCGAGGGTAAAACTCTATTCACCATGTTCTTTGTCATCGATGGAAAAGGCTCATACAGTTTACTCCTCGGTTGTGACTGGATTCACGCAAACTATTGCATGCCATCGACCATGCATCAATGTTTGATTCAATGGCATGGGGATGATGTTGAGGTGGTTCGCATTGATGAGTCTGTGAGCATCGCAATAGCCGATCCAGTGTTTTGGGAATTAGGAGACTTCGAATGCCTTTCTAGCAAAATATGGGAAGGAGGCTTCATCAGGATTAATAATGAAGGCCAATAGCCGGTTCAAGCAATTGGCTCTGAAAGTTTGTTTTAATCAGTAATCGTGGTGTCACGTCGGCCATTGAGTTAAGGGAAAATAAACATTGAGTCTTGGAAATGGGTTTAGGCCGACGCATGTGAATGCTGAATTAAAGTGTAAGTACAATTCAGAGTTAATGGATTTCTTAAGAGAAGTTCTGTTTCGCTTAATAGGATGCTTGATTTAGATTGATTGATCATTTGATCTTTGGAATGAAAAATGCATGAAGAGATATTATTCTGACATCTAAATTTGGTAGCCAATTCGTTCTTGGCTCCAATGGCCGGTATTAGGAAGGTATCACCTCTAGTTCAAAAATAAAATATCTTCGAAGATAGTAAAAGCGAATACGATATGTATCGCCTATAGGGCAAAAACAAAGCAAAAACGATCATACACAAGGACACTACATTGAAGCATGTTCATGGAGGAATAGGAGTCTTTGTTCGTCAGGATTACCCTAAGTACAAACTAATCAAAGACTTTGTTCACCACATCCCGAGCGGATGCGGAGGTGATGTCCATAATGGCCTCTGCTGCTGCGGTGAAGTCTTCTATCAAATCTTCATGTCCCTCAGGGCCATCACCAGTCAGGAAGCCAACCTCCATGGCATGAAGATCATGCTCGGTTTAGACCTGTGTCGTGGTTAGCGCCACAGACGCGCCGTAGCGAACGCCATGAAGAGCAACCTCCTAGACATGGGCCGGAATGTCTTGGAGATGAGCATCAATAAGGGAACCCTGAGCATTAACGGCGTTCGCAGCCGCGTTCACGACCAGTTGGAGAGACTCCAACTGCACCGTATGAGCTGGCGATTATAGAAAACTATCAAGATGAAGATAATGAGAACCAAAATAGAAGCATTCCTAGAATTCATCTTACCTGCTATCGTGGCGTTAGACTCTGCCAGCCATGCTCGGACGGCGCTGGTCTCCTCCTTAGCCGCATTGAGGACCACTTGGAAAACCCCTAGACGAATCTTGAGCTGGCAGTTATTCTAGATCGCCTTGAAATAGCGATCCTCGATTGACCTCCATTCCTAGAAGAAGCACCGGGCATCATCGCCGTCATATGAGTTAGACGAGCCCGACGATGAAGCCAGTGCAGAGGATGCAGCATCAGCGGGTTTGCCAGTCCTGAAGAAAAGATGAAAGCTATCATTCATGACGAGCCTATAGGAGAGTCAGAATAGGTCATCATCATTAGGGATAGAAAAGTTAGCAGTTTTACCTCATGCGTCGGAGACGCCGGTTCATCAGCATGTCCCCTTTGGGAACCTCCTCTGCCGTGCACTTGTCTCGGTTACCCTCGCCAACCATAAGAGATAGTTGGAACTGCGGAAGGGAGGAAGAAAACTGCTACAAGGTTTTTGGCAGGTGGAAGAGAGTGAAAGAATAGTTGTGAATGGATATGTGTTTGAGGCCAAAGCCCTCGCCTGGTATTTGAAGGCATGAAGCGAAGAGGCGGATGCCTCGAGACATGCAAAAGGCAACCACAGTTAATAGAAGGTGGAATGCCGCTTCACCAATGCCAAAGAGAATATGGTGTCAGGTGACTAAGGATAGGAGATCAAAGGTCTATCTTAATGAAAGCCGTATTTTTCGGACCTAAGTGGGATTAAGATCGGGAGTCTAGAATTGGCTATTATCAGAATCGGCCCTTTAGCCAAAGTAGAAGTGATCGATTATCTGTAATGGTTCTTTAGCCTCTTGCCTATTCGAGTCCCCCTGGCTAGAAGGGTTTCACGATCGAACAAACTCCTCTAAGCCTATTTCATCTTGGAAAAAGGAGACAAGACTGTGGAGAAGACTGGGAATGGATTGCCCTTAATGACTAGGGGCAGAGGAGCTGATGTGATTGCCTTATGAACTTGTGCATAAAACATGATGCACTCTATTCTTGGGAAGTTCGAAATGGATCAAGGCGTGTTATGATGCAGAGTAATTTATCAGCTAAAGTCTACCAAGGTCTTGTGATGGATGACTTAGAAGACTTGAGTTGCCTTCGGCTGTGTGCTCTTAAAAAGGCATTGAAACCAATAAACCAAAGGTCACAAAATATTATGATTAAAAGGTCGAGAATGAGTAATCCTCTGAGAAAGATTTGGACTAGAGAGTAAAATTGATGATCGAATCAAAGGGCAGCAAATTCAGCAAAAATGGTTGTCTGATTAAGAATGACTTTATCGGGTCAAGCGCTGTCTGCCGGGTAATACTTATATTTTGGAAATACTAAAAAAAGAAGAAGGATTCGGTAGAGCAATCAGATAGGGAATATTTGAAGGAATATTACCCTAACGTTTGGATTAATAATGGGCAATCAATTTGCTCGATTGATAGCTCTAATAGCCGGTACCACGAGGGTATCGCTTCTGATGCAAAAATAAACCTAGAAGGGTAAAAGTTGGTACAACGTGTGTTGCCCACAAGAGCAAAGCAAACATGAACAAAGTAATGCACGTAGCATGAAGTACGGAACAAAAGAAGAAATCATCCAAGATAGAGGAATTGTTTGCTAATATCACATATTACTGACTATGGGATTGGGAACACTTTGGTTATTATATATCATTGGCTTCGAGAAGTGATCGACATCGAACCATGGCCAGAGCCGAGTCTACAAGGGAGAGACATTCAGCAAGATTCTGGCCATGCCGATCAATTGAAGCGAGTCGTTTTTCGATCCCTAGCCGAGGCCTTACATATATAGCCCACGGGGGTAGATCTCGCCAGCGGTATGAATTTGAAATCAGATACAGAAAGGGGTCGATGCTCCAAGGATTCAAGTAACAAAAAACGAAGAGATAACAGATTCAAACTCATTACTCTCCCAAGTTACAGAATGCCATGGGATAGATACAAAAGATTTATATTTACCAGCGATCAACACACCAAGGCCTCTTTAGATTGAAGGGAGTTCGAATCCCGACAAGGCCGAAAGTCATCATGAACCAAGTCACATCGGCCCGTTGGTAAAATTGTGACAAGAAAAGGAAAGGCCGCCTGACTAACGGATACCCACAGGTTTCTAGTGACTGGGGAAGCCGCTAGAAAGGAGCCTCCCAATAGGCATTTGATGGAACAAATAAGGAAAAAGTGTCCACACATTCTAGCCATTGCAAACACTGAAATAGCTCTACGAGCATTGTGAGAAGACGCAGGTGCGTCACAAGACTTCTTCTAGCCGCAACAGCTGATCCTCTTGCCCGACAAGGGGCTAGAATGGGCGACACAATCACCCTATGCACAAGAATTCTTCTAACCGCTCAAGACCTTTATCGCAAGGAGATAGGCCATGGAGGGTCTAGCGGGGTTGGGAGCACTCGAAAAGATAGATGGAAGAAAAACATGGCTGAAGTATTGAGTTGCTCTCGCTAGGGTCAGACGAGCGTTTTATAGCCGGTTCAGGAAGGTGAATCCAAATGCCCATGAAATAGTGGTGCTCTTGCAAAGGTTTTGAGGCATGGGCTTGTGAATGGATGTAAGCGGCGATAAATGGTGGACCCCAGATCAAAGTTCTCTACCCGTGACTGTGGACCAATCAAGGATGCAGATAGGATAATTTTTGGGATAAAATTACTTTTATCCCAAAATTGGGGGCATGTGTTTACACCAGGATTTGGAAGGAGGATCTCAAGAGCTCGAGAACTCCTAAAATCATGTCAGCAAGGGATCGATTACGTGTGGATCAGAACCAGCTGATTTGGATGCAGCGCTAGAATCAGCTTCCTTCAGATAGCGCCAGCAGATAACGATAGAGGCTACGATCAGCGCTGGGACGAGACATGCTGGACTCTATAAAAAGGGAAAGATTAGAGTCCAAGTTATCTTAAATTAGGAATGTTTTCATTATGCCAAAGATTGTATTGAGTCGTACTCGAGTAAGGTTCATGTTTAGACTCCGGGTATAAATACCAAGCCCCGGCTATTGTAAAGATATCAATCAATCAAATACAAAGTCAATTACTTTTTTTTGGCTCCGGCCACCCCTTAGAAGTAGGAGTAGAGTAGATCTCAGTGATTTCTTCAGCGAGTACGGCTGCATCGATCTGGTCGACCTCCACTACTTGTCTGTAAGTACCGTCATGGTTTATACCTCAGTTCGTATGGCTGCATCGATCCGATTGACCCCCACTGTGACTCTGGTATAGGCTAGTTATCAATTCTTGTTAATTCAAGTATGGCCTATGTGATTCTGCCTCACACTCCATTGCTTGAATTAGATCAAGGTCAAGTTATCAGCTCTACCTTAGTATGGCAGTCTTTGGTAGATTCATTAAGTTACCAATATTGCTTATTGCTTTTATTATTTATCTAATTACAGCAATATCACTCTGCCCGATTGAGATTGATCTGGATCGGCCTTATATCTTGTCTAACTCATTGTTTGCTAATCTAAAACTAATCTAATCTACATCTTAAGCGATGAGTTATGTTTTTTATTGGCTATTTTGCGTCAATCTTAATCGTGCATAGCATGCGGTTAAGGCATGTCCGATCTTAAGTAGATCTATTAGTTAATGAAAACCGTTCTATGGCCCATCATCATGGCCTATAGGATTCTGCCTCTCACCCCACTATTGACATCGTGGAGTAGGGATCGTTAGTTAGTAGACCCATTTTTAAGAAGGTATGACCTTAACTGTGCGCTATGCCTAAATCGGCTATTTAGCCGATATCGAATGCCACCTACCACAATTCTAGTTTAGATAGTATCTATTCACACAATAGCTATGACACTACCCTATGTTAGTGTGCTCTCAAAGGCTAACTAAAGAGCCACACCAACCAAGCAAGAAAGCTCTCACAACTAGCTACACTATAGAGCTTGATAACTAGTTTGCGGTAATATAAGGAGAGTGATCAAGAAGGTTATACCACTGTGTAGATGAAGGAACTAATCAATCACAAGGATGAATAACAATAAAGACAAATCACCTTAGAATCAAAGATGAACACAATAATTTTTTACCGAGGTTAACTTGCTTGCCGGCAAGCTAGTCCTCGTTGTGGCGATTCACTCACTTGGAGGTTCACGCGCTAATTGGCTTCACATGTCAAACCCTCAATAGGGTGTCGCACAACCAACATAAGATGAGGATCATACAAGCCACGAGCAATCCACTAGAGTACCTTTTGGCTCTCCGCCAGGGAAAGGTCAAGAACCCCTCACAATCACCATGATCGAAGCCGGAGACAATCACCACCCTCCGCTCAATGATCCTCACTGCTCCAAGCCATCTAGGTGGCGGCAACCACCAAGAGTAACAAGCGAATCCTGCAGCAAAATACGAACACCAAGTGCCTCTAGATGCAAACACTCAAGCAATACACTTGGATTCTCTCCCAATCTCACAAAGATGATGAATCAATGGTGGAGATAAGTGGGAGGGCTTTGGCTAAGCTCACAAGGTTGCTATGTCAACAAAAATGGCCAAAGGTGTTGAGCTTCAACCGGCCATGGGGCTTAAATAGAAGCCCCCACAAAATAGAGCCATTGTACCCCTTCACTGGGCACAGCACGGGGTGACCGAACACTAGCATCCAGTCACGTGATACACGTCACGTGTCCCCTCTCTTTGAATGTTGTTCACCCAATCTCAACGGTCATCTGTTGACCGGACGCAGCGCACAAACTGACTGGATGATCAGCCTCCAGCATTCGGTCATTTCCAGTAAGGTTCCAGAAACAAATTTCTTCGACTGGACGTGTCCGGTCATGCTTGACCGGACCCTACCAGTGTTCGGTCTCATAGTGATTTTCTTCTGCACTACCCAACAATAGGACTGGACGTAGCCTTCCAGCATCCAGTCGCTGAGCGACCCAGTATTTGGTTAGTTGACCGACACCAGCGTCCATGCTGCTACAACTGACCGGACACGCCGATCTCTCTGAGACCAGTGTCTGGTCATCTTATGACTAGCGAGACTAACTCCTTTTCACCTCTAACTTCTTCACCCTTATTCAAATGTGCCAACCACCAAATGTATCACCATGTGCATATGTGTTAGCATATTTTCACAAATATTTTCAAGGGTGTTTGCATTCCCCTAGATCCTAAATGCATATACAATGAGTTAGAGCATCTAGTGGCACTTTGACAACCGTATTTCGATACGAGTTTCACTCCTCTTAATAGTACGGCTATCAAACCTAAATGTAATCACACTCTTTAAGTGTCTTGATCACCAAAATAAAATAGCTCCTACAATTTACCATTGCCTTGAGCCTTTTGTTTTTCTCTTTCTTCTTTCCAAGTCCAAGCACTTGATCATCACCATGGCATTATCATCATTATGTTATGATCTTCATTTGCTTCACCACTTGGAATGTGCTAACTATCTCATGATTACTTAATAAACTAGGTTAGCACTTAGGGTTTCATCAATTCACCAAAACCAAAATAGAGCTTTCAAGCTCCATCGCCACAGCTCACACCTCAGCTTGGTCACCCTACCACCTCTATAGTGACTCAAGGTTTTTAGCCTAGTGGGTTTCAGAGTCAGGGACAGCTAGCTACCATGGTCGCTTCACCTACAAAGCAGGTGTCCTAGTGGTTTGCTTCGTGAAAGGATGTAACAATGCCTAGAGGGGGGGGGTGAATAGGCGTATCTAAAAATTTACTGCAAATGCTAAGTTCAAATCTGTCAGCCACTGTCGGAAGTCCCGACGTTTGGGTCAGAACTCCCGACGTTGTCAGAAGTTCCGGCACAAATGTCAGCAGTTCCGACGCCTACGTGAACTACAAAAGCAGTGCCAAATTTAACTTTGTGGATAAATAAACTTACAACCTCACTTCCTAGTGGTTTGGTGAAGATGTTGGGTCACTCCCTTGACGCCATAAAGCCTCCAAACCGTAGATCGAGTCCAAACCCTAAAATGGAGATTTTGGAAACAAGGAGACAAACACATACAAGTAATCTCAAGCAATCACAACAACAACAAGCACGCGGGACACAAGGATTTATCCCGAGGTTCGGCAACCCCACAAAGGAGCTCCTACGTCCTCGTTGTTGAGGTGACCACTAAGGTTGGAGTCTTTTCCACCTCCTTGCCTCTCTCAAAGCGACCACAAAGGTCACTTGAGCTTTCCACTAAGAAATCGAAGGGTGATACAAACTTCCCAAGGCTCTTCCATAAGATGGAAGCTCTAGGGCAACGCCTAGCCGGCTAGGGGCAAAGCCCCAAGAGTAATAGACGTAAAAACAACTGGCTTGACGAAGAAATCAAGTGCTCAAGCTTTCCAAAGTGATGCTCTCACTTAATCCACTCTCCTTTTACTCAAAAACTAAGGGAATCGAAGATTGGAGCAAAGGGGGAATGAGAGGGGTGCTTTGGTTGCTTGGGAGCTGTTCAGCACGAAGTGAGTCAACTGTGAAATGAGTCCGTAACGGTTAGAAGTGAAGAGAGGAGTATTTATACTCCAAGTGAAAATCCAACCGTTCAGATCTACGTCGGGAGTCCCGACGCAGATCCCGGGACTTCCGACGTTAGCATAAAATACTGTACCCAAAGGGTCAGAAGTCCATGGGTGAAAGTCAGTGTCGAAACTCCCGGCAAACGTCAGGACTTCCGACGGTCGGAACTCCTGACGATCGTCGGGACTTCCGACGTGCACAGTTAATCAAACAGCCAGCATTGCTGAGGCCGGGACTCCCGGCTTGGGTCAGGTCAGTGTCGAAACTCCCAGCGAACGTCGGGACTTCCGACGGTCGGAACTCCCGGCGAACGTCGGGACTTCCGACGTGCACAGACAGCGAGCAGTCAGAAGCACAGGTGCCGGGACCCCTAGCTTAGGTCGGGACTTCCGACTGTCGGGAGTTCTGACTTACGTCGGGACTTCCGACACCGAAAGTCACAGAAAATTATTCTATGTGCTCGTGAAGTGCTAGAGTGACACAATTTTGATTTTATTTAAATGCTTGAGCACTTTATCTTCCTCAGACCAACCAAGCTTGCATCCCTCTTTATAGTGCGGTGGATCCTAAACTCAAAAACAAAATTAAAACCTTTGGAGATCGTTTTGAATTCGTCCGCCTTTACAGCTTCAAGAATTGAGGGATACCATTTCATCTTTATCAACTCTTTGAATCTTTCATGGGACCAATAGCTGCAACATATCTCATTAAGATCACATTAGTCCCTAATTTGGATGTCATTAATACACCAAAACCCACATAGGGGTCAAATGCACTTTCAATCTCCCCCTTTTTGGTAATTGATGACAACCAACTTAGGCTTTTATAAGAATGAAAGATTTTAAAACTTTTGAACCCCAAAATTTATGGAGAGCTCCCCCTTGATGTATGCATGAATTTGAATTTCAATTTAAAATCATGTATACATGATTGCATACACCAAGACAAAAGCTCCCCCTAAATTTTGTAATCCGTGGGGTGCAACAAGTGTGTGTGAACAAGTATATAGACGTGAAAAGAGATGCAATATGACATGTTATTTCACACAACAAGTAAATATGATGGCCAAGATTTCAAAGTAGAAACTTGAAGCAATACATGGCCATACAAAAAACATTCATCATGACAAGTGGAGATAAGCACAAGCAAATAAGATAAATTAAAACATTACTTATCCTACAATCATCCATCACACACATATAAATAGATAGTTGTCCATCACACGGTTGCCACCACATGACATAGTTCATACACGCTAAAGGTTTTAAAGTTCCAAAACATAAAGACCAACTAACTTATTACAATAAATCAAAGCCTAACACTCCCCCTTTGTCAACAAGTGCCAAAAGGGATAGGCCTCATGAGAAACCAACTACTCATCATCGGAGTCATCATCATCGCCTTGGTCACTTTCCTCACCATCGTCGTCTTCTTCATCATCTTCTTCCTCTTGGTATTCCTCATCGTCTTCAGTTGCTTTCCCTTTGCCATGTGGGCGAGAAGAAGCATCATCGTCGTACGCCGCACAAGCCTCATCATATAAAGCCAACGGATCACGAGGAGGCACAAATGGCGGTGGAGGAGAAGATACAATTCCTGCTTGCTGTTCCAATCGATATAGCCTCTCTTGCATGTCGTGCTCACGCTGAGCACTAGCACAACACTGTCCAAACATGTAGGTCATGAGAAACTTGAACTTGCTGGGCTTCTTTCCGAAGGAGGACGAAGAGAGGGGCTTGTCACTGGATGACCTAGCAGCAGCAGCAGCAGCACCATGACGAGAGCGAGAACCCGAAGGACCTTTCCCTAGGGCACGGGCTGCCCCAGCTTTTTCTTTGAGTTCACGAGCGGCAACGATAGAGGTTTTGTTGGATATCTTGAGGACCTTATGCTCAGAGTCATAGGGAAAACGGATGCCAGACACATGCTCCATGATATGCATGATGTACGGTGCATAGGGCAGGTGCTTCACCGGATCCTCAGAAGCATCACGAATCTTATACCAGATATAGCGGCTGATGGAGAACTTCTCAAACTCATCTCCAAAATGCTGAAGCACCTTCTAGGAATCATCATGAAGAAAGGTGGAGTCACCTACCTTCGGATACAATATCTGTCTCAGGATGTTGTTCAGAACATAATAATATGGCTTCAGAAAAGTGGTCTGTCCATCAGCCCTGTGACCCTCAAGATACATGTGTCGATATTCCTCCAAAGCAAGATCCTCATACTCAGTTAGCTGATTTGCAGTCCGGTCGCTGTGACCCAAACCTAGAAGACGAGAGAAATTGACAAAGTCCACTTTATAGTGCTTGCCTTCAGTGGTCCAGTGAATAATGTCCACGGCACCGGTCTGGTCTCTCTCATGATGATAAGAAGCATAAAACTGACAAATCAGCTCGTTGTTCCAATTCTTCCTAAACTGTAGCAGGTAGTACAGCCCCATTGATTTTATATCTCGAACCATCTGCTCCAGCTCAGGTTCCTTGTACTTGCCAAGAGAATATGCATCAATGCACTTCATCTGAAGGACCGGTGGCTCCTTCTTCTTCAAAAACTTCCGATAAAGAATGGAATCATAGAAATCATAATGGAAGGGGTGCCAGAAACGATACTCAAGGCGGAGATCTTTCTCATCCTCTGCATACAGGTTCCTTGCCCTATGGTACCGGATGTCCTTGACTCGGTGACGATAATCCACAGGAAGGGGAGGCGTCCATCCACCAGCCAGATTCGGAGCCATGGAGGGCTCCCGCATGACTGGCGACACATCGGTGAATGGAACAAGCTGAAATGTCCCCGGCGGACCACGAGTCGGGGTGCGAAGCGGTGGAACAGCAATGGTGCGTCCGGCACGGTCCAACGCTTCTTCTTCTTCATCAACCATCGGCTCAGCCCCAACAGGAGCAGGAGCAGGAGGAGGGGCAGCAGTAGAAGACCCCTGGTCACCACGGCCATGGCCACGGGAACCACCAGCACCACCACGTGAGTAAGACGCCTTGGTGCGGCCAGGCGGCTTGGGAACAGCGGCACGATCTTGAGTCTTCTTGGAACGCTTTTCCCGATGGCGCGAGGGACTACTACCACCTTCCATGACTGCGTAGAACACAAAATGGAACTAAGAAACAAAACAAGGAGAGGTGAACGAACATCGAGAAGTGAAGAAACAGGAATGGAGTGGTCACCATAGGGTCGGTAGTCCCGGCCAAAGTCGGGACTTCCGATAGCCGGGAGTTCCAGCGTACGTCAGGACTTCCGACGCAGGGAAACAGAAAAATACCTTAACCTGCACTCGCTCTATCATGTGGGGCAAAAATATGATGGACACTAAGATTTTCACAGGTGACTAGATTTCATTCATCCAATACAAAACAATAGTCACTCATGAAAATTACAAAGTAGATTTTGAAAGAGACATACAATGTTTTCACAATTCTTTTCTCTTAACTAGATCAAACAAAATGTGTGTGCAAGGGATCAAGCCACGTTACGAGAATTAATGATATTTAGTTCACTCCTCAAAGCACAAAATCTTGACTCATCTAGGGGCTTTGTGAAGATATCGGCTAATTGTTTTTCGGTGCTCACATGATGAATGGCGATATCTCCTTTGGCTTCGTGGTCTCTCAAAAAATAATGCCGAATGTCTATGTGCTTTGTTCGAGAGTGGTTTATGGGGTTGTTTGCCAACTTAATGGCACTCTCGTTGTCACACAAAAGTGGAATCTTGGTTAACTCACATCCAAAGTCCTTTAGTGTTTGCTTCATCCAAAGTAATTGGGCACAGCAAGCGCCGGCCGCCACATACTCGGCTTCGGCGGTGGACAAAGCAACGGAATTTTGCTTCTTAGAGCTCCAAGACACCAAGGAACGACCAATAAATTGGCAAGTTCCGGTAGTACTCTTTCGGGTTACTTTGCAACTGGCATAATCCGAATCGGAATAGCCAAGTAACTCAAAAGTGGAGCCCTTAGGATACCACAAGCCAAGATTAGGAGTGTGCACTAAATACCGAAAAATTCTCTTAACGGCCATCAAATGACATGCTTTCGAATTAGCTTGAAATCTTACACACATGCACACGCTAAGCATAATATCGGGCCTAGATGCACAAAGGTAAAGGAGTGATCCAATCATGGAGCGATATACCTTTTGATCGACGTCCTTTCCTCCTTGATCAAGATCAAGATGTCCATTTGTTGGCATGGGTGTCTTGATGGGCTTGGCCTTGTCCAAGCTAAACTTGTTCAACATGTCATTGGTGTACTTGGTTTGACTTATGAACGTGCCATCCTTGAGTTGCTTGATTTGAAATCCAAGAAAGAACTTCAACTCTCCCATCATGGACATCTCGAACCTATTTGTCATAATCCTACTAAATTCCTCACAAAAAGCCACATTAGTACTACCAAATATTATGTCATCGACATATATTTGGCAAACAAAGATATCATTATTGACTTTGCGAGTAAACAAAGTAGCATCGGCCTTTCCTATCTCAAAACCTTGTTTGAGTAGGAAATCCTTTAAACAATCATACCAAGCTCTAGGGGCTTGTTTGAGCCCATAGAGCGCCTTGTCGAGCTTGTAGACGTGGTTTGGATACTTGGGGTCTTCAAAGCCCGGTGGTTGCTCCACATACACCAACTCGGATAGGGGGCCATTGAGAAATGCACTCTTCACGTCCATTTGATATAACTTGAAATCATGATGGGTGGCATAGGCAAGTAGAATACGAATTGATTCTAGCCTAGCCACCGGTGCATAGGTCTCCCCAAAATCCAAGCCTTCAATTTGAGTGAATCCTTGAGCCACCAACCTTGCCTTGTTCCTTGTTACCACGCCATGCTCATCTTGCTTGTTGCAGAAAACCCACTTGGTTCCAATCACATTTTGCTTGGGTCTTTCCACCAAGGACCAGACTTCATTCCGAGTGAAGTTATTTAACTCCTCTTGCATGGCTATCATCCAATCTAGATCATCAAGTGCCTCTTCCACCCTACGAGGTTCCAAAGGAGAAACAAACGAGTAATATTCACAAAAACTTGCTAAACGGGAATGTGTAGTTACCCCTCGTCGAATGCTCCCCAATATGTTATCAACGGAATGATCCCATTGAATGGATTGATGCACTCTAGGATGTGGCACTTGAGTTGATCTTTGGATAGGGCCATCATCATCATCATAGTCATGATTGATTGGAAGATCACAATCATGAGCTTGCGGAGGGTTGACTTCACTTCTTTCTTCATTGTTGAGTTGTGGTTGAGCTCGCTCATTGTTGACACCATCTTCATGAGATTGACCTTGTGCTTCATTTGATCTCCCATCTTGATTATTTCTTGTTGCGGAGGCTTCACCATGTTCATTTGATGAAACATGATGAATGGTTGGATCAAGATCATTACGCACAACATGGTCTTCATCTTCATCTTCAACGGGCTTCACTTCACCAATAGCAAGCTTCTTGATTGCTTCATGTGGGGCTTCCTCATTACCTACATTCTCAACATTGACTTGCTCTTTTTGAGAGCCGTCGGTTTCATCAAAAGTCACGTCTACCGCTATTTCAATCAAACCAGTGGTTTTATTGAAAACACGATATCCATGTTCGTTAGTACCATAACCAAGCATGAAACCTTCATCAACCTTTGGTGCAAACTTAGAACTTTTGGATTTCTTGTTAAGTATGAAACACTTGGATCCAAAAACTCTAAAGTAGTGCACCTTAGGCTTTTTACCGGTTAGAAGTTCGTAGGCGGTCTTTTCTCTTATCTTGTGAAGATATAAGCGGTTGATGGCATGACATGCCGTGTTGACCGCTTCCGCCCAATAATTAGTTGGGGTCTTGTACTCATCCAACATTGCTCTTGTGGCTTCTATGAGCGTTCGGTTCTTCCTCTCCACAACACCATTTTGTTGTGGAGTGTATGGAACCGAAAACTCATGCTTGACTCCTTCTACATCAAGAAACTCTTCAATGTTGGTGTTCTTGAACTCCGTCCCGTTGTCACTTCTAACTCTCTTGATTTTGACATCAAACTCATTTTGGGCTCTTTTAGCAAACTTCTTGAAGATTCCTTGGACTTCACTCTTTTCATGCAAAAAGAATACCCAAGTTAAACGAGAATAATCATCAACAATTACAAAACCATATTTGTTACCACCAATGCTTATATAAGCGACGGGTCCAAATATGTCCATGTGAAGCAATTCCAATGGCCTTTCGGTTGTCACAACATTCTTGACGGGATGTTTAGCTCCAACTTGTTTTCCCGCTTGGCATGCGCTACAAATTCTATCTTTCTCAAAAGAAACATTTGTTAGTCCAAGGATGTGTTCGCCTTTTTGAAGTTTGGCCAAGTTCCTCATCCCAACATGGGCAAGTCGGCAATGCCATAACCAACCCATGCTAGATTTTGCCATTAAACAAGTCTCGGGATTTACTCTATTTGATGTGAAATCAACTAGATAGAGTTTCCCCTTTAAATGACCCGTAAATGCAATAGAGGAATCCTCCCTTCTATAGACTTCCACACCCTTATCCGTAAAGAGACAATTGTAACCCATCTCACAAAGTTGTGAAATGGACAACAAATTGTATCTTAACGAATTCACAAGTAAGACATTGGAAATGGAATTATCATTTGATATTGCAATTTTACCCAAACCGAGTACTTCACCTTTTCCATTGTCACCAAACACAATATTTCCACTTTGATCATGACTTAGTTGGAATGATGTGAACATGTCCTTCTCTCCGGTCATATGATTGGTGCATCCACTATCCAACACCCAACTTGTTCCACTGGAGGAATATTCCTACAAAAACAAATTATGCTTTTGTTTTAGGTACCCAAAAAGATTTGGGTCCTAGAGGGTTAGTCACATAAAACTTGGGCACCCAAACACTCCTCATAATTTCCTTTCTCTTTTGGGCACCAACATACTTAACCACGATCTTGCCATCCTTGCCCCAACAACACATATAGTCACTAGCATAGCACCGTGGAAGTGGTGCTTGTGGCTTGAGGACATCGGATTGCTTTGTCTTGATTGTCTTGGTATTTGTAGGTTGAATCTTTGGAATGTATACCTTGTTGTTGGCCTTGCATATAAGCTCATCAAGAGCAACGCCCTTGTTGAACTTCACACAAGGCACACCATTTATTATATTCCTTCCATTTGCCTTTCCATCATACCTATTGTAGCCAATGCCTTCCTTGATCGATGGGTGCCTTGATGACTTGTATATAGTTTTGTTAGATTGCTCTTGACACTTACACCCATTCTTCAATATCATCTCCAACCTATGAATCTCCTTGTTTTTCTTCTCTAACTCAACAAGGTTAGTTGCATATGCATTTACATCAATTTTATAGCATCTTTTACAACCATCACTAGTGGAGACATTAGAGACTTCGGTTGCCTTAGGAGAAGTTGAAGTGCTAGCCCAAAGAGTACTATAGTTTAGCTCAAGATTTTGATATTTTTCTTTCAAGCTTGTGAGGCTTTCTTGAGTTATACTCTTTTCATTCTTAAGGCTAGCTATTTGATCATTAACCGTGGAATGTTCCTTAGTCAATTTCCCAATTGAGTCATTGGCTAAAGATAATTCAACGGTTAACTTCTCAACCTTCATCTTTTCCTCGGCGATAGATGCTTCAAGTGCAAGGTTTTTCTCTCTCTCTTGAGTAATTATATCTCCTTGCAACTCTAAGCATCTATCCCTCTTCTCTAATTTCTTCATTAGCATTTTTATTTTAGTGAATGCCTTTTTACCAAATTTCTTTATCATGGTTGCTTCAATTTCTTCTATGTTATCATCACAACTATCATACTCATCACTAGAGGAAACGGGTGTAGTATGTACCTTCTCCCCTTTTGCCATGAGACAAGTTGGAGTGTAGTAGTCATTGTCGATGAGGTTGGAGAAGAGCCTCGGTGATGAAGATAAGTTGGCGAAGAGCTTTGGTGGTGAAGTTGAGTAGGGGAGGATCATGGTCGGTGACGAAGAGTGGTGGATGGCGATGTTTGCGGCTCCCTTCTTCTTCTTCTCATCATCACTTGAGTTACTATCACTTGACTCCCATTCTTCCCCAATATGAGCTTCACCTCTCTTCTTGCTTTTGTTCTTCTTATCTTCATCCTTGTCATGCTTGTGCTTCTTTTTCTCATTAGGACAATCGGCTATGAAGTGACCAACTTGACCACATCCATAGCAAAATCTCTTTTTGAACCTTCTTTTACCATCACCATAGATCTTGCGATTGCTTTTCTTCTTCATAAACTTTCTAAGATTTCTAATCACAAATGCAACCTCCGCATCGGAATCTTCTTCTCCACTTGAGGAATCATCCTTCACTTTCTTCTTCTTTTCTTGACTTTCATGTTGTTGAGTTGCTTTAAGGGCGACACTCTTGTTGAATCCCATTGCATTAGGATTTTGATTGTGAGCATTGATTGCATCTTCATCTAGACACTCATGATGCTTGAGCTTTGAAAGAACTTCTTGAGGTGTCATCTCATCATAACCGGGCCTTTCCATGATCACGGACGCTAGCATGTTGTTCTTGGCTCTATAGGTTCTCAACATCTTTCTAGCAACTTTGTTGTCATCCCATTCGTTGCTACCAAGAGCTCTTATGCGGTTGACCAATGCCATGAGCCTATCAAACATGGATTGTGTTGTTTCATTTTGCAAGAATACAAATCTTTCCAATTCACCATGAAGTAACTCTATGTTGCCTTTCCTCACACTTATATCTCCTTCAAATGATACTTTCAAAGTATCCTAAATTTGCTTTGCACTTTCCATTCCATTTACTTTTCTAAACTCATCCGGAGCTAAGCTTGACACAAGCAATGCTACGGCTTGTGCATTTTGATGAAGGTTGTGCACTTCTTCCGGAGTAATCTCTCTATCTTCATCGGTAGGAATCATCACACCAACATCCACAACTTCCCAAAGTCTTGTGGCTATTAGATGCATCTTCATCTTGTAAGACCAATCGGTGTATCTTGTTCCATCAAAGTGTGGTGGCTTGCCAATATTGACGGACGGAGTATGGAGTGTTGAACTTTTCATGATTTGTCCATAGTCAAAACTCATGTGTGAATATATTCCTTTTCCATGAGCATGCTCACCGGCTCCAATATCACTAGCGGCATCTTTGTTTGCTTCATTCTTGTCACTAATATCATTCTTGCCACTTATTGCATCATCAACCTTCTTGCTCAATTCTTCCTTCAACTTGCTCATCTCATCTTGCATCTTTTTCATTTCATCTTGAAAGAGCTTGACTTGAGTACTCATCAACTCTTCAGCTATTTTCTTGGCCATTTCGACGGCAACGGCTTGCATCTTGTTGGTCTCCGACATTGTTTCTTCTCACGTGGTGAAACGCAAAGAGAAGACCTCGCTTTGATACCAATTGAAAGGATCTAACAATGCCTAGAGGGGGGGTGAATAGGCGTATCTAAAAATTTACTGCAAATGCTAAGTTCAAATCTGTCAGCCACTGTCGGAAGTCCCGACGTTTGGGTCGGAACTCCCGACGTTGTCAGAAGTTCCGGCACAAACGTCAGCAGTTCCGACGCCTACGTGAACTACAAAAGTAGTGCCAAATTTAACTTTGCGGATAAATAAACTTACAACCTCACTTCCTAGTGGTTTGGTGAAGATGTTGGGTCACTCCCTTGACGCCGTAAAGCCTCCAAACCGTAGATCGAGTCCAAACCCTAAAATGGAGATTTTGGAAACAAGGAGACAAACACATACAAGTAATCTCAAGCAATCACAACAACAACAAGCACGCGGGACACAAGGATTTATCCTGAGGTTCGACAACCCCACAAAGGAGCTCCTACGTCCTCGTTGTTGAGGTGACCACTAAGGTCGGAGTCTTTTCCACCTCCTTGCCTCTCTCAAAGCGACCACAAAGGTCACTTGAGCTTTCCACTAAGAAATCGAAGGGTGATACAAACTTCCCAAGGCTCTTCCACAAGATGGAAGCTCTAGGGCAACGCCTAGCCGGCTAGGGGCAAAGCCCCAAGAGTAATAGACGCAAAAACAACCGGTTTGACGAAGAAATCAAGTGCTCAAGCTTTCCAAAGTGATGCTCTCACTTAATCCACTCTCCTTTTACTCAAAAACTAAGGGAATCGAAGATTGGAGCAAAGGGGGAATGAGAGGGGTGCTTTGGTTGCTTGGGAGCTGTTCAGCACGAAGTGAGTCAACTGTGAAATGAGTCCGTAACGGTTAGAAGTGAAGAGAGGAGTATTTATACTCTAAGTGAAAATCCAACCGTTCAGATCTACGTCGGGAGTCCCGACGCAGATCTCGGGACTTCCGACGTTAGCATAAAATACTGTACCCAAAGGGTCAGAAGTCCACGGGTGAAAGTCAGTGTCGGAACTCCCGGCAAACGTCGGGACTTCCGACGGTCGGAACTCCCGACGATCGTCGGGACTTCCGACGTGCACAGTTAATCAAACAGCCAGCACTGCTGAGGCCGGGACTCTCGGCTTGGGTCAGGTCAGTGTCGGAACTCTCGGCGAACGTCGGGACTTCCAATGGTCGGAACTCCCGGCGAACGTTGGGACTTCCGACGTGCACAGACAGCGAGCAGTCAGAAGCACAGGTGCCGGGACCCCTAGCTTAGGTCAAGACTTCCGACTGTCGGGAGTTCTGACTTACGTCGGGACTTCCGACACTGAAAGTCACAGAAAATTATTCTATGTGCTCGTGAAGTGCTAGAGTGACACAATTTTGATTTTATTTAAATGCTTGAGCACTTTATCTTCCTCAGACCAACCAAGCTTGCATCCCTCTTTATAGTGCGGCGGATCCTAAACTCAAAAACAAAATTAAAACCTTTGGACATCATTTTGAATTTGTCCGCCTTTACAGCTTCAAGAATTGAGGGATACCATTTCATCTTTATCAACTCTTTGAATCTTTCATGGGACCAATAGCTGCAACATATCTCATTAAGATCATATTAGTCCCTAATTTGGATGTCATTAATACACCAAAACCCACATAGGGGGCAAATGCACTTTCACTTCGCCAGTGCTAGCCTAAGGTCTTTCCTTCACACCTCTAGTTACGGGTTTCACACCGGCTCAGACTTCGTCGATGCTTGTGACTAATACCTAGTTTTTAGGAGCCTTGGTGCTACATTCAGTGAGTTGACAGGGCAACCTACACCGCTAGAGCTATGTGTCCCTGGATCTTCCACCATTGCTCCAGTTACTGGGACTACAGAGACGCTCCCTTCATCAGTTGCATCATCAGAGCCATCTGCTACTGTCATTCCTGTAGAGTCATAGGCCACACCAGTCCTAGCTCCGATCTAGACTGCTTCAGCTTTAGTTCTAGCGACAGAGGGTCAGATAGCTCAAAGCTCGAGATCAGAGGATGATGCTACCTAGTTCTAGATCGCTCATCGCACCTCAGCGCCCGACTCGTCTACTCTAGCCCCACCGACCGACCCTTAGATTTTGGTGCTTGACACCAAAGGGGGAGAGAGATCGAGTATGATAGACATAGGGGAAGCGATATATCTAGGGGGACCTTATTTATTACAGTTGGTTTTTTATGTGTGATACTTATTATGCATTCATGTTTACTTTTATGCATTGAACTACATACGTGTGATTATGATCGTGATATTTATGTGATAGTGATATTTATGTGATATGTGACATGTGTGCTCTCTACTTTGATCTTTATATATGTCATGTCACTTAGTTATGCTCATTTGCTTTGCTTCCGCATTTTACTCTGATGCAAATGGGCTTTATTTCGTGTACTCATTCTTATTTTATATCTATTGAGTATATCATGTTGGCTTGGGTCATATAAGCTTCCCTAACTCTTTTGTTCTTATTGTCAAAAGCTTATATGAACCAAGCATGTTGAAAACCTTATCTCTTTTACATACTCGAGGTTGTATTGTCATCAATCACCAAAAAGGGAGAGATTGAAAGCAACTAGGTCCCTAGTTGGGTTTCAGTGATTAATGACAATACATGATTACTATGACTAACATGTGCTTTGTAGAGGCAATTAAGTTAGGTTATGATAATAGCAATTGTTTGGGCAATCATGGTTGTCATGTCCCTACGATGGAAATCATTTCGGTTTTCAAAGGATGGACGATAAGGTTAAGGATGTACTAGTTCTAAGTGTCGTTTGGTGTTGAAGAGACACTTAGAGTAGTTTAGGACTTTGTTTTTCCTTTGGTCGTACTATTAAGGGGGTATGGACTAGTAGCTTGACCTAGGTAAGTCTAGTGGGTTAGGTGTGGTGCACACTTATCAAATCTAGCACTAGGTAGCTCTAAAGCAGCCCTAAGATCAATTGGAGAAAACTTCATTCACATATGATTTCGAGTTAGAAGTGAATGGAGGGTCAAATGTTGATCGGACGCTGGTTCCGGTGTGACCGAACGCTGGCAGTAGAGTCCGATCAGTTCATTTGATCAAGCAGAAGTCGTCTGGTGAGACCGGACGCTGAGTGAAAAGTGACCGGACGCTAGGTGCCAGCATCCAGTCAACTCCAGTAAGTATCTAGAGAGGGAGAATTCAGATCGGACGTGTCCGGTCAGTTACTGACCGGACGCTGAACAGCGAAGTGACCGGACTCTGGGCTCCAGCGTCCAGTCAACATCAGTAAGGTTCTAGAGAGTAGATTTTGTGACCGGACGCATCCGGTCAGTGCTGACCGGACGTAGGATAGAGTCCGGTCACCACTTAACGTCTCTATGGCGGGGAGAACTGATCGGAGCATCCGATCACCCCGTAGAGTGCTGACTCAAGCACATAACGATTTGTTTTGAATGAGGGGGTATAAATACTTTCTCTATTCATTCAAGGAAGTACTCTTGCCCATTTCAACAGCTAATAAACACCCATGAGAGTGCCAAGGAGAGTAAGAGCCTAGTGAGATGATTGAGATTTGAGAATCTAAGATTAAGGCCTCATTAGTGAAAAGGGAGTTGCAAGTGTGCATCCACCATTCTCATTAGGCTTGTTGTGGTCAAGTAAGAGTTCTTACTTGTTACTCTTGGTGATTGCCATCACCTAGACGACTTGGTGGTGATTTGGAGTTTGGTGATCATCCGACGGAGCTTGTGGATGACCCAACTCAAGTTATGAGTGGTTGTGGGTGATTCACCGCGACGGAGTGTCGAAGAATCAACCCGTAGAGAGCACTTGATCCTATCGCGGATCAAGGGGGAGCTACACCCTTACGCGGGTGCTCCAACGAGAACTAGTGGGGAGTGGCGACTCTCCGATACCTCGGCAAAACATCGCCGTATTTCTTCTCCACTCTTTACTTTGAGCATTTACATTTGAGCAATTAAATTCTTGTCTTTACATTCTTAGAATTACCATGCTATTGTAGGATTGGAACTTAGGGTGCTAAACTTTTATGCGGTAGATCAATAGAATCATTTTCGAGGCATAAGGGGTGAAGTGGGCTAAGTGTAGGGTTTAATTATTGTAAAATTTTTTAGAATTAGCCGAATTCACCCCTCTTGAGCATCTTGATCCTTTTAGTGACAATTAGATTAATGGAACCCGACAAAGATACGAATTGAGACTACTCTGTCAAAAATAGGGCTATTGCTTAAAGTCGTTTCTCTAGTACTGGTACTGGATGCTAATGGAGTAAGAGGAAGAAAGGTTAATAAAAAAGAGATAAATATCAGGGTTTATCTTCCTAGCTTTTGTTAAAGTGTGAAATCGAGTTGACTTTTATCTATGTGTAATTGAGCTGATAATCTACGCAAATAGCAGGAGAAAATATCTGTTGCTGCTTTAACATGTGCAGTAGCATGATCGGAGCAGATGCTCTAGCATATTTGATCTCATTCGTTTAAAAGAAGCAATAAAATGGTATATAGAGATTTTATTCATAGCTGATCGTGATTCTATATATGTATTAAACAATGTGTAGACATTCAAATATATAGGATCCATTATATAACTTTTTTTTTGCTGGATCGGGTGACGTGGCAAAACTTAGGTTGTACAGAAACTTAGCTAGAGCAACGTCTCTAACTTACCTTCTAGATGCTCCACCTGCCTGCCAGCTAGTTTTTTGCTAAAAGCACATGTTATGAACGTATTTTTTAAGTGTTTTGGATGTTTCAGATGTATGTTGTAAGTGTTTCAGATGGATATTATAAAAGGGATATTACATATGTTGTAATAGTTCTACACTTGTGTTGCAAAGATCTGTGACCAATGTTTCATCTGTGTTTTTAGGACGTATATTGTGTGTGTTTACCTAGATTTTGCATATGTTTCAGACATATGTTGCAAGTGGTTTATCTGGATGTTGCGTATATTTGCAATGATTTCCAAGTGTTTTCAGGAGCTTTTTCAAGTGTTTCAAAAGCATGTTTCAAGTGTTTCATCTATCTTCTTTTTGTACGTTGTATCTGAATGTTTCAAAAGTAGACCGAGCGAGTTTAGTGGGTCTCCATCTGGTTGGTGTGGATCAGATTTTCGACGGTGTTTCTCGACTCCATGGTGGTTAGTGGCAGCGAGCAGACTACACCCCTACAGCAGTGGTCATCTGCAGCTTGAGGCAGCTTTCAGACAGGTGCCTCTAGCGCGTGGGCCCCGTGTGGGGCGTGTAAAATAGCGTGGAGGCGAACTGCAGGTGCGGACGTCCGGACGACCTGTTCGGATGTCTGGGCGCTAACGGTTCCCCTTTTATATATGTATTAAACAGTTTGTATATTCATTCAAACATAGGATCCATTATATAACTTTTTTTTTCTGTATCCGTGTGACGTGGCAAAAACTTAGGTTGTACATGTTGCAAGTACAGAAACTTAGCTAGAGCGACGTTTCTAACTTCCCTTCTAGATGCGTGATGCTTATGCTCTTTTTTTTTTTCTTTCGCCGATAAGTATGCTTGCGCGGCAGAGACAATTTTTTTCCTCCCTCACGATCTTTTTCTAGCTGTCCAGCACCTGCCCTCGTCTCACTCGAGCAAGCATTTTGTTACTATTATTTTTGTCCTTGGTATATAATACAGTGGGGGCGTTTGGCTGAACCAAAAACATTATAGCGATTAAAAAAATATTGTTTACGGATGAATTCGTGAGAAAAAAATAATATTCGACGACGCCCTATAAACAAATTCCCGCACCCTCTCTGTCGCTAAACCACAACGGTTCCCTTCCTGGCTTCTTGTTTTGGAGAACCGATCTTCTGTTAGCTACTCCTATATACTGCCTAGCCGATCATCGATCGATTATTTCAGGTCCTCGGATCTTGACTGCGCCCATGGACGGTAATCTTCTCGTCGTCGTCGACGATTAAAGAAGAAACTTGCCCGTCGATGGTCTAATTTCTTGTCTCGTCGCGCCGGCCAGCGTTCCTGCCATGCCCGGACGACGGCCCAACGGCTTCGCCGCCGCCGCGCGCCGCCGCGTCGTCCTCCCCGTCCCCGGCGCTCAGCGCGTCCGAGCGGGACCTCTACGACTTCATCTTCAGCGGCCCACTGGTGAACAGGATCGGCCACACCAAGGAGAAGGTCGCCGGCTCCATCGACCGGTGGCTTCGCTGCGGGGTTCAGGTGGCGCGCCTCCTCCGCCTCGACGAGCGCCGGCTGTCGGAGGCCGAGAAGGCCCGGGTGTACCAGTTCTACATCCCCGTCTTCCTCTGGTGCGAGGACCAGGTCGTAGAGCACAGAGCCAAGTACGACGACGGCGACGACATCCCGCCATTGGTGGTATGCACTCGCATCAACATTGGCCTTTTTTGCAGTCGTTACTACTTGCTTAGATGCTCATGTTCATGTCGATGAGAGGTTAATGTTAGATTGATCTCTTGACCAGTAGGCCCAACGGCCTATTGGGCCTTGGTCTCGCGCCCTGATCGGGGGTGCCCAACCCTACATGGTTGGTGGGCCCCCGTCGCACTGCGCTATATAGAGAGGTGGGGGCCGGCGGCTCAAAGTACGAGGTTCGCCGTGAGCCGCAAACCCACCGACAAAACCCTAGACCGATCTACGAGGGCGCGCAGCCAGCGACGGGAAGCCGCCACCGTCATCATCGTCTCCACTGCGTCGCCTCTCTTCACCGACCGTCGCTGCCCGTGCGCAGCCTACATCGACGAACCTGATGGAAGCTACTGGATCCTCCACCCCTGCGGTCTCAGGTTCGGTACCCTTCCCTTTTCTCTCCCTGTCTCTCTGTAGACCGTTCTACATGTCCTAGGATCTACTGTTTTACATGTTGTACCAAATAGAACAGTCAAAGTCTAGATCGATGATCCTACAGTCATAACATTGGTACCAGAGCCACGGTTTAGGTATAGATATGGCTAGGGTTTTGATCTAGAACGGATAAATCGGTTTGAAAAGCAAAAGATGAAGAGATCCAGTGCGGATCTAGAACGTAGAAGGGGCTTCGGCCGACAGTGGGTTCGGATGAACCCTAACCCTAACTGGGTTAAAGGAAAATTGAGGGCTCGTTTTCATGACAAAATCGAACCCTAAAAGCCGAAATCGTTTCGGGAAAAGCAAAACAGAGGCCATCCCAAACCCCAACCCTAACCCTAATCGTCAAATCGGGTCAAAACCGAACAAATCAAAAGAATCAAAAGAAAGGGGAGAAAGGTAAGAGGGTGGCCTACCTCGCCGTTGCGCGGCACTACAGTCACGCCGGCGCGCGGGGAAGAAAAGGGCCGGCCGGGGGTGATCTACTCGCCGGAACGGCCACTAGGGCGCCGCGGCCAGGCCGCTCGACGGCGACGCGCTCACCCGCTGGGGAGCGCGCACGCCGGCGAGGGGGCCGGAGACGGCGCCGGGGCTTGCTGATCTCTCTCGCCGTCGGAGCTCCTCGCTCGGTGTCTGCTGCGGCGGGACTGAGTGGAGAGGAGAGAGCAGTGAGGGGCGGAGAGAGAGAGAGCGAAGCCGAATGGCGCTAGGGTTCACGGGCGCCGCGGCGGTCGCCGTTTTTGATCCTCCGATGCGCGCGCACAGCCGTCGGATGGAGAGGAACGGCTGAGATGGAGTGGGCCAAGTCGCAGCCCAGGCGGGCGCGCGGACGCGCGGGACATTGCCGGCCCAGGCCCAGGTTGCGGCCTGGGTGTGGCCTGTGCGCGCGAAAAGAAGATGGGCCGCGGCTGGCTGGGCCGATTTCGCTGGCGCGCGCGCGCGCGCATGGGCAGGCCGTGGGCCGCGCGTGTGCTGGCTGGGCCGAAATGGTAAAATGAATAGAAAAGTCACAGTTTTTGTTTTTCTTATTTTCCAGAAGACAGTTTGATCAATTTGAATTGATTTTTTTATGATAATTTCTGTACAAAAATTTATCCAACGATATTTTTTGTTCAGTAAATGGTAAATTTGCTTCTGGAAAATAGGAAGAGATTATTAAATGTTAAAGTTTCCGCTGCGTATTTAAAGATGTAATTTTCATTATTAAATTCGAACCAACGGGAGAATTTAATTTTGAAAATGGATATGTTTTAAATTGATTATAATGTTGTTGTTATTCTGACCAACGTTGATTAATGACAATATTATAATGTTTTTTGTTATACATTAATTCTATTTCTGCCCAACGGTGATGTAGAATTAGTGTAGAAAATAATTGTATGTTTTAATTTTGACCAACGTTAAACTAAGGCATGCAATTATTGTTGTTATTTCTGTTCTCACCCTATTTGAATTATGTTTTCAGGAGGATACAACTTGATGAGTTGTATCAAAGAAATCCCCACTCTAAAAGGTGATAACTATATTGAGTGGAAGAAAAAGATAGACCTGGCCTTTATCCTCGCTGAGGTGGACTGGGTTGTCACCACACCGTGCCCTAAAGAACCTGTGGCACCGGTGAGGGAGACAGATGAGACTGATGCTGCATGGCAGAACAGAGAGCGGGATTTTGCTCCCGTAAAGATGTCCTATGACCTTGAGCATAGGAAATGGGTCACTGCCAACAAGAAGTGTCTGGCAGTGATAAAGAACACAATTGAGCCTGCTATTGTGGGCTCAATTCCAGACTGTGACACGGTCACAGAGTACCTAGACAGAATAAAGAGTCAGTTCACTGGCTCTTCAAAGACATATGCAACCCAGCTGATCAAGCAGCTGGTCACAGAAAGGTACTCTGGTGGCGGCAGTGGCATTAGAGAGCACATACTGAGAATGAGCAATCTGGCATCTAAGCTCAAACCAATGGATTTGGCACTCAAGGATGAGTTTCTTATTCATTTGATTTTTGCTTCTTTGCCCAAAGAATTTGACACATTTGTTGTTAACTACAACATACAGCCTGAAAAATGGGATTTGGAAAAGCTCATAGCCATGTGTGTGCAGGAGGAGGAAAGAATAAAAGTTTCACAAGGTGGTTCTGTGAACTACCTAAAAGATAAGAAAAAGAACTATAATAACAGTTCTTCCTCCAAATCATCTGGAAAAGGTCCCATGCAACAGTCTCAGAACCAGCAATTCCCAGTGGCTAAAGACCAGTGTCTCCACTGCAAGAAGACAGGGCATTATAAAAAGAATTGTCCTGATTTCTTAAAGATGATAATGAAGAATAAAGGTGAGAACATTATTACGTTCGTAAATGAATCCTTGTATGTAAAGTTTTCAAAATCTACTTGGTGGATTGATTCAGGTGCAACTATTCATGTTGCTAATTCATTACAGGGATTCCGTTCGATGAGAACTTTGCAAAGAAGCGAAAGTTTCATTAAAGTCGCAAATGGAGAACAAGCAGATGTTGAGGCCGTTGGTGATCTTCCATTAGAGCTTGCTGATGGCTTCATAATTATTCTTAGAGATGTTCTTTATGTACCTTCTTTGCAAAGAAATTTGATTAGTGTTTCAAAGTTGGACCATGATGGTTATGATTGCCACTTTGGAAATGGCAAATGTCAAATATTGTTTAATAATAAATGTATTGGTCTTGCCTTCCGACAAGACGAGCTTTATTTGTTATCACTTCGTGAAAATGTTAATTCCGTATGTGATGTGAATGAAAATGTATCCTCATCGAACAATGGAAACAGAAAACGAAAGAGAGCTCAAGATGCGTTGTCGAAATTATGGCACTGTCGTTTAGGCCATATTTCGAGGGGGAGAATAGAAAGACTAGTTAAGAATGATATTCTTCCTCCATTAGAGCTCTCAGAGTTAGAACAATGTAGAGATTGCATAAAAGGAAAGTATGTAAAGAAAATTAAGAAAGATGCCAAACGAAGCACAGGAATTCTACAGATTATTCACACAGACATATGTGGTCCTTTTCCTGTGAAAAGTGTGGATGGTTATGATTCATTCATAACATTCACAGACGATTACTCTCGGTTTGGCTACATTTATCCAATTAAAGAAAGAACAGAAGCGTTGGATAAATTTAAAATATTTAAAGTAGAAGTTGAAAATCAGCATGATTTAAAGATTAAGATAGTCAGGTCTGACCGTGGAGGAGAGTACTACGGTCGGCATACCCCATATGGACAAGTTCCTGGACCTTTTGCAAGGTTCTTACAGGAGAATGGTATAGTCGCCCAGTATTCAACACCGGGCGAACCTCAGCAGAATGGAGTAGCTGAAAGGCGTAACCGTACCCTGATGGATATGGTGCGTAGTATGATAAGTTACTCCACTTTACCCACGAGTCTGTGGATGGAGGCGTTAAAAACCGCCATTCATATTCTCAATAGAGTACCAAGTAAGTCGGTGCCCAAAACACCGTATGAGTTGTGGACAGGAAGAGTACCCTCGCTTAACCACTTACGTGTGTGGGGGAGCCCTGCTGAGGCTAAAGTTTTTAACCCAAACACTGGGAAGCTAGATCCCAAAACAGTGAGTTGTCATTTCATTGGCTACCCAGAAAAGTCAAAAGGTTTTCGTTTCTACTGTCCTAACAGACATACAAAGTTTGTGGAAACGAGACACGCTGTCTTCCTAGAGGATGAAATGATAAGGGGAAGCATGGTAGCTCGAGAAATTGACCTTGAAGAGAAGAGGGTGTTTGCACCCACTCCGATCATTCATGAGCCATTTTTCTCACTACCTGCTGTTGCTGCACCAACAGGACAAGACACTGTGGTGCCAGCACCTGTTGTTATCCCGCCTGTGGCAACAATGAATGATGATGAGGAACCTGTGGCTCAGGATCCTATAGAACCTATTGCCACACATGAGGGGGAGCAACAACAGCCTCAAACAGAAAATGTGCCAATTGACGAGGCCCCTAGAAGGTCTCAAAGAGTTAGAAAATCAGCTATTCCTGCTGATTATGAAGTGTACAACACTGAAGAATTTCAAATGGAGGATGATCCCACCTCATTTGAAGAAGCCATGAAAAGTGACCATTCATCAAAGTGGCTTGAGGCCATGGAAGATGAGATGAGATCAATGAATGCAAATAAAGTTTGGGATTTAGAGATAATTCCTAAAGGAGCCAAAACAGTAGGCTGTAAATGGGTCTACAAAACAAAACTTGACTCTCAAGGGAATATAGAGAGATATAAAGCCCGACTTGTGGCAAAAGGCTTTACACAAAGAGAAGGGATTGATTACAATGAGACATTTTCTCCAGTCTCATGTAAGGATTCCTTCAGAATCATAATGGCATTAGCGGCACATTACGATTTGGAATTACACCAGATGGATGTAAAGACGGCATTTCTCAACGGAGACTTAGAGGAAAATGTTTACATGGCACAACCGAAAGGTTTTGTCATAGAAGGAAAAGAACGTTTGGGATGCCGCCTAAAGAAATCTATTTATGGATTAAAACAAGCTTCAAGACAGTGGTACTTGAAGTTTGATCAGACAATAAAGAATTTTGGGTTTAAAGATAATGTTGAGGACAATTGTGTCTACGCAAAGTTTAAGAATGGGAAGTTTATCTTCCTTGTCCTGTATGTGGATGATATCTTACTTGCTAGTAGTGATGTCAGTCTACTACTGGAAACAAAGAAGTTTTTGTCCTCAAAGTTTGATATGAAAGATCTTGGTGAAGCTTCGTTCGTTCTAGGGATCGAGATTCACCGAGATAGAAGTAAAGGGGTATTAGGACTGTCACAAAAGGCATACATAGAAAAAGTCTTAAAGAAATTTAGTATGCACAAATGTAGTCCCTCACCTGCTCCTATAGTCAAGGGCGACAGATATGGGGATTTTCAATGCCCCAGGAACCAATATGAGATCGATCAAATGAAAGTGGTTCCATATGCTTCAGCTGTCGGAAGCTTGCAATATGCTCAAGTGTGTACGCGCCCTGACTTAGCATTTGTTACCGGGTTACTTGGCAGATTCCAGAGCAATCCTGGAATAGAACATTGGAAATTGGTAAAGAAAGTCTTGCGTTATTTGCAAGGAACGAAAGGCCTCATGATGACGTATAGAAGATCTGATTCACTCCATATAGTGGGATATTCAGATTCTGATTATGCGGGAGATAATAGAAAATCCACGTCTGGATATGTGTTTACTCTCGCAGGGGGAGCTATTTCATGGAAAAGCTCAAAGCAAACCGTCACTACATCGTCCACAATGTATGCCGAGTTTGTAGCATGTTATGAGGCAACGGGGCAGGTGAACTGGCTAAAGAAGTTCATACCCGGTTTGAAGGTGGTTGACGACATCAATAGACCACTGAAATTATACTGCGATAATAATCCAGCAGTACAGTATGCTCACAACAATAGGTCAAGTGGTGCTGCCAAACACATTGACATAAAGTATTATGTTGTGAAGGATAAAGTCCGGGATCAGATGATAAGTCTTGAGCATATAAGTACCGAAAAGATGCTCGCGGATCCGCTTACAAAAGGCTTACCACCCAACGTGTTCAGAGAACATGTAGCCGGCATGGGTTTAAGGGAAAGCCTATAATTCCTGGACTATAAAGGGCCCAAAAGTTAAAGTAACTATTTCAGATCAGAGACGTGCATTGTAGCTGTCAAATCTATCGGCGATTGACCGAGACGATGAAACATGCTCTATGCATCATCTGTGAAGAAATGAGTAAGGTTTAAAGGATTGAAGTTTAAAGTTTAAAGATAAAAGTAATAGTGAGATCAAGGGGGAGAATGTTAGATTGATCTCTTGACCAGTAGGCCCAACGGCCTATTGGGCCTTGGTCTCGCGCCCTGATCGGGGGTGCCCAACCCTACATGGTTGGTGGGCCCCCGTCGCACTGCGCTATATAGAGAGGTGGGGGCCGGCGGCTCAAAGTACGAGGTTCGCCGTGAGCCGCAAACCCACCGACAAAACCCTAGACCGATCTACGAGGGCGCGCAGCCAGCGACGGGAAGCCGCCACCGTCATCATCGTCTCCACTGCGTCGCCTCTCTTCACCGACCGTCGCTGCCCGTGCGCAGCCTACATCGACGAACCTGATGGAAGCTACTGGATCCTCCACCCCTGCGGTCTCAGGTTCGGTACCCTTCCCTTTTCTCTCCCTGTCTCTCTGTAGACCGTTCTACATGTCCTAGGATCTACTGTTTTACATGTTGTACCAAATAGAACAGTCAAAGTCTAGATCGATGATCCTACAGTCATAACAGTTTAGAGCTAAGGCAATCGACCCCATCAGTATATCGTCGTCATCGCACAAATAAAACTGGTGTGTATCTGGCATAAAATTTGTCCTCGAGTGAGGTGAGGATACAATCCAAAGCTCTTATGCCATGTTCCACTTCCACCAGATGTGCACAAGAGAACATGTTCCTCTGAATTATGCGGGACAGCACACAGTAGATGCTAAGCAAAATATATTAAAAAAACATATGCTGTCCATGAGACATGCTTAATAAAAAGTGCATCTGATCTTGTCATCTCAAACCTGATGGATCGAGGGAATCACTAAAGGAGATGTTTTAACCTAGACGGGACCTGAATCTGATTCTGAGTTTACATGGATGAACAACCTACTAGCAAGTTCAGTTCACATTTGATAAACGAGAGTATCTTTATCTAACACAGATCGGGGTCAGCGCTCCCCAAGGAAGTGGAAAGACGACTCTAGTCTCCGCACTTGATCATCTTTTTCAGGTTGCTGGTAGGTGAGTTCTCCTCATTGAACTGATCATAGTGCTCTTTGCCCCTGTGAATGAAATTTAAGAGCCAAACTTCTGTGTGACATAGGAAATCCGCCACATTGTCTATAGATGACTTCTATTTGACAGCAAAAGAGCAGGTATGAACTTCTACTAGATGGAAAATATATCGACCATATACTCTCCCCTCATTCCCTCTCTCCCCCTAGCTAGTACTGAGTACTGAAAATAGTGAGATAGCTCACACATAGGCTTTTTTTATGTGCAGAATGAACTGAGGGACAGATATCCTGGAAATGCTCTTTTAGAGGTACAAACTCCCTCACTCCAGTAGGCTAGTGAATGTGGATTTACTTATTACTTTCAACATTGTAACGCAAGCTGAATTGAGAGTAATAACTGACCAAAACTTTCCAGCTCCGTGGAAATGCTGGAAGCCACGATCTCCAATTCAGTGTTGAAACACTCGAGTCACTGATGAAACTAACAAAGGAAGGTACCAGTTTAGACAACTATTTGGACCTTCTTCAAAACTATTTGTTTTTGCATGATGATTTGTGCACAGGGCTTCTCTTCTTGGAAAATTACTAAAATATTTTACATCGTTTTAAAAAATATTTTTGTGAACTCACAATTGTTTTCACAACATTTAGGCATCAAGATGAAGGTTCCACGGTATGACAAGGTAAAAGGTGCAGTTAACGTTCCTCTAACTGATGTTTATAAGCTTATAGCTGATCAGCTGCATGATACATGCCACATGTCCATGTAGTCTGCTTTTGGGGGAAGAGGCGATCGTGCTGATCCTTCTGTATGGCCGGAGGTTGAAGGGCCCTTAGAGGTAATCTCATGTTTAGTCGACGAAGATTAGTTTGAGAACTTAAAGCGTGTCTTCTTTGCTGTCCTAGGTTGTTCTCTTTGAAGGATGGATGCTTGGATTTAAACCTCTTCCAAATGAAGTTGTGAAAGCAGCGGACCCCCAGGCATTTATCTGATTTGTTGTTTTTACTTTACCTGTAGCAATAGTATGACACTAATTTAGTAATTTTGTCATATTCAGCTCGAGGTGGTTAACAAGAACCTTGAAGCATACTATGACGCTTGGGACAGGTTCATCAAGTCATGGATCGTTATAAAAATAAGAGAACCTAGTTGTGTCTACCAGTGGAGGCTGCAGGTCATTACTCGAATATCTGACTAGTGACAAGACTGAACTCGTAAGTCGTAACAAACCATGAATTGCAATTTCTGAGATTAGTATTTGGACTGCAGGCAGAGATAGCCATGAAAGCAGATGGAAAACCTGGAATGTCTGATGAGGAGGTGCATTCCCTGACAAAGCTATCTCTTTGTTATCCTAGTTAAAGTCATGGTAGTGGAAAGAAAAATTACTGATTGACTGGTTAGCGATGTACTTCTTTCAGCAAATCATTTTCACGTCATTTATTTAAAATGGAAGCCTATCTGCTCATTTATCCAGCAATTAACTTTAGTTTTTTTTTCTAGAGCCGTTGATTATCTACAGAAATATAATGCTGAGAGTTCTTTCAGGTTATGGATTTTGTATCACGCTACCTACCAGCATACCACGCATATTTACCCAAGCTGTACAAAGAGGGACCGAATGGTTCAAAACCAGACCATCTACTGGTCATCGACATAGACGAAGGGAGGAATCCTATTTGCGGTTGAAATCCTTATGAGTATTTTTCACAAATAAATCCTTGATGTACAATGTACATTTGCTGAAATGGAACTTATGACCCCACGGTGGAGCATGGGCATATTTCTGAGACTTCTTATGCCTAGCAAAGAGCAGTGCCTCTTGTTTTCTAGACTTAGTTCAAATATATCCCAATTATGTAAAATTCATGTATGCGCATATTTCTCCTCATATTTATGCTCGAACTTATATATAATCAATCAGAGAAGTGCTCTGGTAGACCTCTTTCTAAAAGCTGCACAAATCCCAAAGTAGCCTTGTAATTCCTGCATTTGAACAACTTTATCCATGCTAGGCCGCTTCAGAGTTCAAAGTGTGCGCCGGTTCACAAAGGTGTGAGCATTATATCAGGTTTTATAGTTGAGAGAGTTATGTAGTCAACCACTGGTATGTTAAGAGTGTTACGTAAGTAGACTTTTTTTTTCTACTGCTCGCTGACTCATCGCCATGTTAGCACCTACGTAATATGCCACATCAGAGAAAACACCTTCAAAGTCGCCTCATGGGCTTATTTAGACAGATTTTAGTAGTGTAAGGGGCAGAATAGCTCGTTTTATAGGTGAAGGAGTAAAGTAGACAACAACGAATAGTTTGGGAGGTTAAGTGGACTTTTTTTAAAGTATTCTAAGTTTTACATCGTAGTGTTGCTATCGGTTAAAAAGAAATCGACATTCCCTCTGTGTGCCTGTTTAGGCTGCACTTGAAGTCAGCTACTCAATTTGATATGTAACCAAATTTCCTTCTATATACAGAGCTACTGCCTCCATTCACAAATATTAAGGCACATTTTAACATGGACAGTTTTTTCTTAGGACAGATGCACGTGCTCACTTATACTCACTAAATATTAAGACATAGTTTAATTTGGACATCTTCTTGTTTTCTCTCTCTGAATAATTGAATCAGTAGATCTAGGATTGATAAATTCATCATAGGCGTTTCGACGTTGACCGTTAAATCTAAAATAAATACAGAACAATACGAGCACTCATGTAAGTCAAATGGATGAACACGTTTAATTCGCTATACAGTTTCTAACTTACATTTAACCTAATTATTGCTGGTTACAACATCAAAATCATACAGTGTTAAATAATATGGATGTAGCGGTCACTTGTGCATTCCTAAACTTGTAGTTGTTGTTAAACGTTACGGTGTTTTGGATAATAGGGGTAAAACAAATAGGCATAACAGTATTCCGTTGTAGTCTTGTTAGGATACTCGGTTCTCACCCGAGAGACCCGGGTTAGAATCCTGGCAAGAAATTGTTTTTTGTTTCTTTCTGTCTCTATTTTTATCGTTTTACCCAGATTCGAGTCCCGGCTACGGAATTTTTTTGTTTCTTTCTGTCTCTATTTTTATCGTTTTACAAATTTTGTGGCAGAGCTCCGACCTCCGGGAGGCCACTTTTTTTTTTTGAACCTGAGACCCACTTTTACACTGAACTAAACTTAAGCACAGTTTCGTGCTTTCTTTTTCTCTCGAATTTCATACTCCATTTGATAGAGTATTTAGCCAGGTCAGTCGTTCTGAATGTAGCCGAACATGTGAAAAGGCAAAACACTACTTCAGCAGTTTTTTTTTAGCAAACGAACAACGTTTTCCTCTTCTCTCATAAGAAATCAGTATAAGCATCAGCGGCGGCTAAATTTCAGCGAAACGAACTGAGCCCACATCTGCAGGACACTGCATGTAAAACAGGCATGCCTCCTACCATAGCAGAAAGACGGATATATCCCATAGTAGTTGCAACTTACAGTTGCAGCAAGACATACTACTACAAGTCTACAACAACAAACTAAACAAGCAAGGTGAAGTTGGTCACGAGCTTTTCAGCAATTGGCCCATGTTGCCAACAAGACGGAGGAAGGAGGAGCAGCCCTCCACTTGACGCCTAGCGACTCACCAGGACGGCAGTGTTGCCTGTCACTGGCTGGAACGCCGCTGCAGACTCTAGCAGCTCCCAGGCCAGCCTACGTTTACCTTCCAGCAGCGCTCGCATCTCTTCGGCTTCCTTGTGTGTGGCAAGGCAGGCTGAGAAGAGCTCCTCATCCATTTCTGACAGCATCTTCTTCACGTTGGTTGTCAGGTTTAGGACTGATACATTCCAGTGGCTTTGGATATTCTCTTCTAATGCTGGGGTGACGATGGGCATGATTGCTTGCCGATTCTGTGCAACCAAGCTGATGATGTGATCATTGTTGCACATGAAGAGTGCTCGTTCTGCAACCTGAAATAGTTCATTTGATTTGACTCAACCACTTGAAGGGAACGTCTTAAAAAAGTAGTACTTAGTAACAAGGATCAAAATAGTGAATGATGGATATCATTAATGGAAAAAGATAGCAGCAAGCCCAGAAATTGCCACACCTGGGGAAGAGGGTTCATTTCTACTTTTCAGGGAAACCAAACTTGGCCAGAGCACCAAAAACCAAACGGTTTCCTGGTTAACTCAATTATCCAGTCTGATTCATTTTATTTAGCTTTTGCTTCCTTAACATCAAATCCAGCCAAAACTGATCATACCATACATAGCAGGCACCCAACTAGACACATTGCTTCGGCTGATGCTTTGCACAGTTTAATCTTCTACTTTCTTAAAAGAAGGGAAACTGCATATCAACTATGGCCATATCCCATACCCAGACCATAAATGGTGGTGCATGCTGGCCTACCATTATTTGTCCACATCTTTCAGAAAATAACAGGTATTCGTTGCTTATTTGGCCTGTCTACAGGTGGTGCACATTTCATGCATCAGGAGATCCAACAGAGCCTAGCCTTACATGGGCAGTGTGTGGTTACATTACGATAAGTACATTTTGTGGCCATGAATGTTTCCAACTGGATGAGTGATTCTTTGGACTGTACCATGTAGACGACATCGTAAAGTAATGGGAGTGACAGAAATGAATTAGATTAAAGCATCAATGAGTGGGTGAAGCTCTTCAGTTTTCATTTGGTACAACATTTTTGCATGTATGAGTGTATGACAAAAATGCACATCTTTTGTGTAGAAAAATGCATATCTTTCGTGTTTTGAGAAAAATGCAGATCTTTGATGGTTTTTGCACGCTGCCATCACCCTTGCTATTCAAATCAAGGAGAAGGCTCAATGCTGGGTACAAGCATGGTTCCATAAATTGAGGTCACTCTTTGCTGGCATCAATGTGTAATGCCTTTCTTAATTGTAGGCTGCTTTAGTTTACTTGTATATAATAACCTTTTGAAATTCTATGCTGTCTAAGCCCTTCCCTAGCTTGGACGTGCGTGTGGTCACACTTTCTACTCCTCTTAATGAAATACATGCTCAGACAGATTCCAGAAAAAAAATGCATTATGTAAATAGAGGGATATAGTGCATGCAGACTACAGAATGGACATGTGAATGTAAATGTAAATTTAAATCGCAACACACAATTCATTTCTCCTAAACAAGGTGAGGGTCAACATAATTTATGAGTTACCTGGAAGTGGGAACTGTTGATGCATTGAGCAATTCGTCTGAACAATGGAACCATGCACTTCTGGAATTCAACTGTGTTGGTTGCCTCCAGGACCTCTTCAATCTCACTCAGAAACATTACTTCTTTCTGGCTATTTGTTATTGGCCAGTATCTGAGCAGACCAAGTATCACTGAACTTGCAAGCTTTGGTTCCTTCTCTACAAACTGGGTCACACAGTAGGTTAACTGCTGCAGATACAAACCAACTGATTTTGGCTTGTGTAAAGGAATTAGAACCCTCCAAAGAAAGATTTTGTGTTCTTCCTTCAGAGGCAATGCAAAGCCACTAATAACACTACCAAAAACCTCCAGTACTTCAGCAATACCATTATGGCGATCAGTCTCAAACACGAAGTGGTAGAATATATTGGTCACTGCTTTGCGGATGAAGGGACGGTGCACCATGAACTTTCCATAGATTCGATGCAATATTGTTTTCAAGCAATCCCTTTCTCTTGGATCCTCAGAATCGAACAGTTCGAGTAGCTTCACGATGAATGTGTGGTCAAAATATTTCTTTCCTACCTTCGTATCCAGAGATGAGGAGCCAATAAATTTCAGTAGCAGATCATACACAAGATGCAGATGGGGCCATGCAGGGTCAAACATTGGCTCCTCCTCTTCACCCTCGCCACAGCCGGACGAACCAGAAAGGTAATTGGGAGGGAAGACCCTGAACAGGTTGATGGTAAACATTCTACAGCAGGCAGCAACCATTGTCTCCGTGAAACGGGAGGATGCAGAATCCACATAGTCCATAAGATCCAGCAATGCCTGCCTTTTGAAGTCCTTCTCCGCAGAATTCTTGTTGGGGTCCGAGAAATCAAAGACAACGCAGCACAGGCTCACCTTGCTGACGAACAGGTTCTGCTTCTCCCCGTTCGGGACATCCTTGAACGACACAAGCGGCTCAATGCCAGCCACCACGCTAGAAGGGAAGACCGCAGACGACATGCGCTTCACGCTGGACACCGGACGGGCAGGCCCGGCGCCGGGGCAGCTGCTAGTGCGCTGTATCGTGCCCCCGTTCCCAGCATCATTGCGTCCCGGACTAGAGCCTGAGCCATGGTCACCCTTCCCGGAGGCAGAGGACTTCTTAGGCAGCTTGGTCAGGAACTGTTTCCACATCTTTCCTCAGAGATTTCTCACAGCAACCACATGTCCAGATGATCCTGGGCAGCTAGCTAGCACACCAAAAACCGCATGCAAATGAGCAGCAGCGACCAGAGGCAGTAGAACAAGCACCCAGGGAATCTGATTCTACTGCTAATGATGCAGCGAGGTGAAGTCCAGGCAAAACCACCAGATTGAGCACGCTCGGACAGCGCGTGCGCGAGTGAATCCAAGGGGAGAAGAAACCCGAAACTATATAGCAAAACCACCAGATTGCACAAATGCGAGCTCAAGTAACAAGCGAAACCGAGAACCCAACCAGAGAACTGCTAGTGGAGGAAGGAGTTCACCGGGAAGGCTGGGATTGGTTCGGATCTGCGGCGCCTCGGCCAGAGATTGCCGGATCCAAACGCCAAACCGCGGTCCTGGCGGCAGATCGAGATGCCGAGAGGGGTGGGCTACTGGGGTAGCAGGCGAGGCGACATGGGGAACCTGGTGGGAATCCAGTGGGCTTCGGCTGCTTCTGGGGAAGAGAACAGGAAGGCGAGGGAGAGAGAGAGTGTGATAGCGGGGCGAGATTAACGAGGCAACGAAGGGTGCGTGTGTCTTCTTCCATCTTCCTGGCTCGTTTTTGGGGAAATTGGTCGTGTGCCGTTAAAAAAAATCGTAATTTCCGATGTCTCTCTAAAAAAAAAATTTAGAACTTTTATGTGTCCTTCGTACTACTACCTTCGGGTGGGCTCTAACGTCGTCAAATCGTAGGTGTAAAAAGTCGAAAATACCCTTAAATTTAAATATGTTATTATTTTTTTGAGTATATTAACTATTTCAAATGAAAAAACTCAAAACTAGAAAGTTGTAGATCTCGTTGAGATCTATAATTTTTATATAAAAATTATCTTCATTTAATTTCATAAAAAAAGATATCAAATCATATTTTTTTGTGAAATTAAATAAAGATAATTTTATATAAAAATTATAGATCTTGGCTAGATCTATAACTTTCTAGCTTTGAGTTTTTTCATTTGAAGTTGTTAATATGCTTAAAAAATTAATAACATGTTTAGACTTAAGAGTATTTTTTATTTTTCACACCTGTAGTTTGACGGCGTTAGAGCTCAAACTGACGACAGTGACATGGAGGGCACAAAAAAGTTAGAACAGTAACGTTGAAGACCGTTAAACTTTTTCATAAACACAAAGGGCATTACGATCTTTTTTTAATGACACACAGATATTTCTCCCTGATTTTTTGGTTCGCTGATGGTTGGTTTCGGGTACTTTGGTCCTGATTGGTTTCCGGATGAGGCATCCTAGCTCTCAGCATCACGCCCTGGTGCAGAACCGTAGATGAATTCCGTATCCAATTGCTGCTTCCTCCGTTCTAATTTACAGTGTCATTGTTTTAGTATTTTAAGTTTGATTAACTATAAAAAAGAATTAAATATTTATAATATCGAATAAATATTAGATTAATTATGAAATGTATTTTTTAATAAATTAATTTGAAATCATAAATGTGAATTACCATTCATTAAAATTGTGGTCAAACATAAATCACTTTAAATACACGCGATCCATAGTTGTATTTTTTTTAGACAGAGGAAGTAAATTTTATTATATATCTAGACATATTATATAGAGTCTATTCGCTTGTTGGTTTCAACCAGGGCTTATCAGCCATGATACCGTGTTTTTATCTTACAACCAATTAGCACCGGTCAGGCTTATCAGCCCAGAAACCAACCAACGAACGGGCTGATAGTATCGTAGAAAAGCTAAACGGCTTATAATTTCAGACAAATGGTGGAATTTTTTATCACCTGAGATAAATTAAGCTAGAGAGATAGCGCTTGGTTGAACTACGCCTATGGCTGCTACGCCGCACCTGCGGCTGCGCCAAATGTTTGGCATTGAGAATAATTGCCACACATTTGGCAGGGTCCAGGGTGTGGCAGCAAATTTGAACTAGCCGTGTTTAGTTGGCCCGAATCGGCGCCGGCGAAATCACAGTAGCGTTTTATTTGTATTTGATAATAATTGTTCAATCGTTGACTAATTAGGCTTAAAACGTTCGTCTCGCAAAGTCCAACCAAACTGTGCAATTAGTTTTTGATTTCGTCAACATTTAGTACTCCATGCATGTACCGCAAGTTTGATGTGACGGAAAATCTTCTTTTTGTATAGTGCCAAAGTTTAAATTCTGGGTGAACTAAACATGGCCTTGGTTGTGCTTTTGTTGCGGCACGCCTTAACTTGGTCAGGAGCCGAACGCCGGCCAGAGTTCGTCGTATTTACATCGTGAGAGTTTTGGCAATGTGCAAGGACAAACCAAACAGGCCCATAGTCATCTAAATACTACCAACAAGGCCCTTGTTTAGTTTCTCCAAACTTCCAACTTTGGCACTATGCAAAAAGAAGATTCCCCGTCACATCAAACTTGCGGTACATGTATGGAGTACTAAATGTAGACGAAATAAAAAAACTAATAGTACAATTTGGTTGAACTTTGCGAGACGAATCTTTTAAACCTAATTAGTCAATGTTTGAACAATAATTCACAAATGCAAACGAAATTACTACAGTGTTTGCCGTCACATCAAACACTGTGCAAATATCAAATCCGGTCGAATCCGGCCGGAACTAAACGCGCCCCCAAACACAGGAGTGCATAAAGATATTGCGCCTTTGGAGCCTGGCTAGCCTCACACAAGCTATCAATCGGGCCCTTTGTGTTCGTCACCTTCCTGTGTTTTGCTTTCTCTAACCGTAGCATGCAATATGCAATAGTATGATTTATGACCGTGGTCGATTTTTTCCTCTTATGAAAAATTGGCAGGGCTCAGGCTTCGACTCGTCTTGTGGAGCACCTTCTCAGGTGCAACTGAAATCGTCTTGAAAAATATTTGACAAAAACAACTTAAATGATAATTTTATAATAATTTTATAATAATTTGTGTCATTGTAAAGAGAAGCTGGGAGTTTTTTTTTGCTCTGCATAGTAAAAAAAAACTGGTTCCCACTCCTCCGGGCTCCCTTTTTTAATGACTATTTGGTAGAACTCATTGGAAGAAGCCGCTAAAAGTCAAAACCAAAACCCTACCAAATGTGTTTAAGAATTAAACAACGTCCCTAAAACAACGTGATGTTGCTTATCTAGGCTTAGAGCATCTAAAACAACGTGATGTTGCTTATCTAGGCTTAGAGCATCTTTAATTAAGAGTTTTTTTTAACTTATTTTCTAAATCATCGTTTGAATGAAGAGCTATTTAAATAAAAAATACTTCCTATATATTTCCACACTCTATCAACAAAAGCTAACCTAAATCGGATGCCGAAAGGCTTCAGTTCCCTGTTTGTTGGTCAGGCATCTACAACACATGCTTCTAAAAAAAAACAGTACAAAACTAATGTTACTGAGGGTATCTTCTTATATGAATCCTGCACCCAAACCGCGGGCAACCGCTAGGGCCACGTCACCCGTTAAGCCGCAAACCGTTGGATCAGGTGGAAACACGATATGGACCGTTGGATCGGGGCATCGCGGGTCTCCAACCCATTAAGTCACGAACCCGGAAGGTCGCGATTGTTCGTGAACCCGCTCGGTGGACGACCCGTCCCCTCCCCGGCGCCGGCGCGTCTCCCTCCTCCCGCTGCTCCATCGTCCCCTGCCCCTCCTCCCTTCTCCCCCGCAAGCACTAAGGCACGGGTTGAGCACGGCGCCGGCGCGTCTCCCTCTTCCCGCTGCTCCATCGTCTCCTGCACCTCCTCCCTTGTCCCCCGCAGGTACTGAGGCATTAAACTGTGAATCCATATGGTCGCGAATGGTCGCGAGATCTCTTCTCGACTTCTCTTCCCCTTCGCATCGCGCACCTTTAGTCCCTCTGCAGTGCCGCCCCCCGCCCTGGCGCCCTCCCTCCGTAGTTCCGAGTACTCGCGGATCTGCTTGGCTCTTCCCTACGCCCGCGAACTCTTCCACTCCGCTCCTGAAGACCAAAGCCGCCCCGCCGGATCTTCCCTGCCGGTGCCGCGCGCCGCCCATCTCCACGCCGCGCGGCGGCCCTCGTCAGGCTGCCCAGAGTCGTGCTCGCAGCCCGCGGCACAGTCCGCGCGGCAGCGGCCCTCGCCAGGTCATGCGGAGCCGCGCTCGCCGGCCCACCAGCACCGCCGCCCGCTCGGCGAGTGGTGGCCCAGCGACCGCATCGATGCCGGCACACCCGCGAACGAGCTGCTCCCGGGGACGGCCGCGGAGAGGGGGACCTCGTGGTGGACAAGGGCTCGCCAGGCCGTGCGGAGCCGCGCTCGCCGGCCCTCCGGCGCCGCCGCCCGCTCGACGAGTGGTGGCCTGGCGACCGCATCGTGAGGGGTTCCGCGTGTTCTTCTCCGCTAACGCTACAACAACGGCCAGCCAGGACCTTCAGGAAGCCACGCTCGCCACTTGGTGTACGGGTTCGCCTACATCGTCAACCGCAAGCAGATCGAGGCGGCGCTGGGGAAGGCGGCCAAGTGAGGTGCGTGGGACGTTTTGATCCAGATGCTCTGCACCTTGTATTGTACTTGTACGGTTGTACCTATTTGCCTGTTGAACTGTGCTGCTGAGCATACAAGATGCACGCTGACCCTTGTGTCTGCTTTCTGGTCTTTGTTAGATTATTAGATCAGCTACTATGATGCGAATACATAGAGCTTAGGTATATATATATGTAAAAAAATCAGTCAAAACCGATTATGCTATGTGTCTACCGTTTGCTTGTTCTGAACTCATTTTGCAACGAAACTTTATTCGGATCTCTAATGCAGTGCTGTTGTTTGTCACGTGAAGTAACGGGACTTGCAACATCTGTAGTTCTGGAGGATAATATCAAGGCAACCTTGTATGTGTGCCTGTGGTGTCCTCTCTCCTATCAGTTTTGTTGCCAATGGCGTTTATTATCTGCTCAGATTTCCAACAGGTTATTGGTGAATTTTTAATCCTCTATTTGTTTGTCTTTGCAGGCATGTGGTTTCACTTGCGTATCCTCTGTAAGTTAATCCAATAACCTTTTAGATAAACATATCGACGCTAACTGTCTTCCATTTGATAGTTATTGTTTTTGTTTTACCTCAGTGGACGTTTTCCACAGGTATGCCTCTGTTAGAGCAATTGAAACAAAATCTGTGGTGGATGATCAACAATGGCTCACGTACTAGGTGTTGTACTCATTTTAGCTTTAGTTTTATGTTCACATTTCATCTTACCTATTGACCATCTCTCGTTTAGTACTGCACTTCATCATTAACTGTTATCTCATGATTTGACTAATAAGATTCTTGGATACATCATGAGATGAATGGAAATGCCCATCACAGGCATAACGTTTGCACTTTGCAAGCTCCCTTTCTGGTCTTATACAGAACTGTTTTTCAATTGCTGGTTAGTATTGCCACAGTTCAATGGAGCTACACATGTATATGAGTATTTTGTGAACATCTGGTAATTTCCAAAGAAGGATGAATCAAGTAGGCCTGATGATGATACATTGAGCAAAATGGATCAAAAGCTTTTGAGAATGTTGTTAACATGGTATTATCCGTTTCCTCTTAAATTTTACCATTCTCATTTGTTCAAATGAATAATGAAATGTTGTTTCAGAACACGTAAATGCTTGGCATAGTAGTAGTATAGTGTTGAAACATAATTCAGATGTTAGTATGTTATATATATGTCTTTGTACTATATTGTATGGCTGAGTAGTATAGGAGTTTAACCTTCATATTTCTTTCCAGAGCATTTTTATAATTTCCAAAGAGGCACGATGCTACCGCATGATACAACCAGGATAGGTTGCAGTCATAGAAAAACCAAATAGGTAGGAAGAAAGAGTGCATGGACGAAAAATGTTAGGGGATTGTCTCATGTTGTTTTTGCATATTTATCTGTTCCCTGTTTTGTTATATTAATCTTTTGTTCTCTGCATCTATTTTGCAAGCACTTAACATTTTTCGTTCTAAGTAAATGTCATAAAAGTTCTATTTCTGAAATTTGGCATTGCATGATCTGAAATCCTAAACTTTCATTTCTGCATTTTAGCAATTTTATGATTTATGATATAGAAATTTTGGCACAATTCTGTGATCTTAACCTCCATGCCTGAAGGTAAAGTTTCTCCTCATTTTGAATATGGACATACTTAATGTAAAATGTAATGTTACCGTGTGACCGTCCAATTTACATTGGTAGCGTACTCAGAAATTTATCACATAATACTACACAAACTATGAGATTCCTTGATCAAGTTTTCTTTGCCCAATATGGTAATACTTTGACTGAATTTTGAGTGCAAAAAAAATTCAAGCACACAGAGACATATATTGCAGCATTCTACATATCTATTTGTCTACATATTTTTTTTTCGTCCATGCACTCTTCCTTCGTACTACTACCTTCGGGTGGGCTCTAACGTCGTCAAATCGTAGGTGTAAAAAGTCGAAAATACCCTTAAATTTAAATATGTTATTATTTTTTTGAGTATATTAACTATTTCAAATGAAAAAACTCAAAACTAGAAAGTTGTAGATCTCGTTGAGATCTATAATTTTTATATAAAAATTATCTTCATTTAATTTCATAAAAAAAGATATCAAATCATATTTTTTTGTGAAATTAAATAAAGATAATTTTATATAAAAATTATAGATCTTGGCTAGATCTATAACTTTCTAGCTTTGAGTTTTTTCATTTGAAGTTGTTAATATGCTTAAAAAATTAATAACATGTTTAGACTTAAGAGTATTTTTTATTTTTCACACCTGTAGTTTGACGGCGTTAGAGCTCAAACTGACGACAGTGACATGGAGGGCACAAAAAAGTTAGAACAGTAACGTTGAAGACCGTTAAACTTTTTCATAAACACAAAGGGCATTACGATCTTTTTTTTAATGACACACAGATATTTCTCCCTGATTTTTTGGTTCGCTGATGGTTGGTTTCGGGTACTTTGGTCCTGATTGGTTTCCGGATGAGGCATCCTAGCTCTCAGCATCACGCCCTGGTGCAGAACCGTAGATGAATTCCGTATCCAATTGCTGCTTCCTCCGTTCTAATTTACAGTGTCATTGTTTTAGTATTTTAAGTTTGATTAACTATAAAAAAGAATTAAATATTTATAATATCGAATAAATATTAGATTAATTATGAAATGTATTTTTTAATAAATTAATTTGAAATCATAAATGTGAATTACCATTCATTAAAATTGTGGTCAAACATAAATCACTTTAAATACACGCGATCCATAGTTGTATTTTTTTTAGACAGAGGAAGTAAATTTTATTATATATCTAGACATATTATATAGAGTCTATTCGCTTGTTGGTTTCAACCAGGGCTTATCAGCCATGATACCGTGTTTTTATCTTACAACCAATTAGCACCGGTCAGGCTTATCAGCCCAGAAACCAACCAACGAACGGGCTGATAGTATCGTAGAAAAGCTAAACGGCTTATAATTTCAGACAAATGGTGGAATTTTTTATCACCTGAGATAAATTAAGCTAGAGAGATAGCGCTTGGTTGAACTACGCCTATGGCTGCTACGCCGCACCTGCGGCTGCGCCAAATGTTTGGCATTGAGAATAATTGCCACACATTTGGCAGGGTCCAGGGTGTGGCAGCAAATTTGAACTAGCCGTGTTTAGTTGGCCCGAATCGGCGCCGGCGAAATCACAGTAGCGTTTTATTTGTATTTGATAATAATTGTTCAATCGTTGACTAATTAGGCTTAAAACGTTCGTCTCGCAAAGTCCAACCAAACTGTGCAATTAGTTTTTGATTTCGTCAACATTTAGTACTCCATGCATGTACCGCAAGTTTGATGTGACGGAAAATCTTCTTTTTGTATAGTGCCAAAGTTTAAATTCTGGGTGAACTAAACATGGCCTTGGTTGTGCTTTTGTTGCGGCACGCCTTAACTTGGTCAGGAGCCGAACGCCGGCCAGAGTTCGTCGTATTTACATCGTGAGAGTTTTGGCAATGTGCAAGGACAAACCAAACAGGCCCATAGTCATCTAAATACTACCAACAAGGCCCTTGTTTAGTTTCTCCAAACTTCCAACTTTGGCACTATGTAAAAAGAAGATTCCCCGTCACATCAAACTTGCGGTACATGTATGGAGTACTAAATGTAGACGAAATAAAAAAACTAATAGTACAATTTGGTTGAACTTTGCGAGACGAATCTTTTAAACCTAATTAGTCAATGTTTGAACAATAATTCACAAATGCAAACGAAATTACTACAGTGTTTGCCGTCACATCAAACACTGTGCAAATATCAAATCCGGTCGAATCCGGCCGGAACTAAACGCGCCCCCAAACACAGGAGTGCATAAAGATATTGCGCCTTTGGAGCCTGGCTAGCCTCACACAAGCTATCAATCGGGCCCTTTGTGTTCGTCACCTTCCTGTGTTTTGCTTTCTCTAACCGTAGCATGCAATATGCAATAGTATGATTTATGACCGTGGTCGATTTTTTCCTCTTATGAAAAATTGGCAGGGCTCAGGCTTCGACTCGTCTTGTGGAGCACCTTCTCAGGTGCAACTGAAATCGTCTTGAAAAATATTTGACAAAAACAACTTAAATGATAATTTTATAATAATTTTATAATAATTTGTGTCATTGTAAAGAGAAGCTGGGAGTTTTTTTTTGCTCTGCATAGTAAAAAAAAACTGGTTCCCACTCCTCCGGGCTCCCTTTTTTAATGACTATTTGGTAGAACTCATTGGAAGAAGCCGCTAAAAGTCAAAACCAAAACCCTACCAAATGTGTTTAAGAATTAAACAACGTCCCTAAAACAACGTGATGTTGCTTATCTAGGCTTAGAGCATCTAAAACAACGTGATGTTGCTTATCTAGGCTTAGAGCATCTTTAATTAAGAGTTTTTTTTAACTTATTTTCTAAATCATCGTTTGAATGAAGAGCTATTTAAATAAAAAATACTTCCTATATATTTCCACACTCTATCAACAAAAGCTAACCTAAATCGGATGCCGAAAGGCTTCAGTTCCCTGTTTGTTGGTCAGGCATCTACAACACATGCTTCTAAAAAAAAACAGTACAAAACTAATGTTACTGAGGGTATCTTCTTATATGAATCCTGCACCCAAACCGCGGGCAACCGCTAGGGCCACGTCACCCGTTAAGCCGCAAACCGTTGGATCAGGTGGAAACACGATATGGACCGTTGGATCGGGGCATCGCGGGTCTCCAACCCATTAAGTCACGAACCCGGAAGGTCGCGATTGTTCGTGAACCCGCTCGGTGGACGACCCGTCCCCTCCCCGGCGCCGGCGCGTCTCCCTCCTCCCGCTGCTCCATCGTCCCCTGCCCCTCCTCCCTTCTCCCCCGCAAGCACTAAGGCACGGGTTGAGCACGGCGCCGGCGCGTCTCCCTCTTCCCGCTGCTCCATCGTCTCCTGCACCTCCTCCCTTGTCCCCCGCAGGTACTGAGGCATTAAACTGTGAATCCATATGGTCGCGAATGGTCGCGAGATCTCTTCTCGACTTCTCTTCCCCTTCGCATCGCGCACCTTTAGTCCCTCTGCAGTGCCGCCCCCCGCCCTGGCGCCCTCCCTCCGTAGTTCCGAGTACTCGCGGATCTGCTTGGCTCTTCCCTACGCCCGCGAACTCTTCCACTCCGCTCCTGAAGACCAAAGCCGCCCCGCCGGATCTTCCCTGCCGGTGCCGCGCGCCGCCCATCTCCACGCCGCGCGGCGGCCCTCGTCAGGCTGCCCAGAGTCGTGCTCGCAGCCCGCGGCACAGTCCGCGCGGCAGCGGCCCTCGCCAGGTCATGCGGAGCCGCGCTCGCCGGCCCACCAGCACCGCCGCCCGCTCGGCGAGTGGTGGCCCAGCGACCGCATCGATGCCGGCACACCCGCGAACGAGCTGCTCCCGGGGACGGCCGCGGAGAGGGGGACCTCGTGGTGGACAAGGGCTCGCCAGGCCGTGCGGAGCCGCGCTCGCCGGCCCTCCGGCGCCGCCGCCCGCTCGGCGAGTGGTGGCCTGGCGACCGCATCGTGAGGGGTTCCGCGTGTTCTTCTCCGCTAACGCTACAACAACGGCCAGCCAGGACCTTCAGGAAGCCACGCTCGCCACTTGGTGTACGGGTTCGCCTACATCGTCAACCGCAAGCAGATCGAGGCGGCGCTGGGGAAGGCGGCCAAGTGAGGTGCGTGGGACGTTTTGATCCAGATGCTCTGCACCTTGTATTGTACTTGTACGGTTGTACCTATTTGCCTGTTGAACTGTGCTGCTGAGCATACAAGATGCACGCTGACCCTTGTGTCTGCTTTCTGGTCTTTGTTAGATTATTAGATCAGCTACTATGATGCGAATACATAGAGCTTAGGTATATATATATGTAAAAAAATCAGTCAAAACCGATTATGCTATGTGTCTACCGTTTGCTTGTTCTGAACTCATTTTGCAACGAAACTTTATTCGGATCTCTAATGCAGTGCTGTTGTTTGTCACGTGAAGTAACGGGACTTGCAACATCTGTAGTTCTGGAGGATAATATCAAGGCAACCTTGTATGTGTGCCTGTGGTGTCCTCTCTCCTATCAGTTTTGTTGCCAATGGCGTTTATTATCTGCTCAGATTTCCAACAGGTTATTGGTGAATTTTTAATCCTCTATTTGTTTGTCTTTGCAGGCATGTGGTTTCACTTGCGTATCCTCTGTAAGTTAATCCAATAACCTTTTAGATAAACATATCGACGCTAACTGTCTTCCATTTGATAGTTATTGTTTTTGTTTTACCTCAGTGGACGTTTTCCACAGGTATGCCTCTGTTAGAGCAATTGAAACAAAATCTGTGGTGGATGATCAACAATGGCTCACGTACTAGGTGTTGTACTCATTTTAGCTTTAGTTTTATGTTCACATTTCATCTTACCTATTGACCATCTCTCGTTTAGTACTGCACTTCATCATTAACTGTTATCTCATGATTTGACTAATAAGATTCTTGGATACATCATGAGATGAATGGAAATGCCCATCACAGGCATAACGTTTGCACTTTGCAAGCTCCCTTTCTGGTCTTATACAGAACTGTTTTTCAATTGCTGGTTAGTATTGCCACAGTTCAATGGAGCTACACATGTATATGAGTATTTTGTGAACATCTGGTAATTTCCAAAGAAGGATGAATCAAGTAGGCCTGATGATGATACATTGAGCAAAATGGATCAAAAGCTTTTGAGAATGTTGTTAACATGGTATTATCCGTTTCCTCTTAAATTTTACCATTCTCATTTGTTCAAATGAATAATGAAATGTTGTTTCAGAACACGTAAATGCTTGGCATAGTAGTAGTATAGTGTTGAAACATAATTCAGATGTTAGTATGTTATATATATGTCTTTGTACTATATTGTATGGCTGAGTAGTATAGGAGTTTAACCTTCATATTTCTTTCCAGAGCATTTTTATAATTTCCAAAGAGGCACGATGCTACCGCATGATACAACCAGGATAGGTTGCAGTCATAGAAAAACCAAATAGGTAGGAAGAAAGAGTGCATGGACGAAAAATGTTAGGGGATTGTCTCATGTTGTTTTTGCATATTTATCTGTTCCCTGTTTTGTTATATTAATCTTTTGTTCTCTGCATCTATTTTGCAAGCACTTAACATTTTTCGTTCTAAGTAAATGTCATAAAAGTTCTATTTCTGAAATTTGGCATTGCATGATCTGAAATCCTAAACTTTCATTTCTGCATTTTAGCAATTTTATGATTTATGATATAGAAATTTTGGCACAATTCTGTGATCTTAACCTCCATGCCTGAAGGTAAAGTTTCTCCTCATTTTGAATATGGACATACTTAATGTAAAATGTAATGTTACCGTGTGACCGTCCAATTTACATTGGTAGCGTACTCAGAAATTTATCACATAATACTACACAAACTATGAGATTCCTTGATCAAGTTTTCTTTGCCCAATATGGTAATACTTTGACTGAATTTTGAGTGCAAAAAAAATTCAAGCACACAGAGACATATATTGCAGCATTCTACATATCTATTTGTCTACATATTTTTTCATCACTTATATCATGTTTCACATTCCTCATCCTTTAACTTCTAAAGTGCTTTCATAATCTTAGATTTTATTGGAGTTGCAGGCTAATAAATTTATTCGAGAACCTATCCATGTTTAAGGCATAAAATTTACGATATCTCCTTGCTGGTCCCCTTGTCTCCGAGCTTGCTTTTAAACATAGCTTTGGACAGATCATAGCTTTCTCCATTTATATCAGTAAGATGTATAGATGATTCAAATCTCATTTGTTGAATAAATGCATTTTTGTCCATGAGATTGTAAATAACTTGTACAGAATTACTTTATATGTGTTGTTTACAATCTGACTTGGTAAACCTTCAATGACATTTCATCTGCGTCCTGCTGATGTGCCACGCCGTGACAATGATGGTTGCATTGTGTCCTGGTGTTATCTTCGTACACTGACAGCCAACTTGAACTGTAATTTTGGATTTAACTATACTCCTGATTTAATTCTAACCTCCAATTATGGAAGCCCTTTGTAGCATCCTTTGCTTTACAATATATTTAGCTGTATAAGAGATCTAAGTGACATCTATTTTATTGCACCAAGATTATTTATGAAGCATGGTTCACAGATAAAACGCTATCGGACAATCTTCAGTTAAATTCGATCATATATGCGATATGACTCATCTCAGCTTGTTAGTAGCCGATCTTGCGCTTGATAAAAACATGTCAACTAAGTAGGAATTACATTACATATTTTAGCACATTTCTACATCAGCAGCCACATATATGGTTACTTTGTAGCTCCTAGATGTCAAAAATTTTGGAGCTCATGTCTCTTAGTCCAGATCGATCGCCAAGACACATCAAAGCAAAACTAACTTAAACCATTTCCTTGTCCTCATTGTCTGGTCACTCCAAGAAGGGCGCGGCAAAGCCGCGCCTGGTTTTCTAGTCTTACGTAAGATCGATGTCTTTGCCCTACGATTTCTTTATAAGGCCTCATTTAGTTTCTTCACCTAAAATATTTAGTCTATGTCATATCGAATATTTAAATACATGCATAAAGTATTAAATATAGACTAAAAAATAATTAGTTACATAGACTGCAACTACTTTGCGAGACAAAATTTTTAAGCCTAATTAGCTCATTATTTAACAATGTGGTACTACAGTAAACATATATTAATGATGAATTAATTAGACTTAATAAATTCGTCTCAAGGATTTCTAAGGACTTCTATAATTTATTTTATTATTACTGTCCGAACACTCCGATATGATACCTCCGTGTAAGATCCGGCAATTTGTTTGTCTTCTCATATGGTTCCGTCATTCCGTGAGGCGAGCCGCGAGCGTACGCTCCGGGCTCCCGCGTACAGCTAACTGCAGCATTGCAGCTGTAACCTGCAATGGAAATGGGCAAACGTGAAACAGAGGCTTGGCGCGATGATACGGAAGAGCAGGTGGGTTCCACACGCAAAACGGCCAAATCCACCTCAACCTTTTGTTCGAAGTCCACCAGACCACCACCGTTCAGGGAGAGCCTTTACTCGCCTACTACTCGGGCCCATGGCCTGAGTACGCAGCGAGCCCATGGCTCGGGGTGGCCTAGAGGGGGGATGACGCTGCTTGCGGGCGCGGCGGATGGGCCGCTTGCTGACGGCCGTGACACGTTGGGATATTTCTCGTCGGTTCATTTGGTTTATAAGCGATATTTTTTTAATCAACAAATAATTTTTTTTTCTCACATCAAATTTACGAATGGTAGGCCCTGGGTCGAACGGTGGGCCCTTGGTCCCCGTTGGTACGGACTACGGAGCAGCGCGCCCCTCGTGACTTGTCCGTGCCGTCGTCGCCCGTCGGTGTGCCTGGTATGATGGTGCCAGGGGTGGTTGAAGTGCGGCGGTCGGCGCCTCCGCGGAAGGTGACAGGCGGGGGAAAAGTACTCCAACAATTATCTATGTGTATTTATAGTTTGCTTGGTTGTCTTGTCGTTGAGAATCAGACTCACGTTGGACAGGCTACAGTGATACTCTCTCCGTAAAAAAAAATAAAGTCGTTTTGATAAAACTTAGATCAAACATTGAAAATATAAATCATGAATAATTTTTAAGTTGTTGAGTTCGGAAATGTGAAAGCCATATAAATAGATTTGTCTTGAAAAATACTTTCATAAAAATATACGTATATCACTTTTTGATAAATATTTTTTTTATAAAAACAATGAGTCAAAGTAATACCTTGGAGACCGTGTCGCTGTTTAAAACGACTTTATTTTTTTTTTTAGTACGGAGGGAATACAAGCTATCATTATTTAGTATGAGACCTGGCCTACCCCAACTTGTTTGGGACTTAAAGGCTTTGTTGTTGTTGTTGGGAGTATAAGCTATCATTGTTTAGTTGAATAGAGCCTAGCTGAGAAGAGATAATATTTGATTGTCCACGTAAAATCATATTATATAAAATAAAAATAGATAAACAAGTAATCTAAACTCTAATAGTTCCTATTTTACTTCTAATATCACTTAATATATATTAATCCCAACACAAATGAAATATGTATTTGATGAGCCAGGTCGTGGGATGCTTTTTGCATCGGGAGAGCCAGGTCTAGACTCCCATGCATGTCACCAAACACGCTGAAGTTACGTCTGCAGATTCTGGTATATGCAGGCAACCAAACAAAGTATTAGGGTCTACACTAGGGTAGAGCTCTATTAAAAATAAAATTGCTTATCATTGATAGTTCCAATAAATAACTGGCAATAAAAAACGACGTATCAAATTATTACTAGTACCAAGGTCAGACAATTATTTTAGGATTTGAGCTAATCAGGCCCTTAATGTTGCGGTGTCTGTTCAGTTTTCTTGGCTAACCACGCGCTACCGTAGATGAAAACTCCGTCAATAACGTGTAGCCGCTGGCACGTGCATCACCAGCTCACCCCCTTTCACCCACAATTGCATCGCCCGCTCACTTCTTAAGCTCAAATTGCATCATCAGATCAAATTTATGCCTGTTGAAAACTGCATTGCCTGCTCAAAAATTGGACACGCCTAACATAATCGTGATGCCTTTATACTTTGTTCGCCACTCCACATTGGCAATCACTTTCAAATTCAATATTCATATCCATGTTGGCATGAACTATATAAGTAGCCAAGGAGGAGAACAATCTCAAAGCAATTCCGATAATCTCTTCCCTCTCTCTATCTGATTCATGTAGAACAAATAGACCCGGAATAGGGTTCGACCTAAATGAAGATCCACCATGTTCATGCCTAAACCAGCCCATAGATTGTTCTCATGCATATTTAAAGAAAACAACTCATGTTGACCATCGCTACTTTCTTCTAAGCACTTTGATTTCAGTATACTATAATGTTTGTATTCCTACACTCTGAAAGGGATGCCGTCACCATAGTGAATTAGTGATGGACATATGATTCTTTGTCCGGAGCTAATGCTGTAATCACCTTGCCAAGATAAAAAGCAAGAGTACTGCATCTACTTCAGAAAGAAATCTAAGAGTTACTAGAAACACCAATATCACATATAAAAGCAAGAAAAAAAACTTGGTTGACATGTCTTTTTATGCTATTTACAAAATATTTCTACATGTGGTTTTCCTCTCAGTTTTAAGCACTAAATCTATGTATTCAAATATGATGCGGAGAACTTATTCTTGGACAAGTTGTGACGAGCTGAGACATTAGTGCTAAAGGCTTTACACAATCGAGAAACATTTTGCTGTCTATTAGTAGACCTAATAACGATGAAGAGAGCTAGTGAAAACAATTATGATCTTTGTGACAGGGATATAAGCAGCCTGTTCGTTTCGTCGTAAACGATCGTGGATTATTTACTGCTGACTGGTTTGGTGTGAGAGAAAAATACTGTTCCAACTTATAATCCACGATCGTATACGAGCAAGTGAACAGGCTGAAGATCAGCTACCCTATCTGTTTCGCGGAAATTTAGCTTATGCTGATTTGTTGCGAGAGAAAAACACTGTTTATTCGCTGAAAAGTACTGCTGAAGCAGTGCTGCAGACACATGCCCTTGTCTTATTTCAGCACATAATTATGTTCATATTATTTGCATTTGATACATTTTATATGAAAAGCAATACAATGATATATATGAATCATATTTATGTTTGATCATTGTTTGAAAGTATTAAATAGTTTGTAGACCATCAAATAGATAACACATTGTACGAATTGTCTTCACTTGACTATGCGTGAAGTGAAAAATTTGTAGACATCAAACTTGACGTGGTTTGTAGATACCTTAGAACAACAAAGCGTGGGAGCGAGTGAGTGACTTGCGTCGAAACGTCGTGATAACTTCATGTTTGGCAAGAGAAAAAAAACGGCCAACTGATACATTTTCGGCCTGTTCACTGGTTAGTTTCTGGGCTGGTTTGAACTGGTTGGTGTTGATTTGCTGTGAGAGAAAAATACTGTTGACTGGCTGGTTTGGAGTGGCTGAAACAAACGAATAAGCTGTTTGTCACTGACTTGGGATCAGGAATTCAGGATAAGTCAGACGGATGTTAGGCCTTTGTCAATGACAGTGGACCTTTAGATATTGACAGCGGCCGCTCGAGCGTCACTGACAAAGGTTTCGCAAGAGCCCAGCGGCCCCAGCCCGGCAGCCCCCCCCCCCCCCCCCACAAGCCCACACGGCCACACCACTCATTTCGTCCCCGAAATTTCGATTTTCGAAACCAAACGAATCCTCTCCATCGACCTGCTCCTGCTCGTCTCCTCCCACACCAATCCAGTGATCCACGCAATTCGTCGGGGACCCTAGCGCCGGATCTCCGCCCCAGCGGCGGAAATGGCGAATCCCCTCGCGGGGCTGCAGGACCACCTCAAGCTCGCGCGGGACTACGCGCTCGAGGGCCTCTACGACACCTCCATCATCTTCTTCGACGGCACCATCGCCCAGATCAACAAGTGAGCTTCCTATAATCCCCTGACCCCGGCGTCCCAGTTGCCCTATTACCCCGTGGATTCGATCGCTATCAGGCCACTACGGCGAATTGGCGATCGGTCGGTGTGAATCGCGACGTCCGGCCTGCGCGGATCTGCGGGTTTGGCCGCACGGCAACGGTTTTCATTTCGGCTGCTGCTTTCAGTTGATTGGCAGTCGTAGTTTTACTCTGTGGCGCTTTCTTCTGAAACGCTGGTTATGTTGTTAGGTCTATCCCTATTTTTAGTTTGCATTTTGTTTAAAGGGAAAAGAGACAAATATAATTGGTTTGCATCCATATATTAGGACAAATGATTCACATTCCTTTTCATTTATATATCAACTTCCTATATAGGATAAATGATGGTAATAATTGAATACTGTAGGTGGGAAGATATCTAAAAGCTTAAAAATGTATTTACCTTGTACTTCATGTTAATATATGATGGATAAAATGTGCAGGGCATCTGGCTACTTTATTTGATCCTCTGATTCATACAAAATGGATAAAGTGTGAAGCAGCTTTATGCTTTATTTTAGTCTTGTAAATTTCAAAATAGTATGTGGTGTGTTTAAAATAGAACAGTGGAATCATGTCAAAGTTACTGTTAGACAGATAATAGCTTTGAAGCACTGTCCCAAAGGGTGAAATTCGCATTGTTTCTTATTTAATGATAATGATAAAATAACTAGGAAATACACTTAAAAGCCTAGATAATGTCTTTTCCTTGTGTTCCATGTTATTGAGGTTAATCTTAACCATACAGGCATCTAACTACTTTGGACGATGCTCTGGTTCGTACGAAATGGATGAACTGCAAGAAAGCAATCTCTGAAGAAGTGGAAATTGTGAAACAGTTGGATGCTCAATTAAAGTCCCTTAAAGAAGCTCCTGGGACGAGGCGGTCATCGTCACCTCCTATTCGCTCCAATAAATCATTTGTTTTCCAACCGTTGGACGAGTATCCAACATCTTCACCAGCACCCTTTGATGATCCTGATGTGTGGGCTCCACCAAGGGATACACCAACCCGAAGACCAGCAAGAGGTCAACCTAGTGCAAGAAAATCCTCCCAAGATGGAGCCTGGGCACGTGGTTCATCAAGGACTGGAACACCTAGCCGAAGCGCAAAACCTAATGGGAGTAAAGGAGGCTCTGCGGTTAAATCATCAGCTGCCTCTAACAGTTCTGTAAGGAAAGGAAAACCAAGTTCAAGCAAAGCTGATTCAGCGGTAATTTCTATCAAACAAGTGTTTACATACCTAAATATTTTGTTTCAGAAAATATGATGTGTATTCATTCTAATTTCCATTGTGCACATTGTCATAGGTAAACAATCTGACTCTTACTGATGTACTAGTAACTTGTTTTTTGTTTTCAGAAGTATATCTATGTACTCCCTTCGTTCCAAATTATAAGTCGCTTTGACTTTTTTGGTACATCCATTTTGTTATGCATCTAGATAAATAATATGTCTATATACATAGCAAAATGGATGAACAAAAAAAGTCAAAGCGACTTATAATTTGGAACAGAGGGAGTATCAATCTTCATAGTAGAAAACAATACCTCGATAAAAGCATCTAGAATATGCACTTCTTTTATAATTAGTTCTCATGCGGATATACATTGCAGAATGTGTCTCTACCTTTTAAACTAGTCCCTTCTCAGGGTACACAGAATTTGAGTAAACATATTTCTTTGGGGTATTGCTCAATCAATCGTCTATTGCCACTTAACCCTCTGTGCTTTCTAGAAGGTGGCTAACATATATATATATTTTTTAGATGAATATTCAACATCATTGTCATCATCTATCCCTTCTGTACCTGTGTTGAGGGAGGCTGCCAAGTATGCAGTCGTGATTAACAGGTTGTCTTGGTCAGGACCCAGATGCCTAGGCGCTGTGGTGGCAACCTGGGTCAGGGTACTCTAATGATCAAATCTTGAAGACGAGATAACAATTCAATCAAATCACAACTTAAGCAAACATACATGATGAAGTCTCTTATCTATGTTGATATACTCGTATTACCATTTATCTCCTCTGTGCCTGGATTGTCTGGATATCTTGTAGGCATAGTATGGTAGCATACTAGATGAGAATTGTCGTTTAGATGGCAAAAGGACATAACATAAAACTATGTTGAAACGGTAGTGCCTATCATTAGGTTCTGAATCAGTACACTGGAATATGTATGTATGTGTGCAATCATAACCCCCCTGTTATCATCCTTCTGTAAGATAGGCAATTGCCAGTTACTTTTTTTTGCAGGCAAATTGCCAGTTACTGACTTCTAATGATAAATTTTTTGAAAAATCTTCTTTTTCCCAATTCCTTTTTCCAGAGTAGTGATGCTGAGGAAGGTAAGTCCAAGAAGGGTCAGTATGAAGGCCCAGATATGGACTTAGCTGCAATGCTTGAAAGGGATGTTCTGGATTCTACTCCAGGAGTAAGATGGGATGATGTTGCCGGACTTAGTGAGGCCAAACGACTCCTCGAGGAAGCAGTCGTGCTTCCTCTCTGGATGCCTGAATATTTTCAGGTAATAGTCTATATTCTGCTATGCTGTCCCTTATTGGTTCAAACTTAGCACTGTAAAGTATCTGAAAGATGTTTATTTATTCTTGGCGCTAACAAATTTTACAGGCGCATAGCGATGGGAATGATCTGGCATTACAACTAGTTTTTTTAGTGCTCTAGCATGGACATTGTCTAGATATGCACAATTACTTGTTTTTTATACCACTCTAGAAAATGTTGCTTGGAACCCTACTATCATTTTGAAATTTTACTCTTTTATGTTTATGGCCGTGAACATGATATGGCATGAAACTGGTGCTTCCTTTATTTGGTGCCATGGATGGTTTCTGAATACTTGTCTTAATGTGATACCAATTTGGATCATGTTGTTCTTGAATTATCATAAACCCAACCAATCTGTTCTCTCTTGTAGCCTTTTTCATCCAGTCTAAACTCTATACATAGTGGCTAATTATGTCCACTCTTCCTTATCAGGGTATTCGTCGACCTTGGAAAGGAGTTCTTATGTTTGGTCCACCAGGCACTGGAAAGACTCTTTTGGCAAAGGCAGTGGCTACAGAATGTGGAACAACGTTCTTTAATGTTTCCTCTGCAACATTGGCCTCTAAATGGCGTGGCGAGAGTGAACGCATGGTCCGTTGTTTATTTGAGCTTGCGAGGGCTTATGCTCCAAGTACAATTTTCATTGATGAAATTGACTCCTTATGCACGTCGCGTGGGTATGTGAAGTTAATTTTGCTAATTGTTGTTCATGTCTTCAAGTCAATGAAAAATCCCTTAATATTTTGCACCATAAGCATGAATGTATCATTCTGCTGGACAACAAAAATTGTACCTATATTGCCAGTTAATGTATTATCCATTTTCTTTGTAAATATTAGAGCATCTGGTGAGCATGAGTCATCAAGAAGGGTGAAGTCTGAACTTCTAGTGCAAATTGATGGTGTAAACAATAGCTCCACCACTGAAGATGGTCAGCCAAAAATTGTTATGGTTCTGGCTGCTACGAATTTTCCATGGGATATTGATGAGGCACTGAGGTTGGCAAACTTATTCTCATATTCACTTCATTTTAGGTGCTACTGCCTACTTATGAATAAGGGTTGATACCTGGAAGATGCATAGGATGGGTCACATAAACCAGTCATACTTTAGCAGTAGAGCTTGATTGCTTGAGTGGTGCTGCTAGTAGTGTTAGATACTGTCGAAGTCAGAGGCAGTTTATTTGATTTCTCAAAACTTTTGACATAATCTTTTTGTCTCATTCATGCTGCATTTGTCACACCACTGACCACTGTTTATTTGGTAAGATAAGAAACTATCATAGTTCATAACTGCAGTATGTGGAAGATGTAATTTACCAGAGACAAATCTGCACCTTGTATAAGACATGTAGCCAACACAGTATGTAAGCAGTTAAGGATGGACATTTCTATGAGGGTTAGAGGTGTTCACGGGTGAGGCTGAAAATAGTGCTAGCCATCCCAAATTCACATTATATCCACCTAGGACAAAAATCATGCACCCACGACAGCAGCCATCTGGCCGATCAAACCAGCCAGTGATGCAGGCATCCACGCTTGAGTGTTAGCCGTGTTTGATCGGAGGCTACTCTGAATGCTGCCATGTGCCATGTCATATAAATACAAGTACGTTGAACCTAATGCGTATCTTCTATCTTGGTGATTTTTTTCTTAGAACCTCAACTCAATTGATTGTTGCATATGTTGTATCCACGACAATGAGCCCACAATGTGTACACAGTTTCCTAGTCTTGGATATCGAGCCCAAGTGATCATGTCACCAAGTCATCCTATGTTGCAGTCCTCTCTTGCTGAGCTCATGGCTCGTCCCTTCCTGGCCTTCTGCAGGCCAGGTTGATCACCAGAGTGCAGAGGACTGGTGGCCGAGGCCAAGGCCACTCAGTCCTGTATTTATGTCATTTATATTTTTCAATGTATCCAGTTACTTTTGTTCTAAACAAAACAAATCCACTAATTGCTCATTCCAGTTCCTTTTGTAATGATTTACAATTCTGTGTCATTGCGTTTATAGTGCCTAATTCTCTTTCAGTTATGTAATTTCCTTCAAGCAAAGCACCCAATTTTGCAAGATGACATAATTGTGTCGTTATTTGTCCAAATGATAGGGTTAGAGTTTTTAAATTGGTTCTACAAACTTGCAGAGAATTAATGTGAAACTACAAATTACACTTAACTATTGATGTCAAAATCATTGGCTATTTTACCAGTAAAAAATAAATGGTTATTTTGGTTCAATTATATGTATAGGATACTAGTTTATAATAATAGACATGGCTGCAAATGAAAAGGCTATACACCCACACCCCCCTCCAATTGCCCGGTTTCGCCTCAGATGGTTTTTGTTGAAATTAGGTGGGGAGTTGACATCATGAATAACAGTTTTATGAACATTGGTATCCCTTTTTTTGTGCAACATTCATGTCTGGTAGTTCCCTGCTTTATATAGACACTAGACACTATTTTTTTACTGGTTCAACAGAATTTTGCCTATGCCTAGACTAGCAGCATTTTACCTGCTAGTTATCATTTACTCTAGATATTTATTTTCCACATGAAAACACTATTTTTTGTGTTTTCATTATTACTTTTCACCTAGCTATTCCCATGTATGCTACTTCTATTGCCATTGATACTTCTCTTCTCCATATGCATCTACCACTTCCAATCCAAATTATAGTTCACTTTAACTTTATCCTAAGTCATTTTTTTTTAACTTTGACCAAATTTATGGAAAAATGTATCACCATCTACAATATCAATTTTATTTTCATAAAATTCTCCATGAAATATTTCTTAATAGTGCATTTATTCGAACTTGTAGATGTTAATATATTTTTCTAAAACTTTGGTCAAAGTTAGAGAAGTCTGATTTAGGAGAAAGCAAAAGCGAAGTATAATTTGGAAGAGGGAATATGTTACTTTTGTTCACATTAATGTGCATTATGTTGACTCTTAAATTGCCCAGGCGGAGGCTGGAGAAGCGCATTTATATTCCACTTCCAGATTTTGAAAGTAGAAAGGCGCTTATCAACATTAATCTTAGAACAGTTCAGGTATGTGTTGGAGATATCTTTCTAGATCATCTTGTGATATCTTTATCCCTTTTCCTTTGTTTCATTTGAGTCTTTGTGAACAAATTGATTTTATCAGACATGCCATGATGCACATCAGCACATGTCAAAATTTTTGGCACTTAATTTTCTGAAATCACATGCACATGCCTGCATCATAACCAGTATATATGTTGGCCTGCATTTTTCTTTTTTGAATTTCTCATTTTCCTAATGATATGTAAATGCCCTTGAAAATGGATACTTATCTAAGCACTGCACTGGTGTTTTTTTTTTTGTCGAACCAATTTGCTCACTACTCTAATACCGTACATGTGGGTTATCAATTACTGTGTCATATCTTCAGTGGCTTATTGTTATTGCTGTACCTCCTTTTATATCAACAGATAGCTGCAGATGTTAACATCGATGAGGTTGCTCGGAGGACAGAAGGCTATAGTGGAGATGATCTGACAAATGTTTGCCGTGATGCTTCGATGAACGGTATGAGGCGCAAGATAGCAGGCAAGACCCGCGACGAGATCAAGAACATGTCAAAGGACGAGATAGCCAAGGACCCAGTGGCCATGTGCGACTTTGTGGAGGCTCTGGTGAAGGTCCAGAAGAGTGTCTCGCCTGCAGACATAGAAAAGCATGAGAAGTGGATGGCTGAGTTTGGGTCCGCCTGAGACCTCGGTCATCTCCTTAGATCTTCTTCAACACTGTTTTGTGTGGTTGACATGGTTCCGTAGCAATGTATGCTGTTATCCACTGGTGGTCTTGTTGCATAGACCAGAGGCACGAACTATCTTTTCTATTTTCAGTGATGCTAGGATTATTTTCAGTTCAGGGTTATTTCAATTCTTGACACGTACTTTCTGGCTGTGAAATGTGCCTCATCAATTAGCCGTGGCAACCATTGTCAGATGTTGATCGAACGTAACTGCAGCCCCGCCTACATTTCTAGATGCTTCTTGTTTAGGCCCTGTTTGGATTGAAGGAATTTACAGGAACCCAAATTCTATACTTTGCTGATGTCACGTGGTGTTTGGAATGGATGAATGGAAGTCTCCTTTCGTGTGGAATTCTTGTACAAAATGGTGGAAACAACACATCTACTTCAAGCTCTTGCAAAATTTTCCTGGGTGTGAAGAAAGCGCTAATCACTTTGTCACTGCGCAGTGGTGCCACTGTAGAGCTTTTTTTTTCATCTCCAGTGTGTTTTTTGGCCGGTCCTGTGTTTTGCATTCGTCAGTTCCAAAATCCAAACACGCTGTCAACGTGTTGCCATTCACCCGTCATGTTACATAAAAGCACTTCTGCTATCGAACAGTACATTTGCTCACCCGTTAGTTTCGCTGAAATTTGGCTTACGCTGACGTTGATTTGTTGGTAGAGAACGAATACGCTCTATTCATTTGGGCTTATTGGACTTGTTTTCAGCCAACGAACAATATTTTTTTCTCACACCAAATCAACCAACTTATAAGCCAAACACGACCAAACGAACATGTGTTTTTTGGTTTTCAGTCGCTGCAGGGGCCTCGAAGCAGCCAACAGCCAAGGCAGCACAAGGCTGGGCAGTGGCCGGTGGGCACTAGGGCGTCTGATCGTCTCTCGTCTGGAGCGGTGGCTGCCGGTCTCAGGTCTGCGTCTGCTGATGAAACAGCCAAACAGGGCATGTCGAAAAGGCCAGATGCTGCGGCTTTATTTAATCCTCTGGAATCATGCCATGCGGCTACTTCTGGTACACGTAATCCAGAGGCAGCGTGGATACTGCTACTGTACCAGCTACAGCTAGGACTGACCTTTCGTGTGACTTCTTTTTTTTTTTGTTGATAAAACGTATCCGTATTACTTAGATAAGGAAAACATACACTGACACAGACAAATATAGATACGTGAGAACAGGATACGGGTACAGCTGTCCCGGCCAACTTGCACAAAAGCCCCTAAAGAAAACAAAAATAACAACAACGTCCTTGGCCACTGTGCACACCATCCGCGTTGGAGAACTCCACCGCCGGCCATCACCGGTGCCGAAATCACCCGAAGCCGCCCAGATCTAGAGGAGCCCCATAGCTAAAAAGCTTTAAAGCGAGCCGCTATGGACACCCGTAGATGGGTTGATGTAACACCCCAGGTGTTTGCCACCAGTTAAGCAATGGGTTTGAGCTAAAACATGGTATATTAAGTGATGATGAAGATGTCAAGGTCAAACCTATAGAAACGAGCCCCAACCTAAACTTGGATATTGCACCTTTGCTCGCCTATAGACCCCTTTTCAAGATATATGCTTGGGTGGTGTGATTGGGATATCTTCATGTGTCTCATATCAATACCCATCTATATTGGACACTCGAAAAGTTTTATGAAGTTTGGAATCAAAAAGTCACATGAAATGATAAGTTATATGTTGGAATGATTTTACTAAGTGCTTGAAATGCACTATTAAGTGAATGAGAATATGAGATGTCAACCAAACCTTGCAACCTTGCCAAAATGACTCTAGATGAACTCTACAACAAAAGTCATGAAAGGTTCATGTTGGGCAAATGCCAAGAAAATGCTCCAATGGATCAAAAAGGATAATTTAAGCTTCATCGTAATCCTACTTTGGTCAAAGTAGAACAGTAGGTTCTATACCAGTTTTGAGATTGGACCTTAAATGAAAGTTGTAGTCCATATCATGTAGAACAAACTTTGTTTTTGGACTAAGAGTTAGATCAGCTTGGAAGTAAGTCAAATCGAGGTCACAAGATTGAATTTGCTGTTGTTTTCAGCACTTAGAAATATTCTAAGTCTAGAAATTCATCGACATCGGCATTGGCGTCTCGCGTTCTCCGAAATTCGTTAAGCAACTCAATTGGGTCCAAAGATAAAAGTTGGAGTATACATGATGGAGATGGGCATGTATAACGATGGCATTTGTTCGACTTCGTTTTGACCATCAATTTGGGCTTTTGTTCATCGCTGTCAACGCGTTGACGCTGTTAACTTGGAGATTAATTACCACTGTTATGATGCTCAAATGACTGGAGTCCCTTAATGAGAAATGTAGAGCAGCTCGCGGGCTTCAAACTTTGTTTTGGGCCTGAGGTCTAAATCGGCCCAGATCTAGCCCAATCCGGCGTCCACCTCGCCCACTCCGGCGCGCGCCACGTGCTCGACAGTTTGTCTTCATGGACGCCATGCACCGGAGCGCGTCCCGCCATGGCCAACGCGCGTCCTACCTCGTGCCATGCGCTGCTGAACGCCCTACTCCTCCATAATCGAGCGCCAGAGCTGCCCCATCCCTCACCGTCCCTTCTTGCTCTCTCTCGCTCGCGCTCTGGCCGCACCAGAGCTCGCCCACCATGGACGCCGCCGTCGAGCTTCACGGTCACTGCGTTCCCGCTACTCCACGCCTCTCCACTCCTTGTGAGGACTACCAGCAGCTTCGCCTTGACCTCCTGCATCTCGTGCTCGTGCTCTCCCTAGCCATCTGTCGTCGGAGCGCCACCACCGCCGGACCAGGCGACTGGAAGCCGACGCCGTGCGTGGCTGTGCCGCCACGGGCCGCCTCGGGCCAAGCCGAGGCCACCTGCGGGTGTGGCCTGCTTCCTCCATGCTTCCACGCCCCTCAGCCACCGCCGGCGTGGCCTCCTCCGGCCAGAACGGCGAAATCCCGACGACCTCTGTGTTCAAAACCCCGTCAAGGACCTCGCGCAGCAATTCGACAAAAGGAGAGGGCCTTTCTGTACATGTGAATAGTGCCATAAGGACTGGTTTGTAATTATTTTGTAGGAACTTTGAAAATTCATAGTAAATCGTAGAAAATTCGTAAAAATAGTAAATGAAGACTTTTTGGAATCCTTGTGAAATTGTCTATGCAGTGGATCTATAATATGGCATGTTATAGTTTAAATATTTTGCGGTAAAAATATATTTGTGCAGTAAGGTTGTAATGCTAGTTGAATTTGTTATTTTTCATAACTATAGATCTATGGCTCCAAATGAAGTGAAATTTTTGTGGCATGCTACTCATATGATAGTTGATGTGTGGTAAAAATTTCATGAGTATTGGATGAAGTATGAGTGAGTTATTGGTTTATCTTGCTCTCGCATGAATTTTTGCTTTAGCAACTTGATAGAGGTTGCTATACATATTAAAATGGAGTGAAATTTGTACAGTAGACTATTGAGAGGATATGTGAGCCACTGTAATTTTTGTAGAATTTATTGTATACTTTTGGTATATATTCATTAAGTCACCTTGTTATCTAAAATAAATTAAGAAATGCATTAAAAGAATTTATTTGGTCATGGACACTAGGTTTTTTGGTGTTCTTTAGTCATGTGTGACATGTTGGTAAAGTTGGGTTTGCTTAATTATGTGTTTGTAACATAAGTTAATATTTATTTTCTTGCAAATGTGGTTTTTGGATAGATCTAGGAACTTAGCAAAGTTCTTCATGATAATGTGCTTTGTTGTGAAACTTGTTTATACAAAAGTTGTAGATAATTCATGTATCTAGCTTCTATTAAAATTTGATGTCATTTGGTCAAGTAGTTTAAGAGTTACAGCTGTTTAAAGTTGGGTTTCAGAAATGGCTGCTTTCTGTCAATTGTGGACCAGTTTCTGTAAATGGATATATTTGACTTAGTTAACTTGAGAATATGATTAAAGATGAATTGTAGAAAATTTCATAAGATTTCCAGATTGTCTTGTTGCATGTCTTTTGGATTAGTACAACTCCTGTTATGAGTAAAATTAGCTGCTGCTGTTTGCAGCCTTGACTCTGTGATTACCGTGAATAACTTGTTTGCTTGATATGAGTTGATGTGATGATTTAGATGCTAGGCTAATTAAGACAACTTGTTAGTTGCAGGTGCCAAGCCTTAACTGAAGATGAGCAATTGTATATTAGGTTGTCTAAACCTGGCAAGTCAAAGTAATTTGAATAGAACATAAGTAAACTAATATGCAATGCTTGTTGTACTTGCTATCTCGATGTTTGGTTTGATGTGAATAGCTTGCTCTCTATAGTTAGTTGTGTGAGGTTAGTTAAATAGCTATTGGTATCTATGTCTTGCATAATCTTGTGTTTGTCTTGAATGTTTATGTGGTGCCTCTTGTATTACCATTCTTCATATTCATACACATGCATCTTGCATCTCATTTAGGTACGCTAGATGAACCACGTGAAGGATGAGATGTTGGAGCCAAACCCGAAGACAATGTTTAATGGATCTATCCCAAAGATGGAAGGACTAAGCGAATGCTAGGACCTGAGACGTCACTAGGACGGTGCAAGCTAACTGAACTGACTTGTGACGGATCCCAGGCAAGCCCCGGAGCATTCTAAGTCTCCTACTTTATAAAAGCAATTCTTTCTATATATGAGTTATATATTGTTGCATTAAGTTGTAGGAGTTGATTGAAACCATTGATGCATTTATTACTATCCTTGCCTACCTTATTACCTTATTACCCTGTTAGATCGGGATCGAATAACTGCTTAGCCTTGCTTAGACCGGTAGCGATCGGTGATATCCGGTCACCTACATTATAGGTGGTTACTGGAAGAATTTAGCTATGGAAAGAATGATATCCTGGAATTAACCATGTGTGATGGATAATTGGAGATCGGACGGAAAAAAAGTTGGAGGCAACCAGACAGGGTTCTGGGGTGCTGTTAGTTTCTGTCTATGTCGATTAAGGACCGACCGTTGTTGGCCCTCGAGTCATATTGAACGCATGCCTTACATTTAGCTGGCCGAATAAAGTACCTTCCGACCGCGAAGCTGGGAGATTATTCGGGCCGAGTAGATTGCCCGCAGCGCACTGTACCGGAGCAGGTGTGGTAGGATACGGGGGCGCGAAGATAAGACCAAAGAGTAGTCGGTCGGCCCCCGGGTACATGTGGTTCCTGGCAAACTCGAGATTCCTGGATAGTTGACTCGGTGATCAATATCTCACTTTAGCGGGTGAGTGAGGTTTGTGTAAGGAATAAATCACCAGCTGGTTAGGAATCAATTCGAATCGCTATCACTCCTGGATAGTGAGCACTTGACTCGAGTTACGGCATCGTAGTAATTATTATGGAACAATGATGGTTATCCAGATGGTATGGGATATGCTAAATCTAAATTGGTAACTGGATGTTATTGGTTAATCAAGTGATTGCTATAGTACAGGTGCTTACCTAGATGGATAGGTCATAATAAAGATGATGCAAAGTACTTAAAATGGTTTCTTCATGATAGCTTATGCTTTTCGCAAACAAGTCAGCTAGCACACTAAAGAAAGCCATGCATAATCCTTGGTGTCGCTTTATTTTGGTTTAAGATGGGTAAGTCTGGCTGAGTACATTCGAGTACTCAGGGTTTATCCCACCTTGTTGCAGGTGATGTTCTCGACCTGTTCATGATGGTGGCTAACCACCAGTGGGCTCGGTGATTCTATACTTACTTCTCATCTATATGCTTTTGTCGGATGATGTCACTATGCTAGCCATATATTTGGAACTTATATTAATGTAATCATTTGAAAGCTATGTTGTTTTCACTAATCAGTTTTGAAACCCAAACTTGTACTATTATTTGTTAACCCATTTGTAATATTATTTCCGTTGCAACCCTGTGTATGTGATGTGTATTTGCTTAATCACGCGATCTTGGTTGTGATGTTGATTTACCGAGGTCTTTTGGGACACTCGGTGGACTACCGGGTTTATATGAGTAAAAGTATGGGTGTGTCAATGTGTTAGCGGGGACAACCGTACTTGATCTTGTATAAATTGGGCGGTTTTGTCATAGTTGAAGTCATCATTGAAAGAACATCGGCCAGGGATGCACCTCGAGCTCCACCGACCATGGATCGGAGCTTGCCGTCGACTAGCACCGAGGGTATCTCGAGCTCGATCCACTCTCTGTCCTGCCGCAACGCCCAAAGCTGTCGCTGCATCCTTGACGAAACGCATCGCCGGCACCGCCGCATTGAGACGACGAGACACCAGCCGACGTAGACTCCTGTAGATGAGCCGGTGAAGCCCGACTCCACCTCCACGCACTTGTCGACGGCGCCAGAGAAGAGCACCACCGAGACGAGGAAAAGCATAGGAGGACCTTATTCCTTAACACCGCCGCCTCGACCACGTTGCTAGAAACCTAACCCTAGAACTACTAGGGCCCTCACCACCGACCGGCAAGAGACCAGTGGTCTCCACCACCTCGCGAAGCCCCATGGGCCATCGGAGGCGAGGAAGATCGCCGGCCCCGTCGGCGGAGACCGGTGCACCCGCTTCTGCCTCGCTCAACTGTAGCTGGAAGGATTTTTTTTTTATTTTTAACACTTTTTTAAACTATTCTGAATTCTAACACTGTTTGTTTTTTTCTTCAAAAGTAACACTTTTGGCCATGCCTATTTCTAGGACGCGGCGAAACAACTCTGCCGCGCCATGCATGGCGGCATGGTAGGGGTGCATACGTGGAAACGTCCCACCCCACTGGTCGCTGACGTGGCAGGCCTTGCCGCGTAACCGATGAGGGCGTGGCTGTGACGCGTCACCCATCAGGGCGTGGTAGAGCCAAATAGAGGCTCGTAGCCCAGTCCCTTTCCTCCCTCTGTTTCACTCCACGCCGCACAACAGCCACCTCCGCGCCGTCCAGCCCCTGCCGCCGCGCCTCCCCCGATGGCTCCCTTTCTCCCTTACCTCCCTCTCAAAGTCCCTTCCTGTCCCCACTGTGCCGCCGGTGTGGCCGCCGCTTTCTAGTGGTGCGGCCTCCCTCTCTCCCCATCCTTTTCCTCCCCTACCACCCCCTGTCCTTAACCCCTGTATTTGGGAGGGGAGCTTCGAGCCATACCTTGACCCAACACAGTGGCCACCTTATCATAGTAAGCGGCCTCACCTGCATTGCCTTGATCTGTCTATCGCCTATAGTAAGTGGCCTCCGCTTCATCTGCGGCCTGAGTGAAGAACGCGTTGTCATCCTCCTCCGCCTACAAGCCCGCCTCAGCTAGAACGATGAGATCGCTCGACCTGGCAGTATCATCCTCATCCTCGTCCCCCTCATCAGACAACACAATCGGAGATTGAACGGTGCGACCAGCTCGCGTTCTGTGCTCATGTAACTTCTTTTCCTCAAATCTTGCACGGGCCACCTCTACAGCATGGTCCTCGCTACATCTAATCCCTTTATGTATGAAATGCAACAAGTTAGCAACATGATTATATTACATTTAAAAGCAAGCAATGAAAATAACAAGGCTTCTAATGACTCACTGGCACACAATGCAACAACATGGTCATTCAAGACTTGCATCTGTACTCTTTCCTCCTCCCTTGCCTCCTTCCTTGCCCTCTTCTTCTCTAACGCCCTCCTTCTCTCCAACCTCCATTTGTCAAGCCTAACATCGATTGAGTTATGAATACTGCGTTGTCTAACAAACTCACACATCTTGTTTTTGTGATGTTTAACGAATAGGTTGACATAGTCAGGTTCATATCCCCTCTTCCGTATAATTACTTGTCTCCCCTTCAGTTCACCCAAGAACTTAGCTTGACCATCATAACATTCCCACCTGCATTTTCTAGTGCTCTGTTCAAACAAAAAGTTATATCACATGTCTTAGCAAAAGAAATAAAATACGATTTCATGTTTACCACAAAAATAACCAACCTCATCGCAGTCAACCATATGGCTACAATAATGGCCTATTCCAAGCTCCGAATGGACTAGACCATAGTTGGATTTTAACACCACATTTGCACATGACTAGAGGTGCTTTGGTGGCTTCGGCCATTGATTCTTAGGACCGTAGAGCCACTCATTGAAACGTCACTTCGCAAATCCATAACACTACAAGAGAATACATTAGTACATGCACACATATAGAGATAAACATTTAAATAGATACACTTTCCACTTACTTCGTGCTTGTTCGGATACACAAACTCCAACGTATTCTTAGGGTTTATCATAGCTTGATCTCCACATTTACATAGAGGAGGTTCCTCGAGTCGTCTAACTGTGGCTAGGTGCTTCTCCTTAGCCATCATTGGTGGGGGGTTAGGGGGGTGGAACCCATAGCTCGAACCCATCATGTGGATGTCTCCCTCTACACCAATCATCAGAAAGGAGGTACCTAGGGTCAAACTTGTCTGCACTGTCGATCCACTGAAAGAAAAAGCACCTCTCATGGGCCTACACAACAAGATTCTAATAAAATATTAGTAACCTACTTACACAAATGAAGAAAAAAAGATAGTGAAAATAATTACTTACATTAAAACGACTGCATGTGTAGAAGCAACGCGCCGCTGTGTCTGGATGTCTCGATTGAAACACATCGGCCAGGAAACCACAGTCACGGTTAGGGACAGGGAGGTCAGGAGTGCGTTGGGGTATAATTCTCTAGGATGACCCTGTTTTTGCCAAAACTCCTCCCGATACATGTCTTGCATCTAACAAAACGGTTGTAATTTAACAAACAAAAATCAAAACATCACGAATTAATATCAATGAGAACCATTTGCATTACAACAAATAAAATATAACCTACACTTTGGTGCAAACTCTATCTTAGATGTAAACATGCAAACTATATAAAAACTATACTTTGGTCACTAAAAATAAAATTTGGTACATTAACAATGTGTCCATATATTTATTCACATATAAAAGTTGAGATGCAAACTGTCGAGGACCTAATGCTGGGGTACCCAATGAGGTGAAACTAATAACCATCAAACGTTGATGCTCCCAAATAGACAAGAATGCAACTACACTTTTTGCCCGGAGGACTGAAGATTGGCTCTGCCTCGCCTGACCCCCGAGGGCTGGACTCCGCCTCGCCTGACGTCTAAGGGTTGGCTCCACCTCGCCCAACGTCTAAGGGCTGGCTCTGCCTCGCTCGATGTTTGAGGGCTGGCTTTGCCTCGCCCGATGTCTAAGAGCTGGCTCCGCCTTGCCCAATGACTGAGGGCTGGCTCCGCCTCGCCCGATGTCTGAGGGCTGGCTCTGCCTCGCCCAATGGCTAAAGGATGGCTCCACCTCGCCCAATAGCTGAGGGCTGGCTTCACCTCACTCGACGTCCTAGGGCAGGCTATGCCTCACCCGAATGATTGCACCCTGCTCCTTCATATGATAGGCATGGGGTAAGACAGGACATTCGAGTCAACCGCAGTACCGAGGACCATGCCCTACACGCCTATAGGAAGATACCGTCAGGATACGACAAGACGGGCGCTTTAAGCCCTTCTAGGCATGACAGAGTCTGAACAGTGTTGTAGGCATCGACTTTTGTCCTATAGTGTTGTGGGCGCCGTCATCAGCCCTCGGACGTGGATCCTGACATAAGCATACGACAACCACTATGATCCAAGAGAGAACTTGCATCATCTATAGTGACAGACGTATGGTCACTTCCCCGTCTACTCCCCATAGGGGCATAGCTCGGTACCCTGGCATGCCACGCTGTCCGCCGGTGTAGGATGGGATGTAACCACTTGCTGAACAAGGCCAGAGCATGGCCCTATGAGGATCAGCAAACATGCCATCCCTGGCATGGTCTGCCATGTCAACAGGGCAGGCTCAAAGGAAAAGGAAGACCTAGCTCCTTCGAAGGACCTTTTCAATCTCTGTTTTTTTCTCCCATCTGTAATCCCTGCTCCTCGGTCTATAAAAGGGAGGGCAGGGCACCCCACTAAAGGGACGGATCGATTCCACACACAACACATAGTCAAGCAGCAACCGAGATCTTGTCATCCTTTCGACCTTTCCATCAGAGACTTGGGACCTATCTCTCTCTCGACCGTTTGTGCCCTCTACTACAAACCTTTTTTGGTACTAATAACACGAGCAGCAGCAAACTAGACATAGGGATATTCTGCCTAAATCAATATAAACCTTGTGTCCTTTATTACACCATCTGAGCCTAATAAGCAACAAATATAAATTTACTAGTTGGTGTTTGTTCAGAACACCGACAGTTGATGTGCTAGGTAGGGGCCTTTGCGCGTTCTAAATCAGGCCTTGGATGGCTAGCCACGTAATCAGCTAGGTCCCGGGCGCACATGTGCATTTCAGTGATATGGACTTCATCGTCACGATGGGAGGAGAGTTGGCGTTGGCCCACGCCGCCATCCAATCTCTCCCCTCCATCGGCTTCAACTATGGGAGGCTTGAGCGCCAGCCCAGTGTCTCCCTTGGACCCTAGCTTTCTAGGGAGGACCTGTGTCGCCTCACCCTCTCTCTCTAGAACACTCCACATGGAGCGCCTCGACGGCGCTTCTGTTCGGTCTCCGCAACACCGCGGCGACCGTTAGCCACCTTGTGGCGCAGCGCACGATCCTGTCCCCCGTGAACAACAAGTTCATGGGGATGATCGAAAGCATCATGGAATCCCTCCACAGCCTCCTCATGGAGGAACCAGGGTCGGACTCTGGCTCTGACTCCAGCAGGGGGAGCCATCACCCCTCCCAGGAATGTTTCATGGCGGGTACCCCCGAGGGACACGTCGAAAGCATCTCCACGAAGGAGGCTACCCCGATAGGCAACCTCGGCAATGGAACCAAAGGGGGACAGCAGCCCCACCTCATGTAGGGGTGGAGCAGCTAAGAGCCTGAAAGTGGGAGATTGAGGAAGCCAGGATCCAGCTTGTGTGGAAATGCGTAGAGGTCGATCGGGAGATCGAACGCCGCAAAGACAGTGGGGGCGCGCGCGCCAGGGCTCGTGATGTGAACAAGGATCATCGCCGACAATGAAGCCCTTCCTCACTTCACTCAGGCAAGCCAAAACATCATCGCCGCAATGACCTTGCTCCATGGCCTTCTAGAGGCCACGACGCCCGAGGATCATTAGGCCCACTACGAGATTCGCACGCTACTCGAGCATGCGGCGGTGCAACAGGCTAAGAGCTCACTGTCTCAATGATGTGAGCTTGATGCCAGCCAGCGTACAACCTCAGTGCACCCCACTAGGGACGCATCAGTCCATTAGGCACCGCAAGGTGGTAGGCAGCGTGCCATGGTCCCGGTGCATCAACGCCTCGGCCGCAACCGCGACGCACGCAGCACCCTTGACTCCCGTAGACGCACCTATAGTGACTCGAGAGAAGGAGCCCATCATAGCTATCACCCTCATCATGGTGGACGCTATGACAGCGGTGAGGACCAGAGCCTGAGTCCTGGCCTGCCAGGCCCTCAGGCCTTCGGTCGGCACATCCTCAATGCTGCTTTCCCGCCAAGGTATCGACCGCCTACCAATATCCCTAAGTACTCTGGGGAGACAAACCCTGGACTTTGGCTCAAAGACTATCGGCTTTCCTACCAAGCCGGTGGTGCAGATAATGATGACTTCATTATCTGCAACCTTCCACTGTTCTTAGCCGATTTGGCACGAGCGTGGTTGGAACACCTACCGTCCAACGCGATCTAGAGTTAGGTGGATCTGAAGGAGATCTTTGTGGGAAACTTCTAGGGCACATACAAGCACCCTAGGAACCCATGGGACCTCAAGAACTATCATTAGAAGGCTGGTGAGACCCTCTGTGGGTACATCCGGTGCTTCTCCTGATAGTACAATGAGCTCCCTAACATCACCGACGCTGATGTTATAGGAGCCTTCCTGTTCGGGACTACCTACGACTCTTTGGTTCATAAGCTAGGATGTAAGGGCCCACAAATCACCAAGGAGCTCCTAGACATCGCCACCAGCCATGCCTTAGGAGAGGAGGTGGTCAGAGCAATCTTTGATCGTCTCGAGGGCAAGACAAGGTGGGACGAGGGCACCAGCAAAGGCACCTCCAATCGTTCTGCCAAAAGGAAGAACAAGAAGCAACGGCGTGAGGACTCGCTCGTAGCCGCTGCTGACCGCAAGGGTGGCCGAACCACTTTCAAAAATTACTCGAGGGGCCGTGCCCAAACCACGCCTTTCCTATTAAGCATCTGCTCAAGGACTACAGCCTCATGCGGTAGTTCTTGTCCGGAGGCTCCAACAAAGGGGAGGAAGTGAAGGACCCTGTCCCCACTATGGACGACGCCGAGGAGAAGGATGATGGCTTTCCAACGCCAGACGGCTGTGTAGGGGGACCACAATGCCTAAGAGGGGGGGGAATTAGGCAACTTAAAATTCTAACTCTAGACTATGGCCTCTTTTTCTAACCCTAGCAAAACCTATGCAAAAGATAAACTATTTAAATGTGCAACTACAGTTTTGCTAGTATGTTGCTATCTCTACCGCAAAAAGAGTGATGCAATTAATGTAAATGCGAAAGGTAAAGAACAAGGTTGAGATATGCAAACTCCCATTGACAACTCTGGTATTTTTACCGAGGTATCGAAAAGCGCACAAGCTTCCCCCTAGTCCTCGTTGGAGCCCCTCGTAAGGAATCCCTCGCAAGGGCCAAGCTCTCGATCGGGTAACTCTGTGGATAGCCTTGGGCCTTCCTCACGCGTAAGTGGGCCTCCGATGTGCCTTCCAACAAGCCTCTCCCGGATGATCCCTGCTGTCTTCACTATCAAGCTTCCGGCCGAAATGCCATGGGTCTTGTTCCCTCCGGTACACGATGGCGGCCACACCACAAATACGGTTGGTGTGATCTTGTAAGACTACAAGCCCCTCCGATGTACAACAATGGTGTGCACAAGCACCGAGTGGTAAGAGGTGTGCAAACCTCACTAAACACTAGGCCTAAACCTAGAGCAAGCACATAAGCAGTGGTCTAATCAACCTAAGCACTTCAAAAAGCACCTACGCTAATCACCTAATAAAACACTAAGCACTATGCAAGTGGAGATCACTAAAATAGTGTATCAACACCCTTGGTATGTTTCCTCAGCTCCACTCTACTCATTTGGCCGGTTGGGGGTTGTATTTATAAGCCTCACTGAGAAAGTAGCCGTTGGGGACGAAATCCTACTTTTTTGCTACTGACCGGACGCTGATCACGTCCTGACCGGACACGTTCGGTCATCCCGACTGTTGGAGCCACGATCCACTGATCGGACGCTACCAGCGTCCGATCACATGCCACCAGACGCGTCCGGTCACATTTTTGTTGCTCTAGAACCTCTCTGTACTCGACCAGACTCTGCTGTCCTACGTTCGGTCGATCTGTTGCCAGCGTCCAGTCCAGCGTCCGGTCATGCCTGTTGCCGAGCCTCTTGATCTGAGCGTCCGGTCACTTTCCTCCAGCATCTGGTCCAGCGTCCGGTCACCTCTGTGAGCTCGTTTCTTCATGATCTTGCGCATGGCTTGGTTCCTATCTTCATGCTTGGACTTTGCTTGATATCTTAGGTCTTCTCTTGTGCTTCTAAGGTCTTGCTTGAGGTGTTGATCATCGGATCATCACATCGCCTTTGTCCAAGTTACGTCTTGCATCCTATTGAACTACAAAACAATCACTTGCAAATTCATTAGTCCAATTTGGTTGTGTTGGTCATCAAACACCAAAATCCAAAGTAAATGGCCCAAGGGTCTATTTTCCTTACAATCTCCCCATTTTTGGTGATTGATGACAACATGACCAAAGCAAGTAAATAATAAAATTTTGAAATTTAAAAACTACCTACTTGCTAGGATGCAATGCAAGGGGCAAGATTATATGATGCTAAAATATACTACTTGTAAGTCTACATAAAAATTTATCTTGCCCTTGCAAATGTCCCCATGTGTTATTATGGATTTAAGCCTTGCTTCCTACAAATTCTCCCCATTACATAGGCTAATCCATAATCCACTATCCTCCCTTTCTCGGACCATTACTACAAATTAATGCTTGCTTTTGGTCCTTTAAATTCTCCACCTTTGGAATCAAACACCAAAAAGGAAGACATTAGTAGCACAAGGGAGGGTCAAACTTTGTGATCCTTTGTGTGTAGAGTGAAATAGATCACATGTTGATTTCTACCACTGCAATCGGTGGTGGATATTTGAAGTATGATGCTTAACTCCAGGGACTCTATTTTCCTTGCAATGATACTACTACACACATGATAAGCTTAAAAATATGTTAGTCTCAAAGTATCCAACTTGTAGAGTAACCTCTCCCTAAATTTGTGCACACAAGTATAGAATACTTGTAGGAAACATGCACATTGATTTTAGAATAAAAAACACCACTTGAAAGATGACATCACATGAATGTGAGGGTCATTTTCGAAGGCGATATTTGGGAGAAATTATCTATAATTTGGACTTTGGCACATATTAGATGAACAATTGAAGGACAAGCTATGTGTCGTGCTCCTAAACAATTTTAAATTATGTAGGATTGCTCCAAGGAATAAGAATAAAATCGAGCAAGCCTACCATATGAAATATCTAGTGTATGCATGACCAAATATATAAGAATGCAAATGCAAACCTAGGCATGAGGAGTAACTAGATGCTAAAAGATTCTGATTGTAGGAAAATTTAAATCTAATACCAATTGAAGTAAATTGAATCTAGTTACCTAACATGGGAAGGAGAATTTGGGTTCATAGTATTCACTAACCCACTTGGCAATGATTTTGTCTATCATGATGCACCCCATGAAATGCATCCATACTTTGACAAGTCTTCAAATTCCCCGAAGTCCACTGGACTTCTCACTTCCCTTTTGAGATCTAAATCTTCTTGGTGCTCTTCATGTTGGAGATGATTTTCTTTGGCATCCAAAAGCATTTGACCCCATTGTTGGCTTGCTTGTTCACCTTGATGGCCACCACATTGTCATTTTTCTTCTTCTTCTTCAAGAGATAAGGTGTGGAGGCCTTTTTGTCCACCTTGTTGGTGTAGGTGTTGGAGAGCTTGCTTGTTTGCTTTTTCTCTTTTTTCTTTGTTCCTCCCCCATTCTTTACCTTGCACTCATAGGACTTGTGACCTTCCTTGTGGCACACATAGCAAACCATGGTTTGTCCTTCATCAAGCTTCTTCACTCCCTTGACACTGTTATCTTGATGAAGTCGGGCTTGCTTCGCCTGGCCTTTCACTTGAGTCCAGTCCTTGGTGATGCGAGCTACTTCTTGCTTGAGATGCTCATTCTCCTTTGCAATCACTTGTGTGCATGTATCTACAACAACTTTCTCAACACAAACTTGGTTGCACAAAGATAAGTCTAAACATAAATCATTACAAGAAGTAGATGCATCCTTTTTAGACATGTTAGAACTTTTCTTTTTAGATGCCTTAGTGGGGGTTGTACTAACGGCTTTAAGATTAGCAACTTTATTAGTTAGCTCATCACAGTGTTTGCACATGGTTTCCATTTTAGCAAGCAAACTTTTATAAGCATCTTGTGAGCTAGCTAACTTTTCTTTTAATTTTTCATTTTTCTTTACAAGTTGCTCATCATTGATTATGCATGCATTTGTTGTTGCACTAGCCTCAAGTTTCTCAATTTTAGTAGATAGTTCAACATTGAGATTAGCAAAGTTCTTATATTATTCAAGCAAAATTTTATATGCTTCTTGTGAACTATCTAGCTTTTCTTTTATTTTCCGAGCTTCTTTTGTTGACTAGTGTAAACTTTTGCATAATTAAGATTTTCTTGCATAATTTCTTCATAAGAAGGCATTTCATCATCACTATCACTCTCACTATAGGATGAGCTTTTGTTACCTCGTGCCATAAGGCACACACATGAAGAGCTTGATGATGAGTGCTTGCGCCCTCGCCTCTTGTGATGGTGTTCTTCTTCACTTGAAGAATCATCCCATGACCTTATTGATGTGAGGGTTTGGTTCTTGCACATCTTCTTCTTTGTCTTGGGTGGGGGCTTGTTTGGACAAACTTCCACAAAGTGCCCCAACTCGCCGCATCTATAGCATCCTCTTTTTCTTTGCTCATTTCTTTGATTGGTGAAAATGATATCTTAAATTTGGATGGGCACACCCTTGACATTGAGCCTTTGGATCATCTTCTCCACCTTGTTGATAAGTTTGATTGATTCTTCATCAAGGTGGAGGTGGAGGAAGATTGATCATCATCACTTGAATCTTCATCATCATTTTTCTTCTTCACTTGAGGAGCTTGAGCTTGAGCTTGTCTCAACTTGCTTATCCTTCATCTTCTTTTTCTTGTCACATGCAAGAGCTTTGTCTTTGCTTGATGAAGAGGCTTCTTCTTGACCCATCTTGCATGACATTTCAAATGCCACTACCTTGCCAATGACTATGGCCGGGGTCATGGTGCTCAAGTCCTCCATATTGTGAAGGATGGTGATGATGCTTGTATATTTCTTTTGTGGTAGCACGAAGATGATCTTCCTCATGATGTCCGCATCATCTAGCTTTGTTAATCCTATAGAATAAAGCTCATTGATAATTAGATTCAAACGAGAATACATATCACAAACAAGCTCATCATCATTCATTTCGAAGGAATCATAATTTTGTTTAGCTAGACAATGTTTTTGCTCACAGACAGTACTTGTGCCGTCATGGAGCTCTTGAAGTTTTAACCAAATTTTATGTGTCGTATTTAAAGTGAATACTTGGTTAAACACATCCACGCTAAATGATTCAAACAAGCAATTCTTTGCTCTAGCATTGAAATAAATTTCCTTTTTATCACTCTTCGTGGGTTTATCGGGATTCTTAATGGGTTTCATCCCGTCAGAAGTGACTCTCCAAACTTCCAAATCAACCGCCTCAAGGTAGCAAACCATTCTAGCTCTATAGTATGGGAAGTGTGCCATCAAAGTGCAAAGGCCTAGAGGTATCCATCACAACCACTCTAAATAGTGTCGGCTCAACGGCGGTTAAGCCAAAGGTCCAAATTGAGCCAACCAGCTCTGATATCAATTGAAGGGACCATGACGCCTAAGAGGGGGGGGGGGGTGAATTAGGCAACTTAAAAATCTAACTCCGTAAACTATGGCATCTTTTTCTAACCCTAGCAAAACCTATGCAAAAGATAAACTATCTAAATATGCAACTATGGTTTTGCTAATATGTTGCTATTTCTACCGCAAAAGGAATAATACAATCAATGTAAATGCGGAAGCTAAAGAGCAAGGTAGAGATATGCAAACTCCTGTCGACGACTCTGGTATTTTTACCGAGGTATCAAGAAGCGCGTAAGCTTCCCCCTAGTCCTCGTTGGAGCCCCTCGCAAAGAATCCCTCGCAAGGGCTAAGCTCCTGGTCGGATAACTCCGTAGATAGCCTCGAGCCTTCCCCACGTGCAAGTGGGTCTCCGATGTGCCTTTTGGCAAGCCTCTCCCGAATGCTCCCCGCCGTCTTCACTATCAAGCTTCTGGCCAAAACGCCACGGGCCTTGTTCACTCCGGTACATGGTGGTGGGCACACCACAAACTCAGTTGGTGTGATCTCGTAAGACTACAAGCCCCTTCAATATACAACAATGGTGCGCGCAAGCACCGAGTGGTAAGAGGTGTACAAACCTCACTAAACACTAGGCCTAAACCTAGAGCAAGCGCATAAGTAGTGGTCTAATCAACCTAAGCACTTCGCAAAGCACCTACGCTAATCACCTAATAAAACACTAAGCACTATGCAAGTGGAGATCACTAAAATAGTGCATCAACACCCTTGGTATGTTTCTTAGCTCCACTCTACTCATTTGGCCGGTTGGGGGTGTATTTATAAGCCCCACTGAGAAAGTAGCCGTTGGGGACAAAATCCCGTTTTTCTGCTAGTGACCGGATGTTGATCACGTCCTGACTAGACGCGTCCAGTCGTCCCAACCGTTGGAGCCACGATCCACTGATCGGACGCTGCCAGCGTCCGGTCACATGCCACCGGGCACGTCTGGTCGCATTTTCACTGTTCTAGAACCTCTCTATACTCGATCGGACTCTACTGTCCTATGTTTGGTCAATCTACCGCTAGCGTCTGGTCTAGCATCCGGTCACGCCTATTGCCGAGCCTCTTGATCTGAGCATCTGATCACTTTCCTTCAACGTCTAGTCCAGTGTCCAGTCACCTCTGTGAGCTCGTTTTTTCGCGATCTTGCGTATGGCTTGGTTCCTATCTTCATGCTTGGACTTTGCTTGATATCTTAGGTCTTCTCTTGTGCTTCTAAGGTCTTGCTTGAGGTGTTGATCATCGGATCATCACGTCGCCTTTGTCCAAGTTACGTCTTGCATCCTATTGAACTACAAAACAATGACTTACAAATTGATTAGTCCAATTTGGTTATGTTGGTCATCAAACACTAAAATCTAAAGTAAATGGGCCAAGGGTCCATTTTCCTTACAGGCTGCCTTATGATCTTCGGAGGATTAACGACCAACGACTCCAAACACCGCCAGAAGGTCGCACGCCGTGAGGTCTATACGACCGAACCGGCCATGCCTACCTTCCTCCGGTGGTCAGAGTCTGCCATAACCTTTGATCGGGCCATCCATCCGGATAGCGTCCTACACCCAAGGAGATATCCACTCATGGTTGACCCAATCGTTGGCCCAAAGTGACTCACCAAAGTAATGATGGATGGGGGCAGCGGCCTCAACATCATGTACGCAAAGATGCTCAACGAGATGGGCGTCGACCGAACACACCTCCACCCAACCTAAGTGCCTTTCCACAGCATCATGCCCGGAAAACAGGCCTTGCCACTCGGGCAGATCGATCTGCCCATCACCTTTGGGGATCAGTTCAATTACAGGACTGAGACCCTCACCTTCGAGGTGGTTGGGTTCCCCAAAACTTTCCACGCCATCTTGGGACGTCCATGCTATGCGAAGTTCACGGCTATCCCCAACTATACATATCTCAAGCTGAAGATGCAGGCCCCCATGGAGTCATCACCGTTGACATCTCCTTCTAGCGGACCTATGAGTGTGAGGTCGAGTGCTGTGGCCACGCCGCGGTGATCTCCACCTCCAGGGAACTCGTCGCCCTCATAAAGGAGGTCACCAAAGAAACGCCTGATGCCAAGAAGTCAACCAGGTCGTTCAAATCGACAGAGGGCTCTAAGAAAGTCCTCATAGACCCCAACAACTCCCAGGGCAAAATGGTACACATTGGTACCACGCTTTCCTCCGAATAGGAAAGCACGCTCGTCGACTTCCTCCGTGACAACAAAGACATCTTTGTGTGGAAACCCTCGGATATGCCAGGCATTCCAAGGGAAGTCGTCGAGCATACCTTGAAGATCCACCCGGGCTCCAGGCCGATGAAGTAATGCTTGCGTCACTTCGATGAGGAGAAACACAGGGCCATCGATGAGGAGATAGCCAAACTTTCGGTGGCCGGATTCATCAAGGAAGTGTACCGCCTAGAGTGGTTAGCTAATCCCATTCTTATGCAAAAGAAGAGTGGGAAATGGAGGATGTGTGTTGACTATATGGGTCTCAATAAGGCATGCCTAAAGGATCCGTTTCCTTTGCCACGCATAGACCAAATAGTCAACTCTACCTCGAGGTGCGAAACCCTCTGCTTCCTTGATGCATACTCCGACTACCATCAAATCATAATGAAAGAGTTCGACCAACTCATGACGTCTTTCATCACCCCCTTTGGATCGTTCTGCTATGTTTCAATGTCGTTCGGACTGAAGAACGCTGGGGCTACGTACCAGCGCTGTATGCTCAAATGCTTTGGGGACCTCATTGGGTGGACCGTTGAGGCCTACATCCATGACATCATAGTTAAGTCCAAATGGGCTGACCACCTCATTGCCAATCTTAAGTAGACCTTTGTAAAACTCTGAGCGAATAGCATCAAACTCAAACCTAAGAAGTGTGTTTTCAGGGTCCCGAGGGGCATGCTGCTTGGCTTCATCATCTCCGAGCATGGCATCGAAGCCAACCTAGAGAAAATCTCATCCATCACAAGGATGGGCCCAATTTAGAACATAAAAGGGGTTTAGCAAATCATAGGGTGTCTCGCTGCACTCAGCTAATTCATCTCATGCCTTGGCGAACGAGATCTCCCCCTTTATCGACTCTTGAAGAAAGCTGACCACTTTGAGTGGACATTCAAGGCCCAGGAGGCACTTGACATGGTCAAACTATTTCTGACAAGAGCCTTGATCCTAGTTCCTCCAACCAACAGAGAATACCTCCTGCTATACATAGCAGCCACCACACAAGTTTTTAGCATCGCCCTAGTAGTAGAGCGAGAGGAAGAGGGGCACACCCTCAAGGTGCAATGCCCTATGTACTTCATCAACGAGGTACTATCCGACTCTAAGACCCACTACTCCCAAATCTAGAAGCTCCTATACACCATCCTCATCACCAAGAGGAAGCTATGCCACTACTTCGAATCACACCCCATGACGGTCGTGATGTCATTCCCCCTCGGTGAGGTCGTCTAGAGCCAGGTTGCCACGGGAAGAACCACAAAGTGGGCACTCGAGTTGATGGATCAAGGCATCACGTATGCCTCCTAAACGGTGATCAAGTCCTAGGTGTTGGCTGACTTCATCGCGGAATGGACCGAGGTCCAAACACCACCGGCGATCATCGATCAAGAGTACTGGACGATGTACTTCCATGGTCACTGATGAAGAAGGGCGTCGACGTGGGGCTAGTCTTCGTATCACCCCTCGGGGTTCGCATGAGGTACATGGTTCATCTCTATTTCCCCTCATCCAATAATGTGGCTGAGTATGAAGCACTCATCAATAGCCTACGCATCGCCATCGAGTTGGCATCTCTGGGGTGACTCCTAGCTAGTCATCAACCAAGTCATGAAGGAGTCAAGCTGTCATGATGCTAAGATGGCTGCATACTGCCAAGAAGTTTGACGGCTAGAGGACAAATTCAATGGCCTCAAACTCAATCACATCCCAAGACGCCTCAACGAGGCGTCTGACGTGCTGGCAAAAGCGGTGTCTGGTTGAGAGCTAGTGCCAATGGGTGTCTTTGCCAGCGACCAACACAAACCCTTGCTATGCTATGAAGGGTAGGAATGGGGCAACGATGGCTCATCTAATCCAACCTCGGGGGCTAACCAACCGACGGCTCCGTCCGGTCCTGAGGTCATGGAGCTTGAAGAGGATCTAGCGATAGAGCCAACCCTTTGATTGACTGGAGAATGCTCTACCTCGACTATCTCCTCCATGACATGCTACCAACGAACAAGATAGAAGCTTGATGGCTCACAGATCATGCTAAATCCTTCGTTCTTATAGAAGGCGAACTCTACAAATGAAGCCATACTGGGATCCTACAGCTCTGCATCCCCATCGAACAGGGGAAGCTTTTGCCAAGCGATATCTACGGTGGGATATGCGGTCACCACACCACGCCTAGAACCTTGGATGGGAATGCGTTTTGATAGGGCTTCTACTGGCCCACTGCAGTAGCCGACGCTGAGCACATCATATGCACCAGCGAAGGGTGCCAGTATTATGCTCGGCAAACTCACCTCCTAGCCTAGGCACTCCAGATGATCCCCATCACATGGCCCTTCACAGTCTGGGGGCTTGATCTGGTTAGGCCTCTCAAGAAGGCGCTCAGGGGCTACACCCACTTACTTGTCACCAAAGACAAGTTCACAAAATGGATCGAAGCTCGGCCGATCCCCGTGATCAAGTCCTAGCAAGCTGTGCTGTTCATCCATCGCTTTGGAGTACCAAACTCCATCATCATGAACAATGGCACATAGTTCACCAGCAAGAAATTCCTTCGATTCTACGATGAACAACACATCCGAGTTGATTGGTCCATCGTTGCACACCTCTGAATGAATGGGTAGGTCGAGCACGCAAATGGCATGCTCCTATAGGGCCTTAAGCCTAGGATCTTCAACTGGTTGAACAAGTTTGGTGCACGCTGGGTTACTGAGCTCCCTGTGGTGCTCTAGAGCCTAAGAACAACCCCCAGTCGAGACACCGGCTACACACCTTTCTTCATGGTCTATGGTTCAAAGGCAGTCCTCCCAACCGACCTTGACTATGAGCGCTAATGATCAGAGCATACGACGAACAGGGAGCTAAGGCATCCCATGAAGACCCCATGGACCAGCTAGATGAAGCTTGCGACGTTGCCCTCCTCCGCTCAGCCAAATACCAGCAGGTGCTGCATCAGTACCACAGCCGATGAGTGCGGGACCGAGCCTTCAACGTCGGGGACCTAGTGCTCTACCTCTTGTAGAGCAATAAGGACCATCACAAGCTCTCCCTGCCCTAGGAGGGGCTGTACATCATCGCGGAAGTACTCCAACCAGGTTCCTACAAGTTAAAAGCCATCGACGGTGAGGTCTTCACCAATGCCTGAAACATTGAGCAGCTACGTCGTTTTTACCCTTAAATAAACGCATACCTTCTCTTATTAGTTTTTGTCATAAAAAATCCCTGATCTTTCATGACATTCGACCCCTGCAAAGTGCGAGGGGTCGGATCTCACTCTAGGGCTGATATAAGTACATTTATCTTGCAAACACTCTCTGTGTTATCTTGCAAACATTCTCTGTGTTTTCCCTCTTTTCTCATGGTAAGTTGTAAAGGCTAGGATTTTGGGAACAAAATCTATGTATAACTGGTAGGATTGTAGGAAACCCACGCCCCAGTGGCTATGGCCTCCTTGCTCACCAGCTTGATCAGAATTGGCTCACTCGCACTCTGAGTTTTTTGCGACCTTAACTATGGGAAGGGTCGGAAGGCACTAAAGCTCTTTTAAAAAAGAGGGAGAAGAGCTAAAAAGCTGTTTGCCGTAACAAAATTTAAAAACTTGTTCATTTTTTGCACAAATTCATCGCTTACAAAGTCATTTCATCGTAAAAAGGGACTAATGTATTCATGAGTACAAAAGACTATTCTCATGGGGGCTCCCCCCACAACTTAAACGATTATACTTTCTGACTAGATCTACTCTAAGTACTACTATGGTCGACGCACCACGCTCTCCATCGACAACGTCCTACCGCTCCATAGGATCCCTGAGGGTGCCATTGTCTGCAACGTCGAGCACTAGGTCAGTGACCATGGCTCCTTTGCTGGGGTGTCTAGGGACTACGCCATCGTGATCAGCCGCAACCTTGACAATGGCACCTAGATAGGAGGCGCTCCCCGCTGAAGAAAGGCCGCCATGGCTAATGGATGTCTCTGACATCTCATCAAGCTTCATGAACTAGCTGATCTGAGCAGCTGCAAAAGCACAACCCCCTATCGATGTAGTCCTAGGTGGCTTCAGCACCAACAAGGCTCGTCCAAAGAAGATTCACCGAAAGAAGTCCCCGTATGGCTCCATTCTGATGAAGGCCTCACGGACGACGACAAAGCCGACGACGCTCAGCACCCTCCATTGCGCCTCCTCCTTCAGTAGAAGCGGCTATTTACACCAAAATTTGGAAGAAGAGTCACAAGGACTCGAAAGCTCCTAAGATCATGTCATCAAGGAATCAATTGCGTGCAGATCGGAACCAGCTGATTCGGATACAAAAACTAGAATCGGCTTTCTTATGATAGCGCTAGCGGATAACGACAAAGGCTATGTTTGGCGCCAGGACGAAACATGTTGGACTCTACAAAAAGGGAAAGATTAGAGTCCAAGTTATCTTAAATTAGGAATGATTTCTTTAGGGACAAGAATTGTGATGAGTCGTGCTTAGACAGGAGTTATGCACAGGTCATGGGTATAAATATCAAGCCCTGACTATTGTAAAAGGACAACAATCAATCCAATATACAAGTCATTTACTCTTCGGCTCCGGCCACCCTTAGGAGTAAGAGTAGAGTAGATCTCGGCGAGTCCTTTAGCAAGTATGGCTGCATCGATCCGGTCGACCTCCACTTCTTGTTGTAAGTACCGTCATGGCTTATACCTCTGTTCGTACGACTGCATCAATCCAGTCGACCTCCACTATAACTCTGGTATAAGTTAGTTATCGATTCTTGCCTAGTTCAAGTATGGCTACATCAATCCGGTCGACCCCCACTGCATGAACTAGATCAAGGTCAAGTTATCGGCTCTACCTTAGGATGATAGTCTTTGGTAGATTCATTAAGTTACCGATATTGCTTATTGCTTTCATTATTTATCTAATTACAACAATATCACTCTGCCCTATTGGGATTGATCTAGATCGGCCTTATATCTTGTTTAGCCCATCGTTTGCTAATCTAAATTGATCTAATCTATACTTTAAACGATGAGTTATGTTTTATCAGCTGTTTTATGTCAATCCTGATCGTGCATAGCATGCGGTTAAGGCGTGTTGCGTCTTGAGTAGATTTATTGGCTAGCGAAAACCATTCCATGGCCCGTTATCATGGCTTATGTGATTCTACCCCACACCCCACTATTAGCACCGTGGAGTGGGGATCGTTATTTGGTAGATCTATTTCCGATAAGGCATGACTTTAACTGTGCGCTATGCCTGAATCGGCTGTTTTTAGCCAATATCGAGTGCTTTCATGAACAGTTCGCATCACGAGATTGTTGAAGTAAAGATAGGTTGAAAGATGTGTTAGCCCCATGATCTTATTATTGTATTACGGCCTACATGATTCTGCCTCATGCCCCACTGATATTAGTAATAAGTTAGGGTCATCGAGTCTATTGTTATTTCTATGGCCTGCATGATTCTGCCTTATACCCCACTGGTTATATCAATAGATGAGATCTAACATGTTCATTAGATTTATCCTTATTAAACGGTTAAATGGTGTTGAATTGTTTCTTTATATAAAAGGGGTTCAGTTACTTATAATCATTGGCTCAGCATAAACCGATCATTGTTAACATCTTATTGCTATTGATTAATATTTGTTCAAATAATGACATTTATCATGAATGATAACTGATTCTTCTTATACAACCCAATGAGCTTTAACCGATTTATTCTCACGAATATGCTGGAATCGACTGTTTAGTTGATCTTCTTTCATATCGGCTCTCAGAGCCGCATATTCAGGACTGTCTGGCAACACCGGCACGTTCTGCCCTTAATTACTAATAAACTTTCTCTCCTTGTCAATTATAGGGTAAAATTGACTGACACATCTCGGGAGGATTGCACAGGATCGATCATCCCTGCGCTGAAGCTAGGCAGATCTACAGCTCCATCGAGCAGACCCTTCTGGCTTGCTGCGTGTGTCCTTGGCACAGGACAAAAATTCCATGTCGACAGCGGCCCCTTCTCAGCAAAGGCGGCCAACACCGTCTCATCTACGTTGGATGACCTCTAGCTCGACATCGCACTCTGGATTCATGAATGGATCCATAAGTTCTCCTCTCCCTCTCATTACCCTCTCTCACTTAGGAACCACCGCGACATGCGAATGCGCTCGGTGAGAAGGAGAAAGGAGGAGAGGTAGCGACTCAGGAATAGGCAAAGGAATGGGATGAGAACTCCCCTCCCTCTCCCTATTTAAGGATGAGGCGCAGCAGCTAAAGAAAGGTGAAAGGTCGGGACAAAAAACCCTCTCCCTTCCCCTATTCAATGCAGATGGGAAATCGATGCTGACGATAATTTGAGGGGACGCGTCTAGACCAACAGGACGTGCTCTGCTCAACAAAACGATGCCTGGTCAAACGGGGCATGGCCCACCACTACCACACGCCGAGTGCGAGAAACAAGGTAGACACACATACAGGTGACTCTTCGCTTCCCCAGGCAGGACCTAGAAGGACCTAGCAATGGAACCCCCATCAAGGGGAGCCCAATGTGCCTCCTAGGTCGATTGGACGGCCTAGGTAAACACCGAACAAATGGCTGTCGAAAGATAAGCACCTTTGTTTATTTACTTTGCATTTTAATTTCACTACCGAGCCTCCGACCCCAGCAATGGCAGGGGCATGGACATCGCTCGAGGGCTACCAAGAGTGTCTACTTGTTTAGACATCCTCTTTGCCTGACCCCTACTTATGTTTAAAACCATATGCGTGGTGTGCGGGTATAAAACTTTGAGTAGAACTGGACGAACCGCTAGACCCTACACCCTGGCGGCTACAATATTTTTGTTCACCAGCATAATCGAAGACATAGTTCCCCGCACCCCAAGCTTTAGCATCCACCTTCTTGAGAAGGTTTCAGAGGGGTCCTCCTATAGAATCTCCTTCAAGGAGAAGCTGTCAGGTCGTCTAAATCGATCGAACGGCTCGGATCGCCGCCGAGAGATAGAAACAAAAAATTGTGATGCTCGTGCTAGTCACACCAGCCCCATCGCAAACATTGGACCCAAAACTCACATGGACAAGTCTGGTAAGAGCTTCTTGTCGCTCATACCACCAAGGTAACATCACCGACCCCCGCTTTCATTTCGATTAAATCGTACATTAAACCCATACATCCAAACGTTGCATATGCAATCGCTACATCTCAACGCTTCGTGTCACGTCATGAAGCGATAGTAGCCTCATTCGATATGAGCGGCAACTAATCGAGGTTTGAAGGCTGGCCTATGAAGGGCTCAAGGCTGCCTCGCATTAAACAGAGCCAGAGGAGAAAAACCAAGATGAGCCCTAGCGGCCTTGCCCGACCCTGCTCAGAAGCGGACAGGGACACCTCAACCTTTCTCGTTTGATTCAAACCTTGAGCCAAACCCACAGATTCTCCATCGAGAAGAGGCCAATGGGCCACCAAAGCCTATCGAACGGCTCGGGCATCTACCGGGAGGCAGGTTAAGAAGTAGTGGAATGCCACATGAGGGCTCTACCGACCCTGTTAGCGAATGATGGACCCAAATTCCACATGAACATGCCCATTAGCGAGCTCATTGAGCACAACACTCGAGCCATCGAGGCAAGTATCGTCAGCTCAGCCCCTCCGGTCGTGGAAACCAAGGACGAGGTGACGCGTAAAACATGGCCGACCCCTATCAGACCCCAACGGGTTCGGGGGCTCAAGCCGCCTGATCCTAGATTGGGAGACCAAGGTTCGAAGGCTGGCCTATGATGGGCCCGAGGCCACCTTGCATCGAACAAGAACCAGGGGAGAAAACGCAAATGAGCCTCAATGGCCTTTACCCAACCCGCATAGAGGCGGATAGGGTCATCTCAACCTTCTAGTTCAATCCAGCCTCTAGCCAAGCCTATAGAATCCCCATTGATGGGGAATCTGTTGGAAGGCGGGTTACAGAACAACAGAATGCCACCCGAGGGCTTTGCCGACCCTATCACAAGCGATGGGACCGGATTCCATTCAAACATCCCTGTTAGCGAGCTCATCAAGTGCGTCCCTCAAGCCATGGAGGTAGGCGATGTTGCCTCAACCCCTCTAGTTGCGAAAACTACAAACGGAGCGACAATCACAAAACGAGCCGACCCTTGACTGAATCCCCGCCACGCGCGGGGGCTCAGGAAAGGCTGGGCCAGCAATGAGATGAAACGCATGGTCATAGAACGATCGTTAAAATCCTAAGTAAGGGGTATGTGTGAATACAAGAGCAAGTTTGCTACCCTTGCTTCAGTCTCTAGTAACATCTGGCCCTAGCGACCGTAAGGGGTCGGAGCTCACTTGGGGCTAATAAGGGTATAAATACCTCCTTTTTTTGAAACAGTCATTGCGTCAGACCTCTTCCTCATGTTAAGGTTAGCGGCAAGGTTTGTGGGAATAGATAAACGAGCATGCCTAGTAAGACTGCAAAAAACCCATGCTCCGACGGCTATGGTAACTTTGCTCACCAGCATAATCAAAATTTCCCTCTTATACACCTCGGGCCCTATGGTCTTAATGAATGGAAGGGTCAGATCACATAAACCTCTTTTCTCGAATGCAAAAAGGAAGAAAACAAGTTCAGACAAACGAAACAAAATTACTAATCTATTTTCGGACACAAAAGTACCGATACTTGTCCATAGATTATAGACAACTGTTTATCAGACTCATTTAACTAACTACCTCCTTGGGGGGAAAACTATGTCTTTCATCCTATCCACTAGGTTCCATGCAATGGGAGTCACCGCCTTCTCAATCTCATCCAGCTCGGAGGCTTCGTAGCTAGGCGCGAAGCCGAGGCTCATTATCTCCAAGTTAATTTCCTGATCATAATGAGAGCGGGCAACAACAAAGGCTTGGGTGATCCTGGCGTGAAAGATGTTCTTCTCAAGCTAGAGCACCCGCGTCGTAATATCTACGGCATGGGCCGCAAGTGAGCCAGTTTCCTCCAGACGCGCCACCCCCAGGTCATCGAAAACCACCCCGACGACAGCGCGTAGGAGATCGTGCTCATCACTCTCGGCTCAAAGAATCCCCCGTACCTCGGCAAGCTCCATGCCTAGCCCGGCAGAGATGCTCTCGGCCTCCAACCTTTGGGCCACTTCAGCTCCAAGATCCACCCATAGGGAGCTGACCCCCTGACGTGCCTTGTTGAGCTCTCGGATGGCCTACTCACGCTCCTCGTGGGCCGTGCTGTGCTCTAAGTAGAATCTTTCTACAGTCTAGCACAACTCGTCTCACTCCCTATGCAGCCAGTCAACCACCTCGACATCCAGATTCACCCTCTGCTATAGGGCCACGGGCCTCTCGTCGGCTTCCAGCTTGAGATCTTGCTCCCTCTCCACCTCAGCCAGGAGGTCAACGACCTGCTGGTGGGCCTCAGCATCCTTCTGGAGTAGCTCGTCCTGCTTCTTTTAGACCTTGGTAGCTGCCTCCTTGTCCTGCCGCACCCTCACCGTCAAATCCTGGAACATCCCATGGACCTCCTCCATGTCCTGACACGCCTCGGCTTCCTGCTGTTGGGCAGCAACAAGCTGGGTGCTCACATCTCAGCACAGCTGAGCCTCCTTGGTGAGGCAGTCCCATTCCACCTTCTGCTCATGGAGGAATCAGGATTTCTCCCGGCTACGAGCATTGAGGGACTGAAAAGAAGACCAGTGTCAAAAACACAAAAAGACATGAAGAAAGAAGAAAGCGAGAGGGAAGATCAAGTAGATACCTGGCTAGTAGGAATGATGACATCACATAAGATGCCCCTGGCCTGGTTCAGGACATCCATCATAGCCGAGATCCCTCCGTCGAGACTCTCCCGCTCTGTGCTATCGGTAGCATCGTCGAGCGAGAAGAGAATAGACGTTGGGTCTTGAGGATCCATCCACAGGAGCAGCGACTCACCTCGTGCGGGTGAGCGGCTTCCCCCCGACATCAGGGCCAAGGGCGACCCCCTGCTAGTCCTCACCACCACCGCCATGATGCCCGGGAACTCTTCGGCCATGTCCCCCTCCGTTTGGCCCACCTCGGGCGCCGTCGCCTGGGCCGTCGGTGGCACGGATCGCACTGCTCCCTCGGACACCACCGTGGCTGCGTCCGACTGTGCCTGGCTTGTCATAGTCACGACCACCTCTACTTGAGATGGCGGGACCTTGGCTTGTGGCTCTGCACCTACCATACAGGGCGCCACAAGCACGAGCAGTAGCTCCGTCCGCTCTGAGGTAGGTGGCAAAATCACCTCCGTCGCCGTTTGCTCGGTGACCCCCGAGGGCGCTTCTTTAGCCCCAGCGCCTGCTTGACCCACCGAGGGAATGAGCACCACCGCAGGCGGTGGCCTGACTATCCGATGAGGCCGCAACATCGGCTTCGCTCCTGCCTAAAATAGGAGCAACATCAGGCGACGACGCCCGTCCCGCTCAAAGAGCAATGCTCTTCTTGGACGCCAGCGCCAAAGAATGGCCCCGTCTTAAGACTCTGCAAGAGTTAAAAGGCATAAGGTCACACTGAAAAACAAAAAAACAGAGGAATCAGTGACTTATGCTGGTGCTGTTGGGCGGTAGGAACATTTTAGGGATGAACCCCCAAATTCCTGCTCCAATTCATCTAGGTAGGACCATTTTGAGCCCGCCCCCTGCTCTCGGGCAGAGGGGCTTGTTTCCCTTGCCTTTGAGGGCGTGGTGGCAGAGCCACCCCTCTCTTTCAACACCTCAGGTGCGGCAGTAGATCCGCCCGCCCCTATCAACTCATGGGGTGTGGCAGTGGAGCCACCCCCTCCACCGGCACCCCAGGCATGGCGGCAGATCCATTCGCTCCCATCGGTCCTGAGGATGGGCCAATGGTCTAGCCCGCCTCCTCCGGCCTCACGGCCACATCTTCCCCGGTGTGGAACGGGAAGGGTCCCTACATTGACGAGTGAGCACTTGTCAGCGCGTCCTCGCCTCATAGGTCGCCCCACTCAATGTCAACAACTACCTCATCATCGTCGTCGTCATCGTCATCACTATATGTCTCCTCTCCCCTCTCCCATGCTTACTGTTTCTGTAACATCTTCTTCCTCTTGAACTCCTTCGACTTCCTATCCCACTCGGCCGCGGTGCAATTCACCGTCACCACAGCGGGTCCTTCGATAGTGGAGCTGGGCTATCCCAAGGTCAGCTTCAAGGGGTCGGGAATTCAAGTTCAAAGGAGGCACGGGGAAAGAGAACTTATGAAGTCGATGAACCCTGATTCTGGCCGCATTGGGGGATGCCTCGGCACCGGATACACAAAATCAAGGACAACATCGGCGTTGTCCTTCGAAGGCTCCATCGCCTCCTTGATGCGCTGTGCCACTTTGGAGGGGAGGAGCACTTTGTCAACAAGCGCCATCCCTTCGAGCGATGCCTCGGGCACCATCAGGTACAGGGGAAGCGCGTGGCTCATCAGAGGCGCCACCCTCTGTGTATGGTAGGCGCTGATGATCCTCGATCCCTTTATGCCCCTCTCCTTTAGAATTTGGAGAGCGATGAGATGGTCCTTGATCTTCTTCTTGGCTTTGTCTAGAACACCCCACTTCCACGACTCTGGGACCTCTTCGATGATGCACCCAGAGAACGTTGGCAAGGGGGCAGCAACGTTGTCCTTGACGTAAAACCAATGCGAATGCCACCCCTTGTTGGAGGTCGACAGATGCATCGACGGGTATTCATTCACCCGGTTGTTGTGGAGATGAATGCCGGCACATCCCACTGGCGCGCTTAGCTCTTGCTTCCCGACTCGCTTCTTCAAAAGGTTGACGGCGAAGAGATACCGCCACAGGTCGAAGTGGGGACTAATCCCCAAGAACCCCTCACATAGGACGATGAATGCCACAATGTGCTAGACCCCATTGGGAGTAAGGTGCCGCAACTCCACCTTGTAGTAATCCAGCAGCCCCCGAAGGAACTTGTGGGTGGGGGTGGCGAATCCCCACTCGTGAAAGTGAGCAAAGGACACAACATAACCTTTGGGCGGTGATGACGCATCTTCATTATTGGGCAGCTGCCACTCCTCGGCGGCGGTCCACGGGCAAAGGAGGCCACGGCGAATGAGGCCCTCTAGGCATTGAAGGGTGATATCAGATCTACACCATGGCTCCATTGGACGATTAGGAGGGGTGGATGCAAGCTTAATGGTGGCTACGATACGAGTATGGGAGGCTCAGGCGATTGGCGGTGGAAGTTGTAGATGCGAAGGCGAGAAGGCAAAGTACGAAACCCTGGGGGTGAACCCCTTGGTTTTATAGGGGCAACGGATGCGAGAAGGGAAACCATCCTCTTAGATCTCTTTGCCTGCCACGATACACCACCACGTCATGTCGCGGGATATGTGCCTGCAATCCCTATCCTTTCCCACCAGAGTCGCGCCGGACGTTTTGCCTTCCTAGGTAGACTAGGACTCTTTTCCCGCAGAGGGGATACGGGTCAAGAACCATTTCTCCGACCCGCCCGGGCCCAAGAGTTTGAGGGCTAGCCCAATAGCTTTGACGGCCGTCCCAACGAGGGATGGGCCCGCAAGTGGCCAGAACTCAGGCACACGAACCTCAAAGGAGTCTCGATCCGCAATCAAGTCTCAACTGGGCTGAACCTAGATGAACCCCCACGAACGGGATACTAGGGTTCCCTTTAAACTGTCCAGTTGTCAAAAACCAAATCTCACAGCCATACCTGCGAAGGGTCTGAAATGACCCCTAGGCAATTCTATTCGAATCACCCAGGGGCTCGGGGGTGACACCCAATGGGTGCGCTCGCGCGCACCCTCTGGCGAATCGAAATACCCCCCGGGCGATTTTACCCGAATCACCTGGGGGGCTCGAGGGCTACATCCGATGGGTGCGCTCACGTGCACCCTCTGACGAATCGAAATACCCCCCGAGCGATTCTACCCGAATCACCCAGGGGCTCGGGGGCTACACCTATCGGGTGCGCTCGCACGCACCCTCTAGCAAGTCAAATCACCCCCGGGCGATTCTATCCAAATCACCCGAGGGCTCGGGGGCTACTGTCGGGGACCTAATGCTGGGGTACCCAATAAGGTGGAACTAATAACCATCAAACGCTGATGCTCCCAAACAGACAAGAAGGCAACTGCACTTCTTGCCCGGAGGACTAAAGATTGGCTCCACCTCGCCCGACCCCCGAGGGCTGAACTTTGCCTCGCCCGCCATCTGAGGGTTGGCTCCGCCTCGCCCGACGTCTGAGGGCTGGCTCCGCCTCGCCCGATGTCTGAGGGCTGGCTGCACCTCGCCCGACATCGGAGGGCTGGCTCTGCCTCTCCCGACGGCCGAGGGCTGGCTCCGCCTCGCCCGATGGCTAAAGGCTGGCTCCGCCTCGCCCGATATCCCGGGGCAGGCTACACCTTGCCCGACGACTACACCCTGCTCCTTTATAATGACAAACACGAGGTAAGACAGGACATTCGAGTCAACCGCAGTACCGAGGACCATGCCCTGCACGCCTACAGGAAGATACCATCAGGATACGACGAGACAGGCGCTTTAAGCCCTTCTAAGCATAACAGAGTCCGAACAATGTTGTAGGCGCCGACTTTTGTCCTATAGTGTTGTGGGCACCGCCATCAGCCATCGGACGTGGATCCTGACGTAAGCATACGACAACAACTACGATCCAAGAGAAAACTCGCATCATCTACAGTGACAGATGTATGGTCACTTCCCCGTCTACTCCCTGTAGGGTCACAGCTCGATACCCTGGCACGCCGCACCGTCCGTCGGTGTAGGATGGGACGTAACCACTTGCTGAACAAGGCCAGAGCATGGCCCTATGAGGATCAGCGAACATGCCATCCCTAGCACGGTCTGCCATGTTAGCAGGGCAGGCTCAAGGGAAAAAGAAAGACTCGGCTCATTCGAATGACCTTCTCAACCTCTGGTTTTTTCCTCTTTCTCCCATCTGTAATCCCTGCTCCTCTTTGGTCTATAAAAGAGAGGGCAGGGCGCCCCACTAAAGGGATGGATTGATTCCACACACAACACACAGCCAAGCAGCAACCGAGCTCTTGACATCCTTTCGACCTTTACATCAGAGACTTGGGACCTGTCCCTCTCTCGACCGTTTGTACCCCTACTACGAACCTTTTTCGGTACTAATAACACGAGCAGCAGCAAACTGGACGTAGGGACATTCTGCCCGAACCAGTATAAACATTGTGTCCTTTAGTACACCATCCGAGCCTAACGCACAACAAATATAAATTTACTAGTTGGTGTTTGTTCGAAACACCGACACAAACTCAAACAAGCAAAATTCATATAAAAATTGACCTTAGAATACATGGTAATCATAATTCTAACTAACCAATTAACCTTAACATTGGTAATCCTAATCCTAATCCTTCAATCCAATGTTCTAACGAACTCATATTTTCTTTCGTACCCTAACTAATTCAAATCATTCGATCCACCGTGGAGGCTGAGGAGGAGCTTCATTACCTTGACAAGGCCGAGGAGGAGCTTTGGAAAAGGTAGGGAGGGGGCCGACAAGGGAGGGAAAGTTGGTGGCCGGCCGTGGGGGAGAGCCGGGAGGCAATGGCGCGGCGGTGCGGGCTGGGAGGCGCGGCGACGGGGGTTAGGCGGCGCGGAGGCTGCTGTGCGGTGCGGAGTGAAACAGAGAGCGAGGAATGTGACTGGGTCGCGTGCCTCTATTTGGCTCTGTCGCGCCCTGACGGGTGGCGCGTCACAGCCGCGCCCTGATTGATGGCGCGGCAGGGCCTGCCACGTCAGCGACCAGCGGGGCGGGACGTTGCCACGTACGCACCCATGCCGCGCCGTCATGCATGGCACGACAGAGTTGGTTCGCCGCGCCCTGAAAATAGACGCGGCCAAAAGTGTTACTTAAAAAAAACAATGTTAGAATTAAGAATAGTTTAAAAAGAGTGTTAAAAATAAAAATAAAAATAAAAATTGCTGGAAGAGAGGGTTCGAGAGAGGCCGAGAGGAGACCGTTTCTACTAGCACAGTCCGAGTTTCGTGTGACTTCTCATGGCACAGGCGTACAGCTACTACAGTAGATGGCAAATGGTCCTCTTACTACTATGCTTGCCTGCCTTTGTTAGAAAAATCTTCCGAGCGGAAAAGAACGAGGATAGTATATAAAGCTGGTTAACCAGACACAAGAGTACAAAACACAAGTCACACAAGCATAAAAAAAATTCACCCTGCACGTTTCATGTTTGCAAGCTTAACAAAACGTAATAATAATAATAATAATAATAATAATAATAATAATAATAATAATAATAAACAGTTGTATAAAGCTGGTTGATCAAGACACGAGAGTACTACATAGAAGTCGCGCAAAAAAAACATAAAAAAAATTCTACGTGCACGTTTCATGCTTGTATTGTTAACAGAAAAGGACAATAAAAGAAGTTGTTGGTTTAGCTTTAGCAGTCGCACAACCATAAAAAAATTTATTCTCCGTGCACGTTTGATGCTTACATTGTTAACAAAAGACAAAAAAAAAATACAGAAATCGCCGTTGCCATGGATCGAACCCGGGTCGACCGCGTGACAGGCGGAAATACTCAACTCTTACTGCAACGACGTTGTTTGATGTGACCTTAATTAATATAATAATGAGGCACATTATTGGTTGGTTATGCCTGATGCGAGTATGTGATCTGTCCGTCTGTGGAAGAAGGTGCGCACCATGCAACCGGCAACCGGCAACCGGCATATTCCCGTGCGCACGCCGGCCGTGGGTCGGGCCGGGGCATATTCGTGCGCACGCACGCTCCATGTAGTGGACTGCCCATCCCATGGGTGGCTGGGTGGTGGGGGCTGCGGGCTGCGGGCTGCCGATCCTCAGTGGAGTGCGGAGAGAGCCTGCCGCACACGGCACACCCCCACCATAAAGCCAGCGAGTGTCGCGTGTCTTGCACGGACGTACTCCGATCTAGAAGGCGACGTACATGTAGTAGATGCATCCAGAATTCCAGACGCAGCGGTCGGCCTCCGGCATCTCTCACGTTTTCCTTCTTCTTTCTCAGTCCTGTCCGTCCGTCCGTCCGTATTGGCATCGCCAGAACTGACCACTGCGGGCTGCGCCGCCGGCAGCCCGGCACAGTGACGACGCGCGCGGCGCGTTTTGGTCAATGTGCACCCACGCTTGCCAAAGCCGGCGCGGGCGCTGGAACGCGCGCGATGCCTCTGGGCAAGCGAGCAGTCGTGCTTGCGTGCCCAGCCGGGAAACCTGAACACAAAAGGGAGGGGAAGCAGCGGACGATTCAGTGCTTCTTTGACAGAATGAACCTGAATGAATTCAATGATATCACAAAACTACATATAGGGTCAACAAGGGAATTGCTAAAGCACAGGGTGCCTGATTTTTGCCTATTTATTTATTATCAGGCATTCAGGCGATGGACAACAACCGTCCGATCAAAATCTAATCGCCACTGATCATCTTCAGCCTCCCAAGCGAACTTCTTCTCCGTATCCGCTCGTTTCAGGTGCCCCGTGCCCCGTCCTCCTCCGGCCGCGCTCTTTCTTGCCGCCGGAGCCCGCCCCCCTAGCTGTCCCCCGCCGTGCTAACCACTCTATTTTGGACCTTCCCTGCTAGGCTGCTACCAGCATCGCCTACCACTGTCCCCCGCCACCAGCGGCCGACGGCGCCCCATCTCGAGTCCACCGGCCTCTCGCAAGCCCCTTTTCTAGTTTCTACATCCAGCCCCCCAACAACGCAGACCTTGAATCCTAACTGTCGGACGCCGGCGTTATTCTTCCATCGCCTGAATACTTGTCTAATACTATCAGGCATCTGATCTTTAGAAGGTGTGGGTCAAGAAACTGTGGTCGGTACAGATCGAATCTGATAGGGGCCAATCGAGTCAGGCGTATCCAAGGGCAAGCTTGATGTGAGCGTTGCATTATGGAAAGGTATCGTGCGCAGTGAACTAAAAGGCTTCCAACTTCCTGCTGGGTAGCTGCCTTCGCAGCTTGCTGCTTCGCGTTCAGTAGCTCATCGATTCAGCTAGACAGAGAGACAGTGGCCTGCTGCTCGCCTATCCCTGCAAACTGCACACCCTTCGTGCATTAATGAATACCTTGATCTACCGGTCGCCAGATCCTGTACTACTACTACTAGGCGCTGCGCGATATCATCGTTGCTGCTCCGGGCCTCTTTTCTTTCGAGTGTAATACCTCATCAAATCTGATCCCATCTACCCCATCCTGCTACCGTCTGTTGGCTTTATTTTGAGTCTGAGCCTTCCAACCCAAAATCCTAAAAAGTGCTACAGTAGCCATCACATCGAATGTTTACGGCCCGTGCATGGAGCATTAAATATAGACGAAAAAAAACTAATTGCACAGTTTGGTGGGAAATTACGAGACGAACGTTTTGAGCCTAATTAGTCCATGTTTGAACACTAATTGCCAAATAAAAACGAAAGTGCTATAGTAGCCCAAAATTCCAAATTCATGAAACTAAACACGCACTGAGCAGGCATAGTATATTGAAGCTACGACGTGCCATGTAGCCAGTTTCCTAGCTTGCATGGCTACTTTGCGTTCTGTCTCCCCGGATATAGGCCTGAATGCCTGATCACGAGCAGAGCGTGCGGCACGGATTGCACTACTATCAGCGAGCTGTGAGCGGATTTTATTAATGTCAACTCTGGTGCCTGGAAGGTCTTTGCCTCTTTGGCTCTTTGGTCTATAAATAATTGGTTTATAACCGAGCAAATGCTGACGTAGAGGAAAAAAGAGATGAGAGAGAGAGAGAGGAGAGCTTCAGTTTCTGAGCATTACAGACAACACGAAGGCTGGACAGAAGGGAGGCAGAATCCAAGGGATCAAACGCCCATACCTTCCCCGGCCCTAAGCCTATCTGATTCAGATGACTTAGGAAAAGTTTAAGTGGCGAGGACAGTAGTAACAGAGAGCATACCAAAGTCTACAAAACCAACCCCCAACCGATCGACTAGCTAAACCAACATAACTACCAGAAAAAGAGCTACATCAAACTCTCTGGATTGGAGCTTCCACGAATGACTAGTTTCCCTATCTCTGGTCGACATCCCTAGAATGGTCAGCGTCTTGCAGTCGATTTCCTGGCCTTTGTGCTTGTCCCTTGTTGAGAAGCCCTGTTGCAATCCTGAGCATGGTGTCCCACGCCTTCCACCTGCTTCTGTTTCTCTTCATCAGCATACAGACCAGCACAATATCAATCACGCAACAAATAAATATTGGCCTTAAAGGATGGGTCTTTCACTTACGGATCGTTCATGAGTTCTACTCGTTCTCTTGCCATGTTTTTTTTGACTCACAAACTTGTACTCATTCATTCAAACTTTTTTGTTTTGATGATCCTTCTTTCTTTGCTCTCCCTTGCCATTATCTTAAGGGAGGAGCGTTGTCATTCATTCCAATTTTAAAAGAGAGCTAATGCTCAATAGAACGGCCTCAAATTTTGAAACAGTAAACGCCACATGATGAATTGGTGAAAAAACGTGTAAAGAAGCGTTTATGATAGTTATAGTATCTTTTTATAAGAAAAGAAGCATTGGTCACTACCAATTGATCATTCCCAACCTGACCACGACACAGAAATGTGCAATGAAGGCAAGAAAGCAATACTCTTTCTCCAAGAAATATGGTTTACAGTTTTACACATTTGCATCAAAATGAAAAATATTTTGTGCTTACTATGTAGCAATGTTAAATATTTTTTCATGTCAATCAAATGGCGTTGTAGATCGATGGAACAAGGGAACAAAATGGGTAGAGATTTGGATCGGAGAAGCCGAGGCTTTAGACACTAGGCCAGGTAGAGATTTGGATCGCGTGCTCCTCCGCTGGTAACTACTCCGTATTCTCCTTTGCTGGACGCCTGGACACCGTTCATATGCCTGCCTTTGTACGCAGTGACAGAACACACGCCGTACTGTATCAAGGACGGTAGGAGTACATTTTTCCCCTTCTCGCGAGAGGTTGTAACTACTTGTAGGTAATCAGCAGTAAACGCGGCAGTTTAAGCTAATAAGACCATATGCGGAATGCGGTAGCAAATCTATTTGGAGAAGTAAATGTTGATATTATTTTTTTTATAAATCTAATTAATTTTAATAAAGTTTGATTCATCTTAAATCTAGAGTTACATTTTTTTAGAGAGAGACCCTGTATATTAGTAGCATAGTATAAGAGTGTGTTTGTTTCCAAGGAGGTCCATGTCACATCGGACGTTCAAAGTTCAAACGCTAACTAGGAAGACTAAATATGAGCTAATTATAAAACTAAGAGTCCATCTAACCAAACAGCCCCTGATGCAAGCAACATGCAAGGCAGCAGCTGGCCGGCTGCCGGCCGGGCTGGCCCAACATTGATGATCGAGCTGAGCCCACGCCGTCGTGTTGTGCGCGCATGGATCGCAGATCCGGCGAACAAGCGCTCGTTTTTGGAGGGGAGGGCGTGAAGCGCGCGTATAGTACATCTCAGCTGCGGATGCCGCCGCGCGCTTCCCTCCCGCGCCTCCACATACGTACGCGCGTCGCGCTAGCTGTCTGGCTGGGACGTACACGTACAGCACCAATAGGTACGCGTACGCATACGCAGAGGCAGTATAGGAGGAGTATGTGTGAAAGGTAATTGTTTGCTCGCTGATCGTCCGAAAATCAGGAGGATGGAAATGAACAAAAATGATGCATATATAGTGGATAAGATTGGTGGTAGCTAGCTAGCTGCCTGCCCAATACAGAGCACGCATTTTGTTCATTATTTCTGTCCTTCCGTGTTCCTCAGCAAGCTAGTCAGCAGCAGAAGCTACACGTCAAGAGGCGCAACCCACTTGCACCACACTGTCGGTGTATTACTCCATGCCGTATTAGCTTTTAAGTCAAATATTTATATTTTTGGCCATCAACTTTTTTTTAAAAAAAAATCATGACATAAGTTTTTGGTTTTAGATTTACTATGACATGCTGTGAAACTATTAATTTTTTTAAAAGAAATAATCAAAGCTAGTAATATTTGGTTTAGGACAAAGTTAATGTAACATATGAAAAAGATCAGAAATAGTTTACTACCACTCCACTCGCGGTCACAAGTACTAGTAATAGGAACATTATTACGAAGCTATCTGTTATTATGAAAAAAAAGAACATTAATTGGCGTCGCCACATGGTGGTGCACTGCTGGCGCCATGATAGAAAAATTATGTAGCATTAGGTGACCTATTTTGACCGTGTTAATAATAAGCTCGAGGTTATGGCGATTTTTACTACAAAGTTAGGACTTGTTGCGAATGTATGGTTTTTTCTTAAGTGCTCCTTTGAAGAAGAGGAGCTATAAATTGTAGTTCCTCCTCCAGACCTAAAAAAAAGTTCGGCTCCTCTACTACTCACAGAAAACGATTCTTCATAAAGATGTTTGGTCCGATTCCACCATAGAAACCGCTGCCAGAGCCATAGTCGAAGCCTACTTATGTGCACCACCATAAATTCATTTTTAGTTTAGCCCCTGAATAACTGGCCAGCTAGTGCTAATTAATAGCACTAGTACTGCAAAAGTAATGCACAGAAAAGGAAATAAATATGAAATTTAAAAGGCACCAGTCTGCTTGAGTTTTGTTCGATGTATTTCATATATGCATGGAAGCATCTATGAGTTTCATTTACACTGCGTAAGGGCAGCCATGCATCAGTGAGGTACTATTCATACTCATAGTACAACCATGTTACAGTTATGTGGTCACGGTTCACATCTTATTACACAGTATAGCTGGATTGTCGGCGTCGTAGCATACCACACCTCACTGTGCAATGATGCAATTTATTATAAATGGTCCAGCCAGTGGTAGCAGCCAACAAAAAAGGATTCTCTGGAATGATTAATAATGTCTATATGCTTATCTGCGTGCTAATAGCACATGCAAGTATATCAGCTGCTTGAAGCAACCTTAGGCCCGGTTGGTAGGGCTTCTCCTTCAGTTTCAGGAGCCGTTTTCTGCCGAGCGGAGTAAAGTGAAATGACTTCACTAATGAAGTCTCTAAAAACATGCTCTTACAGGAGTTTGAGTTGCGATAAAGCCAAAAATAGTGGCTTCTCCCGGCTCCTTCTCCAGACCCGTGCGCCATTATCCTTGGGATTTGATGAAATTACGCGATCTGCCACTGGGAAAAATGTTCGCGGGTCTGTTTCTCTCCCCTCAGTAAGTTCTCGCTAGTTCTTTTGCGTCTTCCCTCGGTACGTTTGCCACTTTTGTTCTTCTTCCCTCCCTAGTCTGCGAATACTTTATGTTATTTTTTTTATTTTTTATTCTTTTATAATTTATAATTTATAAATTTTCATTTTTAATTTTGAAATTTTAGTTTTGAAATTTTAATTTTTGAATTCAAATCTACTCGGATGAAAAAAAAACATATAGATATTACTATACATGTACGTATATAGGGGTATCATGGACAATTGGCCTTTCTCAGCCATGCATGACAGACAGGTAAAGCCGTTTTGCCAAACGGTTTATCAAAACAGGTTGAGCTCCACCAATGAAACCGTTTGTGGAGCTGAAGCCAAAAAAATTTGGCTTCACTACTGAAGTGAAGCCCTACCAAACGGGGCCTTAAACTTGTACATTTGCACAAATATGTAATTCTGGTAGCTAGGATATACTCACTCCGTCTACAAAAGAATGCAAATATGAAATTTGTGGCTGTCAAATTAGTTTAAGTCTAATCAAGTTTGTAACGAATATTATTAACATTTGTGCCTCTAATAAAGTTTACTATAAAATATGTTCCATAATTAATGTAATGGTGCTTATTTATTAGTACTCCCTATGTCTACAAAAGGATGTAATTATGGGAACTGTGCCGGTCAAATTAGTCTAAGTTTGATCAAGTTTATAGCAAATAATATTAACATTTATGTCTCCAAATAAATTTATTATAAAAATATATTCTATAACTAATCTAATGATACTTATTTTGTATCATGAATGTTAGTATTTTTTATACAGATTTAGTTAAAATTCAAATTGCTTGACTTCTCAAAAAACGAGAATGGTATTGTTTTGTGGACGGAGGGTGTACTGTTTTATATAACTATAGTCAAAGTTCACATTGTTTGACTTATCATAAAGCGAGAATTGTTATGTCATGGACGGAGGGAGTACATGAGTATATTTGATGTACTTCGTTCACATGCATGACACACTTGAGGAACAATTGCGGATCGGATAGACTCGGATCTAGCTAATCACGGGTACGTCCTGCTGCTGTTGCCTTTTTGCCGAATTGCAGTGCAGCACTACTGCAGCACCCATTAATTCTTCTTCAACTGCAAGGTCACTGATCACTCAGGTCACATGCTGAGCGTCACACACACAAGTTTGCAAGAGCAATGCAAGGAAGCTTACAAGGACGGGAGGGGAGAGAGGCAGCTCGTGGAAAGTGGAATGCACATAGTGAGATGCATGCAGTCTATGCAGTCAGATGTAGCCATTGCAATGGCTATGCAAGTTATGCATGCACCCTTTCCTGTACCTCTCCAGCTTGCTTCCATCCTTGGCCGATGGCCCTAGCAGGCCGGTAGCTGATCGAGGCGCAGGGCTGTTGGGGCCAGCAGGCAGCAGCACAGGGCAGGGCAGAGAGTGCTGCCAGTGCCCCCATGCGATGCCAATCGAAAGCAAAGGTATAAAGGCAGCCTCCCCGGCCCATAAATGGGCCACAGTGGCGTTGCATGCATTCGACCCTGCACAGCCGCTGAATATTCCCTGCCACGGAGCAGTAACAGCCAGAGAGTGGACAAGCTGCATCCACCGGCCGGCCGGCCCCCAGTACGACTACCACCGCTGCCTGCCTGCCTGTGTCTGTGTGTGGTGCACCCCCATTCTGCAGGGATGCATTGCATTGCAGAGACCACACAGCATCGATCGGCATCCAGGGCCAGCCGGGCAGCCGGCCCAGGCAAGCACTGCATACAGCTGCAGGCTGCAGCAACCAGCAAGCGTGTCCAATGGGACTATCCAAAGCACCAGCCACGCCAGAGTACAGAGGCGCAGCGCTACTACACAAGGGCCTTAGTTCCATGAATTTGGATTTTGGGGCTACTGTAGCACGTTCGTTTTTATTTGGCAAATAGTGTTCAAACATGGATTAATTAGGCTCAAAACATTAGTCTCGCAATTTTCCACCAAACTGTGCAATTAGTTTTTCTTTTTGTCTATATTTAATGCTCCATGCACGAGCCGCAAGCATTCGATGTGACAAATACTGTAGCATTTTTTTTTTAGAATTTGAGGTCCAACTAAACAAGGGCAAGGCCACAGGGGGAAAATGTCAAACAGTGGTACATGCCTTGAATGCCCCTGACCATCTAGAAAGCTGCATGCAGCAAGAGCTGCCATGGCATGGATGCATGTGTTTGATTTGTGCAAAGCCGGATCCCCCGTCTCATCTCGCTCATCTTATCTTGTTTCTTTCTTCAGTGTGGTACCGCGCCGGCCGGCAGCGGCAGGGCGGGCTAGATTTCACTATATTCCTTCTGCTGTGACTGTGAGGGTTTAGAAGGGGAATATCTGTCTCTAATGCCAGTTATTGATCGAGGTGGCGCATTAAACACATCCGCCTACATATGAGGCTGCATCTGGGATGTATATACTCCTACACAGGAGTAGTACAATACATTGAGTGAAGCCGTACGTGGGGACGGAGAATTTGGCATGTAGCAGCATCACTACTCTTTTCTTGTTAATTTGAAAACCCAACACCTGGGAGCTGCAGCTGCTAGGTGAACTACTTGCTGGTGTGCCATGTACGTACATTCAGTAATAATATAATATAGTTATTATACACAAATATATTAATGCTCTCTTGGATTCCAAATATATAGGTGTGCACAAGGATTAATATCAGCAGATAGGTGAAGTGTCCATGCTACTTCCATGCATGTTTATATTCTCATGCGTAGTGGAGTACTATACGTATATATTGTGTAACTCCCAGTTTTTCCTTTACAGTGAAAAATTAAGAAAGTACCAAGGTTGGAACAAACGAGCGTTAAAGTTGTATTGGCAGCATAGATTGCTGGCTTATTATATTTGGAGAATATACTGGAATGTTAAAACAACGTATATAGGCAATCGGAGGTAGAAAACGACATAGTGTTAATTCCCGATATATACTGCTACCTGCTATGAAGGAGGAGCACAAACAGACATACTCCCTCCATCCCAAAACTTGATGTTTTAGGATTCAAAATTTGTCCCAAAAAACTTAATGTCTTAGCTTTTGGGGTGTGAATGTGGTCTGCATGTCTCCATTCATTCCTTTTAATTAGCGGTTTATTTCTTAATTAACATAGAACAGCTTCAATGAATAGGCGGGGTACATGAGTGGTTTTTCAATTGAGCAGTGATCTATCCTAAAAATCCTAAAACATTATTTTTTTTTTGGGTCGGAGGGAGTAATAATTAGACACCCAAAAGGCACTAAATTATAAGAGGAAGCAAACATAGATGCACTTTTGAGTTCCAGCTAAACAACAATATATAGTGGACAAGAGTAGAAGTTGTAGAGAAATGTAGTAGAATACAAGAAGCAAGGGTGCAAACTGAAAACAGAGAGATTACATGCATACATGACAAAGTGTAACCGATGCATTCCAGGCTTAAGACTTTAGACTTCCTCAACTGCTTACATATCATATATACTAACAATGGTGCTCAAGAAGACTGTTGGGATCGATGCCTAACATCACAGAACGAGCTCCACGCCAAGAATGCGTCACTTACAGCTTCTTAATTAATAGTTTAATACCAGAGAAAAGGGCCAGGAAATTTGAAACAAAAACAAGAGAGGAAGGAAATACAAGACAATGTTCCAGGATCGGAGTACTAATAGTAAAGCTAAGAACAATCTAATTAAGATACCTAGCAAGAGACATGCATATATCTCGGACCATGACGCCTCAATTCCCCACGCGCTCACACCTCTCCACACACCTCTGCCTCCATGCTCCGCCCGCGCGCACAGCTCGCAGCAAAGCATGCAGCAGCCAGCAGCATAGTGGTGCGAGAGCTCAATGCGAGCTGCTCGCCGGCGGCCGGCCTCGCCTATCTGTGAGGCTTGTTCGCTCCGGCTGCTCTCTTGGATCCCCAAATGCTGGCCAGGTTGCAACTGGAGCAGCAGCGGTAGAACAGGCGACGGCGCTCAGCTCCATTGGGACAGGGAGGAGAGCAAGAAGAAGAAGAAGCATTTTCTTGAGTAGCTGACTGTGTGAGGGTAAGGAGTAGAAGAAGATAATAGAGAAAAGGGTTGGTGTTTTTATACTACGTACACACAAGGAGAGAGAGATATGTTCTACAGGTAGCTACAAAGGCAGGCCTGTCAAAGTCTACACCATTCGGAGCAGGAGCAATTGCAAAATTCATTCATTCTATTGTGGCGTTGCACAGTGTTATTATTAGGGCCTTATTTAGATGCCATCTAAATTCCAAGTTTTTTCACTCTCTCTCCGTCACATCAATTTTTAGCCGCTTGCATAGAGTATTAAATATAGGTAAAAAAAATAACTAATTACACAGTTTAGTTGGAAATCACGAGATGAATCTTTTGAGCCTAGTTGGTCCACGATTGGACAATATTTGCCAAATAAGACGAAAGTGGTACTATTCATCGGGTTCAAAAAATTTGCAAAGTGAATAAGGCCTAGGCCTAAGTTGAAGTTTCATAAGAGTTTTATTTGCATTTAATAGCTTGCCACATATGCATTTTTGATAACATAGTAATATTTTAATGAAGAGAGAGAATAAATAAGTTTCATGGGATGAAACTCTATTGGCACGATTACCAACTCTCTTTAAGTTTTATGTTAGATTTAATGTGTGTATGACCCATATTTTATTTAATAATTAAATCAAATAAATTCTAAGGACATATTAGATGCTAGGTGCAATAAAATAGTGGACCGAATGTAGTTGATGGCTGAACTTGTAACGGTCATACTTATGGCTACGGTTACTAGTAACTCCCATGGTTATGGTTGTAGTTACTAGTAACCCCTATGTTTATGGCAGAGGTTACTAGTAATTGATGGACGCTTCATGACATCCAGATTCATCCTCTACACTTCATCTTCTACCTATCGTGCTTGTAACAAGGAGCGCTTGCCTTCAGCTGCGCGAATGAGACACATCACATCTAGCACCATCGTTCTTATGTTGAGTTGCTCCAGAGTTTCCCCGTCCCAATCCTCTATGCGCACAGAGTGTTGGGAGAGCAGACCTCTGGAACCGCCGTCCGCATAGCGACACCTGCTCGGGTGTGCGGGCGATCAGATTTTTGGGAAGTGTCTCCGCGACTGCTCACTTCTTCCTGGTGACTACTGACATCTTCTTCTTCGTCCTCGGATCGTCTACTTCCCGGTGGACGTTCGAGGGACTGCACTGCGAACATCGTCCTACATCGACTATGGTCCGTAACATCGAGCAACGCACTATGTCAACTAGTGCGCGTGGAGCCACCGGTGCCTTGAGCATGGGTCCCTTCGCTGGGTATACTTCTAATCTTACTGTCTCTATATTCAGTAAGGTTTTTGTGCTCTTAAACTTGATCAGTATGTTCATCATAGTTGCCACTAGTAGTTCACACGTGCACATATTTGTTGTCACAAGTTTACTGCTATTTTTCTAAATTAAATTAAACATGAAAATGCCAAAATTCCTAACAATCTAAAAACTTGATATTAGACAAATTTTTGTTAGTGGTTTTGCTGTTGCATTGAAGCCAGATGATTTCGATGGCACGAACTATAAGAGATGGCGTGCTAAGATGGTCCCGTGGTTGACTGCTATGAATTGCTATTACGTGGCACAGGGGAAGCCCAAACAATTTACTCCTGAGGAGGAGCAAAGGTTCGTGGCTACCGATAACCTGTTTCGAGGCGCCGTGATTAGCACTCTTCATAGCAAATACGAGGACAATTACATCATATGCACGATAGGCAAATAATTATAAGATGCACTTGATGCTCAGTTCGGTGTTTTTGATGTTGGTAGTGAGTTATACATCATGGAGCAGCTATATGAATATAAAATGGTTGATAACCATTCAGTAGTGGAACAGGCTCATGAGATACAGGCACTGGCTAAGAAACTCGAGCAATTTCCATGTGTCATGCCCGACAAGTTTGTGGTCGGCGGTATTATCGCTAAGCTACAATTATCTTGGAGGGATTTTGCTACCTCTCTAAAGCACAAGAGACAACAGTTTAGCGTGGCTGAGCTGATTGGGTCTCTTGATGTTGAGGAGAGGACGAGAGCAAAAGATAATTGGAAAAGGAGTTGAGTCTTCTAGTGCCAATATAGTGCAGCAGAAAAAATTTAGATGCATCTCGTGATAAGAAGAAGAACAAGCAAGAGAACAACTCGAAGCCAAAGCAAACAACCACTTTTAATAAGAAAAAGAACAAAGAAGGTGGTTGCTTTGTTTGTGGTAGCGAAGAGCATTAGGCAAGTGTGTGCCTAAACCACAAATTTAAGCAAGAAAAGAAATCAGCAAACATGGTTGTTAGCGAGGCTGAAGGAGGAACATCTGGGTATGGAAATTCTTTACCTACTATTCTTTCAGTCTGTCATTCACCTGAGTGGTGGATGGACACAAGGGCTAACATAAATGTGTGTGCTGATGCTTGTTTGTTTTCTTCTTATTAGGCCGGTGGGACTGGAGCCTTGCTGATGGGGAACGGGTCCCATGTGCGTGTTTTTGGTGTTGGTACGGTTATTCTGAAGTTCACTTTGGAAAAGATGGTGCTATTGAAGAACGTGCAGCATGTCCCCTCCATCAGAAAGAATCTAGTTAGCGGCTCTCAATTGTGTCAAGATGGTTATAAAATTGTCTTCGAGGCTAATAAATGTGTACCATCAAAGTATGGGACATTTGTTGGTAAAGGTTATGATTACGGATGCTTGTTCCGCTTATCTTTGGATGATGATGTGTGTAATAAGGTTGTGAATAATGCTATTATCCCTAATGAGTCAAATATTTGGCATTCGTGGCTTTGTCATGTTAATTTTGGTTGTCTATCATAGCTAGCAAATCTAAATTTAATCCCAAAATTTAATTTAGTCAAAGGTTTTAAGTGCCATGTATGTGTGCAATCTAAGCAACCTTGTAAGCCTCACAAGGCAGATGAGACGAGGAACTTGGCACCATTAGAACTAGTTTATTCCAATCCGTGCGAGATGAATGGCGAATTGGCTAAAGGTGGCAAAAGATACTTCACGACATTTATAGATGATTGTACTAGATTTTGCTATGTGTACTTGCTAAAATCAAAAGATAAAGCGTTGCATTATTTTAAGACCTATAAAGCTGAAGTAGAAAATCAACTTGAGAGGAAAATTAAACGGTTAAGGTCTGATCTAGGTGGAGAATACTTTTCAAGTGATTTTTTCTAAATTCTGGGTAGAACATGGGATTATTCACGAGAGGACACCGCCATACTCACCGTAATCCAATGGGATTGCCGAAAGAAAGAACCACACTTGAACTGAGTTGGTTAACGCCATGTTAGAGATAGCGGAACTATCTAAGGAATGGTGGGGTGAGGCTATTTTAACAGCATGTCATGTCCTGAATAAAGTTTCAACAAAGAATAAAGAAATCACACCATTCGAGGAATGGGAGAAAAAATATTAAATCTCTCTTATTTGTGCACTTGGGGTTGTTTGGCCTAGGTGAATGTGCCAATTAACATGAAGCGTAAACTTGGGCCTAAAACTGTTGACTGTGGATTCCTTGGGTATGCTATTCACAGCGTTGGATATAGGTTCTTAATTATAAATTTTGGAGTACCTGACATTCTTGTTGGTACTATAATGGAGTCCAGAGATGCTATATTTTTTAGAGTGAATTTCCTATGAAAAATGCACCTAGCACGTCTAGTCATGAACATATAATTCCCCATGAGCAATTTATTCTGATAGAACATATTGAGGAACCCCTATGCAAAATTCCGAGGAGGGTGACATTGTAGTTACTCGAAAGAGTAAGAGGAAAAAGACTGCAAAGTCTTTTGGTGATGACTACATTGTATACTTTGTGGATGACACACTAAGAACCATTGAAGAGGCATATTCCTCTTCTGATGCTGACCTTTGGAAGGAAACAGTACGGAGTGAGATGAATTCTATTATGTCTAATGGAACTTGGAAAGTCAGTGAACATCCTTATGGGTGTAAACCTATAGGGTGCAAATGGGTGTTCAAGAAAAAGGTTAGACCCGATGGTACAAGGCAAGGCTTGTGGCCAAGGGTTATATCCAGAAAGAAGGTGAAGATTTCTTTGATACTTATTCACCTGTTGCTCGATTGACTACAATTCGAGTGTTACTTTCCCTAGCAGCCTCACATGGTCTTCTCATTTATCAGATGGATGTTAAGACAGCTTTCCTAAATGGAGAGTTAGAGAAAGAGATCTACATGGATCAGTCAGATGGATTCATAGCAAATGGTCAAGACGACATGACGTGTAAATTATTGAAGTCCTTATATGGCCTGAAATAAGCTCCTAAGCAATGGCATGAGAAGTTCACAAGAGCTTTGACATCTGTCGGCTTTGTTGTGAATGAAGCTGACAAATATGTGTACTATCGATATGGTGGGGGTGAAGGTGTGATCTTGTGTTTATATGTTGACGACATACTAATCTTTAGAACCAGCTTTGATGTGATCAAGGGGGTTAAAGAATTTTTGTCTAATAATTTTGAGATGAGAGATTTGGGAGAGGCTGATGTTATTCTTAATATCAAGTTGTTAAGAGAAGGCAATGGTGGGGTTACACTTCTACAATCCCACTATGTAAAAAAGGTTTTAAGTCGCTTTGGGTTTAGTGACTGTCAACCTGCTCCTACGCCTTATGACCCTAGTGTGCTATTGAGAAAAAAATGGAGAATAGTGTTGGGTACCTTAGAACGGGGTACCCCAAGCAAACATTAAATGGGTCTCCAAAGTCCCATCTAAAAAATAAATAAAGCTAGAAGATAAGCCATGGGCCCCTCACCTGCCACGACCGGGCCCACTAGGTCCTCCTCCTCCTCGCTTCGAGCCTCGAGCAGGAGGTCTCGGCATCCTGACATGAACTCCGCCTCGCGTGAGGCTCCCCAGGGAAGGCCTTGGCAGGGAGCGCTGTCTCTGCCTCGCTCGAGGCTCTCCATGGAAGGCCTTGGCAGGGGGTGCATTCTCCATATCGCGTGAGGCGTCTCGCGCGAGGCCTTGGCAAGGAGCCCGATCTCCGTCTCGCGCGAGGCCTCATTCTCCATATCGCTCAAGGCTGGGTTGTCAGCAGCCCATCACCCCCCGCCTCGACCGACCCTCCAGACAACGTGTCATGTCTCATCAATGCTTCAACCACTCCCGCAATCTCAGCTGGACGATAGCTCAATGCCACAGAATGGCCGACGCGACCCGAGGTCGCATCAGCGCCATACCGGCCGGGACAGGGCATGGCGGAGATTACCGGCCACTGTGTCCTAACACTGTGTCCACGATCGGCGCCATACCGGCTGGGATAGGGTACGGCGGGGATTACCGACCACTGTGTCCTAACGCTGTGCCCACAATCAACCGCCTGCTCGAGGCCTTGGCACTGTACACCAAGGTCTCAGCACTCTTGGGGTTCGCACCTGTCGAGACCCCTCCATCGTGGTGCAGCCTCGGCACCGACCAAGCCTCGGCCTCGCGCATGGTCCATCCACAGTGGCTTGCACGTTCACCACCGCACCCACCCCAAGGCAGTCCCGAGGTTCCCACGACGCATAGAATCTGATGGGACGACCACGCCGCTCCAGTGCTCCAAGGACGGACCACTCCGATGACCATGCCGCTCCAGTGCTCCAAGGATGGACCACTTCGACGACCATGCCGCCACAGGAATAGACTACAGGGCCTAGACACGCCGCCTCTGTTCACACGACATCGTGTAGTTAGCTCATGTACCATCCTCGTCCTCCCTTCAGGCTATAAAAGGAGAGGACTTGGGCCATTTAGAGGAGAGGAGAACACCTCGTAACACACACATACCCATGCACATCCCTGCCGCCTGAGAGCAATGCCTCAAGCGGCCCGCACGACACCCTGCCGAGACCTGGGACTAGCTCCCTCTCTCCCTTAGCTTGTAACCCCATACTACGAGCACTTCGATGCAAGGAATATAAGATCGACCTCTCAGACTAGACGTAGGGCCTCAATTGCCTAAACCAGTATAAACATTGTGTCTCTTTGCATCACCATCCAGAATCGGGAGCACGCAGAACAAATTCACTGGTTGGTTGAGGACCCCCCAGTCTGAAACACCAATAGTTGGCGCGCTAGGTAGGGGCCTCTACGTGTTGGTTTCGTCATCCCAGCAGGTTCCGGATGGCAGACCCTGTACGACCATTGCGTCTCGGCACCGTGGTTTGGTTCAGGAGCCTAGAGTTCATGTCTCTAGGGCATGAGTACGACATGGTACTCCTCACTCCTCGAGCCCCACCGTCCGACGGTGAAGTTACGCACCGGCAGCCCAGGCTCAGGCGGCGCCTAGGTGGCCGCTCTCACCACGCTCGCCAAGCACAACACGAACAAGGCCACCCCGACGCTACGCGAATCCGGGGCGGCACGCCACCCCCCGCTGATATCCTATGACCAGCTATTGGTACAGGGTCCCTTGCTGAGGACCTATCTAGCCTGAGCGTGGACAAAGGAAAGTTGCTTGTGACACGCGGCGATGCCCAGTCGTCAAGCTCCGCTCCACCACTCCCTGAAGAGCCGACCCTGGTGGGGTAGAATCTAGCGACGGCACTGTCCCCATACCCCTTTGGGTTGAGAAATGCCGCCGGCTCTTACGCCTACGCTTACACTGCCGCTCATGAGCATCCCTCGGAACGCCGCCAGCGCTTCACTCTCGACCTGAGCACCCACGCCGACTCCTCGGATGAGGACAAGGCATGCCCCGGAGTGGATTTCTCCGGACTCCACGACCCTGGGGCTTTGCGCTAGTTCTTGGCCGCAAGCGAATACTGCTTCGGCTACTCCGACTCCAACGACAAAGGCACCTATGACCCCACTCGTGAGTGTTTTCATGTCGGGCTCGGCATGCCGAGGGCGAGCGAAGAGGACGAGGGGGCAGGTAGCCGTTCCTCGCTTCGCCCAGGCACGGGCGCCGTCACACCTCCACGCGCTATCCTACCGGCCGCACGAAATGAGAATGTCGCTCTTGCGCGACCTCAGCGCCTAGACCTAGAATAGCTCCATGAGCTCCAGGCCAAGGTCGAACAAGACCAACTCCTTCTACAGCAGCTTCGAGACTCTCTCGAACAGGAACAGCGAGGTCGCGGCAAAGGCGGGGGAGCCCAACAGAGGGCCTGCGATGTGCATCACAGCATCCATGACGACGAAGGGAGTGAGCAACCCCCAGTCTTCAATCGCGCTAGCCAGAACATCGCGGCTGCGGCAATGCTAGTCTGCGCAATGCCTAAGCCTTCTACCATTTAGGGGCGGTGGGTCCGCGGCGAGCTCCGGGATCTCCTAGAGACCACCGCGGTTTAGCAGGCTGAGAGTTCCGCCTCTTGACGACACGGGGGCGCCTCAAACCTGCCCACGGCACTGCCTCGACAGGATAGGGAAGCCCCAACTCATCCCGAGCCCGACCGAGCGCCGATAGCCCATAGGGCCCCCATGCTTCTGGACCGCCTCGGTAATCGATGCGAGGTACAGGGAGACCATGAGGTGGTCAGCAGGCAACGATGCCACGACAATGAGGGGCCCGCTCAGGGCTACCACCCACACCGAGGCAGTTGCTATGATAGTGGGGAGGACCGCAGTCCTTCCCCTAAACCGCCAGGCCCTTGGGTCTTCAGCAGGGCCATCCGTGCTGCCCTTTTCCCCACGCGGTTCCGGCAACTAGCCAATCTCGTGAAGTACAGCGGTGAGACCAACCCTAAACTCTGGCTTGCCGATTACCGCCTGGCCTACCAGCTAGGTGGCGCAGACGATGACCTGCTCATCATCCGCAACCTCCCCCCGCTCTTGTCAGACTCAGCGCGAGCCTAGCTCGAGCACCTTCCTCCCTCGCAAATCCACAACTGGCGCGACTTGGTTAGGGTCTTCGTCGAGAACTTCTAGGGCACATATGTGCGCCCTAGGAACTCCTGGGATCTTAAGAGCTGCCGCCAGAAGCTGGATGAGTCTCTCCGAGACTTCATCCGGCGCTTCTCCAAACAGTGCACCGAGTTGCCCAGTGTCGGTGACTCGGAGATCGTCTAGGCTTTTCTCTTCGGCACCACTTGTCGGGACTTGGTTCGAGAGTTAGGACGGAACGTACCGTGCTCTGCTGCTGCGCTCCTCGACATCACCACCAGCTTCGCCTCGGGTGAAGAGGCTGTAGGAGCCATCTTCCCCGACAACATAAATCCAAAAGAGCTTAATTTCCATATCTTTGTAGAGTTGTCATCAATTACCAAAAAGGGGGAGATTGAAAGGTCCTTGTTTGGTTTTGGTAATTGAGTGACAACCTAGGTGGACTAATTGTGTTTATGTGAGATACACAGGTGATTAGTCCACATGTACATGTGTGTGAGCAACATATGCCATGAAGGTGAAAATGGCTTGGAAATGTTGCAAAGCTCACCCATATGATGATGAAGGAGCGTAAATGCACATGAGATATGACATTGAGTCATATGATCAAGGTGGAGAAGATCAAGACAAGACTTGGCTTGATGGACCGGTTGCAAGCATGAAGGGCAAGTCGAAGGCTTTGGAGTGATGGACCGCGTGGCAGTGAAGCTTGAGCAAGACTTGGCGCCGATGGACGATGGCAACAGTGAAGAGCAAGTAAAGTCAAGATCGATGAACCAATATGATCATGTGATGATATGAAGTGGATCATATCATTGTTGATCGTGTTGGTGCATGTGTTGCATCGACATTGGAGGAGATGGAATGGAATGCGCAAGGCAAAGGTATAACCTAGGGCATTTCATTTCACTGGTCATAGGTGTGTAGAGAAGTTTATGACTGGGTTTAGGATAGATGGCCATACTATCAAGAGGGGCAAACTTGTTTGCATATCGGTCATCTAGTGCCACTCGAGTGATCTAACTTTGCATTGTCGCTAGGATCGAGTGGCGTGGCAAGTTGAGTGGCCAACATCCTTTGAGAAATGATTGTGAAAATGCTAACGCACATACACATAGTGGTGTATACTTGGTGGTGTTGGCACATTTACAAAGGAGGTGGTGTTTGTAGGGTTGAGATGGGGCGCTTTCGGGAAAATGGAATGCCTATTTTCTATTGTGCCGAATGCAAATTCTTGGTGGTTAGCACATTGGAGCAAGGGTGAAGAAGTTAGAAGTGAAAGCGAGTTGATCGCGAAGACGCTGGCATTGGTTAACTGACCGAACGCTGGGTTTGAATGCACCGGACGCTGGTAGGCTGCGTCTGGTCGTGCTGACGTGGAGTGTAGCAGTAGCTGGAGAGTGACCGGACGCTGGTGCTGCGTCCGATCGCGTTCGACCAGACGCGTCCGGTCATGCTCGGGAGCTTACTGGAAACGATCGGACACTGAGGGTCCAACGTCCGATCAATTGAAGCTGCTACGTCTAGTTAGGTCAAGTGACCATTGGAATCGGGACACGTGGTCGTCTGCGAGCGACCGGACGCTGAGGTCCAGCGTCCGGTCAACACGACCGGAGCGTCCGGTCGGCCCGACCATTGCCTAGTGAAGGGGTAACAGCTAGTTTAGCCTTTGGGGCTATAAATAGAAGTGGCCTTCAGCCATGGCTGGTGCGGAGCACCTTGGGGGACTTTGTGTCCATGCTTGAGAGTGCTTAGGAGCCCTCCATCACACATATACTTGATAGTGATCATTCGATTGTGTGAGTGAGCGATTCTAGTGCGATTACATCGTGAGGTTGCATCGAGTGGCACTAGGTGATCGAGTTGCAAGCCGGTGGTGCTTGTTACTCTTGGAGGTTGCCACCTCCTAGATGGCTTGGTGGTGGTCTCCGTCGAAGCGCGCAAGAAGCTTGTGCAGCGCTCTGGAGAAGTGCTTGTGAGGGGCATTGTGCTCACCCCACGGGAGCCACGAAGAGCAACTCTAGTAAAGCGTGTTATTGAGCTACCCTCACTCAAGGGGTAGGTTCTTGCGGTGCCTGACGTGCGGGCTTAGCGGGTGATGCTAATTAGCCGCCAAACCACCAAGTGAGCGGTCGACACAACGGGGACTAGCATGTTGGCAAACACGTGAACCTCGGGAGAAAAATCATCGTGTCAACCTTCTTCTTCCCGTTGGTTTGCATCCCCATCACACAAGCTTGCAATTACTTTTATACATATTAAGCTTGTGTAGTTGCTCTTGTAATTAGATAGCTTGTGTAGCTTGCTAATTACCTTCTTGCTTGTGTAGCATAGAAGTAGCTCCCTTGCGTGGCTAATTTGGTTTTAGTAACCTCGTTAGTCACATTGCTTAGTTTGTGTAGCTAAGTATTTGCGCTCTCTAATTAGGCATTGGTTGCCTTGTTATTGAGCATTACTAGTGAGCATCGTTAGCTTTGTGCTTTTGCTTACTAGCATGTGTAGGAGCTCCCTTGTTGCTTAAAGTACTAGTGGCATAGGTTTGTGTAACCTTGCTCCTAGAATTGTTTAGGAGAGATCTAACTAGCCCGGCACCTTTGTTGCATAATTGTTATCTTTGCAAGGTGCTAGTGAACATATATAGTGGGGTATAGTCTTTGCTAGACCGATAGTTTTATTTCCGCATTTGTATCGGTTGGCCGACACGATTAAGTTTTAGAAAAGACTATTCACCCCCCCTCTAGTCGCCATCTCGACCCTTCAAGTGGTATCGGAGCCCGGTCTCTCATTTGCGGTCTTCACCGACCTGAGAGGATGGCATCTAATGGGCTAGATGGTTGTGAGAATCACATTTTTAATGGCATTAACTTTGCACTTTGGAAAAATCATATGCTTGATCATTTTCGTGCAAAGGGACCTAAATTTTGGTGGGTTGTCACTAGTGGTCTCTCCCATGTCTTGGATCATAGAACTCTAACCAAAGCTCAAAGAGTCCTCTATGAATTTGATGCACTTGCTTGTTGTTTTCTATTGGATGCTTTACATTTTGATTTGATGAAGCAAGTAAACTACAAGGGGACCGCTCGTGAGATATGGGACTCCATCAAGGACACCTTCGGTGATTCCTCCACATGGGATGATGGAAAATTCAAGGAGGATGAGCCCAAGAAGGAGACACATGAGTGTGTTGAGCATAACCACAATTTGGTGATTGTGGAAGATTGCTCCACCTCATTGTCAAGTGAGGATGATGATGATCAATCCACTACAAGTTCACTTGACAAGGTTGATGATGATGCCACAAGTGTTGCAAGTAATGTTGCTACCCCATGCACACTTGATGGTGATGATGATTCATGCTCGAGTCATGATGATAATGCTACTACAAGCTCTCCATCTACATCACCACATTGCTTCATGTCACAAGGTGACACTAAGGTATCAAATGATAATGTGGTTGATCATGTTGATTCATATGATGAGCTTGTTAGTAGACTTGCTAGCATGACCATGTCTTTAGAAAATGAGAAAGCTAAAACAATGAAATTAGAAAATGAAAACTCATTTCTAAAGAACTCTTGTGAAGAACATAAGAAATTACTTAATGCTTATAAATCTTCACTTGATGAGCTTAAATTGAATCATGAGACACTACTTGCATCTCATGATGAATTATTAGAAAAACAAGCTTCTCTCATTAAAATATTTACAAAGAAACTTAAAAATAATGAGAGCTCATCACATGGGTCAAATGAACAATCACATGTTGTTGCTAACCCTTGTGATGTAGGCAAGAAGTATGTATCCACCTCTTGTGATGATTTATTAGATATGCCATGCTCTTCACATGTAGATGCTTGTTCTACTTCCATGTCTTGTGAGACTAACCTTTTGAAGGAGAACAATGAGCTCAAAAATGAAGTGAAGAAATTGAGCAACAAGTTAGATAGGTGCTACAACTCAAAAGTCACCTTTGAGCATATGTTGAAAACTCAAAGAAACTATGGTGACAAGTGTGGCATTGGCTTCAACAAGAGCAAGATCAAGGGCAAAAGATGGGGTAAGAGAAGATATGAAAGAGAGATGAAGAAGCAAGAACAAGAGAAGCTCTCTCATTTCATGTGCTTCAAGTGCCATGAAGTGGGACATCTTGCAAATGGTTGCCCCAATAAAGAAAAGCTCAAGTTGAAGAAAGAAGAAGAGAGGCTAAGGCATGTGAAGTGCTTCAAGTGCCGCACTTGGGGTCATCTTACCTCAATGTGCCCAACCAAGCAATTGGTGAAGCAACAAGTGAAGCCTCAACCAAAGCCACAAGTTGAGCAAGAGAAGACACCCCAAGAGCAAATCAAGATCAACCAACATGATGGTGATGATTTGATGATCAAGAAGAAGAAAACAAGAAGGGGTGGAAAGGCAAGGCATCCAATGAAAATTCAAGATGCCAAGATGATGAGCAAGAATGACAATAAGAAGAAAGTCTATGCTCACATCAAGTGCTTCAAGTGTGGAAGTACGGGACACTTTGCCTCTAAGTGTCCTAACAAGCTTGAGAAGAAGGCTCAAGCAATCCATGAGAGGCAAGGCAATGAGAAGCACAACATGAGCAAGGAAGAGAAGGCTCAATCAAAGAGAAAGTGCTACTCATGCCGGGAAAGGGGACACATGGCACATTCATGTCCCCTAGGTAAAATTTCTAATCCTATTTCAATTGATGATCATGATATGCTTAGAAAGGATGATAATGGTACCTCTATGGCTGCTATTGCAAAACATCCCGCTACTCATACTAAGGCATTGCCTAAGTATGTTGCTCCTAACTTGAGAGGACCCAAAGTTGTTTGGGTACCATCAAAAAGTGGATGAATGTGTGTAGGTACCATTGGCATTGGAGGCTTGATTCAATTGTCTTCATAATGATCATCATATGTTGAATCAAGATATGAAGCTTAGTGCACATCCAATCCCAATGCCATGACAAATTAAGTGAAGTCCAAATGTGCTACAACTTACAAGTGTCATATTCAAGTTGTGGTGATTTATTGGAATATTTGATGACTTGCAAATTATTGAGTTGAAGCTTGCTAGTTGGATGATCATGAGCTAACCAAGGTATATCTCTTGTTGATCATTTCATTTGGGTGCATATAAGTTGATTGAATTGGATAAATATGCAATGTTGCTTGCTATAAGTTGATTGAATGGATAATTGCTTAGTAATCAAGTTTGGATTGATTTGTGTTGGATAAGTTCATAATATGACATTTAGTAAGTGGTTTGAATGGATATATGTCTTATGGAAGTATTCAAACAAGTTAGTATCAAGTTTGATTCATATTTTTGAAATCTGTCCTATATTCAAAATCTGAGCTAGCTGTGATCATAGCCATGTTTGAGTATTGAAAACTTATTGGATTGGCATGAAAATTGGTGTACATGCTCTAGACTTATGGTATAAGATGCTGTAGAAATTTCATGAAAATTGGATAAGAAATGCTTCAGTTTGGAGTGGTTCTTGTCAGCTATAGTGCAGCAGTTTTCAGCATGTAGCAGTGGTGGAAGAATTAAAATTTGGCAGTTCATATGAGATCAAATGAAGCTAAAATTTTTATGGATGCTAGATAACTTAGCGAAGCTCATCTCCGCCAAATTTCGTGGTATTTGGATGTGTACTTTGAGAGATATGCTTACTTCTTTGGAGAGTACAGAATCTGCCAGAAAAGTGACAAGTATTGGATTGATCTAGAGTCACTTTGATTGAAAGGTCCTCAAGTTGGAAACATGTTTACAAGTGTTTGAGGTACCTAAATTTGGTTTTGAAATGATCTAGAAGCATGACAAGATATGAGTACAAGGCCATTTGATTGAGAAGTGTACTTTGCACACTTTTGGTACTCAAATTAGAAGATCAAGATCAAATTCAAGATGAAGATAAAGTTTAAGTTCTAGTTGTGATTGGAGATCATTTGGTAGAAAGAAAAGGACTTAAACAAGTAGAAAGAAAATGACTTAAAGAAGGAATCAAGGTTACTCATCAAGTTAAGTCCATCACTTGGATCAATCAATCAAATCATTTCAAGTGAGTATCAAGAATGGTTCTTGGAGAGAGGTCACTTCTCCCTAGTGTAGGGGCTTGCTGCCTATGTGTAGGTAAACCAAGTGTGGTACTTAGAAGGCTAACATGGAAGTGGTAATCCGAGGAACATTTGAGATGCTTAATTGAAGCAATCAAAAGGATTGATCAAGAAAAGCAAGCAACACCCAAAAGAGAGGTAGTCATGATATTTCAAGTGGTATTCTCAAATTGATACTCTCATGCAAGCAAAGATAAAAAAATAAAGCAAGTCAACCACAATAAGAAAGTGCACTTGATCATAAGTGGTATTCATTTCATATGGGTGAAGAATGTAATTCAAATTGGTATCTATTGGTCTTCACCAAGCTTTTAATTGGACTTCACATTGCTATTGGAGTAATGAATTGGAATCTATGTGACTATCCTCTACTCCAATATAGCAAAGGTATCATTGTAATGTGCATGATCATTTCATCCCTTACTAGTATGCGGTTAGTGCATATAGTACATGCTTCATAGGATCATGCATTACAAATGAAATATTTGAAATTCATAGCCTACCACTATTACTTGAATGATTACTTGATCTAGTGGTTAGTACATGAATTTGTTCATGAGCTAGTGAACCCAAGTACTTGACTTAATTTGGATTGCTAAACAAGTGACAAGTACAACATTGACAAGATAACCCTAAAAAGAGGTGTGAAGAAGCTTGTCATTGGTTCAAACCGAACTTGGAAGCTTAGGCAAAACAATTTAGTTCAAGTCAATCATAGAAGCTCATGATAGTAATAAGAGTACAAGCACAAGACAACAATGCAAATGGATATCTAGTTTGTATGTTTCAACTCACAAGTGATATCCTATAAGTGGTACTCATGAAGATAGCAAATGTTCAAGAAATGGTCTTTATTGATAAATCAAACAAGTGGTTCCATACTAGAAGATTCTTTCAAATGGTATTCACTTTCTACAAGTGGTATCTATACATAGTAGATGATGGCTCCACAAGTGATCCTCAACTTTAAGTGATCATCAAATGAAGAATGCATCCCTCACCTACAAGAGCTTAAGTGCATAAAATGGATGACCCATGCATAGAATGATAAGATACATGTAATACAAGTTACAAGTTCAAAATGGTATCTACATGTGGTGTCATTCCAACAATCAAGTAATGTCCATAAAAAATGCACGATTCAAGTCTCAACCATCTACCCCAAAGTGCACACCTTTGCATCAATAAGAAGCATACCTTTTATAGAAATTGATGACAAAGGGGGAGAGATTGTACAAAGATATGAAGCTTGGGAGAGATTGTACAAAGGGGGAGAGATAAGAAGATAAGATATGAAAGAGGTTGGACATGGACATGGACAAAGAGGGAGCAACATTGAAGAAAAGAGATGGATCAAAATTCTTGGACAAGAGAAGCACACAAGTAGGGGGAGCAAGCTCATGAACTTTGATTGATTGCATTTGATATGTGCATAATCATGTGCTTGCTTGCATTGCATAAGTTTTCAAATTCAATATGCATGCTTGTGTGGTGTATGCTAGTTATAGAACTTGGATGATGATTTGATAACTATCATGCATAGGATGATAGCTAGACACTTGGTATGCTTTTCAAGTAATGCTAGTACCTTGCTTTTAATATTGATCTCACAAGGTATCTAGTGTTTTATTATCAAGTGATATCTAGCTAACCATGGTGCTAAGGATGAACTTAAAGGTGCAACTCCGATTGGTACACGCTTCAAAGGTTTACTCTATACACCTTAGCATCATTTTGTAGTATTTACTCTCCCATAATTTCAATCTATGCATATGTGCAAGCTTCAAATTAAATACTTTAGCACATATGTAGGGGGAGCTAATACTACCATTTTGGGTTTGTGGTACTTGTCCAAAATCATTTTCACATGGTAAAATTGCTTGGGCGAGCAACATAAATCCAAAAGAGCTTAATTTCCATATCTTTGTAGAGTTGTCATCAATTACCAAAAAGGGGGAGATTGAAAGGTCCTTGTTTGGTTTTGGTAATTGAGTGACAACCTAGGTGGACTAATTGTGTTTATGTGAGATACACAGGTGATTAGTCCACAGGTACATGTGTGTGAGCAACATATGCCATGAAGGTGAAAATGGCTTGGAGATGTTGCAAAGCTCACACATGTGATGATGAAGGAGCGTAAATGCACATGAGACATGACATTGAGTCATGTGATCAAGGTGGAGAAGATCAAGACAAGACTTGGCTTGATGGACCGGTTGCAAGCGTGAAGGGCAAGTCGAAGGCTTTGGAGTGATGGACCGCGTGGCGGTGAAGCTTGAGCAAGACTTGGCACCGATGGACGATGGCAACGGTGAAGAGCAAGTAAAGTCAAGATCGATGAACCAATATGATCATGTGATGATATGAAGTGGATCATATCATTGTTGATCGTGTTGGTGCATGTGTTGCATCGACATTGGAGGGGATGGAATGGAATGCGCAAGGCAAAGGTATAACCTAGGGCATTTCATTTCACCGGTCATAGGTGTGTAGAGAAGTTTATGACTGGGTTTAGGATAGATGGCCGTACTATCAAGAGGGGCAAACTTGTTTGTATATCATTCATCTAGTGCCACTCGAGTGATCTAACTTTGCATTGTCGCTAGGATCAAGTGGCATGGCAAGTTGAGTGGCTAACATCCTTTGGGAAATGATTGTGAAAATGCTAACACACATACACATGGTGGTGTATACTTGGTGGTGTTGGCACATTTACAAAGGAGGTGGTGTTTGCAGGGTTGAGATGGGGTGCTTTCGGGAAAATGGAATGCCTATTTTCTATTGTGTCGAATGCAAATTCTTGGTGGTTAGCACATTGGAGCAAAGGTGAAGAAGTTAGAAGTGAAAGCGAGTTGATCACGAAGACGCTGGCATCGGTCAACTGACCAGACGCTGGGTCTGAATGCACCGGATGCTGGCAGGCTACATCCGGTCGCGCTGACGTGGAGTGTAGCAGTAGCTGGAGAGTGACCAGACACTAGTGCTGCGTCCGATCGCGTTCGACCGGACACGTCCGGTCATGCTCGGGAGCTTACTAGAAACGACCAGACGCTGAGGGTCCAGCGTCCGGTCAGTTGAAGCTGCTGCGTCCGGTCAGGTCAAGTGACCGTTGGAATCGGGACACGTGGTCATCTGCGAGCGACCGGATGCTGAGGTCCAGCGTCCGGTCAACACGACCGGAGCGTCCGGTCGGCCCGACCGTTGCCCAGTGAAGGGGTAACGGCTAGTTTAGCCTTTGGGGCTATAAATAGAAGTGGCCTTCGGCCATGGCTGGTGTGGAGCACCTTGGGGGACTTTGTGTCCATGCTTGAGAGTGCTTAGGAGCCCTCCATCACACATATACTTGATAGTGATCATTCGATTGTGTGAGTGAGCGATTCTAGTGCGATTGCATCGTGAGGTTGCATCAAGTGGCACTAGGTGATTGAGTTGCAAGCTGGTGGTGCTTGTTACTCTTGGAGGTTGCCACCTCCTAGACGGCTTGGTGGTGGTCTCCGTCGAAGCGCGCAAGAAGCTTGTGCGGCGCTCCAGAGAAGTGCTTGTGAGGGGCATTGTGCTCGCCCCGCGGGAGCCGCGAAGAGCAACTCTAGTAAAGCGTGTCATTGAGCTACCCTCACTCAAGGGGTAGGTTCTTGCGGTGCCCGACGTGCGGGCTTAGCGGGTGATGCTAATTAGCCGCCGAACTACCAAGTGAGCGGTCGACACAACGGGGACTAGCGTGTTGGCAAACACGTGAACCTCGGGAGAAAAATCATCGTGTCAACCTTCTTCTTCCCGTTGGTTTGCATCCCCATCACACAAGCTTGCAATTACTTTTATACATATTAAGCTTGTGTAGTTGCTCTTGTAATTAGATAGCTTGTGTAGTTTGCTAATTACCTTCTTGCTTGTGTAGCATAGAAGTAGCTCCCTTGCGTGGCTAATTTGGTTTTAGTAACCTCGTTAGTCACATTGCTTAGTTTGTGTAGCTAAGTATTTGCGCTCTCTAATTAGGCATTGGTTGCCTTGTTATTGAGCATTACTAGTGAGCATCGTTAGCTTTGTGCTTTTGCTTACTAGCATGTGTAGGAGCTCCCTTGTTGCTTAAAGTACTAGTGGCATAGGTTTGTGTAACCTTGCTCCTAGAATTGTTTAGGAGAGCTCTAACTAGCCCGGCACCTTTGTTGCATAATTGTTATCTTTGCAAGGTGCTAGTGAACATATATAGTGGGGTATAGTCTTGGCTAGACCGATAGTTTTATTTCTGCATTTGTATCGGTTAGCCGACGTGATTAAGTTTTAGAAAAGACTATTCACCCCCCCTCTAGTCGCCATCTCGACCCTTCAGCCTTCATGATCTTCGGTGGGCCCTCGGCATGCCTCACGGTGCGGCAGCGCAAGAGGGAACACCGAGAGGTCTTCTCGGTCAAGGTGGCCACCCCCAGTACCTCGACTGGTCCCATGAGGCAATCACCTTCAATCGAGATGACCACCCTGACCATGTTCCGATTCTCGAGCAGTACCCACTGGTTGTTGACCCGATCATCGGCAACACCCGACTCTCCAAGGTGTTGATGGACGGAGGCAGCGGCCTCAACATCCTCTACGCCAACACCCTGGAGCTCTTGGAGATCGACCGGTCGAGGCTCCGAGGCGACTCCGCGCCTTTCCACGGCATCGTGCCACGGAAGCGCACGTGACCCCTCGGGTGCATCGACCTTCCTGTCTGCTTCGGCACCCCCTCCAACAACCGCAAGGAAGTCCTCACCTTCGAGGTAGTCAGGTTCAGGGGAGCCTACCACTCCATTCTGGGGCAGCCGTGCTACGCTAAGTTCATGGCAGTGCCCAACTATACCTACCTCAAGCTCAAGATGTCGGGCCCTAGCGGTGTCATCATGATTGAGTCCACGTACGAATATGTATACGACTGCGATGTTGAATGCATCAAGTACGCCGAGGCCCTTGCGGAGGCTGAGACCCTCATCGCCCACCTCGGCCAACTCAGTGGTGAGGTACCTGACTCCAAGTGTCGCGCGGGGGCGTTCGAGCCCGCGGAAACCATCAAACTCATCCCGGTCGACCCCGCCTGCCCTGATGACCGAGCGCTGAGGATCAACGCCACCCTCGACATCAAATAGGAAGCCGTGCTCATCGACTTTCTCCGTGCAAACGCCGACATATTCGCATGGAGTCCCTCAGACATGCTGGGCATACCAAGGGAGGTCACCGAGCACGCCCTGGACATCCGGGCTGGATCTAGACCCATGAGGCAATGCCTGCGCCGCTTCAACGAGGAAAAGCGTAGGGCCATTGGTGAGGAGATATAGAAACTCTTGGCGGCCGGGTTCATCAAGGAAGTGTCCCACCCGGAGTGGTTGGCTAACCCCGTGTTGGTCAAGAAGAAAATGGGAAATGGAGGATGTGTGTAGACTACACCGGTTTGAACAAAGCATGTCCAAAGGTCCCCTTCCCATTACCTCGAATCGATCAAATCGTTGATTTCACTGCAGGGTGTGAGACCCTGTCTTTCCTTGATGCGTACTCTGGTTACCATCAAATCAAGATGAAAAAGTCCAACCAGCTCGCAACTTCTTTCATCACACCATTCGGCATGTACTGCTACGTGACGATGCCCTTTGGCCTCAGAAACGTAGGTGCCACGTACCAGTGGTGCATGACCCAGGTCTTTGGTGACAACATCGGGCAGACTGTTGAGGCCTACATAGATGACATCGTGGTCAAAACCAGAAAGGCTGAGGATCTCATTGATGACTTGAGGATAACCTTCAAATGCCTTAGAGAGAAGGGCATCAAGCTCAATCCCGAGAAGTGTGTATTCGGGGTCCCCCGAGGCATGCTCTTGGGATTCATAGTCTTGGAACGCGGCATTGAAGCCAACCTAGAGAAGGTCTCGGCCATAATCGGCATGGGACCTATCAGGGACCTCAAGGGAGTACAGAGGGTCATGGGATGCCTTGCGGCCCTGAGCCGCTTCATCTCGCACCTCGACGAAAAAGGTTTGTCTTTGTACCGACTCTTGAGAAAATCCGAGCGTTTTTCTTAGACTCCCGAGGCCAAAGAAGCCCTCGATAGACTCAAAGCACTGCTCACGAATCCTCCTGTCCTGATACCCCTGGCCATGGATGAGACCCTCTTACTCTACGTCGCCGCAACAACCTAGGTGGTCAGCGCTGCCATAGTGGTAGAGAGGCAGGAAGAGGGGCATACTCTGCCCACCCAATGACCTGTTTATTTCATCAGCGAGGTGCTCTCCGAGACCAAAGCACGCTACCCCCACATCTAGAAGCTGGTCTACGCCGTGGTCCTGGCCCGGCGCAAACTGCGTCACTACTTCAAGTCGCACCCAGTGACTGTGGTATCATCTTTCCCCCTAGGCGAAATAGTTCATAACCGGGAGGCCTCGGGCAGGATAGCCAAATGGGCTGTCGAGCTCATGGGGGAAACCTTGACCTTTGCGCCTCGAAAAGCGATCAAGTCCTAGGTCTTGGCCGATTTTGTGGCTGAATGGATAGATACCCAACTGCCACCCACTCAAATTCAGACGGAGTGCTGGACCCTATACTTTGATGGATCCCTAATGAAGACCGGGGCAGGCGTGGGTCTACTCTTTATTTCGCCCCTCGGAGTACACATGCGCTACATGGTGCGGCTCCACTTCGCCGCCTCCAACAACGTGGCCGAATACGAGGCCCTCATCAACGGCTTACAAGTCGCCATCGAACTTGGGGCGCGGCGCCTCGATGTCCAAGGCGACTCATGGCTCATCATAGATCAAGTGATGAAGGAGTCAAACTGCCTCGACCCCAAAATGGAGGCTTACTGCAAGTTGGTATGATGCCTAGAAGACAAGTTCGATGGTCTCAAGCTAAATCATGTCACGCGGAAGTACAATGAGGCCACCGACGAGCTGGCAAAGATGGCCTCGGCACAGGCCCCGATCCCCCCGAACGTCTTCGCCAGAGACCTCCACAAACCTTCCATTGGATACACCTCGGCAATAGAGGAGGGCCCACCTATGGAACCCATGGCAAAGCTTGATGCCCCCTCTGCTGTCGAGACCCCCTCGACCAAGCCTGAGGTCATGGAAGTCACCGCCGAGCCTCCACAGACTGATCAGGACGTGGATTGGCGAGTCCCATTCCTCAATTGGCTTGATCGGGGGGAGCTTCCTGATGACAGAACCGAAGTGCGATGGCTTGCGCGGCGAGCCAAGACCTACGCCCTCTACAACGGTGAATTGTACAGGCGAAGTCCCTCAGGTGTCCTCCAACGGTGTATCAGTTCCGGAGCGGGCCAAGCCCTGCTTTGGGACTTACACGCAGGCGCCTGTGGGCACTATGCGGTGCCTCGGATGCTCGTAGGGAATGCTTTCTGCCAGGGGTTCTACTGGCCGAAGGCAGTCGCCGATGCTACCAAGCTGGTACGCTCCTATGAAGGATGCCAGTACTATGCCCGGCAGACACATCTCCCGGCCCTGGCCCTGCAAACCATCCCCATCACGTGGCCATTCGCCGTGTGGGGGCTCGACATGGTCGGGCCTCTACAAAGGGCCCCCGGGGGCTTCACTCATCTATTGGTATCAATCGACAAGTTCTCCAAATGGATCGAGGCTTGTCCGATCAATCGAATCAAATCCGAGTAGGCGGTGCTATTCTTCACTGACATCATCCACAGGTTTGGGGTCCCCAACACCATCATCACCGACAACGGGATGCAGTTCACCAACAAAAGGTTCCTGATGTTTTGCGATGACCACCACATCCGTGTGGCCTGGTCGGCCGTAGGACACCCAAGGACCAACGGCCAAGTAGAGCGTGCCAACAACATGATCCTACAAGGCCTCAAGCCAAGGATTCACAACCGGTTGAAAAAGTTTGGCAAGAAATGGCTCACCGAGCTCCCATCGGTCATCTAGAGCCTGAGGAACACTCCAAGCCAAGCCACAGGATTCATGCCTTTCTTCCTAGTCTATGGGGCCGAGGCCGTCCTCCCCACCGACTTGGAATATGGTTCCCCGAGGCTGCAAGCCTATAATGAACAAAGTAACCGCACCACCCGAGAGGACGCCCTTGATCAACTGGAGGAAGCCCGAGATGTCGCGCTACTACACTCAGCCAAATACCAGAAGAGCCTGCGGCGCTATCAGGCCCGACGCGTCCGAGGTCGAAACTTGAAGGTAGGCGACCTAGTGTTGAGGCTAGCACAGAGCAACAAGGGTCGCCACAAGCTGACCCCACCGTGGGAAGGACCGTACATCATTGCCCAAGTACTGAAGCCCAGGACCTACAAGCTGGCCAACGAGAAGGGTGAAGTCTTCACCAATGCTTGGAACATAGAACAGCTACGTCACTTTTATCCCTAAATTTCCAAGCATTGTATATATCGTTTCTCGAAATACAATTAAAAAGCATTCTTTAGTTGGTCTAACTTTTCGAGAAACCCCTCGAGCCCATCGTAGGCCTCGGCAGTATAGTAACACGGCAAGGGAGACTCAGTTCTGCCTTAGCAGAACCAAGCCTCCCTCGGGGGCTAGATAGGGGACCCCCCTAGGCGTCCCCTAGGTCCCATGCACCATTCTTCAGTTGCTTTTCACAAAAATTCCTACGCCAAGTCCCTAGCAGGCTCTGATGAATCAGTTGTAAAAACCCCTCGGACCAAGGTCTGTTTCCTAAGCAAGAGGCCGGTAGAGTCACGAGACGGCCTACACCTCCGGGCTATGGCACTCCCTCACTACCTCTCACTCAAGGGACGGCTTAGGCCCCAAGGGGGTGTTTTGCAAACGAAATCCGATTAGGAGCGACAGAGGGCAGAGGCTCGAAAACATAAGAAAAACAACTAAGAAACACAAGTACTTCAAAAGTAAAAGCCTCGACGGCCACAAGCGTTATGATACAAAAAATAACCCCTATTCTATTTTTACATAGCCCCCGGGGCCCAGATCAAGGCTCAGGGCCTTCAGCATCGGCAGATGGTAGGGGAGGAACCACCTCCTCTTTGAAGAGCATCGCCAGCGTTGTGCCAGAGCCTTCCGCCGCCTCCATCAGCTTCATGACCGCCGCGTCAGCCTCCTCGTCATCATCAGGCAGAACATAGCCATCACTAATGGCCGGGAGGTCGACGCTAAGGTAGTGAGAGGAGATAACGGCCAGCGTCCGCTTGACACCCGTGTGTAGAGCCCCTCGGAGCCGCTCGCGCATCTAGATGCTCAGCGCAATCAAGTGGCTCCCAAGGGAGCTACCTGATTGAACCCCCTTGACCTCCAAGGCCTCATAGGCAGAAAGGGCGGCAGCATGCTTCAGCGCCTCGTGCTCCCCAATCTCGGTCTTAAGCACCGTCTGCACCGAGCTGGAGGCCTCGGTGGCCTGAATGATCTCCGCCTCTGACTCTGCACCACGGAAAATGGAATGAGGTCGAGCGAGAGAAAGAGCAACCTAAGTTAGGGACGGAAGCCCATGGAACTCACCCTTGGCCTTCTGCTCCCAGCGATGGGTCTCGGCTTGACAGGCCTCGGCCTTCTCCTTCAACCATTGGGCCTCGAACCTAGAGGCCTCGGCCACCCTGGAAGCTTCACTTCCTAGCTCTGCATCATACAAGGAAGTCAGGGAGCAAACATAAGGAAAAGGAAACAAAACAAGGGGACTAGAAGTCACCCTCGACTGTCCCCTTCAAAACCATAGCCTCGATTTGCGAGGCCTCAACCATAGCAAGGGCCTCATTCAAAGCGCCTTTGGTCAGCCGGTGCGCACTCTCCTCTACCCCCAGCTGCCCGGTGAGGGCCTTGCCCGAGGCCATCGCTTCTTCGGCCTGGGACTTGAAGGCATCCCGATCGCTGACCGCGCGGGTAAGCTCCTCCTCCAGCTCCTTGACCCGCGCCGCCAAGGGGGCGAGCTGCGCCTGGGCTATAGCCGCCTTGACCTTCGCATCGGCACAGCGAAGGCGGAGGTCCTCCACCTCCGCGCTTCACGCCGACAGAAGCTTGTTAGCGTTGGCAAGAAGGCCCCTCTGCCGCTGAAGCTGGTCCCAGACGCCCCTCTCCCGCCGAAGAAAGACTGACTTCCCAAGCGACCGGGTCTCGAGCTCCTGGGGAAGCAGAACGAGGGTCATTGGTCGCAACAAAACCAAGAAAAGAAACATCACGTGAGAAAGGAAAACATGAACCTGGGCGACTCCAGGCAGTACGTCGGCCACCACAGATAGCGCCGTTCGTAGCGACTGCTCTGCTAGCTGGCGGTACTGCTCGAAGGTGTTCCAGCGCTCGCCCTCGACTGCATCCTCAAGGGCGAACAGAGGCTCCCCCTCAGGGTCATCCCGGCTCCGCCACAGTACCCGCGGGTGATCCCACCCGCGAGGCTCGGGTCGCACCCACATGAGGGCCGAGCTTCCCTCATCCAAGAGCGGTGCCGGCTACTCCACGGCATCGATCTCCTCAGCGTCGACCACCTCCCATGCCCGGGAAGTATCGTCAGAGGAGATCGGATAGACCTCCGCCTCCCGGGCGCTCTCTCGCAATGACGGTGGGCCCTGAACCAAGGGCACCGCCGAGGCCTCCGCTGCCTGTGTCTCTGCCTCTTGGATAGACGGCCTCACCGCCATCACGATGGCCTTGGTGACCTTGGGGTCTCTAGCCTCTATAATTATGACCTCGACAGTCTCGGGGGCTTCAGCCTCCGCCATCATGGCCTCGGCAGACGCAGAGACACCAACCGCGGCCACTGTGGTCTCGGTGGTCGTGGGCGCCGTGGCCTCCATCGCCTCAGCCTCGGAGACCCCGGGGGCCTCGGCAACCAAGGGCACACCGGCCCCATCCGACTCGTGAGCCTCGCCCCCGCGGGATGGGAGCGATCCCTCTCTCGTCGGTGTAGGGGCCGCCTCGGCAGCCCCTCCTTGGGCGGCCGGTTCTTTCAGGTCGACCCTCGCCGATGCCGCGCCGCGGTGGATGGCGGCTTGCACCTCTGCCACCCAGTGGGCGGAGGAGCCTGGGCTCGCCTTAAGGGGCGCCATGGAAAGGTCGTCCGCAGGCCACTTCTGACTAAGGAAAATTAACCTACAGGGTCAGCGCGAGACCAAAAAAGCGAACGGAAGACACCAAGACCCTGCCAAGAATACACTTGCCTTGAATGGGGTGGCCTCCGCTTCACCACGGCAAACCTCATCCACAGCGGCAGAGGTGGCAGCAGAGGCGTCGCCTCCGTATCCATCGGCGCTGGTCGGTCTTCAGCGAACCCTGGCGCCCCTTCGGTCCTCTGCAGGGGCGGTGATGTCGCCTCCACCGCCGCCTGCTCCACCATAGCCGCCGAGCCTACCAGGCTAACGGTGTGTTTGCCTAATGCCCGTGCCTCGGGCGTGTCGGCCTTAGCCCCGGAGCAGGCAACCGCTAGCCCTGGGTCCGCTTCTCCTCCCCTTCCTGGGGGTGCCGGGCTGCTTGCCGACACCCCGGGCGCCACCTCCATGATGTCAGGAAGGTGGTCCAAGGGACCTCGCCCTCCCTCACCCTTGTCGTTCCCGTCCGAGGCCTCCGTCGACAACGATGTCGACGGGGACTCCTCCAACTGGAGACCATCCTTCCGTTGTTGACGGCAGCGCTTATCCAGCTCCTCGCACACGAGGATGTGCTTCGTGTGCTTCACCGCCTTGGCATCCTTTCGCCTCTTATGCGCATCGGCATGAGCATGGTTGATCGCCCACCGCCCTGCATCCTCGGGAACGGGCGATGGAGAGGAGCGCACGTCCCTCATCCCCTAAAGAAACGACAAACGCGCATGAGGGAACAAGGGGTAAGGGGAGACTGAGGAGGTTCAGGGGCTATAGCAACACGCGACTTACCAGCGAAAGGAACCCCCGCGACGGCCGCATCGCGATAGGGGTCAAGTTGCCACCCCTAAGCTTCGCCTCTACTGTCTCCCCCACCCGATGAAGAATTTCCTCGTCAGAAAGGGTAGAGGAGGACATCTGGGTGCCCTCAATGGGCTCACCAGGCTTCATCTCGAATAGCCACCACCGTTGAGCCATCAGTGGCAGCACCCTCCGGCAGTGGAAGGCGGCCATGACCACAGCCACGATGAGGCCATGGCCCCACAGCCTCGCCAGCCCCTCCAGGAGCGGCTCCAGCTTGGGCTGGTCGACCTTTGGGACACCCCACTTCCATTTAACTCATGTACCACCGGCGGTTGGAAGACGCGAGTTGGGCCAGGATGTAGAGGTGCAGGCAGTCCTGACGCACTTAGAGAGTGCAGCCTCCAGCCCACGCCGCCTTCCTCTTACCCGACGTGCCCGTCGGCTTGGTAGTATGCCCCGCCCAGAACAGATGGAGCCACAACTCCCAATGGGGAGCGATCCCTAAATACCCCTTACAGACGACAACAAAGATAGCCGCCTGAGCGATGGAGTTGGGATTAAAATTGTGGAGCTCCACGCCATAGTAGTGCGGGAGAGCCCACATGAATCGGTCCGCCAGAACGCCAAGGCCGTGCTCGTGTGAAAGGTCCTTGTTTGGTTTTGGTAAATTGAATGACAACTTAGGTGGACTAATTGTGTTTATGTGAGATACACAGGTGATTAGTCCACAGGTACATGTGTGTGAGCAACATATGCCATGAAGGTGAAAATGGCTTGGAGATGTTGCAAAGCTCACACATGTGATGATGAAGGAGCTTAAATGCACATGAGACATGACATTGAGTCATGTGATCAAGGTGGAGAAGATCAAGACAAGACTTGGCTTGATGGACCGGTTGCAAGCGTGAAGGGCAAGTCGAAGGCTTTGGAGTGATGGACCGCGTGGCAGTGAAGCTTGAGCAAGACTTGGCGCCGATGGACGATGGCAACTGTGAAGAGCAAGTAAAGTCAAGATCGATGAACCAATATGATCATGTGATGATATGAAGTGGATCATATCATTGTTGATCGTGTTGGTGCATGTGTTGCATCAACATTGGAGGAGATGGAATGGAATGCGCAAGGCAAAGGTATAACCTAGGGCATTTCATTTCACCGGTCATAGGTGTGTAGAGAAGTTTATGACCGGGTTTAGGATAGATGGCCGTACTATCAAGAGGGGCAAACTTGTTTGCATATCGGTCATCTAGTGCCACTCGAGTGATCTAACTTTGCATTGTCGCTAGGATCGAGTGGCGTGGCAAGTTGAGTGGCTAACATCCTTTGGGAAATGTTTGTGAAAATGCTAACACACATACACATGGTGGTGTACACTTGGTGGTGTTGGTACATTTACAAAGGCGGTGGTGTTCGCAGGGTTGAGATGGCTTTCGGGAAAATGGAATGCCTATTTTCTATTGCGCCGGATGCAAGTTCTTGTGGTTGGCACATTGGAGCAAGGGTGAAGAGAATGGAGGAGATGCCGGCGTCGGTCAACTAACCGGACGCTAGATCTGAATGCACCGGACGCTGGAAGGTTGCGTCCGGTTAGGCTGACGTACGGTGATGCACTAACTGGAGTATGACCGGACGCTGGCTGCGTCCGATCGCGTTCGACCAGACGCGTCCGGTCATGCTCGGGAGCTTACTGGAAACGACCGAACGCTGGGGGTTTAGCGTCCGGTCAGTTGAAAGCTGCTGCGTCCAGTCAAGTCAAGTGACCGTTGGAACCGGGACATGTGGTCGTCTGCGAGCAACCGGACGCCGAGGTCCAGCGTCCGGTCAACACGACCGGAGCATCCGGTCGGCTCGACCGTTGCCCAGTGAAGGGGTAACGGCTAGTTTAGCCCTTGGGGCTATAAATAGAAGTGGCCCTCGGCCATGGCTGGTGTTGAGCACCTCAAGGGACTTAGTGTCCATGCTTGTGAGTGCTTGGGAGCCCTCCATCACACATATACTTGATAGTGATCATTCAATTGTGTGAGTGAGCGATTCTAGTGCGATTGCATCATGAGGTTGCATCGAGTGGCACTAGGTGATCGAGTTGCAAGCCGGTGGTGCTGTTACTCTTGGAGGTTGCCACCTCCTAGACGGCTTGGTGGTGGTCTCCATCGAAGCGCGCAAGAAGCTTGTGCGGCGCTCCGGAGAAGTGCTTGTGAGGGGCATTATGCTCGCCCCGTGGGAGCCACGAAGAGCAACTCTAGTAAAGCGTGTCATTGAGCTACCCTTACTCAAGGGGTAGGTTCTTGCGGCGCCCAAGGTGCGGGCTTAGCGGGTGATGCTAATTAGCCGCCGAACCACCAAGTGAGCGGTCGACACAACGGGGACTAGCGTGTTGGCAAACACGTGAACCTCGGGAGAAAAATCATCGTGTCAACCTTGTTCTTCCCGTTGGTTTGCATCCCCGTTACACAAGCTTGCGTTTACATTCATATACATTAAGCTTGTGTTGCTCTTGTAATTAGATAGCTTGTGTAGCTTGCTAATTACCTTCTTGCTTGTGTAGCATAGAAGTAGCTCCCTTGCATGGCTAATTTGGTTTTAGTAACCTTGTTAGTCACATTGCTTAGTTTGTGTAGCTAAGTTTTTGCGCTCTCTAATTAGGCATTGGTTGCCTTGTTATTGAGCATTGCTAGTGAGCATCGTTAGCTTTGTGCTTTTGCTTACTAGCATGTGTAGGAGCTCCCTTGTCGCTTAAAGTACTAGTGGCATAGGTTTGTGTAACCTTGCTCCTAGAATTGTTTAGGAGAGCTCTAGCTAGCCCGGCACCTTTGTTGCATATTTGTTATCTTTGCAAGGTGCTAGTGAACACATATAGTGGGGTATAGTCTTGGCTAGACCGATAGTTTTAATTCCGCATTTGTATCGGTTAGCCGACGCAATTAAGTTTTAGAAAAGACTATTTACCCCCCCTCTAGTCACCATCTCGACCCTTCAAGTGGTATCGGAGCCCGGTCTCTCATTTGTGGTCTTCACTGACCCGAGAGGATGGCGTCTAATGGGCTAGATGGTTGTGAGAATCACATTTTTAATGGCACTAACTTTGCACTTTGGAAAAATCATATGCTTGATCATTTTCGTGCAAAGGGACCTAAATTTTGGTGGGTTGTCACTAGTGGTCTCTCCCATGTCTTAGATCATAGAACTCTAACCAAAGCTCAAAGAGTCCTCTATGAATTTGATGCAAATGCTTGTTGTTTTCTATTGGATGCTTTACATTTTGATTTGATGAAGCAAGTAAACTACAAGGGGACCGCTCGTGAGATATGGGACTCCATCAAGGACACCTTCGATGATTCCTCCACATGGGATGATGGAAAATTCAAGAAGGAGGATGAGCCCAAGAAGGAGACACATGAGTGTGTTGAGCATAACCACAATTTGGTGATTGTGGAAGATTGCTCCACCTCATTGTCAAGTGAGGATGATGATGATCAATCCACTACAAGTTCACTTGACAAGATTAATGATGTTGCCACAAGTGTTGCAAGTGACGATGCTACCCCATGCACACTTGATGGTAATGATGGTTCATGCTCAAGCCATGATGATGCTACTACAAGCCCATCCACTACACCACATTGCTTCATGTCACAAGGTGACACTAAGGTATCAAATGATAATGTGGTTGATCATGTTGATTCATATGATGAGCTTGTGAGTAGACTTTCTAGCATGGCCATGTCTTTAGAAAATGAGAAAGCTAAAACAATGAAATTAGAAAATGAAAACTCATTTCTAAAGAACTCTTGTGAAGAACATAAGAAATTACTTAATACTTATAAATCTTCACATGATGAGCTTAAATTGAATCATGAGACACTACTTGCATCTCATGATGAATTATTAGAAAAACAAGCTTCTCTCATTAAAATATTTACAAAGAAACTTAAAAATAATGAGAGCTCATCACATGGGTCAAATGATCAATCACATGTTGTTGCTAACCCTTGTGATGTAGGCAAGAAGCATGTATCCACCTCTTGTGATGATTTATTAGATATGCCATGCTCTTCATATATAGATGCTTGTTCTACTTCTATGTCTTGTGAAACTAACCTTTTGAAGGAGAACAATGAGCTCAAAAATGAAGTGAAGAAATTGAGCAACAAGTTAGAGAGGTGCTACAACTCAAAAGTCACCTTTGAGCATATGTTGAAGACTCAAAGAAACTATGGTGACAAGTGTGGCCTTGGCTTCAAGAAGAAGATGACAAAGGGCGAAATGAAGAGAGAAAGAAAGATGAAGAAGCTACAACAAAGAAAGCTCTCTCATACCATGTGCTTCCGGTGTCATGAAGCGGGACACTTTGCAAATGGTTGCCCTAACATCAAGAAGCTCAAGTTGAAGAAAGAAGAAGAGAGGCTAAAGCATGTCAAGTGCTTCAAGTGCGGCACTTGGGGTCATCTTACCTCGATGTGCCCAACCAAGGAATTGGTGAAGCAACAAGTGAAGCCTCAACCAAAGCCACAAGTTGAGCAAGAGAAGACACCCCAAGAGCAAATCAAGATCAACCAACATGATGGTGATGATTTGATGATCAAGAAGAAGAAAACAAGAAGGGGTGGAAAGGCAAGGCATCCAATGCAAATTCAAGATGCCAAGATGATGAGCAAGAATGAAGATGAGAAGAAAGATTTTGCTCACATCAAGTACTTCAAGTGTGGAAGTATGGGACACTTTGCCTCTAAGTGTCCTAACAAGCTTGAGAAGAAGGCTCAAGCAATCCATGAGAGGCAAGGCAATGAGAAGCACCACATGAGCAAAGAAGAGAAGGCTCAAGCAAAGAGAAAGTGCTACTCATGCCGGAAAAGGGGACACATGGCACATTCATGTCCCCTAGGTAAAATTTCTAAGCCTATTTCAATTGATGATCATGATATGCTTAGAAAGGATGGTAATGGTACCTCTATGGTCGCTATTGCAAAACATCCCGCTACTCATACTAAGGCATTGCCTATGTATGTTGCTCCTAACTTGAGAGGACCCAAAGTTGTTTGGGTACCATCAAAAAGTGGATGAATGTGTGTAGGTACCATTGGCATTGGAGGCTTGATTCAATTGTCTTCATAATGATCATCATACGTTGAATCAAGATATGAAGCTTAGTGCACATCCAATCCCAATGCCATGACAAATTAAATGAAGTCCAAATATGCTACAACATACAAGTGTAAATTTCAAGTTATTGGTGATTTATTGGAATATTTGATGACTTGCAAATAATTGAGTTGAAGCTTGCTAGTTGGATGATCATGAGCTAACCAAGGTATATCTCTAGTTGATCATTTCATTTGGGTGCATATGAGTTGATTGTATTAGATAAATATGCAATGTTGCTTGCTATGAGATGTTTGAATGGATAATTGCTTAGTAATCAAGTTTGGATTGATTTGTGTTGGATAAATTCATAAGATGACATTTAGTAAGTGATTTGAATGGATATATGTCTTATGGAAGTATTCAAACAAATTAGTATTAAGTTTGATTCATATTTGATGAAGTATAGCTCAATTGCTTGAAATCTGTCCTATATTCAAAATCTGAGCTAGTTGTGATCACAGCCATGTTTGAGTGATCAAATCTTATTGGATTGGCTTGAAAATTGGTGTACATGCTCTAGATTTATGGTATGAGATGCTGTAGAAATTTCATGGTATTTGGATTTGTACTTTAAGAAATATGCTTAGTTCTTTGGAGAGTACAGAATCTGCCATAAAAGTGACAAGTATTGGATTGATCTAGAGTCACTTTGATTGAAAGGTCCTCAAGTTGGAAACATGTTTACAAGTGGTTGAGGTACCTAAGTTTGGTTTTGAGATGATCTAGAAGCATGACAAGCAAAGAGTACAAGGCCATTTGAGTGTGGAGTGTATTTTGCACATATTTGGTACTCAAATTAGAAGATCAAGATCAAACTCAAGATGAAGATGAAGTTTAAGTTCTAGTTGTGATTGGAAATCATTTGGTAGAAAGAAAAGGACTTAAACAAGAACAAAGAAAAGGACTTAAAGAAGGAATCAAGGTTACTCATCAAGTTAAGTCCATCACTTGGATCAATCAATCAAGTTATTTCAAGTGAATATCAAGAATGGTTCTTGGAGAGAGGTCACTTCTCCCTAGTGTAGGGGCTTGCCGCCTATGAGTAGGTAAACCAAGTGTGGTACTTGGAAGGCTAACATGGAAGTGGTGATCCGAGGGACATTTGAGATGCTTAGTTGAAGCAATCAAAAGGGTTGATCAAGAAAAGCAAGCAACACTCAAAAGAGAGCTAGTCATGATATTTCAAGTGGTATTCTCATATTGATGCTCTCATGCAAGCAAAGATCAAAAGATAAAGCAAGTCAACCACAACAAGAAAGTGCACTTGATCATAAGTGGTATTCATCTCATATGGGTGAAGAATGTAATTCAAATTGGTATCTATTGGTCTTCACCAAGCTTATAATTGGACTTCACATTGCTATTGGAGTAATGAATTGGAATCTATGTGACTAACCTCTACTCCAACATAGCAAAGGTATCATTGAAATGTGCATGATCATTTCATCCCTTACTAGTATGCGGTTAGTGCATATAGTACATGCTTCATAGGATCATGCATTACAAATGAAATGTTTGAAATTCATAGCCTACCACTATTGCTTGAATGATTACTTGATCTAGTGGTTAGTACATGAATTTGTTCATGAGCTAGTGAACCCAAGTACTTGACTTAATTTGGATTGCCAACAAGTGACAAGTACAACATTGGCAAGATAACCCTTAAAAAGAGGTGTGAAGAAGCTTGTCATTGGTTCAAACCGGACTTGAAAGCTTAAGCAAATCAATTTAGTTCAAGTCACATAAGAAGCTCATGATAATGATAAGAGTACAAGCACAAGACAACAATGCAAATGGATATCTAGTTTGTATGTTTCAACTCACAAGTGATATCTTATAAGTGGTACTCATGAAGATAACAAATGTTCAAGAAATGGTCTTTATTGATAAATCAAATAAGTGGTTCCATACTAGAAGATTCTTTCAAATGATATTCACTTCCTACAAGTGGTATCTATACATAGTATCAATCATGCAAGATGATGGTTCCACAAGTGATCCTCAACTTTAAGTGATCATCAAATGAAGAATGCATCCCTCACCTATAAGAGCTTAAGTGAAATAAAATGGATGACCCATGCATAAGAATGATAAGATACAAGTAGTACAAGTTGCAAATTCTAAATGGTATCTACTTGTGGTGTCATTCCAATATTCAAGTAATGTCCATAAAAAATGCAAGTCTCAACCATCTACCCCAAAGTGCATACCTTTGCATCAATAAGAAGCACACCTTTTATGGAAATTAATGACAAAGGGGGAGAGATTGTATAAAGATATGAAGCTTGATTGAATGGGAGTGAGATTGTACAATGGGAGAGATGAGATACAAAAGAAATAGAAGGTTGGACATGGACATGGACAAAGAGGGAGCAACATTAGAGAAAAGAGAAGGATCAAAATTCTAGGACAAGAGAAGCACATAAGTAGGGGGAGCAAGCTCATGAACTTTGATTGATTGCATTTGATATGTGCATAATCATGTGCTTGCTTGCATTGCATAAAGCTTTTAAATTCAATATGCATGCTTGTGTGGTGTATGCTAGTTGTAGAACTTGGATGATGATTTGATAACTAGCGTGCATAGGATGATAGCTAGACACTTGGTATGCTTTTTAAGTAATGCTAGTACCTTGCTTTTAATGTTGATCTCACAAGGTATCTAGTGTTTTATTATCAAGTGATATCTAGCTAACCATGGTACTAAGGATGAACTTAAAGGTGCAACTCCGATTGGTACATGCTTCAAAGGTTTATTCTATACACCTTAGCATCATTTTGTAGTATTTACTCTCCCACAATTTCAATCTATGCATATGTGCAAGCTTCAAATTAAATACTTTAGCACATATCTAGGGGGAGCTAATACTACCGTTTCGGGTTTGTGGTACTTGTCCAAAATCATTTTCAAATGGTAAAATTGCTTGGGCAAGCAACATGAATCCAAAAGAGCTTAATTTATATATCTTTGTAGAGTTGTCATCAATTACCAAAAAGGGGGAGATTGAAAGGTCCTTGTTTGGTTTTGGTAAATTGAATGACAACTTAGGTGGACTAATTGTGTTTATGTGAGATACACAGGTGATTAGTCCACAGGTACATGTGTGTGAGCAACATATGCCATGAAGGTAAAAATGGCTTGGAGATGTTGCAAAGCTCACACATGTGATGATGAAGGAGCTTAAATGCACATGAGACATGACATTGAGTCATGTGATCAAGGTGGAGAAGATCAAGACAAGACTTGGCTTGATGGACCGGTTGCAAGCGTGAAGGGCAAGTCGAAGGCTTTGGAGTGATGGACCGCGTGGCGGTGAAGCTTGAGCAAAACTTGGCGCCGATGGACGATGGCAACGGTGAAGAGCAAGTAAAGTCAAGATCGATGAACCAATATGATCATGTGATGATATGAAGTGGATCATATCATTGTTGATCGTGTTGGTGCATGTGTTGCATCAACATTGGAGGAGATGGAATGGAATGCGCAAGGCAAAGGTATAACCTAGGGCATTTCATTTCACCGGTCATAGGTGTGTAGAGAAGTTTATGACCGGGTTTAGGATAGATGGCTGTACTATCAAGAGGGGCAAACTTGTTTGCATATCGGTCATCTAGTGCCACTCGAGTGATCTAACTTTGCATTGTCACTAGGATCGAGTGGCGTAGCAAGTTGAGTGGCTAACATCCTTTGGGAAATGTTTGTGAAAATGCTAACACACATACACATGGTGGTGTACACTTGGTGGTGTTGGCACATTTACAAAGACGGTGGTGTTTGCAGGGTTGAGATGGCTTTCGGGAAAATGGAATGCCTATTTTCTATTGCGCCGGATGCAAGTTCTTGTGGTTGGCACATTGGAGCAAGGGTGAAGAGAATGGAGGAGATGTCGGCGTCGGTCAACTGACTGGACGTTGGATCTGAATGCACCGGACGCTGGAAGGTTGCATCCGGTCAGGCTGACGTATGGTGACACAGTAACTGGAGTATGACCGGACGCTGGCTGCGTCCGATCGTGTTCGACCGGACGCGTCCGGTCATGCTTGGGAGCTTACTGGAAACGACCGGACACTGGGGGTTCAGCGTCCGGTCAGTTGAAAGCTGCTGCGTCCGGTCAAGTCAAGTGACCATTGGAACCGGGACACATGGTCGTCTGCGAGCGACCGGACGCCGAGGTCCAGCGTCCGGTCAACACGACCGGAGCATCTGGTTGGCCCGACCGTTGCCCAGTGAAGGGGTAACGACTAGTTTAGCCCTTGGGGCTATAAATAGAAGTGGCCCTCAGCCATGGCTGGTGTTGAGCACCTCAAGGGACTTAGTGTCCATGCTTGTGAGTGCCTGGGAGCCCTCCATCACATATATACTTGATAGTGATCATTCGATTGTGTGAGTGAGCGATTCTAGTGCGATTGCATCGTGAGGTTGCATCGAGTGGCACTAGGTGATCGAGTTGCAAGCCGGTGGTGCTTGTTACTCTTGGAGGTTGCCACCTCCTAGACGGCTTGGTGGTGGTCTCCGTCGAAGCACGCAAGAAGCTTGTGCGGCGCTCCGGAGAAGTGCTTGTGAGGGGCATTGTGCTCGCCCTGCGGGAGCCGCGAAGAGCAACTCTAGTAAAGCGTGTCATTGAGCTACCCTCACTCAAGGGGTAGGTTCTTGCGGCGCCCGACGTGCGGGCTTAGCGGGTGATGCTAATTAGCCACCGAACCACCAAGTGAGCAGTCGACACAACGGGGACTAGCGTGTTGGCAAACATGTCAACCTCGGGAGAAAAATCATCGTGTCAACCTTGTTCTTCCCGTTGGTTTGCATCCCCGTTACACAAGCTTGCGTTTACATTCATATACATTAAGCTTGTGTTGTTGCTCTTGTAATTAGATAGCTTGTATAGCTTGCTAATTACCTTCTTGCTTGTGTAGCATAGAAGTAGCTCCCTTGCGTGGCTAATTTGGTTTTAGTAACCTTGTTAGTCACATTGCTTAGTTTGTGTAGCTAAGTTTTTGCGCTCTCTAATTAGGCATTGGTTGCCTTGTTATTGAGCATTGCTAGTGAGCATCGTTAGCTTTGTGCTTTTGCTTACTAGCATGTGTAGGAGCTCCCTTGTCGCTTAAAGTACTAGTGGCATAGGTTTGTGTAACCTTGCTCCTAGAATTGTTTAGGAGAGCTCTAGCTAGCCCGGCACCTTTTTTGCATATTTGTTATCTTTGCAAGGTGCTAGTGAACACATATAGTGGGGTATAGTCTTGGCTAGACCGATAGTTTTAATTCCGTATTTGTATCGGTTAGCCGACGCGATTAAATCATAGAAAAGACTATTCACCCCCGCTCTAGTCGCCATCTCGACCCTTCATCGTGGAAGGAGGCAAAGCTCACGACATAGCCATGGCGAGGCCTCGGCTTCGGATCACTGTACGGAGCAATCCACTCCGGCCTAGCGGGGTCTGTCACCGGGCGGAGGAGTCCACCGTCGACAAGCGACTGGAGCATCTCCTCGGTGACATTCGACGGATCCTAGGGGTCCGCCTCGACAACAACGATGTCGTCGGCCATGGGTGCGATGGAGGAATCAGGTGCGGCGGTGAGTTTTTTCTCTCCCTCCCACGCTCTCGCTTTCTCCTAGGCTCGCTCTTCCTCCTCTTCTTCTCGGCACCCGCTGCTGTAGCGATGGCTCGACGGGGGTGGTGCTAATACAGGCAAGGTAAGACGAGGAGGGGCAAGACTCCTCGAGTATTTATGCAGGAAGGAGGCGAAACAAACAAGCAATGAAATCAGGGAGGTCTTCCCCATCCGGCGCAGTTAACCACGAGCCGATTTCGTCGGCCCACGCGCCCACATCTCGCGCATTAAATGCGAGGACAGTTACGTCCCATCCACCACGTCACGCTCGGCCACTATGGCAGCAGGCATCATTTTGACTCCCCATGAAACCGCCTCAAAAGGCGCGCCGCCCGTGCCAAGCTAATAGGGAAGATATTCCCTACGGCTTATTCCTTTTGAATGAAGGAACCGGGCTCTGAACCTATTATGATCCAGGGGTTCAAAGGCTGGGCCCCAAGGGGTTTCGACAGCCGCCCTAGGATAATAGAGTCAGGGACAACTGCGGGCGAGCCCATACGGGGCTGAGGCCCAAGCAAGCGAAACGCTTGGGATGCCCAAAGTTGTGTCTGAGATCGGAGGAAAGTCTCCGAATAGGATCCCACCGTAGGGAGGCACCGAGCCACCGAGGCCTAGCGAACGGCCTCGGCACCCACTAGAGACATCCTCTGGTACTCTTGGAGTGTGTCTCTGGACCGCTAGCCATCCCCTAGCGAACGGGGTATGGGCCTCCACTCAGACTACTCGATAACAGCTCACCGGAAGTGCCCCCGCTCGTGCCCATCAAGGGTAGCGAGGCACATTCCACCCCTCCTTCCGAGTGAAAAGGAAGCGCGAGGGTCGCACAAAAAGTCAGGGGAACCCCCGACGGCCTTCTTGTTTTATGCAGAGGCTAGGGGGCTCTTCCTGCAACCTTGTCGAGACCCAGCGACCCCAGCTCGCACTCAAAGGGGCTCGGCAAAACAAACCCTCCTTCCGAGCAAAAAGGAAGCGTGAGGGTCGTACAAAAAGATAGGGGAGTTCCTAATGGCCCTCTCACCTTGTGCAGAGGCTAGGGGGCTCTTCTTGCAAATACGCCGAGACCCCACAACTTGGGCCCGTGCCCAAAAGGAGCCTTGGCAAACAAATCCTCACGCGCAAGGGGCGTATAAAAAGTCAGGGGAACTCCCGACAGCCCTCTCACTCTACACAGAGGCTAGGGGCTCTTCCTGCAACCTTGCCGAGGCTAGAATGGGCTCGGCAAACAAACCCTCCGTCCAAACGAAAAGGATATGTGAGGGGCGAATGAAAAAATCAGGGGACCCCTGACCGCCCTCTTGCTCTAGGTGGAGGCTCGGGGGCTCCTCTTGCACCCAAAGACCAAGACAAACGGATCAAGGCCACGCTAGAGGTTTCATTACAAAACACGATAAAGGGCACCGAGCCCATTATGGTCCAGGGGTTCGAAGGCTGGGCCTCCAAGAGGTTTCAACAGCCGCCCCAGGGCAACAGAGTCAGGGACGACTTTGGGGCGAGCCAACGAATGGCCCAGGCCCGAGCGAACAGTCGCTCGAGGTGTCCTAAGTCGTGTCTGAGACCGGCAGAGAAGTATCCGAATGGGATCCCACCGTAGGGAGGCATCGAGCCACCAAGGCCCAGCGAACGGCCTCGGCACCCACTAGAGAAACCCTCTGGTACTATTGGAGTGCGTCTCTAGACTGCTAGCCGTCCCCTAGCGAACGGGGCTCGGGCCTCCACTCGGACTACCCGATAACAGCTCACCGGAAGTGTCCACGCTTGTGCCCATCGAGGGTAGCCTGGCACATTCCACCCCTCCTTCCGAGCGAAAGGAAGCATGAGGGTCATACCCAAAGTCAGGGGGGCCCCTGGCGAACCTCTCGCTCCGTGCAGAGGCTAGAAGGCTTTTTCCTGCAGCCTCGCCAAGACCCTCGCAACCCGAACTTGCGCTTATGGGCTCGGCAAATGCAATAAGAACTACTCGCTCAAACGCGAAAATGGAAAAAGCCCCTGGAGGAGTAACTTCACTCCTCTAGGGGCTCGGGGGCTACACCCGGCGGGTGCGCTCGCGCGCACCCACCGGAACCTCAAAAAACAAACCTCAGTTCCTACGGAGCAAGTATAAACCCAGCCACGGCAAACCCTCAGGGAGAGTGCACGCACTCCCCCCGAGGCTCGGGGGCTACTATCGGGTACCTTAGAACGGGGTACCCCAAGCAAACATTAAATGGGTCTCCAAAGTCCCATCTAAAAAATAAATAAAGCTAGAAGATAAGCCATGGGCCCCTCACCTACCACGACCGGGCCCACTAGGTCCTCCTCCTCCTCGCTTCGAGCCTCGAGCAGGAGGTCTCGGCATCCTGACATGAACTCCGCCTCGCGTGAGGCTCCCCAAGGAAGGCCTCGGCAGGGAGCGTCGTCTCCGCCTCGCCCGAGGCTCTCCACAGAAGGCCTCGGCAGGGGGTGCGTTCTCCGTATCATGTGAGGCGTCTCGCGCGAGGCCTCGGCAAGGAGCCCGATCTCCGTCTCGCATGAGGCCTCATTCTCCGTATCACTCGAGGTCGGGTCATCAGCAGCCCATCACCCCCCGCCTCGACCGACCCTCTAGACAACACGTCATGTCTCATCAATGCTTCAACCACTCCCGCAATCTCAGCCGGACGATGGCTCAACGCCACAGAATGGCCAACGCGACCCGAGGTTGCATCAACGCCATACCGGCCGGGACAGGGCACGGCAGGGATTACCGACCACTGTGTCCTAACACTGTGTCCACGATCGGCGCCATACCGGCTGGGACAGGGTACGGCGGGGATTACCGGCCACTGTGTCCTAACACTGTGCCCACGATCAACCGCCCGCTCAAGGCCTCGACACTGTACACCAAGGTCTCGGCACTCTTGGGGTTCGCACCTACCGAGACCCCTCCACCGCGGTGCAGCCTCGACACCGACCAAGCCTTGGCCTCGCGCATGGTCCGTCCATAGTGGCTTGCACGTTCACCACCGCACCCACCCCGAGGCAGTCCCGAGGTTCCCATGACGCACAGAATCTGATGGGATGACCACGCCGCTCCAGTGCTCCAAGGACAGACCACTCCGACGACCACGCCACTCCAGTGCTCCAAGGACGGACCACTCCGATGACCACGCCGCCACAGGAATAGACTACAGGGCCCGGACACGCCGCCTCTGTTCACATAACACCGTGTAGTTAGCTCATGTACCGTCCTCGTCCTCCCTTCAGGCTATAAAAGGAGAGGACTTGGGCCATTTAGAGGAGAGGAGAACACCTCGTAACACACACATACCCACGCACATCCCTGCCGCCTAAGAGCAACGCCTCAAGCGGCCTGCATGACACCCTGCCGAGACCTGGGACCAGCTCCCTCTCTCCCTTAGCTTGTAACCCCCTACTACGAGCACTTAGGTGCAAGGAATACAAGATCGACCTCTCAGACTGGACGTAGGGCCTCGATTGCCTAAACCAGTATAAACCTTGTGTCTCTTTGCATCACCATCCAGAATCAGGAGCACGCAGAACAAATTCACTGGTTGGTTGAGGACCCCCTGGTCCGAAACACCGACAAATAGTAAGGGATCAATTGAGATACTCCCAAATCATTGGTTCACTTATGTATCTGGCTAGCGCTACAAGGCCTGATATCTCGTTTGTTGTGAGCAAACTAAGCCGATTCGTGTCAAATCTGAGAGATAGTCATTGGCATGCTCTTGAGAGAGTAATGCACTACCTAAGAGGTATAGCTATGGCATTCACTATATCGGGTACCCAAAGGTACTAGAGGGTTATTGTGATGCGAACTAGATATCTGATGTTGACGAGGTTCAAGCTACAAGTGGATATGTGTTTCTGCTTGGAGGTGGCACTGTTTCTTAGAAGTCTTGCAAGCAGACCATCTTAACGAGGTCAACCATGAAAGCAGAACTCACAACATTAGACATCGTCGTCGTTGAGGCCGAGTGGCTTTGTGAACTCCTTATGGATTTACCTATAATAGAAAAACCTATACCGGCTATTTCTATGAACTGTGATAACCAGACTGTGATAATCAAGGTAAACAGTTCTAAGGATAACATGAAGTCTACAAGGCATGTTAAGAGGCGGCTAAAATTTGTCAAAAAAATGAGAAACTCCGAAGTAATAGCACTGGACTATGGCTGTGTTTGCTGGTCTTACCAGCCAGTTTCAGCCGGCTGCTCCTCCTCACAACAACCAGCCAGTTTCAGCCGCTAGAGTGTTTATCTCTCACAATAACCAGCCAGTTTCAGCCAAGTTTCAGACCAGCAAATGGGGCCTATGTCCATACGTCTAAAAATCTAGCAAATCAATTCACTAAGGGACTATCATGTAATGTGATAGATAGTGCATCGAGTGAGATGAGCCTGAGACTCACATGAAGTCGGCCATGGTGGTAACCTGTTCTATGTGATCGGAGATCCCGTGAAGTAGGATGGTGAAACAAGCCAGGGGTAGACTGTGAGGAAAGACCTTTAACTTGGCTCACGTCAGATGCACGTCTTTCCTTTGATGTAAGGCATGTTGGTTTTTACCTTAATGTATTCCAAGTGGCTTGTTTAAGCAAAGATGTTGTCCTACAGAACATCTTTTGAGGAATACATCTATATGAGTTCGACTGTTAATCACGGTCTATGAGATTTGGGTGATCTCTAGATACTCATGAAAGGCCCAGGAGTATGACTTATATGCTACAACCAGAGAGGATGCTTTAGGCAACCTTATATCAGTAAAGGACTTAGGTGAAACTTATTTTGCACAAAACTATCAATTTAAGGCATAGTCCATTGTTCAGTTATGAAGAAGTGTAACCTCATAGAGAAGGCATAGTCCATTGCTCAGTTGCTCGCTTCTTTCTGGTGACTACCGATATCTTCTTCTTCTTTCTCGGATCGTCTACTTCCCGGTGGACGTTCGAGGGACTGCACCGCGAACATCGTCCTGCATCGACTATGGAGCCGCCGGTGCCTTGAGCATGGGTTCCTCCGCTGGGTATACTTCTAATCTTACTGTCTCTATATTCAGTAAGGTTTTTGTGCTCTTAAACTTGATCAGTATGTTCATCATAGTTGCCACTAGTAGTTCACACGTGCACATATTTGTTGTCACAACTTTACTGCTATTTTTCTAGATTAAATTAAACATGAAAATACCTAAATTCCTAACATCTTAGAATTTAATGTCTATGAAACTATGGAATGAAACTTTACATTGAGAGTGTGTGTTTCGTCCGAGTTTTATTTCATTCTATATAACATGGCAATATTGAAAACAACGTAATGAAACTCTCTACTGAGACTGGCGTTACGGAGCAGTACTACTAGCTATAGTACGAGCATGTCCATTTAGTCTTGTCTTGGCCCATGCACACACAGAATCCAGGATACATTTTCCCTCTACTACGCTGATTCTGCATACAGTATACTCCTACATCTGTGGAGCATGTACGCTCATGCATGTCGTAGACTGTAGTGTTTTAGAATTGCTCTGCGTAGCATACTCCTGTGTTTTTCCTTTGGCCACCGGCCGTTGGCGTTTCTTCAGTCGTCTAGGTATGGGAACCGAGGGACAAAATGGAACAAGATTAGGGTTTTTGGAATGTTGCAGCAAGTGTGTGCAGGCCTACAGACTGATGGGATTAACATATTCACGGAGGGGTGATCGAGAGGCATGTGTTGTGGGGAAATGCAAGACGTACCACTACTACAGAATAGACTTGTTGTCCCGAACGGTAACAGCCTTTAGTCCCGGTTACCGCGCCGGGACAACGATCCCGGGATTAAAGGTGAAACCTTCAGTCCCGGGTTATCGAGCCGGGACTAAAGAGGGACCTTTAGTCCTGGTTGGTGTTACCAACCGGGACTAAAGGCCCTCCAGTAGAGCAAACCTGGCCGCACCCTTTAGTCCCGGTTGGTAACCCCAACCGGGATTAAAGGTTCTTTTTTTTTCTTTTTTTTGTTTAATTTGTTTTCAGTTCAGTTACACATATTTGTTTAATATATAATATGTTTTTATGTACGTATTCTACGCTGTTAATATAAATACAGGCACGCATATAATTACATCTAATTCTCATCTCGAGTATTATTATATTCGAATAAAGTATGAAACTATATATATTATAGATATATATGTATATATACAACACTTTTATAATCTTGTTCTCGAAAATAACGATATCAATAAACATTTAATTTATATCATTAGTTCCTTAGATCAAAGCAGAACTCGACGTTGGGATTTAGCACTTTTTCTAGAAGATATCCTGCTATTGACTCTTGAACTGCTTTCAAATGATCTTTTTGCATGACCCTTCGTTTCAACCATTCAGTCTTGCATTTGAAATAAAAGAAAAAGTATTAATACATATATATGTATATATATTCATTTAAAAATAAATAAAAAAATGATATATATGTACTCTAAGGACATCTTCAGGAGTTCTTCTTATGTATGCAGTGATAAATTTACAAACGTAGTATCCACACAAGTTATTACCTGGTTCCTGCCGCAAACACAACTGTACGAGAAGAAGATTATTCTCATCATCTCACACATAAATTGAAGTACGATATAGTAATTAAACACGTGGGGAAGTATATATAGTACAACTTACTGGTATTTCAACTACATTAAGTGGTGCCTTGCAATCCTTGCGGTGTTGCCGAATAAACTCTTTCCAAACCCTGTGCGACCAATAATGTACGATCGTTAATAAATTATGGCAAAGTCTATTCAATAATAGTTGTGCGCGAGAGATCGAAATTACCCCTGGATAATGTCTATCATATCTTGGTATAGTGCTCGCTCTTTTCTCAATGAGTCCAAGATTACTAACTGACTTGAGTTTAACTCAATGACAATGAGTATCCAGTGAAACCTGTATTGGTTTATACACACACGTACATGCATATAAGTTGTATTGATATTACATAAAATGTGTAGACTACATTATTATTAACACTTACTCAAAGTTGTACGGGAAAAGTATTGTTGTCTTGTCGTGCTGCTTCACGAAGAACTTCATGATATTCGTCTGTGCTTTAGATACCCAGTGCTCCTTGACAATAATATCAGTTTTGAATACGATATAAGGATCAATGAAGCCAACACTGGTGTCTTGTATTCATTGGAACTCTGACATCTGGAATCTGTATATAAATATAAGTTACATGTGAGGATAATTATATACACGTACGCATGAAAGTGAGTTTATTAAATAAAAGTAAGAATCACTTACAAACAAAAGGAGCTAATGATTGATTTGTCCAGAGCGTCCAAGTGGAATAGTTGATGCAATTCTTCGAAACTAATATATAAGATGTCATCTCCACGGAAGTAATGATGGTCTCTAAATCTGACAAAGATCCACTGCTCACCCCTGCCACACGCCTGCATGTACCACTTGTTGAGCAAGTACATTTGCGTACCCAATTCATTTAGAGCCGCAGGGTTGTACAGACTTTTGCCAAATTTATAAGTCTTCCAGGTATCAACTTCCAAGTTCTGGATTGGAGCTTTGCACGTCACTTGATCCAAGGTTAAACCAGTTTGTTCAAAAAAAGCATTAAGGTTTTGAACCAACACTTCTCCAGAGTTGTCTGGTCGATAGACTTCTATGTTGGAACCATATTCATTAGCAACAATAAGATTTTGCATTGGTTGCTTCTGTTGTCCGAGCTGTGGGACATCCTTCCTAGATGCTCTTTTTCTTTTCTTATGTGCATCATATGACTTCACGAGGGAGCGGTCATAGTCTGATAGTGGTGGAGGCTTACGAACTTCAAGCATCTTTTTCTTGTGAAGTTCGACCTTCTGCCTCAGCTGATCTCATGGTATGTAAAAGTACAACTTCTCCTTAAGCTTCGCTTGTCTCTGCTTTTGGATATCTATAAAAAATCTTTCACTTTTTTGTCTTCTTCAACTGCTATTTGCTCATCAGTCTTTTTAGGAGGTATTTCTTGAGAAATAACTCTTTTTTGGGTCTTCTTTGCCGCCGGGACCTTAGACGTCTTTGTAGTGCGTCGCTGTGGAGGGGGTGGGGGCGATGTTGGAGACCGGCGTGGAGGCGATGAGGCCAGTGTTGGAGTTCGGCGTGGAGGCGTTGGAGATCATTGTGGAGGCGGTGGGGCCAGTGTAGGAGTTGGAGATCGTTGTGGAGGCAATGGGGCCGGTGTAGGAGTTGGAGATCACCATGGGGATGAAGTCGTCTCGCCCCCCACGACGCTGTGATGAGATGGGGAATGAATGATTGGGCTAGGCTGGGGGGAGACCCTGCTACAAAAACAAGTTGTGGATCAATTATTTTTGAAGCCAATATAAAATTAATGGAAAAATAATATTTCATTCACTTTCATTCGTACCTAGGGTGAGGTAGGGGAAGCGGTGGCACCCTAGGAATGATGATGAAGCGTTTGTACCATTGAATAAATGTCTTCTCTGTTTCTCCTAGTGTCTTCTCCCCATCACCGCCTTTAATGTCAAGAGGAACATTGCTGTAATCTTTGAGCACTCTATCGACCGAGATGCTAGCATATCTAGGTTGAATAACTGACCCATGGATTCTTGGTGTCTTCGTTCGGTCTATTGGAGATACAACCCCAACAGCCACCATGATTGATGCATTATTACCATCTGGAATGTGCAGCTCACATGTTGTTAAAGGCTCGATAATGTCATCAACAGGGAAGCGCAACCCAGCGTCACCTTGAATAACTGGCAGCTCCGTGGAAGCACAACTGCTTTTCATCTGACCAACGGGGCTAATGGTGACTCTCGGCGTTGATTGTGATTGCATTTGACTCATTGCTAGCTGCACTTGCCTCTTGATCTCCTCCTGCATTCTTGCCTCAAGAGTTTTTTCTCATTCACGTGATTCAAGCAATGCTTGTCGTGACTCATTAACAAATTGCTCCAATACACGGATTCGGTCTGCCTCCTCATCCTTCTTTCTCTAGCGGCTTCTGTAGGTATCCCTGTCTGTTGGGAATGCTTGTAGCCACGGAACCGCCCCATAGCCTCTTGTTCGACCACCGTATTTAGAATTCTCTAGGGCATATGTCAATTCATCCTTTTCTCTGTTGGGCTTGAAAACACCACTATCAGCTTCTTCCCTAGCACGAGCTAGTCTCTGTGTTGCTCTCTCAAATTTTTGGCCAAAAATTAGGTTGCCAGTGTCTGGGTCTAGGCTCCCCCCATGAGCGTAGAACCAATTCTTCGCGCGTTGAGGCTAGTTCTTCTCTATTGTTTCAGGTATGATTCCCTAGGCAGTAATCTCTGCTTCTAGGTTCTGCCACTTAGGAATAGCACTCCTATAACCACCTGATCCCATGCGATGATGGTATTGCTTCTGTCGGGCATTCTACTGATTCCTCATCATATGTTCCTCACTCTCTTGAGATGTCTTGTATTGTACGAAGTCATCCCAATGGGACTCCAACTTGACAAACGCCTTAGCATTGAAATTCAGCATTTCATTCTTCAAGATAAACTTTTTATACAATGTCTTCTTCCAACTCTAGAATAATGTTGCCATCTTCTTCATTGTCCAATCCCTCACTAGCTCCTTCAAAGCATCATCTGCTTGTAATGTGAAATGCTGAGTGATATCTCTCCAAGCTAGGTTCTTGTCACGATCAGATACAAAACTAACATTAGGAGTGGATATCTTCTGCTTCCATTCATGAGCACTAACTAGGATCATATCCCTTACAATGAACCCACATTGATTGACATATGTCTGAGCATGTGGTCCCAATGGTTTGACAGTGTCGGTGTCGAATTCTGATATTATGAAACGGCCCTCTAATGGCTTTTTGGCCCTCGGACTTTCCTATTCTTGCCGATGGTTGATGTAGATCCAGAGACCGGCTACATGAGTAGAAACACAACGATTAACAACAAATATACGTACGCATGCATCTATAAGAGATGATAGATAATCGAATATACCTCATCAGTATTTTCTTACGTGACAATTTGTTGATCTTCAACCACCGGCATATTCAGGATATCCTCATAATCAGCAAAGTACTAACTCGTGTCATCTACATCCACATTGGTGCCGGCGTTGATAATATTCGCCATTATGTCATCATTCAAGTTATCATCCGGAGCAGCCATTTGTATCTTCAAGATAACACATAGATAGAATTACTATGGCACATAACATAAGTACATGTGATAACACATATAGAATTACTAAATCCAATTAAATATAATAACACATAATATTTCATAAGGATAAACAATAATAAGGTATAGGCTTTGGAATCGAATAAAAAACACTTTCGATCCAAAAAACATGGAAATAAGTACATGTATATATACACATAGAATGATACAATTTTCTCTCTCTCTCAACACATAGAATAAGTGCATATGTATATATCTCTAGATATGCATGTGATAACACATAGAATGTCTCTCTAGATACAATTTTCCCTCTCTCTCAACACATGGAAATAATTAAGTACATGTATATATACATATAGAAATAATTAAGTACATATATATGTATACATATAGAATCTCTAGATAGAATTAATTACTAAATGTAATTAAACCTAACATATATACATCGATAGAATTACTAAATCAAAATTAAATCTAACACATATAGAGAGAGATAGAATAATAATTACTAAATATATCAAAAACTATAATTAAAAACTATCTAAAAAACTATCTAAATAAAGTACTAATTAAATTTTAATATATTTAAATCTAATTAACATATATCAAAAACTATCTAAAAACTAAGAATAAACTACTAATTAAATTTTAATACATTTTAATCTAACATATATATCAAACACTACCTAAAAAAACTATCTAAAAAGTATCAAAAAACTATCTAAAACAGGCTATGGACATGGCGGCTGGCCGTGCTGGCTGGCCACGGGGCCGAGCAGAGCCGCGCGAGGATGATGTACGGCGGAGACTCGACGGCCGCCGGGCGAGGCTCGACGACGACGGCGGCGCGGGCGCGGCAGAGACGACGAGATCGATGTTGTAGATCGAAAAGTAGAAGATGAACAGAGGAACCGTTCGATATGTATAGGTCGGGACCCTTTAGTCCTGGCTTATAATACCAACCGGGACTAAAGATCCTTTAGTCCCAGCTGGTAAGTCGAACCGGGACTAAAGGTCCAACCCTTTAGTCCCGGCTCGGCTTACCAGCCGGGACTAAAGGATCTTTAGTCCCGGTTGGTGTTACCAGCCGGGACTAAAGGTATTTTTGGGCGGGCAATTCCACCCACCCTTTAGTCCCAGTTCCTGGCCTGGGCCGGGACTGAAGGCCTGAAATTTTTGCAGCCCGCCAAAGTGTTGTTTTTTCATTAAGGATTGTAGATCTTGATGAGCTACTCAAATGAGACACTAAATGACCTCAGATGAAAAATCTCTGAATACCAAGTTTGATCATCTCAACAATATCTACAATTGTTACATAGCTTATTTTCCCATTTGAGAAAGTTTTATCAAACACTAGTCACAAATTCTTGAATCTCATAGACTTTCTAAAACTATGTCACACACTTGTGAAATTTGAACTATATTTTGTTCAAACTTTCTCAAATGAAAAATGACCTATATAAGATTGTAGATCTTGATGAGCTGAACAAACTTGGTATTCAAAACTTTTCAATTTGAGACAATCTAGGGTTCCGAAAACAAGTTTGTAGGCGTCGAAATTTAAAATCATAAATTTGAACCATTCAAACTATCTCAAATGGAAAGTTGACCAGACCAACAATTGTAGATCTTAATGACTTTAACAAAGTTGGTATTCAAAACTTTTCAATTTGAAGTCATTTAGAGTTCATAATACTAGAGTCAAAGTGTTGTTTTTTCATTTGACCAAATTTGACTTGGTCAAACTTGCTCAAATGAGACACTAAATGACCTCAGATGAAAAATCTCTGAATACCAAGTTTGATCATCTCATCAAGATCTACAATTGTTACATAACTTATTTTTCTATTTGAGAAAGTTTTATACAACACTAGTCATAAATTCTTGAATCTCATAGACTTTCTAAAACTATGTCACACACTTGTGAAATTTAAACTATATTTTGTTTAAACTTTCTCAAATGAAAAAATGACCTATATAAGGATTGTAGATCTTGAAGAGCTGAACAAACTTGGTATTCAAAACTTTTCAATTTGAGACAATCTAGGGTTCCAAAAACTAGTTTGTAGGCGTCGAAATTTAAAAATCACAAATTTGAACCGTCCAAACTATCTCAAATGGAAAGTTGACCAAAACAACAATTGTAGATCTTGATGATTTTAACAAACTTGGTATTCAAAACTTTTCAATTTGAAGTCATTTAGAGTTCATAATACTAGAGTCAAATTGTTATTTTTTCATTTGACCAAATTTAACTTGGTCAAACTTGCTCAAATGAGACACTAAATGACCTCGGATGAAAAATCTCTGAATACCAAGTTTGATCATCTCAGCAAGATCTACAATTGTTACATAGCTCATTTTCCCATTTGAGAAAGTTTTATCAAACACTAGTCATAAATTCTTGAATCTCATATAGACTTTCTAAAACTATGTCACAACAGTGCATCGTTGTATCATGCGGGCACAACAGTGAATTTTTTCTTGACGTATGACCCTTGGTTATGATCTTGTCGTAACCATGGAGTGTCTTCATCATTTAACATGATGCTTGGATCTTTCTTCACTATGAAGGGTGGAATTTAGACATTTCTTTCATACGTAACTAAAACAGACAAATCATTCTTCTGTTGAATATCAATAAGCTTCTCCTGCTGGCTCACTGCCTCATCATCAGCAGCCGCTACCTCAAGCGCACCCAAATTCTGCACGTATGTAGCATAATCTTCCTCCCAGTACCAACCATCGCATACATTGCCCTCCTACTGAAATTAAAGCTAAAAATATTTAGTCAAAAATATTCAAGAAAAGCAGGTCAATTAGCCATAATAATAAAATGCATAAGAAACTCACATCGCGATCCGGGCACTTGTAGAAAACACGACCCTTGTTGGGTCCCTGTCTCTTGACTCGGTACTCCATCACAATCTTCTGCTTACACTTGCCGCAGATAATGAGAGAGAGTTCTGGCCTCAGTCGTTTCGTAACCGAACGAGAGGCCGAGGATCCGGTACCAGTTGTCATCTACTTTCTATACTTATTTTTGCAAACTAGTGTAAATTTCATATTTTCTAAAATAATATATTTAAACAAAACTAAAAATATTTATTTATCTAACTAAACCATGAAATATGTACTATGTATAATAGTAAAATACCAAACTATCAAGTGATTTTACTATTGTAAATCATCATGTGATTTTGAGCTAAAAATGACATAGAAATCACATAGCTCAAAAATATGTTTCAATAAATAACCATCCGTACTAGTTGACCTTGCTTACGTGATCATCTCGGCGAGCATTTCTCCACCGGACGGCACCGTACTTAGCCAAGGAGGAGCTCCGATTCTACGAGGAAGGGAACACGGTCTTCCACGACCGTTGCTGCTCTCCCTCGTAGAATCAAAGCTCCTCCTTGACGTCCGTTACCGCTTAGCAGAGAACATGCTCGCCGAGATGAACACGGTCCGCAAGTTCAACTGGTACGGATTTTCTATAATTTTCTAACTATTTTCTAAGTTTTCATTTCATGAAAAATTTAATTCTAAAAAATAAAAGGCATGATTTCTAAGTATTTCATTTCATGAAAAAAATAATTCTAAGTGACCTGCTCGATATCGGTGAACTCGCGGGCGTTTTGGTTGCCAAGGATAGTAACATTTGTAGATGACATTTATAGGTCTGAAGTTATCAAATATCCATTAAATTATAGCTCAAAAACATGTTTTAATAAATAACTGTCCGTACTAGTTGACCTTGCTTACGTGATCATCTCGGCGAGTATTTCTCCACCGGACGGCACCGTACTTGGCCAAGGAAGAGCTCCGATTCTACGAGGAAGGGAACACGGTCTTCCACGACCGTTGCGGCTATCCCTTGTAGAATCAAAGCTCCTCCTTGATGTCCGTTACCGCTCGGCAGAGAACATGCTCGCCGAGCTGAACATGGTCCGCAAGTTCAACTAGTACGGATTTTCTATAATTTTCTAACTATTTTCTAAGTTTTTCATTTCATGGAAAAATTAATTCTAAGATCACGGAAGCCGCCGGGGACGAGGATGGCGCGTGCTCCAACGAGAACGAGCGAGGCGTGATTTTGATGAACTAATTTAACTTTTGTTTATCCAAACATATATGCAAATCATCATGTGATTTTGAGCTAAAAATGACATATAAAATCATAATAAAGTCCAACATATAAAGTTACACATGCATCTACATCGCAAAATGAGATAAGCTACTGATAAAACATAAGAGGATTAAGTTTGTTACCTTCAAAATCGAAGAGCAACACCAATAGAGGTGGAGAGAGCAAGAACAACAGCAAGCTGAAGAACAGAGGCAGTGAGTTTGAATGGAATGGCTCAGGCTCGGGAAGGAAGAAACGAGTCAGTGTATAGGCCGGCATAATTAGTCCCGGTTAGGTGGCCAAACGGGACTAAAGATTAATATTTATTTCCGGGGTATCACCCAAACTGGGACTAAAAGCTTTAGTCCTGACTAGTATTACCCACCGAGACTGGTAAACCTTTAGTCCCAGTTGGTAATACCAGCCGGGACTAAAGATCCCTGCTCCGCGGACGATCGTTGAGCAGGGACCTTTAGTCCCGGTTGGTATTACGAACCGGGACTAAAGGGTCCTTTAGTCCCGGGGGCAAAAAAATGCCACGGTTAATGCCAAATTGAGACATCGTTCTAAAGTCTGTTCTCTAGTAGTGTACGCATCGACACAAGCTCCGAGACACCTTGGGGTCAGCGAAAAGAAAAAAATACTGCGCCGAGTAGAGTACCACTCACTATCCCATTTTTTTCAGCATATATGTTTTACACATACTGTATGTTACTACAGTACATCGGCATGTGAAAGAATTGACCACGTACGCATGAGGGAGCAAAACGACGTGAGAATTGAGAGGGACCTGAGCGTGATTGGTTGGCTGCCTCCGTGTTAATTCAGCCCTAAGGGCAGTGTTAGGATGCATGTGTATATATTTTTATCTACATGTGTTGGAGTGGATTAGAATAAAATTTAGTTTAATTCCTCCCCAATCCACTTCAACACATGTGGATTGAGATTAATACATGCGCATCCAAACAAGGCATAATTTGGTAATAATTTAGCTGGCTTTTTTTACAGCAAAATAGAGGAATATGAAAATATATAATTTAATTAACCTGCCATGTGACAACAATAATTACTTTATGAGTTTTCCATTGTAAGTATTCAAATTAATGATCGATCTTTTTTTTTCTCGATCACGCAAAAGTTTTCCACGTCTTTGTATTAAGGTGGAAAAATTGCTCGATATAATATGTCTTAGCGGTGCCCTAGAGGGTCAATTAATGATTGATCTGATTTAGGTATAGAAATTATTCTCATATAACTAACGCCGTTTAATGTGATACTGAAATTCCAACATCGTTTTATGGAAAAAAAAAGGATCATCGTTCCTAGTGGGTCGTTCAACCCGGAACTAGCCTAGCCTAGCTGGAAAGTGTAAAGTCGTCTACCCATGCCTCGGCACAGCACTACAGCAGACGACTGCCTAGATATGTAAGTATGTAGATGGAGTTAACAATAAGTAAACAATCATGGTCTGTCCAGACAGCCATGGCCAAGGGGGAGCACTTAACCGCAGCAGAGACTTATCAGTTAGCAAATGCGGCCAATCGCCAGCACTCGGGCTTGTTTTCAGCTCAATTCTACAGTATTTTTTTCTCACAACAAAACAGTTTCAGCCTGCTTATCAGTCGGCTTTAATACCAGCCGAACAGGCCCTTAAGCAGGACCGTTTGAGAGCAAGTAGCTACTATATAGAATCGAAAGCTGGTTTTAGTTCCGTGTGCATGTGCACTGCACCCTCAGTCCCTCACTTGGGCATGGATGTGGAAGAAGCTTCACTCGCTTTAGCTCACTTTCCTCTCTGCTTTGCAGGTTGCAGGGTAAGGGTAAATACTTTTATTGTTTCAAACTTAAGGGTATACTTTTAGTGCTCCATGTTTTAGCAGCTGGTCAGAGGAGGGAAACGGTTCTTACTCCTGTATTTTACAACGACCTTGCCTAGCTGGCTATAGGCTTAGCTGCTTGCTTTCCCAAATTAAAGGTGCACATTTTTTGGCGTGCGTGTTGTAGAATAGGATAGGATTCACCCCATGATAGAAGAGAAAGCAGGGCACCATTGTTTATTTGCTGGTGCTTCATATCATGCCGCTATCATTGGAGAGAACGTACATACACTTGTTGGTTGTTACTAGCGGTTGTTACTATTAGCAGGGGTTGCGTAGTGTGTGTGTGTGTATATATATATAGAGAGAGAGAAGAGAGAGAGAGAGAGAGAGAGAGAGAGAGAGAGAGAGAGAGAGAGAGAGAGAGAGAGAGAGACTACGCAACATACAATAGTGTAATTCCTCATCGACCTCACATGTCGATCACATGCACGCAAGGTTCAAGAGATATCGATGAGAGCGAATACTGCATTAATTACATATCTTTCAATTTGTCCATATATAACTTGTTTTTTTCTCCAACATATTGCAGAGCCGAATGCTACTACTGGCGCATGTTTGTATGTATGATCAGTATATGATTAACCTACTTTGTTTTTATTTTTTTTCAACAGAAAATAAGCAACGATGAGTAGTGAAAAGGAGAACATATATGCCAGTGAGGCAGTGACAAACGCTGCAGAAGCAAAGCGAAGGCATGAACTAGTGGAGGCTCAGCAGGCAAGGCCATGTCACTTCGCAGCAATCAAGCAAGAGAAATGGGTGTTCATATGCATGCTCGCACACAAACACCGATGCCGCAGCGCGTGTCACCGTGGCGCGCATGTACGTATGCAGGGATATATTCTCTGCTTGTTCAGAGAACAAGCATGCATGCGTCTCTGTCTCATGACACATGAAAGAAGACCAAGCCCTTGTTTAGTTCGCGAAATTTGGATTTTGGGGCTACTGTAGCACCTTCGTTTTTATTTGGCAAATAGTGTCCAAACATTGACTAATTAGGCTTAAAACGTTCGTCTCGCAATTTCCCACCAAACTGTGCAATTAGTTTTTCTTTTCATGTACATTTAATGCTCCATGCACGGGCCGCAAACATTCGATGTGACAGGTACTGTAGCAACTTTTTGGATTTTGGGGTGGAACTAAACAAGGGCCAATAATAGAATGGACATCTGAATTTCGAAAGCAGCCGTACGTGAGTTTGTAGACTAGCTGACGAGGCATTCTGCAGCATCACTACCAAGGTTGCTGGACCAAATATCACAGCGAGATGCGCTCTACTATAGAGTCATAAGTTCTCTCACCGGAACTACAATTAAGTACCATTGTTTTTGCAAACGGACCTGTAGCTTAGTGGTTTCATAGGGCCTTTAGTTGTCTAGTCGTCTCGGTAGGTTAATTAGGGCAGTCCCAATGCTAGAAACTACGTATAGTTTCTATACCTATTAATTTTCATAGACACTATGTATAGAAACCATAGTTTCAATGGATAGTTTCTACAGAACAACTTTTTATCCAATCACATACACTCTCTCTCCATTCGCTACCAATCACATCCCTTCGTGTCTTGGTTCTCGTGTAGACATGGTTTCTAACTTAGACCCGGTTTCTATGATTTTTGTTCTCTCTCTTCAATAACTACCTTGCCACATCAGCAAAATGCTTAGGTGGCAGTACAATTAATGCCTATAGAAACTATAGTGGTTTCTGCATTGGGAGTGCCCTTATGGAGAGATAGAGAGAATTTTAAAGAATTTCATCAAAGTAAAACCCGTTGTCATAGTTACCAACATAAAAGTTCATGAGACATTATTGGTAACAACGCCATAAAACTCATCACTAAGACTGACGCCGCCCCTTCACTCCTGTCGCCACTGCCATCATCTAGAGCCCTTCTCCTTCTTCCTCTTTGATAAGTCTGTCGATGGCAAGAAAGAGAAGGGACCCATCTCGCTTTTATAATAGTTTTTTAATTTAGTTTGTTTAGGGTTTAGCTCAAACAAATCTATCGACGAAATCGAATGTTTTTTTTGGTTGGGATCATGTTACCTTCAATGACTTCGGTGATTGTCATGATGAATTCACCATTGTAGGCGTCGATTTCATCGTCATGAGGTCAATTTGTGGCTATTATCTACTATGGAAGCCGTGCTCCTGGGCACTCCCCACGAGGATACTAATTCCGGGTCATAAATCTCACCGTCAATGGTTGTAGAGAGGAAATCGAGCATACATGAGGAATCAAGGGTGGGAGGTGACAGATTTGCAACCTATGTTGTATCAGACGATGCAACAGTTGATATTTTTCATTGTTTTAGATGCATTTTAGATTGTGTCGATGCGGGACCCACAGGATACCCCGCAAGGGAGAGAGAATATCTAGTCCAACTAGGATTCTCCCCATGTAATCTTAGTAGTATAGCTATTAAGTAATCCTACTAGAAAATCTCATTGTAAACGGACTAGGACTCTGGCCTCCTGACTATATAAAGGAGGGCAGGACTCCTGGGATAAGGGACACGACCATTGTACAACACAACACTTGACAATCAATCCAACGCAAAGGCTAACGCCGACTGGACGTAAGGTTATTACTCGATCTACGATCGAGGGCCTGAACCAGGATAAATCGACTGTGTCTTGCGTTAACCATCGAGTTCGGCATACGTCGAAGCCCGAACATACTGCCCCGGGTACCCCCGTGGCAGGCTATCGGTGGTAAAATATCGACAGCTGGCGCGCCAGGTAGGGGATTTCGGCGACTTTGCATCCGAGAACTCGATGGACCTCGACAACATAATCTTCCCGACGGGATCAACTTTCATCTTCGGCTCATGGATCTGTGAGGCAGACAACAACGGCAAGCTTCAGGGCCATCTCCTCAAAGATCCAGATCATCATAAAGAATTTCATATTTCACCAACTACAATGGATCAGCTCACCAGAAGATTCGCACAGCTCACAGTATCTGATTCAAATCAGATTTCACAGCCACTCGTATCCGATTCGAATTCAAACATCAAGGCGAAGTTTTATCCGAGTGCTTTCAAAAAACCGAGTTCTTTTTTGGCAAGATTCCAGAGCACAACCCAAAATAACTCGGATTACCCTCAGAGTTCTTCCAAGAAGTCGAGTTCTTTTCCATTTGGGCTCGACAACATGGCAAAATCCTATCAGGGACAGTTCGAAAGATCTTTCAATCCAAGATGCGGGATACCACTGACAGGAGCTCAGGAGGGTCTCGTGCTAACAATAACATCCCAAGACTGCATCATCCACTGGCCAGGTTCTGTTCCTGAGGACAGCGGTACCCAACTAGTCGGCACGACGACGACAGCAATTCTACCCTACCAAGAAGGAGACTTGATCTACGACACTGAGGCATCCACTAAAGTTATTAGCAACTCCGACAGCATGAAAACTAATGCCAATAACAGAACGACTCATGCGCGAGAAGTGCTCATGGTTCGACGACCGCGGTCACCATTAAATCCCCCAGAAGCACTCGATGTCAGATCATCAGATGAATTAGAATCCAACATATCACCTTTTGCCCAAGGCTACGACAGAGAAACAGATAGTCAGAAACAAGCTAGAGAAAGAAAAAACAAGTTGAAGCAAGGGCATCAACACCGTGCTAGGCAGCGCAGGGAAGCTTGGATCAGATACGAGTTAGAATTGGCTGAGTACGACAAAAGAAAATCGCAACGAGAAGTCGAGGGGAGACACACGGCGAATACACCTTACGATAAGATTCGAGAAGCATTAGAAGAACTCGGAAAAACTTCACATCCCAGTGAGAAGTATGAACAGCTCCAGGACTTGCTCCGACCGACGATCCCGAAAATGCATGAAGAGAGAGCTCGATCAAGACTACCCGCCAGATCAACAACCCACAGGCAAGAAGATCAAAATCAAAGGAAATCCGCTTTCGAAAGACTTGGGCCGGGTGGAAGCCATGACGAAGGAAGTAGGAAGGAACATAATCAAGGCCACCGATTTAAACAACCAAGGAAGACTAGGAGTAGGGTACCTACCCAGACAATCTCGCAAGATTATTCCCGTCAGAACGACAGTTGGCCAGAAGAAGGTGCCGAATCTGAATTCAAAGAAACCAAGACACACGACAGATTCCCCTGTTTCGCGAACAGGCTTGCATTGGTACGATTACCTCACAAATTCAAACCATCTAACCACTCCAAGTATGATGGCAAAACTGAACCAAGGCAATGGCTCAGAATATATTCACAATCAATTGAACTAGCCGGAGGAGACGACGATATCAAAACCCTGTTCTTTCCCATGGCACTGGAAGCCATGCCTCTCCAATGGTTCGACAAACTGAACCCAGGATCTATCAGAAATTAGGAGGATTTGCAAAGAGCTTTTTGTGAGAATTTTGCAGGAATCATTACACATCCAATCACCCATGCAGAATTAAAAGGACTCAAGCAAAAGGGAGGTGAAAGTCTCAGAAATTACTATCGACGATTCGGCGAACTACGAGCTCAAGTGCATGACATAACCGAGCGAGAAGTAATTGAAGCTTTCTCTCACGGAATCATGGCTAGGTGGCAATTTCAAGACTTCTGCAAAGAAAATCCAAGAAACAATGAAGAATTCAGACGAACAGTAGAAAAGATGATTTCTGCAGAAGAAAAAACACGAGAAAGGTTCCCGGACAGAAACAACCAGGACAACTCGGACAAGCAAAATCATCGAAATAGCAGACATCAAGAAAGAAAACGTAGGCCAGACAATACTGTGGCAATGGCCGACAAATCAAAGAAGTTTACCAAACCCAGAAGATATGATGACATTGAAAACATACGTTGCCCATTGCACCCTAGTGGGAGGCACACCATCGGAAATTGCTATACTTTCAAAGATCGATACACAAGAAAAGATAGTAAGGAAGACACCAAAGAGGACAATCAGAAAAGAGAAGAAGACAACCACGAGGACAAAGGATTCCAAAAACCTAGGGGAACGGTAGCAGTGATTTTCTCAGGGGCTCCGGATTGTAGAAGCAAACATCAAGAAAAACTAGCACTGCAGACCATTATGACAGCAGAACCGGCTACACCAAGATACCTCAATTGGTCACAGTATCCTATCCAATTCACCAGAGAAGACCAATGGACTAGCGTGGGAAACGCAGGCCATTATCCATTGGTTCTGGATCCGACTATAGCTAGTATGACCGTCACCAAAGTACTAATCGATGGAGGAGCTAGGCTTAACATCATCTTCTCAGAAACTCTAAGGAAAATGGGACTACAACTCACCGGGATGATTACACCAACAAGCACACCTTTTTACGGAATAGTACCCAGCAAAGCAGCCATGCCACTCGGACAAATTACTTTACCTGTTACCTTTGGAACTCCTTCAAACTACCGAACAGAGTTTATCAAATTCGAAGTCGCCGACTTCGATTCATCATATCATGCAATCCTAGGACGTCCAGCACTGGCCAAATTCATGGCAATACCACATTATCCATACTTACTGCTTAAGATGCCAGGACCCCACGGTATCCTTTCTCTTCGAAGCGATTTAAAGTGCGCTTTTGACTGCGACGTTCAGGCGATCCAAATTGCAGCTAAAGCACAAGCTGAAAATGGAAGAAAAGAAATAGCCGCAATCGCTGTAGAAACAAGCCAAGAAGAATTAGAAATACCGGCTAAAAAACCCAGTATCATCGCACCACCAAAAGAAGCCGACGTCAAGCAAATCGACTTAGGCACAGGCGACACCTCCAAGACAGCAACTATCAGTGCTCACCTCTCGGCAAAATAGGAACTCGCGCTCACCAACTTTCTTCGGGACAACAAAGATATCTTCGCTTGGAAGCCAGCCGACATGCCAGGAGTCCCAAGAGAGTTGGCTGAGCACAGAATTGATGTTAACGAAAGCTGCAAACCTGTAAAACAACGGTTACGACAATTCTCACCTGACAAGAAGGCAGCAATTAAAAAGGAAATAACAAAACTGATGGCAGCCGGATTCATCAAGGAAATCCTTCATCCAGATTGGCTAGCCAACCCGGTCCTTGTACAGAAGAAAAACACGGACGAGTGGCGTATGTGCGTCGATTACACAGATCTCAACAAACATTGCCCAAAAGATCCGTTCGGGCTACCACGCATTGACCAGATAGTTGACTCGACAGCAGGATCTGCGTTATTATCTTTTCTCGATTGCTATTCAGGGTATCACCAGATCGCACTAAAAGAAGAAGACCAGAGCAAGACATCTTTCATCACCCCGTTTGGCGCCTACTGCTACAAGACCATGTTGTTTAGACTAAAGAACGCCGGCGCCACGTACCAAAGAGCTATCCAGACTTGCCTTGGGAATCAAATAGGTGAAAATGTGGAAGCATACGTGGATGATGTGGTGGTGAAAACAAAGAACCCAGACACTCTAATTGAAGATTTAAAGCAAACTTTCGAAAACTTGAAGAAATGGAGATGGAAATTGAACCCAAATAAATGTGTATTTGGAGTTCCCTTAGGACAACTACTCGGATTTTTGGTTAGTCAGCGCGGGATCGAAGCCAGCACCAAGCAAATTCGAGCTATAACAGAAATGGGCCCACCTAGAAGTGTCAAAGATGTGCAGAAACTAACAGGATGCATGGCGGCCCTCAACCATTTCATATCAAGACTCGGCGAAAAGGGGTTACCTTTCTTTAAACTACTAAAGAAGACAGACAAGTTCGAGTGGACAATAGAAGCCGACGAAGCTTTCAAAAAACTTAAAGAATACCTCACTTCATCGCCTATCCTGACACCTCCAAAGAAAGATGAAGATATGATGCTATATATCGCGGCAACTCCCACCGTAATCAGTACAGCAATAGTCATAGAAAGAGAAGAACAAGGGCGCGTGTATAAAGTGCAACGTCCAGTATACTACATCAGCGAAGTACTGTCAGAATCCAAAATCCGGTACCCACACGTGCAAAAACTACTCTACGCTCTACTCATTACCTCACGGAAGCTTTGCCACTATTTCGAAAGCCACAAGATTACCGTAGTGACAGATTTTCCACTCGGAGACATCCTACACAATAAAGACGCCACAGGGCGCATATCCAAATGGGCAGTTGAAATTGGAGCTCTTGATATCAATTTCACCCCACGGAAAGCAATCAAGTCTCAAGCCCTCGCCGATTTTGTGGCCGAATGGACAGAGATTCAACAGCCCTTATCAGATACAATCCTCGACCACTGGAAAATGTACTTTGACGGATCACTCAAACTAGGCGGGGCCGGTGCAGGCGTTCTCCTCATTTCTCCAGAAGGAAAACAACTCAAGTTCGTCCTTCAGATATTATGGCAAGCTACAAATAACAAAGCAGAATACGAAGCCCTCATCCACGGGCTACGAGTCGCGATTACCCTCGGAATAAAAAGATTACTCGTATACGGCGATTCAGCAGTGGTCATCAACCAAGTCAACAAAGATTGGGACTGCACCAAAGAAAACATGGGTGCTTATTGTGCTGAAATACGGAAACTTGAAAAACACTTCCAAGGATTAGAAATTTTACACGTCCTACGCGATTCTAACATTGCAGCAGATGTCCTTGCCAAGCTCGGATCAGACAGAGCAAAGGTTCCACCCGGCGTATTCATAGAAGAGCTATCAGTTCCCTCTATCAAACAACCCGGTGAAACAACACATGAAATTCAGGCTAAAGGCGTTCAGATCTTGATAATCAACACTTCATGGACCCAAGATTTCATTGACTATATCAAAGAAAATAAACTGCCAGCAGATAAAGCAGAGGCCACACAAGTTGTTCACAGAAGCAAAAACTACGTTTTAGTAGGGAATAAACTCTACAGAAGAGCAGCATCATCAGGAGTATTACTAAAATGTGTCTCATTTGAAGAAGGCAAAGAAATCCTAAATGAAATACACTCAGGTTGCTGTGGAAATCATGCCGCATCAAGGACACTGGTTGGCAAAGCATTTCGCACCAGATTCTACTGGCCAACCGCTTTAAAAGACGCCGAAGAGCTTGTCAGAAAATGCAAAGGTTGCCAAATGTTTGCAAGACAAGCCCATATACCAGCTCACAATCTTATCTATATCCCACCCGCTTGGCCTTTTTCCTGCTGCGGGCTAGATCAAGTAGGACCCCTGAAAAAAGCAAAAGGCGGCTTCGAGTACATCTTCGTAGCAATCGACAAATTCACCAAGTGGATTGAATACAAACCACTCGCGAAGTACAGCGCAACCAAAGCAGTCGAGTTCATCCAAGACATTATGCACCGCTTCGGCATGCCCAATCGAATCATCATAGATCTAGGCTCCCCCTTCACAGCTACGGAATTCAAGAGCTGGGCACAAGACTGTGGTTTTAGTATAGACTATGCGTCCATTGCACATCCAGAAGCCAACGGACAAGTAGAAAGGGCTAATGGGCTCATACTAGCCAGACTAAAACCAAGGTTATACGAAGAACTAGTGGACTATGGGTCCAAATGGATTGAAGAATTACCGAAAGTAGTATGGGGGCTACGAACTCAAATAAGCAGAGCAACAGGCCACTCACCCTTCTTCCTAGTTTACGGGTCAGAGGCCGTACTACCCGCCGACTTGATCTGGACTTCCCCAAAAATAGAACAATATGATGAAGGAGAAGCAGAACACACAAGAAGATTAGAACTCGACAGCTCAGAAGAAGTCAGAATAAACGCTACCCTCCAATCAGCCAGATACCTACAAGGCTTAAGATGGCACTACAACAAGAGTACCCAACCGCGATCACTACAAGTTGGAGACTTAGTACTAAGAAGGATACAAAAGACTGATGGACGACATAAGCTACTCAGTCCATGGGAAGGCCCGTTCATTGTCACAAAAGTCACCGGACCAGGCACATACAAGTTGATGACCGAAGATGAAAAAGAAGTCAGCAATACATGGCACATCAGCCAGCTAAGAAGATTCTACGTGTAAAAACAACTCAAGAAAAAACAGATATGCAAGCCACAAGGGACCTACAATCAATGAAAGACAATACTCTTCAACAACATATGTATTAGTTTATACTCATGATCAATAAAGATGATATTCATCCACAGCATGTCTCGTCATGAACTCCAACGAGTTGTTTCAACGAAAAAGCAAAATGGCTGAAAACATGCCTGAGCATCCCGGCCGAGAGCAAAATAGCTGAAAAGATGCTTGAGCCCGCCGATGAGGGTAGCTAAAAGCTAACACCCGAAACAAAAAGCAAAATGGCTGAAAACATGCCTGAGCATCCCGGCCGAGAGCAAAATAGCTGAAAAGATGCTTGAGCCCGCCGATGAGGGTAGCTAAAAGCTAACACCCGAAACAAAAAGCAAAATGGCTGAAAACATGCCTGAGCATCCCGGCCGAGAGCAAAATAGCTAAAAAGATGCTTGAGCCCGCCGATGAGGGTAGCCAAAAGCTAACACCCGAAACAAAAAGCAAAATGGCTGAAAACATGCCTGAGCATCCCGGCCGAGAGCAAAATAGCTGAAAAGATGCTTGAGCCCGCCGATGAGGGTAGCTAAAAGCTAACACCCGAAACAAAAAGCAAAATGGCTGAAAACATGCCTGAGCATCCCGGCCGAGAGCAAAATAGCTAAAAAGATGCTTGAGCCCGCCGATGAGGGTAGCTAAAAGCTAACACCCGAAACAAAAAGCAAAATGGCTGAAAACATGCCTGAGCATCCCGGCCGAGAGCAAAATAGCTGAAAAGATGCTTGAGCCCGCCGATGAGGGTAGCTAAAAGCTAACACCCGAAACAAAAAGCAAAATGGCTGAAAACATGCCTGAGCATTCCGGCCGAGAGCAAAATAGCTGAAAAGATGCTTGAGCCCGCCGATGAGGGTAGCCAAAAGCTAACACCCGAAACAAAAAGCAAAATGGCTGAAAACATGCCTGAGCATTCCGGCCGAGAGCAAAATAGCTGAAAAGATGCTTGAGCCCGCCGATGAGGGTAGCTAAAAGCTAACACCCGAAACAAAAAGCAAAATGGCTGAAAACATGCCTGAGCATCCCGGCCGAGAGCAAAATAGCTGAAAAGATGCTTGAGCCCGCCGATGAGGGTAGCTAAAAGCTAACACCCGAAACAAAAAGCAAAATGGCTGAAAACATGCCTGAGCATCCCGGCCGAGAGCAAAATAGCTGAAAAGATGCTTGAGCCCGCCGATGAGGGTAGCTAAAAGCTAACACCCGAAACAAAAAGCAAAATGGCTGAAAACATGCCTGACCATTCCAGCCAAGAGCAAAATAGCTAAAAAACGCTTGAGCCCGCTGAAAGCTCTAGTTTGGTTTTGGTTAATTGATGAAACCCTAAGTGCTAACCTAGTTTATCAAGATGATTATGAGATAGGTAGCACTACTCCAAGTGATGAAGCAATGGTGAAGATCATAACAATAGTGATGGCATGGTGATGGTCAAATGCTTAAACTTGGAAAAGAAGAAAGAGAAAAACAAAAGGCTCAAGGCAAAGGTATAAAATGTAGGGGCCATTTTGTTTTAGTGATCAATACACTTAGTGAGTGTGATCACTTTTAGGATAGATAGCCGTACTATTAAGAGGAGTGAAACTCGTATCGGAATGCGGTTATCAAAGTGCCACTAGATGCTCTAACTCATTGCATATGCATTTAGGAGCTAGTGGAGTGCTAACACCCTTGAAAATATTTGTGAAAAAAGGCTAACACATGTGCGCAAGGTGTTTGTAGGGTTGAGATGGGTTTGGGTCCCTCTCTCCCTCCCGCCGAGCTTGCGAGGCGGGATTCGGCGCTTTTGGGAAAATGAAATGTCTATTTTCTATTGCGCCGGATGCAAAATTCTTGGTGGTTGGCACACTTGAGAAAGGGTGAAGAAGTTAGAGTTGAAATGGAGTTGGTCGAAATGATGCTGGCGTCGGTCTACTGACCAGACGCTGGGTCACTCAGCGACCGGACGCTGAAAGGCTGCGTCCGGTCGAGCTGGCAGAGAGGTCGCCAGTTTTGGTGTTACACCGGACGCTGGACCTGAGATGCACCGGACGCTGGTTTCTACGTCCGATCAAACTGACGGGTCTGCACAGTCGTTGGGGTTGAGCACCGAATGCTGGTCTGCGTCCGGTCAAGATGGACCGGACGCGTCCGGTCGAAAAAACATGCCTCGGGGAGCTTACTGGAAACGACCGGACGCTGGGGCTTCAGCGTCCGGTCAGTTTTGACTGGAGCGTCCGGTCAACTTCGTAGCCGTTGAAATCTGACGAACAACGTTTGAAGCTACTGACGCGTGGCGTCCATCGGGCGACCGGACGCTGAGGGCCAGCGTCCGGTCAGTATGACCGGAGCGTCCGGTCAGAGCGCGTTTTTGCCCAGTGAAGGGGTATAACGGCTCTATTTGATGGGGGCTCTATTTATAGCCCCATGGCCGGCTCAAAGGATAACTCTTGCACATTTTCATTGACATAGCATCCTTGTGAGCTTAGCCAAAGTCCTCCCACTCATCTCCATCATTGATCCATCATCATTGTGAGATTGGGAGAGAATCCAAGTGCATTGCTTGAGTGATTGCATCTAGAGGCACTTGGTATTCGTGTTGCGCTGCGGATTTCGCTCGTTTCTCTTGGTGGTTGCCACCACCTAGACGGTTGGAGCAGCGGTGGAGGATCGGCACGAGTTGGTGATTGTTCGTGGCCGTCTCCGGTGATTGTAAGGGGAGTTGTATCTTCCCCGGCGGAGTGCCGAAAGGTAACTCTAGTAAATTGCTCGTGTCATTGAGTTACCTCACTTGTGGGTCGGTTCTTGCGGTGTCCAATCGTGTGGACGAGGTTTGTGAAACACCTCTTAGCCGCCGAACCACCAAGTGTTGGTCGACACAACGGGGACGTAGCGTGTTGGCAAGCACGTGAACCTCGGGAGAAAATCGATTGTTTCTCTTCTTTGGCATTCTCCCGGTGATTGGCTATATATATTCATCTTGTGATTGGTTCATCCCCTACACGTCGGTATAATCACTCTACTCACTCATTTACATTCTTGCAAACTAGTTGATACAAGCTCTTTAGTGTAATTAGAATTGAGAGCTTGCTTTATTATTTACATTCATCTAGTTGAGCTCTTTAGAGTAGCAAGGTTGAGAGCTCTTAGTGAGTAATTACATAGCAAGTTTGTGTGCCTAAGTATTCATTGCAACTAGAATTGTTGGATAGGTGGCTTGCAACCCTTGTAGAGCTAGAGCAAGTTTGCATTACGCTATTTGTCATACTAATCAAATTGCTCTAGTTGATTTGTAGATTCTTAAATAGGCTATTCACCCCCCTCTAGCCATATTAGGACCTTTCAAGTGGTATCAAAGCCGTGGTCACCGTTTGATTGAAGGCTTAACAACCTTGGTGTCAAATTATGGCTCAAGTTGTGTTCAACCATGTGGGGGGCAAACCACCATTCTTTGATGGCACAAGCTATGATTATTGGAAGAGAAAGATAAGTGTGTATCTTGGTTCAATCAATGATCAAGTATGGGATGTAACCGAGAATGATTATGCTATCATTAATCCCGACAATCCCACCAACCAAGATAAGTCTAACAAGCAATGCAATACAATGGCTCTCAACACCCTATACAATGCCCTTGATCCAAAGGTGTTTGAGCAAATCAAGGATTGTGAAAGAGCAAATGAAGTGTGGAGGAGATTGGAGGAAACCTATGAGGGCACACCGGAGGTGAAGAGTGCCAAGTTATATATTCTCAAGGACAAGTTGATAGGTTTCAAGATGAAAGATGATGAGAGCATACCGGAGATGTTCCATCGCTTGCAAGTCATTGTCAATGATTTGAAGGCTTGGGAGAAAAGATCAAGAATGATGATGTCTCTCATCGGTTCTTGATGAGTCTACCTCCAAGGTTTGAAATGTTAAGAATGCTAATCATAAGAGGAGGATTAAAGGAGATCACCCCCAACCAAGTACTAGGTGAAGTCATGACACAAGAGACATACCGTGTGGAAAGGGAGGGGGATGACAAGGAGGACAAGAAGGAAGATGAGGACAAGAAGAAGAAGAGTGTAGCATTCAAGGCTAGCTCATCATCATACAAGAACAAGGGCAAATCAAAGAAAGAGTCAAGTGATGATGAGGATCTTAGTGATATTGATGATGAAGCTATGGCTCTCTTTGTGCGCAAGATGGGCAAGTTCATGAAGAAGAAAGGCTATGGTGCAAGAAAAAGAAGAGATCATACCAAGAGCAAAGAATATGTGAGAAGATGCTATAATTGCAAGAGTCCCGATCATGTGGTAGCCAATTGTCCTTACAATAGTGACAATGATGAAGATGAGAAGAACAAACACAAGAAGGACAAGAAAGAAAAGAAGGAGAAGAGGGAGAAGAGGATGACCTTTCAAAAGAAGAAGAAAGGTGGAGGCTATGTAGTCACTTGGGATAGTGATGGCTCATCGGATAGTGATGACTCTAGTGATGATGGCAAGAAATCAATCAAGAAAGCATTAGCAAGCATCGCCATCAACGACAAGCCCTCCATCTTCGACACTCCATCAACATGCCTCATGGCTAAGCCTACTAAGGTAAAATATGATGAGAGTGATGATGATGAAAGTGATTCTTGTAGGAGTGATGATGAAGATGAGGAGTACTCCAAGGAGGAGCTCATGGACATGTGTGAGCAAGTGCACGCTTGCAATGAGATGAAGAGAAAGGAGTGCAAAGAATTGCGTAAGAGAGTAAAATTTCTTGAGCAATCCTTTGATGAGCTCAATGCCACTCATGAGGGGCTAATGGATGCCCATGAGAAGCTTGGCAAAGCTCACTCAAAGCTTGAAAAAGCTCATTCCTCTCTCATTGAGCAAGTCAAGAAGGAGGAAGCCAAGGAGGAGCAAGTGATAGTTACATGTGATGTGGGACTAACATGTGATCTTATTAATGAATCTACTTATAAGCCTATTGCTATTGCTCCCACTAACACTTCTTGTAGCACTACCACTACCACTCCACCTATGAATGATACATCACTAATGGTGGAAAATGAAACCCTCAAGAAGGAGGTGAATGAGCTCACTCGTAAAGGAGGTGAAAACTTACCTGGAGCTTTTCACCAAAAGAAGTCGCGAGGGTCGACAAGCTCCCCCAGGCTGCGGTCAGCTTCGATAACCGATGAGTGGCATCGAACTGTTGCACCACGTCATCGGATAGGGAGGGGCCGCCGGAGGCAAAAGAAGGGGAAAGAGAAGCCGGCTGGGGCAAAGGAGGAGCGACCAGAGCAACCTCCAGGGAAGCCGGAGCCAAACCCCCAGAAGAACCCGGCGCGACGGCCACAGTTACCTCCAGAGCGACCAAGTCCGCGACTCCACCAGGTAGCTCTGAAGCCCCCGCCGCGACTTCATCAACAGAATGTTGTGAGTCTCGAGGCTCAGAACTCGTTGGCACGGCGGGAGGCAGAGAAGAAGTCGATGAAGAAATTAGAGAAGACGAAACACTGAAAAGTGATAAAAGGAAGCACCAATAAGAACCAGAGGAAGGAAGATAAAAGCCAAAAAGATAAAGCAAGAATCTACTCACCCGACTACTTTTTCTTTGCGAAGCCAAGAGAAGGCCTCGTAGGGGGGACCACGACGGCGAAGACGTCCCCGCCACCCAGCGACGGGAGCGGGACAGCCGACAACGGAGCCGCGGAAGAAGCCGGAGCTGGAGCCGTGGAAGAACTCCGCACCGGAGGAGCAGTACAGCTCGGGGCAGAGGCTACCAAAGGACTCGACCCCGGAGCTTCAGAAGAAGTCGGCGCGAGAGCCTCGGAAGAACTCACACCCGACCTCCGATTACTTCAAAAAAGTTCAAGACTAAAATTAAAAACAAAGAGGAAAAATTCAATGCGACAAGAATATGAAAAACAACTCACCGCCGCATGATGAGGGGAACTTCATCATCCTCTTCTTCCTCAGCCAGCGAAACCAGAGCACCTGCTGAAAAAGAGATGAAAAGTACTCGGTTCAAGAGAGAAACATGAAAATAAAAGAACAAAGAGTACTAAATGTGCTCACCTAAGAGCATGCTAGCAACAACTGGAGTACCTGAGGGAGTACTTGGTTTGCGAGGCTTCTTGGAGACAGGCAAGCCAGATAAAGACCCGTCCATTCGCCCCCTCTTCGGGACACTGTGAGGACCGCGAGGGACTAGACGAGGAACATACTCTTCATATACATCAACAAATCTGAAAGAAACCCCAGGAAGGGCTGTAAAAGTTTGAGACTTACTAATTGCAGAAGTACCAGCTAGATGATCCCTAGTCTCCGCCACAGCAGGGAGAACATCAAGGGGGATCGGATCAACAAAGTTCCGCCCAAGCTCCTGCGAAAAAAGACAAAACACCAAGACAAGGAAAAGCTAAGCAAGAATGGACACAGCAAGAGTACATAAAGAACTCAAATAAAAAAAAAGAGATAGACAACTCACAGCTGGGGGCGGGTTGTTGGCCGAGTACTCAGAGACGGCAGGAGGAATGACGCTCACTCCTTTCAGCATCTTCTGGAGATGCTCGAGTACCTCCTCACCGGTCAGCTCAAGAGCTGGGACCATGCGTGAAGGATCCTCGGCCCCAGAATACTCAAAGCCGAGATGTTCCCGCTCTTTCAAGGGCTGAACCCGGCGACGAAGAAAACTTGAGACAATACCAAAGCCGATCAATCCCTGCTATTTCAACGTGCTAATCCTATCAAGGAGTGGCTGGATCGCTTGAATCTCAGTAGGAGACTCAAGCTTCTTGTCCCACCGGTCATTCGCCACAGGACCGGATCCGGAGTGAACAACAAGAGAAGGGATCAAATTGGCAGTGTAAAACCACTCGGCACGCCAATCCTTGACAGAATCGACCAGGTCATAATCAAAAAACTTGATTTTGAGACCCTGACGAAACTGAATCCCGCAACCGCCGAGGGCACTGGTTTCCTCGCGGCGGGGTTGAGGTTTCAGGTGAAAGAAAAAGCGAAAAAGAGATAGAGAAGGAGGGATCCCAAGGAAGGCTTCGCAAAGGTGAACAAAAACAGAAAGATGGAGAACGGCATTGGGGGTTAGATGGTTCAGACTAACCCCGAAATACCCAAGAAACTAATGAAGGAAGACGGAAGCAGGAAGACAAAGTCCAGCGCGGACAAAAGAAACAAAAAGGACAATCTCACCAGGACCCGGGGCCGAAACCCGATGCTCGCCCGGAACTCTCCATTCAGCGATGACTTTGCTTTGGATCAAGCCATCACTAACGAGCTCGCGCAGCTGGTCTTCGCTGGTTGTTGGAGCCGGCCAAACCTTCTGAGCTGCCCTCATGGCCACGAACTCCTGGTTTTCAATCAAAGACAGGGATGACTCCTCGTCCACGAAGGTCGCCTGAGATTTGCTTACAGTCTTCTTCTTTCCCATGAACTGGCGGAAGCAACAAAGGCGCTAAGGAGGATGAAGCTAGAATGATGGTGCTCGGGCGATGACGACAATGACGGCGGCGGGTTTCTGAGAGCTAGGGTTTAAAGGCAAGAGCTGGGCGACAAGGGAAAGGAAGATAAAGGTCTTTAAATAGATTTCTCAGTGATACAAACGGCCCATAAGGCCCGTTAAAGCACAGCGTGGGAACGCAATGGTCCATTTACCGACGCAGCTAAAATGACGGAGGGCACGAATCCACACAACGGTACAAACCAACGGGCAGATTTCAGACTTATCCGCGCAGCACCACAACAGGGTTACCAGATAGCCACAAGAACAACTCGTTGAACCAAGAAGAAAAAAAGGGCTACCTCACGAGGAACAAAAGAACCCGGTTATGTAAGAAAGAACTCGGTAGTCTCATGAACGACAGGGATCACAACAGAAAAGTCAAAGACAACTCAGAAGACAAGATTTGTTACATTACAAGTGACTTCAAAAATAGAAGATTACAAATCATACAAGACCCAACGAACTCGGCACCACGAAAAGCAAAGTAGCAAAGAGGAACACGGACACGACTAGGCTCTGGAATGACTACGTGTCCCAAATTGCTACTCGGAAGGACAGACCGCCATCAGATACACTGTTTTCTTCAAAGGACGAACGCAGTGCATCCAAGGCGGAAATCGGCAGCACGGCAGGGCAACATGGAGCAGAGAAGGCCGGCGGGCATCTGTCTACCCAAGACCGATGTGATGCTGGATATGGTGTTGATCTGCACCGGACGGTCTCAAGACAGGCGACGAGGATCAACCCAGAACTGCCGGATGAAGGAACGAAGCCCACATCACAAGACTTCCTCCAACTACCACCACATACATCCTGGCACAATGCTGTCGCGGGATTAGCCTACCTCTAATCCCTATCACAAGACTTCCTCCAGCTACGACAAAACACACAAAAACTACAAAACATGCCCGGGGGCTGCTCTACTTCACAAACTACCATGTTCATGACCACCAAGGCTTCAACAAAGTATCCAATGAATGAAAACAAGCACTCCGGGACAGTATTTATAGACCAAAGGATCGGCGCACATGGACTAGGAGTACCAACGAAATAAGCCTAACAAAGGACACAGTGAAAAGACAGGACACAATAATGGACGACTCAGGCGAGAAGAGGCAGTACTCGAAGACGGGCATATTCGGAAGAATATACCAGCACAGTACAACCCGTGAACAAAAGGCATTTACACTCAACCACCACCATACAACTACATCTGACAACAGCAGACTATCAAAGAATACGCCAAGACCTCGCATCCGAGTTCTTCCCGAACAAAACAACACGGATATACGCTCGGGGCCTCGGCCAACATCATAGCTTAATCAACACTAAGCTAGGGAGCTTGGCCTTTCATTTCAACTACCCCCCGGAGGCTCGGAACCAAAGACAAAGGACCAAGAATACAAGAAGCTCAAGACTACAACGACGACAACACTTCTTTTCTAAAAGAGAAGAACTCGGAGAAAGCAGGATACATAGCCACAGAATTTTTTGAAGACAAGAATCAAGACCCTCCAACTTTTTGTTCCAAATAGCAAGAGGCTCGGGGGCTACACTCAGTGAGTGCACTTTTTCTTCGAAAAAGCGCACGTCACCAAAAGACTTCCTCAACGCAGATCACTTCAAGACACTACGACAAAAAGAACCCGGAACGAGCCATATTCGAGTTCTTTTTTCATAAAACTTCAACGAACAATCAGAGCAACTTCAAGACAAGATCCTCTAGCTCCTTGTTCCAAATAGCGAGAGGCTCGGGGGCTACAACCAGGTGGATGTACTTTTTCTTCAAAAAGCACTCACCACTCGAAGATCCCAAGAAGCGCTACAAGGTTTCACTCCAGAAAGTACTCGGATGACATTTTGTTCCTACTCAACAAGACTTGAAGAAGCAAAGCGAGACTTTCGGAGCTCAACCATGAAGTGCTCGGGGGCTTGTCGATGCGGGACCCACAGGATACCTCGCAAGGGAGAGAGAATATCTAGTCTAACTAGGATTCTCCCCATGTAATCTTAGTAGTATAGCTATTAAGTAATCCTACTAGGAAATCTCATTATAAACGGACTAGGACTCTGGCCTCCTGACTATATAAAGGAGGGCAGGACTCCTGGGATAAGGGACACGACCATTGTACAACACAACACTTGACAATCAATCCAACGCAAAGGCTAACGCCGACTGGACGTAAGGTTATTACTCGATCTACGATCGAGGGCCTGAACCAGGATAAATCGACTGTGTCTTGCGTTAACCATCGAGTTCGGCATACGCCGAAGCCCGAACATACTGCCCCGGGTACCCCCGTGGCAGGCTATCGGTGGTAAAACATCGACAGATTGGTTCTAGAACGTTAGGTCTTGCTGTATATCCAATGTTTTGGGTTGATCGTTGGATTCAACATGAGGACTGCACTTTGGTTTTGATGTTCAACAAAACTCACCACTAGGGATGAGTTGCTCGATATATAGAAGAATTTGGATAGAATATTGTTTTTTTTTTGGCTTTTGCTCTGGTACTCCTTTTTAAAAAAAAAACGCACGCATCTTGAAGCAGCTCAGCTCATTAATTAAACATTTTCGTAATCATTTTTCACATGTGGGTCTCGCATGTTCTCGGCCCACCAAGCCCAGACCCAAGACGAACTCATGTCTACTCGATCCCCCTTCCTTCGGATTCCGTTCAGCGGTTCATCGATCTCTTATATTTCCGTGTGAGAGAGGCTTGGAGGATTCTTTTTCTCGTGTGCTCGCAGCCAGCAACACCTCCATTCGCTTCCTCGGCAGCGGATGCCGTTCGATTCCCGGAGAGGAGGTCCGGCGGCGGCGCTGTTCTATCTCGCGTGAGCACGTCCGCGCGACTGCGCCGCTTTGTGATGGACGTCGGCTGCCGGCTACTACTCGTGTGTGAGGCCGGCCACCGCGACGGCGGCCATGGATGCCGCTGCTGGCGCTACCGACGAAGCAGCGCATCAAGGTGCATGTCGAAATATATGCAAGCAGTGAGTAGGAACAGAATCCGAACAAAGCATATTGACGATCGAGAGGGATGAGTTCGACTTTGGTTCAAGCTAGGCACGGGCTGGATAGGACGCTCCGGGCCCAAGCCCATGCGTGACACAAGTGAAAAATAATTAAGAAATATTTAATTCAATATTTAGGCTGCATCGAGATGCGTGTGATTTTTTGAAAAAAAAAAGTACCGGAGCAGATCTCTTTTTATTTTAGATTTTTACGTGCAAACTTGGGCACGTACTATGTCGAATTAATATAACCCTATTCCCCTCGAAGAAAAAGTAGATTATACATGTGTGATCTAGCAGTGGAGCAAATCAATACTCTTATACTCACGAAGAGATGGATCCTATTGTTTCAAAAAAAAAAAGGAGAGATGGATCCTAGGATTCTACAGCACTTGCCCGGCCCGCATGTGCCTCGCAACTCACACGAGCACGGCGCACATCACCACATGCTACACCATTAGGTGAGACGGGCGAGGAGTTCCCATCATCTGCGGACAGAAGAAGCTTCGGCTAAATGTCTAAGCTTCGTTAGCGGCGGAGCCCTTCCTAGGAAGACTATTTGCTTGGTGGCTTGTGCCTTGTGCCCGAGTGTGCTCGCAAAACGCCGGTAGTGCTGGCGTGCCGCGTGTTTGCCCAGTGGCCAGTTTGTGTGTGCCAGAATGATGGCCGCTTTCGGACGGGACGACGGCCGGCGCCGAGGAGTCAAGCACGAAACGCAGCTGCTTTTTTGCGGCAAAAGGACCCTGCTCCGAATATATGTGTACTTCCTGTCCGGCCACGGGAACATGTCACCCTTTCTTTTGCCAGATTGCATTGGTTTCGTGTCGGCAGACATGCATGCGAGCGCGAATAGGATTCCTTTTCCTCACAAGTTCTCACTTGGAATCAACAAAATCGTCTTTCTTTTTTATGAGCTGTTTATAAGCAGCAGGTCCCATTTGTTTTTAGACGGATGAAGTATACTGCATCAACTAAGGATGCATCCATATCCATATACAACTATTAAACTCTACAAACATCCAGCTAAAGTGGCCTGCATAAATAGCTTTTTACATTCATTTATTTTTTACTTTATTTTAAATAGTTTTGTTTATTTGTTTGGCTAAGATTGTCCTCTCTACGCTAACAGCCACTGGTTGATCCATCATGGCACCAACACGCATTCATACCCTACCCCGTGCCTTCCCAACTAAGTTGTGGAACATTTGATGCGGATTCCGGTAACATATACTTCCTCCGGTCTATTTTATCTGGCGTACATGCATATCAAGATTCAAACTTTAAAAACTTTGATCAATAATTAAGCTAATAAATTTTAACAATTATAATATAAACTTTATATGATTAGATTTGTAAGGAATTATACTATCCAATGATTATAAGTTTATAAGCATAAATAATATAATATGAAGCAAATGAATGGTTAAAGTGTAATCTAGGAGACCGTGTCATTCTAACTCGCGCCAGATAAAATGGATCGGATGGAGTATATTGGTAAGAGTTTGATCATCCAAGGTCGCACTCGACTGAGACAAGCAACGAAGGGGGTCTACACAGCGAGGCCAACAGGGGTTGGCGAGGCCAATTTAACGCATGTTCTTTGTCCGAAAGACCTACGGACACCTCCTTGAAAAAAACCATAGGGAGAATAACAACAAGGTTGTCCTATGGTCAGTAGGGCCACCTAGAATATGCCGACAAATCCCGTCTAGAGGTGCGCTAGAAAACAATGGGATGGAAAAGCTTAAGGGTGAAGAAGAGGGTAAAGTATATTGATTTTTAATCGATTGTGTGCATATCGACCGTGATTCTCGCATATATAATATAGATGGGTGGTCTTATCCCAATAAGAAACTTATTCCACACGCAATCTATAAGTTTCTCACGAAATCGGATGAGTTCCCATCAAATTGGATTCGTAAATAGCCAGAGCCGCCTCAGGGCGGTTTCTCCAGCCTCGACCAACCACCCATCGAAAATCGCCTTGCCAGAGCCACCTCAGGCCGATTTCTCTAGCCTCGACCAACCACCCATCTAAAATTGGCCTAGGCTGGTTTTGCCAGACCTCGTACGGTCATAGCCCAAACCCCTAGGTTGATTTTTCCTGATTCAACCCAAAATCACCAATTTAAATCCAATTTGATCCAAATTTATGCAGACCTCTCTATTACGCTGATTAGGCGGGGTTCCCGGACACCAGGCGCTCAACGTCGAGCTTTTGCGTGTTCCTGGGAGATGCGCTGGTCTCCTGGTCCTCCAAGCCACAGCCCACGGTCCCCCGTTCAAGCGTGGAGGCCGAATATCGCGTCGTCGCCAACCCTGCTGCTGAGTCTATCTGGCTTCGTCAGCTTCTTAGTGAACTCAATTGTGGCATCACCAAGGCCATCGTCACCTAACATGACAAGGTCTCTGTTGTATATATGTCGGCGAACCCGATGCACCACAAAAGGACTAAGCACATCGGGCTGGACATCCACTTCATCCGAGCGGCAGGGTGATCTCTGCATTGTTCAAACGCATACTGGCGAGCAATATGCCGCTGTGATGACCAAGGGCCTGCCGACTTCAACATTCCAGGCTGTCCGCTTCGGTCTGTGTGCCGTTCCGACGACGTTGTGAGCCTCTACAGGTTTGACTGTGTTAGTTAGATGTCGCGTGTGATGGTCACGACATCGCCGACGACCCCGTTCGCGCGCTCCTAGTGCACACGGCTGTAACATGTATTTAAACTCTTCAGAGATGCAATACAACACTGTTCGTCAAATTCCTCTCTTCTACGATGCTAATTGTTTGTCTAGGGAATTTTCTCAAAAGAAGATGGAGACCTGCCCTAAAACACCGAAGCTGGTAACGAAGTCCATCATTGAGCACTCAAAGCTTGACCACCCAATCAGAAATCCGGCATCGACAGTCGACACGGCGGGGCAGGCCGCAGCGAGGCCGCGGCGCGACACACGAGCGGCGCGTGCGGCGTCGGGCCCCCGCCAGTGAGAGCCCCCGCGCGCGCACTCTGGGACTGGGAGACAGGGAGAGCCTTTCTTCCTTGCGGTTTTCGGTCGGCGTGCACGCCATGTGCTCGCACTCGCAGGCTCGCAGCGTCCGTTCCACGACCGCGGCGGCTGGTGGGCTGGTGGCGCCTCGCCTTTTTTTCGTTGGAACGGAGGCCACGTAGAATGGTTGAACTAACCACCGATCGACAACGTCCATTTGATTCTGTCACGACGGACCCAGTAGCTACAGCCTACTGCCACTAGCCGACTATACTACACCTACTAGGCTGCTACTCCTACTGGTACTGTACATGTCAGTAGAGCAGAAGCACCAAATCAGAATGTCTCATGTAGGAGTACTATGAATGTCGATCCTGTAGGCTGTCTCTCATAGTAATAGGAGCAGTGTGCCGTGAAAAGAACAGAAAAAGTTAGAACCTCCCGATGCATTATACACGTCTTCCCAAAATAATTGCACCTCTGGTTGGTTGAAAATCAAATCTTTAAATTTAACCAAATAATTATAAAAATAGTTATGTTTTTTTATGTGTAATAAATATCGGTATCATTAACCAAATAGTATATTTTTATAATAAATGTATTCAAAGATATGAATTTAAAAATATTTGAACCCTTACAAGCGAGATGTAGGAGTATGTTTATGCCTGTTTGGAATACGGGAACTTTTATTTTTCTGTCCGTGTTTTTCCCGTGAAATTAAAATAATTCTTATAAAATTTCTTATAAATTCTGTCAAAATTCATGCATTTCAAACTAACCATTGTATTGGAATTTGTATACTAGTAGTAATCCAAGCGCATATGATCAATCTTTCCGTCTGCTCTGCCTGCATCTCCTGCTGCTTGTGAGTTGTGACATGCCCTGCTGCCGACCGGCTTTCAGTTCCTCGTTGCCTGCGAAGATGCAAAGCCCTCGTCGCTGTCATCTCAGGCATCCTGCACGATAACCTCGCCTGTCGTGTTGCGTTCCGACCCCTCTACTTCAGTCTTCAGTTTTTTTTTTCTTGCCAAAATACTACAAGCCGCTCGCACCGTCGCACGGACTACACAGTCAGGAGGTGTATAGTATGGGCTGTGGCAGTCGGTACCGGACTACCCAATAGCCGGGGCCTCTACAATCCACCGTAAGCTGCGGCCTCGTCCAGTACCTTCCGCGAGATCCAGTAACCCAGCCCATCCGAGCGCACCGCACAAAAAGAAAAGGCGAGGCCTATCTCTACGCTCTCTCCCTCCTTTACCCCGATGGCCCGGCCCAATAGCACAATATTTCTCCTCTGCCGCGCCGCGCCCGCGCATCGCTCTCCTCCGGCTGCTCCCGTCGGCCGGCTTCTGCTTCTCCCTCCCGATCTCCCGATCCAAAATCCCTTCTCCCTGCCTCCCGAGCCCAGCGCGAGACCTGCCCCGCCCCCGAGTCCCCGAGGCCGCGGCATTCGACCGTGAGGCGGACGGCGCCACGGCGGACTCCACGACCGCGAGCGCCGCCGCCCCCGAGCGCCGAGGCCGAGCCGCCCGAGCGCCGGCACCCCGCCGGCCGCCGCCCCGCCTGGGCCTGGCGCTGGTCGCCGTCGCCGAGCCTCTGTGGCACCCCCACTGCGGCGCTGCGCCGCGCCCCGCGTGACTGAGCTGCTGAGGTACTGACCGAGCAGGCTGCGCGCCGCCGGGTGCGCCAAGCTGCAGAGCAGCGCGCCAGCTCCCCTGGACCGGTGAGTGTTCTTTTGAAGTTCTGAGCTCTCCCAAATCGTATACCCTAGGGTCTGGACAGTGAGCACTGGACTGTAAATTTGGGCTTAGGGACTGTGTATATGGGAAATTGGTGTGTGATTCATTATTATTGGTTAACGATTTGTTCTTGCGAATAATACGGGAAATTGGTGTGTGATTCATTATTATTGGTTAAGGATTTGTTCTTGCGAATGAAATTGGAGCTAGAATCACCGATTTGATTTTAGATCTCAAACATAAAGGCGAAGAGAAGTGGTACTACTGGTTTTCAGCTCAATTCTATGAATGTGTGCTCAATCATGTGCTATATCTGCTATATATTATACATTTACTAGTGGTACTACAAATTTTTTTGCTCAATTCTATGAATGTGTGCTCAATTATGTGTTATATATCTGCTATATATTTTACATTTACTCTTATGTTATAATACATGCTAAATATTAGGCTTTAGACTCTATATATAAAAAAAATCCAAACAGCCCTTCACATTTTGAATTCCCAACTTCAAAATCCTAGGCCCGCCCTAGACACAAATCATCTGCCACTATGGTGGTGGCGGTGTCCATGCCGAGCCAAGCACAGGCTGTGCTTCGGGGCCAGCTCTGCGACCCAGCCTTCGTCCACTCTGCCCTCAGGTCCTCCTCGGACACCAATTACAGGTGAGCCGAATCGGTACCCATTCCGCCTGCATGGCTTGCTGGAAACATTTTGCTAATCTGCCTCCTTTTGTGCTGGGCAGCAAGCTGAAGTACCTTGTCGCCAGCTCCTTCTCAGAGGCCTGCAATAACTCTGTCCTCCTCCTCGGTCCCCGTGGGTGTGGAAAAGCAGCGGTGAGGTCCCTCAACTGGTTCCGTATCCTTTACTGCTTGCTGCAGCGCAGCCATGCTGTTTGATGAAATATGCATATTGGCAATTGCACATTTGCACTCTGCAGTGCAGTGTGGAACTGTAGTTTACTTTCCGTTTGAGAGTTCATGTTTTTGCAGGTGGTGGACATGGTTCTTGACGATCTGAAGAAGGAGCACCCTGATGCGATTTCTGTGGTATGTGTCGGTGGTTTTGGACCACCAGCGAGTAAATTTGTATTTGCGCGTCTGGCTCGGATGGTGTGCTCGGAGGACACAAGGGTTTATACTGGTTCGGGCGGAACGTCCCTACGTCCAGTTCGCTGCTGCTCGTGTTACTGGCACTTGGTTTGCAGTAGGGGTTACAAACAGGCGAGAGAGGGAGAAGATCCCAAGTCTCTGGTGGAAGGAGTGAATGGGTGCTGAGAGCTCGCTTGTCGCTCAGCCGTGTGCTCGTGTTGTGCTCTTGTGTCAAGGTCTCTCTTCTTTCATGGGGCGTCCTGCTTCCCCTTTTATAGGTGAAGGGAAAGCGCGGGTTACAGAGGAGAAAAAGGAGAAGAACGAGAGAGAAGGCTTCCAGGGTTGCTGGGTCCTTCTCTTTCATGCGGGACCCGCGTCCTTGGGGTCGGGTGAGACGGAGCCCGCGTCCAGGGGGTCGGGCGAGACGGAGCCCGCGGCCTCATGGTCGGGTGAGAAGGAGCCCGCGGCCTTGGGGTCGGGCAAGACCTTTTAATACATCTCGAGCCATCCGGAGAAGTCAGCGTGGGCGCTAATTTCCTTACTTTGGGTATCCCTAATATCGATACCCGACATAGCCCCCGAGCCTGCGGAGGAGTAGAATACTCCTTTGGAGGCTTTTTTCGGACAGGAGGACTCTGAGGGCCTTGGCCTTCTTTTTTTAGCCCGCGACGTGTCCTGGTAGGACGACGATTCCCTTTTGTCGTGATCGGTCTTCTTGGAGGCATGTAACCGTAGGATTTGGGAGATTGGAAAGATTTTTTTTGATTCCGGTCCCCTAGGATCCAATCGGTCCGCTGTCGTACTGGTGACCGACTCCAGACTCTTGGCGGCCAATCCATATAGTTCTTGGGTCCGTTTGGCCGGTCCCAAGGGCTCGTTGCCTTTCTTCGAGGAAAAACCATAGACTGAGAACCGACCAAGACTCGAACGTGGGCCGGGATGCCCGCGGCGCTCGTGCGCCCGGGTACTGGCCGCTAGTGGGCCCATCCATTTCCACCCCTCGCTCTAAGGGTGCCCCGGAGCAGCTATGAACCCGTCGGCAGGCCAGCCTTCGAACTCCTGGTCCTGAATGGGCTGTAGGAGCGTTTTCAGCTCTGTATTCCTCCTTACCTACGACGGTTCTTGGCCCATCGATCGGGCGAACCGTCATCCGGCATGTCCTTTCGAGGGCGCGGCAAGAGATAGCGTGCGCACGATCTTCGGAGGGAGGTGGCGTGACGCGGCGCAGCGGGCGCGTGAACCTAGGCGGACGGTTCGCCTTCTCGCCCCGCTCCGTCCTATAAATAGCGGTCTCCCCCTGCACGTTTCTGCACACCAAAACTACAACCTTACCTTCTTCGTTTCTCCGCCGCCGCCGTTCGTTTCTGCCGTGCTTGCTAATTCGCCGCCGGAGCCCTAGATCTGTAGCTTCCGCTTCTCCTCCGCCACCTTTGCTTCTCCGCAGCCGCCTCCATCCTCCAGGGCCTCGTCAAGCGTGGTCATCTCCGCGGGAGGACCGATGCGGCGGAGGGGCTTGTGCCCGGCCATGAGGATGCGCTGGCGCCGCACGACGGCTACGCCATCTCCTTCGCGCTTTTCCACGAGCGCGGACTCGCGATGCCTCCCCACCCGTTCTTTCGGGGTCTACTGCGCCACTACTAGATCGAGCTGCAGCACTTGAACCCCAACGGGATCCAGCACATCGCGGCCTTCATCGCGATGTGCGAAGGGTGCCTGGGGATCGAGCCCCGCTTCGAGCTTTGGAGATATTTCTTCTCCATCTCCTTGATCAAGAAGGAGAGAGGCCGGGAGACCCCGGTGCCGATGGGATGCGCGGGCATCCACCTCCGGGGGCTGCGGGCGGCCGAGTACATGCCCTGCCAGCTCTCCAGATCCAACAAGGGGTGGCACTTGCATTGGTTCTACCTGAAGAACGACCCTGCCGCTCCCTTGCCGGTCTTTTCCGGGCGCCTAATCGAAGAGGTACCACCGTCATGGCCGTGGGGGCCACCCGTCAAGGAGAAGAGGATGCGCGACCTCCTCGAGGCCATCGCGTTTCAGAAGACCCACGGCCTCCGCGGGGCCGGCGTCATCGGGGGTGATCACGCGAGGAGGGTGGCGCCGCTGATGGCGCGCGTCCTCCCGCTGTACGGGATGACGCTCGGCGCGCAGCTCGTCTGGACGACGCTCGCCCAGGGGCTGCTTCGTGACAGCGAGGTCGCGCAACGCATCAAGGATGAGATATTCCAGGGAGAGCGGTTCTCCTCCGGCAAGCTACGTCTTGACGTTGGCGAACGAGAAGGTGAGGCGGCGTAGGTCCTCCCGGGACGGTTGGGGCCCCAGAAAGGCGCCGAGCTGGCGCTCTAGCCTCCCGTAATCGAAGCCAAGGAGCTGATCGCTCCCGGGGGCGCGGGCCTCCGGTGCGTGCAGCTGCAACTCCTCAAGCGCCTCATTGATCCCGTCGAGGCCGACGGAGTGGAGAGGCTAGACAGCGGCGGGAACCTGCGCCAACTCTCCCTCCATCGTAACGATGAAGTACAGGTTCCCGAAGCGCACGTGCTCGCCCGGGACCTAGCTGACGCCGTGACTAGCCATCCGAGGCCAGATGTGGACGTCGAGACGCACAAAAAGCCCCTACCTGGCGCGCCAACTGTCGGTGTTTTTGGACCACTGGCGAGTAAATTTGTATTTGCGCGTCTGGCTCGGATGATGTGCTCGGAGGACAGAAGGGTTTATGTTGGCTCGGGCGGAACATCCTTACTTCCTGTTCGCTGCTGCTCGTGTTACCGGCACTTGATTTGCAGTAGGGGTTACAAACAGGCGAGAGAGTTAGAGGAGTGAACGGGTGCTGAGAGCTCGCTTGCCGCTTAGCCGTGTGCTCGTGTCGTGCTCTAGTGTCAAGATCTCTCTCCTTTCATGGGGCGCTCTGCTTCCCCTTTTATAGGCGAAGGGAAAGCGCAGGTTACAGAGTAGGAAAATGAGAAGAACGAGAGAGAAGAAGGCTTCCAGCGTTGCCGGGACCTTCTTCTCCTTTATGCGGGTCCCGCCGATTCTGTAGATGTCAACAGGGATGGCTCTATGTCGCGGCCCTGTTCGTCACTGGCGTCATGCGCAGGCGTCATCTGCCGGTCATGGTGTTCCACTCCGTCCCGGCCGACGTCGTGGTGAACTGACGCTCCTGTCAGCGTCCGTACGAGGATTAGGCAGAATAGCACCGGCACGCCTGACACTGTTCTTGATATGAATCTCCAGGTATGGCCCGTCATGACCACGGGTTACATTGAGGCGTGCCAGCCTCTTCCCTGGCGTTAGAGTTTTGACCCAGGTCCATACACTTGGACCTGGAGTGGTTGGCGACGGTATGGGTCCCCGTCGGACAAGGCGGAACCCGCGTCCTCGAGGCGGGCGAGACGGAGACCGCGGCCTTGGGCGAGACAGAACCCGTGTCCTTGGGGTCGGGCGAGACGTAGCTCGCGGCCTCGAGGTCGGACGAGACGAGCCCGCGGCGTTGGGGTCGGGCGAGACGGAGCCTGCACCCAAGGGGTCGGCCGAGACGGAGCCCGCGGCCTTGGGCGAGACGAAACCCGTGTCCTTAGGGTCGGGCGAGACGGAGCCCGCGGCCTTGGGGTCGGGCGAGACCTTTTAATACGTCTCGAGCCATCCGGGGAAGTCAGCGTGGGCGCTAACTTCCTTGCTTTGGGCATCCCTAATATCGATACCCGACAGTATGGGTGCGATGCAGCATTCAGTTCAGTTCAAGTATCACTAGAATATGTGCCCATTGATTATGCAAATGACAAATGATGACTCACTTAAACCTCACAGACAAACTTCTGTCGCGAAAGTAGTATCATGTGTTACTGAGTGATGTAGTGTTCGCACTGGGCTAGAACAGCTTGTTGTGCATAAGTGAAGACTAGTTCCCCTCATGTCAGTGACGACATTTCAATTTTTCATGCTATTAGAAAGACCACTTTGATCAAGGTTTTAGGGAAAGAAGAGACTAGGAATGGTCGAAGACAGAATGCCCTTCGGTACAAAGTGTGGTTCTTAAGCATCATAATCAAATGCATTATTACCAGAATTATAAAAAAGTTGGTGTGTCCTATTATTATTTGGTACTCCTGTGGGGACTTTGTTATTTGCACTGTGGATAATCGCGGGACACCTTTTCAGATCAGACTAAATGGGATGCTACATAATGACGACAACTGTGCTATGAAGGTTAGCATTTTTGGAAGCTATAACACATTTTATAGTTGGTTTAATTTCTGTTGCCGACATACTCTTCCTGTCTTCCAACCTTGCCTTATGCCTTTCCGAATTCTAAGTCTTTTCCTTAACAAACTGAGTCCATTGTGAACCTCTTTCTTGTGAATAAGTCTGTAAGTCCCTAGCATGCTAATAGTTTCTCCTTTTTGTAGGAAATTGCCAGGCAGCTTTGTTTGGAGCATCAGTTATCATTTTCAAAAATGGTACATTTCCTGCCTAGTTATTATTCTCTCTATTTTTGTAGGAAATTTCATTGTAGATAGGCAGCTCTGATCTCTTCTCTTTTAGGCTTCTTCAGATGACAACACTGAGTTCATGATTGACATGTTACGGTAAGCTTTTACTGAAATAATGCGATAATGGATATTTGTATATTGAGCCATAGTCTTTACTCTCTCCATTTTATTTTATAAGGCACAGCTTGACATGACACGGTCTCCTAAATTATACTTTGACCATCTATTTATTTTATTTTATATTGTTTATACTTATAAACTTATTATAATTGGATAGTAGATTTAGTTACAAATCTATCCATATCAAGTTTGTGTTATCATAATTAAAAAGTGTTAGTCAAATTATATTGGTCAAAGGTTTTGAAGTTTGAATCTTGATATACTTGTGCGCCTTATAAAAGAGAATGGAGGTAGTAGTTCATCAGTTTTTAAAGACATTTTTATATTCTCTTCTGCAGGGAGTGCGGACTAGCTCACAAAACAATCCTATTTGTTCTAGAAGAGTTTGACCTCTTTGCTCAGGTCGAGATAAATAGCTGCCTTTTATGCTTTAACTAAACTGAGTTTGTTTCATTCCCTTTTTCATCTATGTCAGCAACCTAAATTTCAATAAAACCATTGTTCATGGCACATATGGCTAATGGCATAACATGACTATTGCTATGGTCAGTTTTGACATGAGAAAAATACTTATGTTCATGATGTTCTTTACAGGGTAAACAGAGGTTGCTTTACAGCTTGCTTGATGCAATGCAGTCTCTAACATCACAAGCTGTTGTCATTGGTGTGAGTTGCCGCTTGGTATGAACTAAGCCTTCATATTTACTTGTATTTACCAATAATATAAACTTCAAGCCTGTCAGTTGTATATAACTCGTTTTGTGTTGAATGCCACTTGATTTGTATGTCTCTGTCAGATGTCACTCTTGATTGGTCTTTCAAAAAAAAAAAAAGATGTCACTCTTGATTATGTAATAGTGATCATGCAGTAACATATAAAGTAGTCATATTGCAGTAGCATCACTTATTATAATATTTTCTTAACAGTGGCATTTCATTTTTTAGGATGCAGATCAACTCCTAGAGAAAAGGGTTAGATCCCGGTTCTCTCATAGGAAGATTTTATTTATTTCTCCTTCACCGGATGATATACAACGGTATATGCTTTCTCCAGACCCTTTAGATAAAAAACATGAAATGCTCTCGAATTCCCTTATCCAAGCCATCTTTTGTTAACTAACAAAATGCAGGTTGGTGGAACATTTGCTTATACTGGCCAAAGACTCAGGTTTACCAGCAAAGTATATCACCGATTATAACTCAAGACTTACTGTATCCTTTCTGAAACCTGACTGTTATGGGGCATTTTGTTTAACCTTTTTCCTTTATCTCATCTTAGTTGAATACTTAGCTATTAATGACATATAATCTTGTTAAATGAAACCAAAGTGTTTGCTTGCTGATACGGAAACATGGTAGAATTTAGCCAAGAGCATAATAGATCTGTATTGTATTTTTTTCAATCAGTTCCCTAGGATTTTTTTTGTTCCATAGTGGAAAAACAGAAGGGTGAACAAATTAAGCAGCACAGCTGCAAAAGATTGCACAATAGAATTCTCTTATCCTATACACTGCAGAGCATTTTTAGTGATAAGAAATTCAAAGGATGTCTCAACTACCTCATGGATGCTGATGCAACAACAAGCAACATTCTAAGATTTCTGTAGGTTTGCAGCAGCTTTTTGGTTCTTTCTTCATAACATCAATAATTAATCATCAATATAGCTCAGCTGAATATTTACAAGCAATTCTTTCAGTTTCAGAGCTGTGTCATATATGGACATGGAATCTGGATTCCTGCCAATAGAAAGCTTCCTAAAGGCCCTTTCTTCCATGCAGAGGCAACCCAAGATGGACAGCCTACAAGGTATATTTTGTTGGCTAGCCTTAAGTTTTATAGTGTGTGTGTGTGTGTGTTCACTAAATGCAAAAGATGTGGATTTTCTTTGTCCACCTATTCTCTCCATTTCTCTTCTGCACAGCACAATAGCGACCAACATGATTTGCTTGTTTTCACACAAACTTACTCGTCTGTCATTCTGTGTTAGCAAATCACATTGCAATGTAGTGATGACATTTTAATGGAATGAAAACTTTGAAGCAGACCTCTCGATTTTGGAATTGTACATTCTTGTGTGCATGCACAGACTAGAAGATAAGGAGCAAAGCTCATACAACTTCACCAGCATAATGAAAGGTAGAGACTTGTCCCCTCCCTCCTCTAGTCCCCTTGTTGGACAGAAAAGTGAACTGAGGTGAACTATTTGTCAGAATACAGATCCATACAAGACGCATATAAGACTTCTGATAAATATGCAAGCACTGTTTGTTTTAGGGTAAGCACTACCATCACCGACATTCAGTGGGCCTCCTATCACATTAGATATTCAAAACTTATACACTTGTTTGTCGCAGGCCTTTGAGCATCTTTTGGATCGAGAGCTGATCAGTTTTGGTGACAATAGAGGGAGAAACCAGGCGCTTGAATACCGACCTGTTAAGCTCCTCATATCCTCCCGCGAGCTTGCTCAGTTCCTCAAGTTGAACACCACCTGCCCTGTGAGTCACTGTCCATGTGATTGGACGTTAGCGATTTCTTCTATTACTGTTTGTCATTGTTGTTCTTTAATATCGTTTCCGTAATACAGTGACTGTCATCGTGTTACAACTTCCTGCTAATGGATATCGTTGTTTTGCTTTTTGTAGGCTGTACTACAGAAGCTGTTTGATCGTGAAAGATACATGTAGAATCTCTTCTCAGCTAGCCGCGCTTCACCGACTTGAGTCGCTGCTTTCCTGTTTCATCACTGGGCTAATTTCGCTATCAAGTTCATGTATGTGGACTCGTTGTCAAGTTCTGTAAAACAGCGATGGTATTGGTATCTGTCCACTGTTCGTTGGAAAGGTGTGGGTCGTGTGGCCAACTGCCTAGGTTGATGCGTTGTCTTGTAAAACGGCGATGGTATTTTGTTTTGCTTAAATTTCTGAACTATGAAATTGTAGATAGATGTTTGATACCATGTTATATTTTGCTCCACGCAATACAAGCAAATGTGATGAAATTTGTCACTGGACAGTTTACAAGCCTATTCAATTTAGATGAATTAAAAGTAAAAGGTAAACCTGTCTAGTTCGGATGAATAAATACAAGTGAGGAGACTCATCACTCGACGTCAACCAAACAAGACTACATACAGAACTAAAAGTTACCAAAATATTGCCCGTTTCTTGCTGTGCAAATCTGAAGTATAATAAAAAGAGAAAAGATAGCTTTGATGACATGCTAGATTCACAATGGATCTACTAGTAATCTGAAAGGACTAAGCTTTTACACTCGACATAGATGCTCAGCAATCTACAGCTGAAGCTCCATGATCATAAACACCAATGTACATGTGTACATATATAGAATATGGTAGAAATGCTCTGCTAGAATAGTTTAATGGTTCCATTGAACAAAATGCAAGTTATTTAAGAACGGCCCGTAAACCCTTCAAATTATAGGGGTAATAATGGGCATACTAAACTTTCATGGCAGACAATAGAAAAGAAATGCACATCTGGCGGAGTGTCAATGCGCATGGTGTAGATGGTCTCAGGGTGTGTTTGGTTGAGCTGTGGCTGTGGGAAAAAGCTGCTGTGGGCTGTGAGCTGTGGAAAAGCTGCTGTGGGCTATGAGTTGTAGAAAAACTGAAAGCTGTTTGGTTAAACAAGTATAAAATATACCTTCTATCTTTATCTCTCTTGAAACAACTATGGAATAGCTTTTTATTCCACCAATTTTGAAAAGCAGAAAGCCAAAAGCCAAAAGCAGGGTCAAACCAGCTTTCAAAAATGTACTACGGAAAAGCAGCTGCTTCTGAAAAAGCAGCCTCCAAATGCAGCCCCTTTGGTTGGGCTTTTGGCTTTTGGGACCAAAAGCCAAAGCCAAAAGCCCAACCAAACAGGGCCTCAGACGCTGTAGTCTTAGGGTTATAGTAGCCCAATGACCGACCTGCGTTGAGCAAAATCCGTCCATCTTTTGGATTATCAACCAATGGCGTAGTGTCCGCTGATAAATTGTCAAGCAATATATGATACTTCATCGACCAGATGCCAAAATCTTTCATCATCCACATGTCAATCATCTTCCTGCTTTGGTCTGAACAAGCAACACAAAGTGCACCTTGAAGCTGGAGAATGGTCGTATGTCCTCCACTGCCGTGACTGCATGGTGGACCCTGCAACACTTTTCTTTTCGCGAGCGTGTCCTTGTGACACGTATTTCATTAAACAGAAGCAGAGTTTGACTGGTTACAACATCCCTAAAAAAATCCATAGATTACCGTGGAAGGATAGAAGCCAACATGACCTAAATAAACCTAACTTAAATTACATTACATGAAAGTTATGCAACCAATTGAGCAGGTGCCAACGAGACTAGCAAGCCTCTTCGAACATACACGGGAACCTCGCCACGTCAAACTTCATAAGCGCGCGAAGTGCGGCCCTTTTTGCGGAGTCGAGCGGGCCCTGAAAAGATCGCTGAAAGTCTGCCACTACCTGGTTATCCGATGGCTATGAGGCGGTGGGTTCCCACTTAGACACAAGCACCTTCTGCACTTAAAGGACGGCGTTAGGGGCCTGAGAGGCACACTTTGCCGCCAGACGTGTGCTACGACGAACGGTGACCGACGACGGAGAGCGACAGGTTCGATGTCGGGGTGGCGCCTTGAGGATAGGAGTCTTCGACGGGGCGGAGATGCGCCTAGCAAACTCCCTGGCTAGGGACGAAGGAGAAGTCAGCATAGACGTAGGTGGCCGATCATCACCATCCACCCCCGGCGTCTCAGTATCCGCGAAGCTGAGCTGAACCATCCGTGGTGGTGAATGGGTGTCCGCTAACAATGCTTGAACCTCCAGAGAGGCCGCAGTCGGAGTAGACGAGCGCCCAAGCGCTGAAGCACCCGCTGATCGACTGACGACAAGCGAGGCAGCGAGCTCATCGAGCATCGGGTCGACCCAAATGGGAGGCGCAGCGCCCTCGCACAGCGCCACCACGAGCGGATCAGACTCATGGGAGCAGCGTGCGACAGTAGAAGTAGCGACGTTGCCAGTCGAGGCAATGTTGATCTCCCTCGACAGCTTGCTCCGGTGCCGCTGGCGTCGACGACGGAAGCCATTGGTGCCCCCCACAGCCACCTGCGCGGCTCCGTCTGAACCACATGTGGCGCGTGTAGGGACAGCCATGAGCTGCCACCCCACGCTGTCGCCGCGGTAGGAGCGGCGCCAGTGTGACCGCGTCGCCGGACGGTTGGGCGCCGCTGGCGGCGCCTGTACCCTCGGTAGGATGGGAGGATGCGAGCATTCAAGGGGCGCCTTCGGAGGTCGTGGAGCAGCCGGTGATGGCCACGATACTGCTGCCGATGGCGGGGCGGGCGAGGCTGCCGACCGCGCTCGTGGCACCGACTGCGGTAGGCGCGACGTAGCCGGTCGTGACCCCACTGATGTAGGTGGAGGTGGCGGCGGCCATGATAGATGGGCCACAGCCAAGCGTAATCGCAACGTCGCCTGAGGCACCGGCATGACCCGTGCCATCGGCAGCCCAAGCGACGACATCTGGTGCGGGCCGGATGGATGGGGACATGGCCGAGGGGTCCTTGGGAGTCGTGGTGCTGGGTGAGAGGTTGGTGTCTGCACCGTTGACCCCTTCCATCGCTGGAGGGGGCGTCCCAGTAGGGACATCATGGTGAGAGGGGTCAGCGGCGCTTGGAGCCGATGAGGAGTTATCCCTGGCCCTGACATCGGTGGGTAGCGGCTCGCCTACGTGGGGCGAGCCCCTGCTCTAGTGGATTAATCTGCAGGATCCAGCGTCGATGCTTTTCACCCTTGATGACGCCTTAGAGAGCATGGAGCAGGAGAGCCTTGACGTAGGGATCACATTTATGCTCGAGGCCCTGGACCACGGAACGGGCGGATTGCGCGACATTGTTGTTCCTCCGCCCGGGTATATTTTGGTCCTACTTCTTGCCCTTTTCTTCCTTTATATACTTTTTGTATCCTGACCATCGTCTCCCTGTAGGTCCCTTATAGCTCACAGCCGAAGGAAATCATGATTCCTTCATCAACTAAAGAAAGCCTAGGACCACCTCGTTGAGGAGGCGTGGCTATGTGAGGAGGTGATAGCTCAGCTCATTGCCGCCCAACAGAGGGTGGTCGAGTTGACTCCCATTGCTGAGGAGGCGGTCAATCTTCGATCATGGGTGGCCGAGGCCCATCGAGATGCTAATGAGGCCGAGAAGGCATTCAAGGCCCTATCAGCGAGGTCATGGAAGGATGACGAAGAAGCCACCAGGGTTAGGAAGGAGCGGGATGAGTTCCTCCAGAAGGACACCGAGACCCGCTAGCGGATCCTTGACCTTCTGGGCGAGGTTGAGATGGAAATGGATCTGAAGCTAGGGGCCGCGGAGAAACTCACGGCCCTAGAGAAAAGGGCGAGCCTTGATGCCATGACGGTCGCTCGGCTGTGCAAGGAGCGGGACAAGCTAATCCAAACCACGGAGAGGCTCCGCTCAAAACATGATGCGGCTCCTGAGGAGCATGACTAGGCTTTCTAAGAGCGTGACCAGGCCTGCCAAGAGCGCGACGACACGCAGCAGAAGGTCAGCTCCCTCCATACCAAGTTCGAAAGCACGATGACCCAGAAGCTAGAGGCCAAGAGCATTTCTGCCGGGCTAGCTATGGATCTCGCCGAGGTGAGGAGAAATCTTTAGGCAGAGAGTGACAAGCTCGGTATCCTAAGCGCCACCCTCGGAGTGGTCTACGACGACCTTAAGGTGGTGTGGTCGGAGGGGACCAGCTTGCTCGCAGCTTGTGCCATCGAGATCACGGCTTGGGTATGCCAACTTGAGAGGAATGCCCTTCACGCTGGGGTCAATAAGTCCTTCATGATTGCTCATTCTCATTATGGAGATAGCATCGATCTAGAGGCGATGAGCCATGGCTACGCGCCCAGTTATGAGGTCCACGAGCTGGAGGAGATGGAAATGGCGGTGGCTCCCCTTTCGTAGGACCTGGCGAATAGGATAGAAGGCATAGTTCTCCCCCGGAGGGGCTAGTTAGTTAAATAGGTCAGGCGGTCATTTTTGTAATAAGCGGACAAGTTCTGACCCTTGTGTTTTGTTTAAACAAGCTTATTATTTTGTTTGAACAAATTTGTTCTTTCTCCCTTTTTATGTGTAAAAAGGAGTTAATGTGTTCTGACCCTTCCTATTGTTAAGACCGTAGAGCTCAAGGTGTGGGCGGGAAACTCTGATCACGCTGGTAAACAAGAGTGTCATAGCCGCTAGGGCGTAGGTTTCTTGCAGTCCGACCAGTCTTACTCAGTCGTTCGTTTTCGCAAACCTTGCCTCTAGGTTTTAAGCGTTAGAAAGGGTTGGGCAGGGCCACTGTTTTAGAAAGAGAATGTATATACCCTTATTAGTCCCCGAGTGGGACCCGACCCTTGCTGTTGTTGGGGTCGGGTTTCACTAAAGATTGAGGAGATGATAGCGAAACTAGTAGGAGAAAGCGTTTCTTGTTTTAGAAACGTTATTCTTAGTTTTCATATGTACCACCTCCCTAGGATCTAAGCTATCATTCTACAACCGCACATTCAGTCAGCTTGTGAGTCCAACTTTCCTCAAGCCCCCGCACGTAGCAGGGGTCTAGTCGAGGGTCGGCTTGTCTTTGTGATCATCACCCCATCCACAGTTTCCACAACCAGAGGGGTTGAGCTAACGTCACTTGCCTCGATGGTTCGAGTGACATGCTCGGTGAGCTCACTAATGGGCATGTCCGAGTGGAATCCGGGTCCGTTGTTCATGATGGGGTCAGTAGAGCCCTCATGTGGTATTCCACTGCTCCTTAACCTGCCTCTCGGCAGATGCCCGAGTCGTTTTGGAAACTGACTCTGATGGCTCACTGGGCTCCCCTTGATGGAGATTCTATGGGCTTGGCTCAAGGTTAGGATCGAACGAGAAGGTCAAGATGACCCTGTCCGCTTCTGAGTGGTCGAGCAAAGGCCGCTAGGGCTCATCTGTGTTTCTCCCCTAGCTTTGTTTGACGTGAGGCGGCCTCGAGCCCTTCACGGGCCGGCCTTTGATCCTCGGTCGATCAGATTCCCAAGTTGGGGTTGGGTGGCTCAAGCCCTGAGCCCCATTGGGCTCGATAGGGGTCGGTCGTGTTTTATGCATCACCCCATCCACGATTTCCACAACTAGAGGGGTTGAGCTAACGACACTTGCCTCGATGGCTCGAGTGTCGCACTCGGCGAGCTCGCTAACGGGTATGTCCAAGTAGAATTTGGGTCCATCGTTCATGATGGGGTCAGCATAGCCCTCATGTGGCATTCCACTGCTCCTTAACCCGCCTCCTAGTAGATGCCCGAGTCATTCTGAAGATCAACTCAGGTGACCTGCTTGCCTCTCCTCGATGGAGATTTTGTCGGTGGGCCCCTCCAAGACCTTCCTAGGAAGGCAGAGGCTAAAGCTTGGGGTGCGAGCAACAAACTCTGACCATGCTGGTGAGAAAAAATGCCATATCCACTGGGGCGTAGGTTTCTTGTAGTCTGACTAGTTTTACTCAGCGTTCATTTCCGCAACCCTTACTTCTAGGTCTTAACATGAGAAGGGGTCAGGCAAAGAGAATGTCCACCAAATAGACATACTCTTACCAGCCCCCAAGTGAGGCCTGACCCCTTGCCATTGCTAGGGTCTGGCGTCACTTAGAGATTGAGGGGTCGATAGCGGAACTAATAAGGGAAAACATGCATAAATTGAGGTTGACCCGTCTATCAGCAATGGCCCGAGCCGTCCGATCAACTTAGGTGACCCACTGGCATAGGACTTACCTTGGTGGCCCAAGTGACGGGTTCAGGGAGCTCTTACCGGATATGTTCGAGTGGAATCCGGGTCCGTCGTTCATGACGGAGTTGGCATAACCTGCATGGGGCATTCTACTGCTCCTTACCCGTCTCTTAGCAGTGGCCCAAGCCATCCGATTGACTTTGGTGACCCACTGGCATAGGACTTTCCTATGAAGATAGGGGATGAGATCATCCCCCCATGAAATTAGTTAGGAAGATAAGCCAGGGCGGCAAACTCATAATGAGTGAACAAGCTCTTAGATTTCGTTATGGCCAAATAGATTTTTAGCCCTTCTCCCCTTTTTGTATAAAAATGTTAGTGCGTTCTGACCCTTTCCATCGTTAAGGCCATAAAGCTCAAGGTGTGGGTAAAAAACTCTGATCACGCTGGTGAGCAAAAATGCCTTAGCCGCTTGGACGTAGGTTTCTTGCAGTTCGACCAATTTTACTCAATGTTTGTTTCCGCGACCTTCGCTTCTAGGTCTTAACATGGGAAAGAGTCAGGCATAGAGAATGTCTACCAGATAGATATGCTCTTATTAGCCCTCAAGTGAGGCCTGACCCTTTGCCATTGCTGGGGTGGGGTGTCACTAAAGATCGAGGAGTCGATAGCGAAAGTGATAAGAGAAAGCATTCATAGATTCAAGGGTAAAAGTGACGTAGCTGTTTAATGTTCCAAGCGTTGATGAAGACTTCACCGTCGATGGTCCTGAGCTTATAGGTGCCTAGTCAAAGGACCTCTGCGATGATGTATGGTCCCTCCCATGATGGAGAGAGCTTGTGGCGATTCTTGTTGCTCTGGAGGAGGCAGAGCACTATGTCCCTGACATTGAAGGCTCGACGCCACACTCGATGGCTGTGGTACCAGCGCAACGCTTGCTGGTACTTGGCTGAGTAGAGGAGGGCAATGTCGCATGCTTCATCTAGCTGGTCCATGGCATCCTCGAGGGACGCCTTGGCTCCCTATTTGTCATACGCCCTGACCCTTGGCGCTCTATAGTCGAGGTTGGTTGAAAGGATAGCCTTAGAACCATAGACCATGAAGAATGGCATGTAGCCAGTGTCCCGACTGGGGGTCATCCTCAAGCTCTAGAGCACCTTGGGGAGCTCCACGACCCATCATCTGCTAAACTTCTTCAACCGATTGAAGATCTTAGGCTTGAGGTCTTATAGGACCATGTCGTTTGCGCGCTCGACCTGCCCATTCGTGCAGGGGTGCGCCACAGTGTCCCAATCGACGTGGATGTGGTATTCATCGCAAAATCAGAGGAACTTCTTCCTGGTGAACTGTGTGTCATTGTCCATGATAATGGAGTTTGGGACTCCAAATCAATGGATGATGCCAAGGAAGAACAGTGCGGCTTGCTCTGACTTGATCACGGAGATTGATCGAGCCTCTATCCACTTTGTAAACTTGTCTATAGTGACAAGCAAGTGCGTAAGCCCCCGAGCACCCTCTTGAGAGGTCCAACCAGATCGGGCCCCCAGACTGTGAATGGCCATGTGATGGGGATCGTTTGGAGTGCTTGGGACGGTAGGTGGGTCTATCGAGCGTAGTATTGACACCCTTCATAGGTATGCAAAATCTATTTAACATCGGCTACTGTGGTCGGCTAGTAGAAGCCTTGTTGAAACATGTTTCTGACCAGGGTCCTAGGCATGGCATGGTTCCTGTAGACCCCACCGTGGATATTAGTCAGCAACTGCTTCCCTCATTCGATGGGGATGTAGCGCTGAGGATCCTGGTGTGGCTTCGCCTATAGAGCTTGCCCTCAATTAGGACAAAGGACTTGGCACGATGCATAAGCCGCTAAGCCTCTATTTTGTCCATCGGTGGTGCCTCACAGAAGAGGTAGTCGAGGTAAGGCGTCCTCCAGTCGGCCAGAGGGTCAGGCTCTGTCGCTGGGTCCTCATCAAGCTCCATGACTTTGGGTCAGATGGAGCTGATGGCTGGTTAGCCCCTAAGCCTAGGGTAGGGGGCCTATCACTAGTCTATTCTGGCTCCTCATAGTAGACCGAGGGCTTGTACTAATCGCTGGTGAAGACGCCCATCGACATCGGCTCTCAGCCGGACATCATTTTTGCTAGCACGTCAGCCACCTCGTTGAGACGCCTTAGGATGTGATTGAGCTTGAGACCATCAAACTTGTCCTCTAGCTGGCGGACTTCTCAGCAATACATGACCATCTTGGTGTTGTGGTAGCTTGATTCCTTCATGACTTGGTCAATGACCAGCTGGGAGTCACCCCGGGCGTCAAGCCATCGGATACCCAACTCGATGGCGATGCGTAGGCCATTGATGAGTGCCTCATATTCGGCCACATTATTGGAGGAGGGAAATGAATGCGAACCATGTACCTCATGCATACCCCGAGGGGTGAAACAAAGACCAGCCTTGCGTCGGTGCCTTTCTTCATCAGTGATCTATCGAAGTACATCGTCCAGTACTCTTGGTCGATGACTGCTGGTGGTATTTGGATCTCAGTCCATTCTACAACAAAATCAACTAGCACTTGGGACTTGATGGCTGTCCAAGGGGAATATGAAATGCCTTGACCCATCAGCTCGAGTGCCACTTGGCGATTCTTCCCATGGCATCCCTAGTTTGGATGACCTCACCGAGAGGGAAGGACGTCACGACCATCACTGGATGCAATTCAAAGTAGTGACGTAACTTCCTCTTGGCGATGAGGATGACATACATGAGCTTCTGGATTTTGGGGTAGTGGGTCTTAGAATCGGACAAGACCTCGCTAATGAAGTACATGGGATGCTGCACTTTGAGGGCGTGTCCCTCTTCTTATCACTCTACCACCAGGGGCGCGCTGGCCACTTGTGTGGTGGCCGCAATGTAGAGTAGAAGTCATTCCCCGTCGATCAAGGGGATCAAGATTAGGGCCTTTGTCAGGAGCTACTTGACCTTGTCAAGCGCCTCCTAGGCCTCGGGCATCCATTCAAAGTGGTCGTCCTTCTTTAGAAGCCGATAAAGGGGGAGACTGAAAGCATCTAGGCCCCTAGTTGGGTTTCGGTGATTAATGACAATACGTGATTAGTATGACTAATGTGTGTTTTGCAGAGGCAATTAAGTTAGGTCATGGTAATGGAGATCGATTGGGCTATCATGGTGGTCATGCCCCTACAATGGAAATTGTTTAGGTTTTCAAAGGATGGACGACAAGGTTAAGGATGGACTAGTTCTGAGTGTCGATTGGAGTTGAAGAGACACTTAGAGTAGTTTAGGACTTTGTTTTTCCTTTGGTCATACTATTAAGGGGGGTATGGACGGGTAGCTTGACCTAGGTGAGTCTAGTGAGTTAGGTGTGGTGCACACTTGCTAAATCTAGCAATAGGTAGCTCCTAAGAAGCCCTTAGATCCATTAGAGCAAACTTTATTCACATATGATCGATAGTTAGAAGTGAATGGAGGATCAAATACTGACCGAACGCCGGCTCCGGGTTGACCAGACATTGGCACAGAGTTCAGTCAGTTCATTTGATCAAGGTGAAATCGTCTGGTGTGACCAGATGCTGAGAGGTAAAGTGACCAGACACTGAGTCCCAGTGTCCGATCGACTCTAGTAAGGTTCTAGAGAGGGAAAATCATGACTGGACGCGTTCGGTCAGTGTTGACCGGACGCTAGATAGCGTCCAGTCACATTTTAAACACTGGAGTTTGGGGAGAACTGACTAGAGCGTCCGGTCACCCCGCAGAAGCACACAATGGTTCGTTTTTAGCTATGGTTATAAATACTTCCTCCATTCGTGTGTGGGGGTACTTTTGCTCATTCCAACAGCTGAGAAACACCTTTTGTGAGTGCCAAAAAGAGTAAGGTCCTAGTGAGGTGATTGAGATTTGAGAATCCCAAAGAGAGCCCTCATTAATGAAAGCAAGAGTAGCAAAGTGTGTATCCACCCTTCTCATTAGGCTTGTCGTGGTTAAGTGAGAGTTTGTGCTTGTTACTCTTCATGATCGTCATCACCTAGACGGCTTGGTGGTGATTGGGAGCTTGGTGATCATCTGGTAGAGCTTGTGGATAACCCAACTCAAGTTGTGAGCGGTTGTGGGTGATTCACTATGACGGAGTGTTAAAGAATCAACCCGTAGAGAGCACTTGATCCTTGCGTGGATCAAGGGGGAGCTACACCCTTGCACAGGTGCTCCAACGAGGACTAGTGGGGAGTGCCAACTCTCTGATACCTCAACAAAACATCACCGCGTTCCTTCTTCTCTATTTACTTTGAGCATTTACTTTGAGCAATTCAATTCTTATCATTTATATTCATAGAATTGCCATGCTAGAGTAGGATTGAAACATAGGTTGCTAAACTTTTGTGCGGTAGATCAATAGAAACACTTTCTAGTCACAAGGGGTTAATTGGGCTAACTATAGGACTTAATTATTGTAAAGAAATTTAGAATTAGCCCAATTTACCCCCCTCTTGGGCATCTTGATCCTTTCAATTGGTATTAGAGCCTCATGCTCATGTATTTAGGCTTAACTGCCTAGAGAAAGATGTCTTACTAGGATGGACCTCCTCCTATCTTTGAGGAGGATGATTTTCCATATTAGAAAATCCGCATGGAGGCGTATTTAGAAGCTCTAGATGTTGGAATACTTAGAGCCGCCTCACAAGACTTCCCAAAACCTCGGGATGCTACACACCTATAAGGCGATGAGGTGAATTACGAAAAATGGAATGCAAAGGCTCGAAACACCATCTTTAGAGGCCTTTGCAAAGGTGTGTTCAACCGGGTGAGGAACCACAAAGACGCCCATGCACTATGGTCGGACGTTTGTGTGCTCCATGAGGGAACAAAGAGTGAGCATGAGGAACGCTATCATCTTGTCATGAAAAAGCTTAACTCTTTTGAGATGCTTCCCGAAGAATGTGCTAATGAAATGTATTCACACTTGAATGTTCTTGTAGAGGAAGTCAATGGGCTTGGACTCACACAAATGCAATCATCCGATGTTGTAAAAAAGATCTTGAGTGTCCTCCCCATTGACAAATATGGGCATATTATGACCGTGCTTTATCAAGGTGATCTTTCCACCGCTACACCAACACAAATCTTAGGAAAGATCAATGCTCATGAGATGTACATACACATCACACCACAAGATGGCTCATCCTCTACTAAGAAGAAAGAAAAAGACTTAGCATTCAAAGCTAGCCAAGAGAAGGGCAAAGCAAGGCTTGAGTATGAGAGCTCAAGTGATGATGAAGTTGATGATGCAAGCCTTGCTCTCATGGTGAAAAGAACCGCCAAGATGCTAAAGAAGCTCAACAAGAGTGGCATCAAGTTCGATGGCAAGAAGAAGAAGTTCTTCACAAGCTCTATAAGGAAGCCAATCTCCAAGATGTATTGCTATAATTGTGAAGAACTTGGTCATCTAGTACATCAATGCACAAAGCCCAAGAAAGATAAGTACAAGAACAAGTACAAGGGCAAGAAAGATGACTCAAGCAATGAAGAAGAAGATGAGAAAAAGAAAAACAAGCCATACAAGAAGAGAGATGGCAAGAAGAAGGACTTCCATAAGAAGAAGAAAAGTGGAAAGGCATACATCGTCGGTGATTGGCTCACGGACATTGATTCATCTAGTGGCTCATCCGATGATGATAGTGACAACGAGAAGGTGGCTGCCATTGTTATTGACTCTTCATCATCTTCACTGCCACCACCGCCATCATCTTCTACACACCTATGCCTTATGGCCAAGGGTGATCGCAAGGTATCAAATTATGATAGTAGTGGTGATGAACATGCTAGCAATGATGATAGCGATAGTGATGATGATGAATATGAATCACCTTCTTATGATGATCTTGTTAAATTGCTAAATCAATACACTAAGATCATTAGAAAGAGTAGAGCTAAGAATAAAAAACTAGAGGCTAAGAATGATTCACTTTTAGCAAAATGTGATATAGCCAAAAAGGCTAGTGTTGAGCTTAGAGAAGCAAATGATGCTATATCATCCAAACTCAAGGAGCTCAAATCTTCTAAGAAAGAGCTTAAAGATAAACATGATAAACTTGAGGGGATACACAAAGAGATCGTCACTAGCCACAACAAGCTAAAAGAAGAATATACTACTCTTAAGATTAATCATGATAATCTTGTCATTGCTCAAGAATTTCTATCCAATGAGCCACATGATGCTACTAACAATGTTGTTAAGATTGATATAGCTACATCATGTGATGATTTGATCATTGTGAGCATTGAGCAAAGTTCTAGTAGCAAGGGCAAGCAAGTGGTTGAGGCCGATGATTATGATGAGTTTGTCAAGCTCAAGAATGACAATGAAAAGCTCAAGAAAGATCTTGAAGAGCTCAAGACCACCAACACCATAGTGCTTAAAACTAGTGATTATGATGATGACTTGATTCTTGAGAATGAGAAGCTCAAAGAAGAGACAAGAAGCTCAAGCAAGAGAAAAATAATAATGCTCTCAAGGAAGAGAACAAGAAGCTCAAGTTGGAGAAAGCATCTCAAGATTGGATTGAGCAATTTCATAAGAGGCAAGCATCTTCAAAGTGAGCTACTAATGAATACCATCATGAAGATGGATAGAAGTGGCATTGGGTACATGGCAAACAAAGAGAAGAAGGCTCAAGCTCAACAACAACAAAAGCCATAGACAAAGAAGTGTTTTGAGTGTGGACAAGAAGGCCACTTTGCCCATGAGTGCCAAACTCCACCACCACAACCCTTGCCCAAGCATGCTAGACCTTTTGCCTTCAATGCTCATTACATGCTTAGAAAGGATTCTAGTGGAAAGATGAAAGTCATATTCTTAGGACCTCCAAACAAGAATAGGCCTAAGAAAATTTGGGTTTCAAAGTCACTTGTTGAGAAGGTGAAGGGCCCTCAACAAGTTTGGGTTCCTAAAGCATGATCTCTTGTGTGTAGGTGAACTACAAGACCGGTGAAAGTCATTGGGTTGTTGATAGTGGTTGAACACAACATATGACCGGTGATCCTCATATGTTCACCTCACTAGATGAAGAAGTAGATAGACAAGAAAAAATCACATTTGGAGATAATTCTAAGGGCAAGGTTAAAGGATTGGGCAAAGTGGCAATATCGCATGATCATTCTATCTCAAATGTACTCTATGTTGCTTCATTGAGCTTCAACTTGCTATCCATTGGACAATTGTGTGATCTTGGCTTCCAATGCTTGTTCACCAAGAAGGAAGTTATATCTAAGAAGGATGATGATCAAGTGATATTCAAAGGATTTAGATACAACAACCTCTACTTAGTGGATTTCACCTCCGAAGATGCTAACTTGAAAACATGCCTATTCACCAAAACAACACTTGGGTGGCTGTGGCATAGAAGACTTGCTCATGTTGGGATGAGCTCACTCAAGAAGCTAATGAAGAATGATTTGATGAGAGGGTTGAAGGATGTGAAGTTTGAGAAGGACAAGCTTTGTAGTGCATGTCAAGCCGGCAAGCAAGTTGCAAATACTCATCCAACAAAAGCTTTCATGTCAACCACAAGAGTGCTAGAACTCCTTCACATGGACTTATTTGGACCAACAACATATAAGAGTTTGAGAGGAAATCTTTATTGTCTTGTGATTATTGATGACTATTCAAGATACACATGGGTATTCTTCCTTCAGGATAAATCTGATGTTGCATCTTGCTTCAAGAAGTTTGCCAAGAGAGCACAAAATGAGTTTGAAGTGAAGCTTAAGAAGATTAGAAGTGACAACGGCAAAGAATTTGACAACACAAACATAGAAGGCTATTGTGATGAAGTTGGGATCAAGCATGAGGTCTTCGCAACATATACTCCTCAACAAAATGGTGTAGTTGAGAGAAAGAACTAGACATTGATCACTCTTGCAAGAATAATGCTAGATGAGTACAACACCCCCAAAGCTCTATGGGTGAAACCTATCAACACCGTATGCTATGCATCCAACCACCTATTCCTTCAAAAATTCATTGGTAAGACACCTTATGAGTTGCTCAATGAAAAGAAGTCGGATGTCTCCTTCTTTAGGGTGTTTGGTTGCAAATGCTACATCTACAAGAAGCGACAACACCTAGGGAAGTTTCAAAGACATTGTGATATTGGTTTTCTTGTTGGTTACTCATCAAAGTCCAAAGCTGATAGAGTATTTAATCATGCCACCGGCTTGGTTGAAGAAACATATGATGTGGAATTTGATGAATCTAATGGCTCCCAAGGAGCACATGAGAATCTTGATGATGTAGGTGATGAACCATTGAGGGAGGCTATGAAGAACATTCTAGTTGGAGACATCAAGCCTAAAGATGATGAAGTTGATGTATAAGTAATTGATCCACCTTCTTCATCAAATGTGCCACAAGATGGTGATAAAGATGGGAGAGTAGAAAATGAAGACACTCATGTCTCCCATGATCAAATGGTGGTACAAGCACAAGATGTTGATGCTCCACAACCTCCTCCTCAAGTGGTCAATAGAAGAAACACACCTCTACTACAAGATTATCCACAAGATCTCATCATAGGGAGTCCATCAAAGAGTGTAATGACTCGCTCATAAAAACTTGCTTCATTTATTGCACATCACTCTTTTGTCTCTTGTTTTGAGCCTACTAAGGTAGAAAAAGCTCTTCAAGATCTAGATTGGATAAATACCATGCATGAAGAGTTGAACAACTTCACCCGCAATAAAGTTTGGACTCTTGAAGAGCGGACAAAAGGTGCAAGAGTCATTGGAACAAAGTGGGTGTTCCGTAACAAGCAAGATGATCAAGGCGTAGTTATAAGGAACAAGGCAAGACTAGTTGCAAAGGGGTTCTCTCAAGTTGAAGGTTTGGATTTTGGAGAGACTTTTGCACTGGTTGCAAGACTAGAGGCCACTCGTATCCTCCTTGCATATGCATCACATCATGACATGAAATTATATCAAATGGATGTGAAAAGTGCATTTTTAAATAGCTTTATTAATGAACTAGTCTATGTTGATCAACCTCCCGGGTTTGAAGACCTTAGATATCCTAATTATGTTTATAGGTTGTCCAAGGTGTTATATGGGCTTAAGCAAGCCCCAAGAGCTTGGTATGAGCGTCTTTGGGACTTCCTTCTTATGAAGGGCTTCACCATTGGGAAGGTCGACACCACACTATTCACCAAGAAGCTTGATGGACATATCTTCATTTGTCAAGTGTATGTTGATGATATCAACTTTGGATCATCAAATAAAGATTCTTGCAAAGAGTTTGGTGAATTAATGTCGAAGGAGTTCGAGATGTCAATGATTGGAGAGCTTACATTCTTTCTTGGTTTTCAAGTCAAGCAAATGAGAGAAGGAATTTTCATCTCTCAAGAGAAATATACAAATGATCTTCTCAAGAGATTCAAGATGGATGAATGTAAGCCAATCAAGACACCAATGCCAACTATTGGACATCTCGACCTAGATGAGGGAGGTAACACGGTTGATCAAACTCTCTACTGCTCTATGATTGGTAGCTTGTTATATTTAACTGTATCTAGGCCCGACATTATGTTTAGTGTGTGTATGTGTGCTAGATTTCAAGCTAATCCTAAGGAAACTCATTTAATTGCCATTAAAAGAATCCTTAGGTATCTTAAGCACACACCAAGCATTGGCCTTTGGTCCCAAAGGAGCTATATTTGAATTAGTTGGCTATTTTGATTTGGATTATGCCGGTTGCAAAGTGGATAGAAAAAGCATATCCAGAGGGTGCCATTTGCTTGGTAGATCACTTGTGTCTTGGTCCTCCAAGAAACAAAATATTGTGGCCTTGTCCACCGCCGAAGCGGAATACATTGCCACGGGTGCTTGTTGTGCACAAATTCTTTATATGAAACAAACTTTGCTAGACTATGGTGTAGTTCTAGAAAAAGTACCTCTTTTGTGTGACAATGAAAGTGCGATAAAACTTGCAAATAATCCGGTTCAACACTCACGCACCAAGCACATTGATATCCGCCATCACTTTCTTAGAGATCATGTTGCCCTCTTATTGCCTATTTTCTTAAAAAGAATTATAGCCTAAGGCAAAATATTTTGAAAAATTTGTGGGTTTGAGAGAGGTCACTCACATCAGTTCCAATTGGTGTTTATTTGGATCTTACTGAAGTTGGGACTTGATTGGGAATAGGCAGCATAAAGGACTTTGAAGATTTGCTAGAAAATGGGTGACCGGACGCTGCACCGGACTCTGATATCCAGCGTCCGGTCAATTCACAGGTGGTGAACTACTGTCGAGAAGGAGTGACCGGACGCTGAAACAGTGCTTTCCTAGCGTCCGATCAGATGGCGATCTAGCGTCCGGTCGATCGAAGACGAAGGAGACTGCTTGCACCAGACTCTGGCTGCGTCCGGTCGGGGTCCACCGAACACGTCCGGTCGTGATTCTAAGGGTTTTGGACCTCCCTAGAATTGACCAGATGCTGGGTGGTAGCGTCCGGTCAGTAGGAAACATGCGGTTTTAGGACTTCTTCTTCGTTTCCTTTTCTGTCTCATCGGGGGCCACCCATATAATCCAACCGTCGTGACCTAAGGCCGCATCTGCGCCGTCTTCACTGTCCCGAGCCACCACACCATGCCCTAGCCACCACATCTTCTCCAGTGCCCTACTCCCGCGCCAGTGCTGCCAGTGCTCATGCCTCCCTGCGTTAGCGCTGCCGTGCCCTACCTACACCACCGAAGAGTGTGCCCATGCAGCTCCAGCGCCACTGCCGCGCCTATGCCCTAGCACTACCTGTTGCCACCTGCATCAATCCCGCATCGCCGTGCTCTGCTCCAGCACCGCCACCGCACCTATCGCCGTCGAGCTCGTGCCCTAGCGTCGCCAGCATCACCAGCGCCGCCACTAGTGCCTCGTCAGAATCCCTGTCGCCTTCACAAACATCTCCAGTGCCCACTTTGGATCTCCATGGCTGATCCACGGTCGAGTTCGTGCTCGTTACTCTTGGTGATCACCATCACCTAGATGGCTTGGTGGTGATTGGGAGCTTGGTGATCATTCGACGAAGCTTGTGGATGACCCAACTCAAGTTGTGAGCCATTGTGGGTGATTCACCACGATGGAGTGTCAAAGAATCAACCCATAGAGAACACTTGATCCTTGCGCGGATCAAGGGGGAGCTACACCCTTGTGCGGGTGCTCCAATGAGGACTAGTGGGGAGTGGCGACTCTCTGATACCTCGGCAAAACATCATCGCGTTCCTCCTTCTCTATTTACTTTGAGTAATTCAATTCTTGTCATTTACATTCATAGAATTGCCATGCTAGAGTAGGATTGGAATATAGGTTGCTAAACTTTTGTGCGGTAGATCAATAAAAACACTTTCTAGGCACAAGGGATTAATTGGGCTAACCATAGGACTTAATTATTGTAAAGAAATTTAGAATTAGCCCAATTCACCCCCCTCTTGGGCATCTTGATCCTTTCAGAGACCTTGTTCACTAAGGCATGAGATAAAGTGGCTGAGCATGGTGAGGCACCCCGTAACTCACCGTATCCCCTTTATGTTCTGAATCGGGCCCATCCTCGTGATGTCTAAGATCTTCTCTGGGTTGGCTTCGATGCCATGCTCGGAGATGATAAAACCTAGCAGCATACCCCTTTGGACCCCAAAAACGCCTTCTCAGGGTTGAGCTTGATGTCATTTGCTTGGAGTTTTGTGAAGGTCTGCTCTAGGTTGGCTATGACCTAGTCAGCCCATTTGGATTTGACCATGATGTCATCCACATAGGGCTCAATGGTCCGCCTGATGAGATCCCCGAAACACTTGAGCATGCTGCGTTGGTACATAGCCCCCTTGTTTTTCAGACTGAATGGCATTGTGACGTAGCAAAATGATTCGAACGGGGTGATGAAAGACATCACGAGTTGGTCAGACTCTTTTATCATAATTTGATGGCACCCAGGTTACGCTTCAAGGAAGCAAAGGGTTTCGCACCCTGATGTCAAGTCGACTACTTGGTCTATGCATGGCAAAGGAAATGGATCATTTGGACACGCTTTGTTGAGACCCATGTAGTCAACACATATTCTCCATTTCCCACTCTTTTTTCATACAAGAATGGGATTGGCTAACCACTCAGGGTGGTATACTACCTTGATGAACCTGTTTGCCAAAAGCTTTGTAATCTGTTCACCGATATCCCTGTGTTTCTCCTCATCGAAGTGACATAGGCACTACTTTACTGGCTTGGAGCCTGGCCTAATCTTCAAGACATGCTCAGCAAGTGCTCTCAGAATGTCTAGCATGTCCGAGGGGCTCCACACAAAGATGTCTCTATGGGCGCAGAGGAAGTCGACGAGCGCGCTTTCCTATTCGGAGGAAAGCATGGTGCTAATGCACACCACTTTGCCCTTGGAGTCGCTGGGGTCTATGAGGACCTCTTTGGTGCCTTCTACAGGCTCAAAAGACCCAGTCAACCGCTTAGGGTCGAGCGTTTCTTTGACAATCTCCTCTTTGATGGCCGCGAGCTCTTTGGAGGCGACAATTGCCATGGCGTATTCGCAGCACTCGACCTCGCACTCATAGGCCATTAGAAGGAGGTGCTGATGGTGATGACCCCACATGGACCCAGCATCTTCAACTTTAGATAGGTATAGTTGGGGACAGCCATGAACTTCGCGTAGCATGAACATCCTAGGATGGCGTGGTAGGTTCTTTGGAACCCGACCACCTCGAAGGTAAGGGTCTCTATTCTGTAATTTGTTGGATCCCCAAAGGTGATGGGCAGATCATTCTGCCCAAGTGGCATGACCTGCTTTCCTAGCACGATGCCATGGAAAGGCTCCCTAGTCGGTTAGATGCGTGATCGGTCGATGCCCATGGCATCGAGCATTTCGGCGTACATAATGTTGATGCCACTGCCTCCATCGATCAGCACCTTGGTGAGCCGCTTCGTATCAATGATCAGGTCAACCATGAGCAGATATCTTCCTGGCTATGGGACGCTTTCCAGATGGTCGGTCTGATCAAAGGTTATGGCAGACTCCAACCATCGGAGGAAAGTAGGTGCGGCCGGCTCGATCATATAGATCTCGTGGTGTTCAAGCTTCTGGCGGCACTTGGAGTCATAGGTCACCGACCCTCTGAAGATCATGAGGCATCCATCCAGCGTCGAAAAGCTACCATCCTTCCCCTCAGAGTCGTCCATGGTCGGCTTTGGCTCCTTCCTTTGCTCCCCCTTGTTGGAGCCTCTAGACAAGAACCGCTTCATGACGACTTAGTACTTGTATAAGTGCTTGATGGGGAAAGCATCGTTTGGGCATGGCCCTTTGAGCAGCTTCTCGAAGTGGTCCAGGGTACCCTCGGCTGGCTTTTGATCCCCCTTACGGTCAGCGGTGGACACAAGCAAGCTCTTGCGCCACTGCTTCTTCTTCTTCTTCTTATTGGGACGGTTGGAGGCGCCTTCGCCGGCATCCTTGTCCCGCTTCGCCTTGCCTTTGAGGTGGTCAAAAATCGCTCCAACCATCTCCTCGCCCGAGGCATGGCTGGTGGCGATGTCGAGGAGTTCCTTGCTAGTTCATGGGCCCTTACGTCCTAGCTTATGGACTAGGGACTCATAGGTGGTCCTAGACAGGAAGGCTCCTATGACGTTGGCATCGGCGACATTAGGCAGCTCGTTGCATTGCCGAGAGAAGCACTTGATGTACCCATGAAGAGTTTCCCTGGACTTCTATCGATAGTTTTTGTGATCCCGTGGTTCCTAGGACATGTGTATGTGCCCTGGAAGTTTCCCACAAAGATCTCCTTTAGGTCCGCCCAACTTTGGATTCGGTTGGGCGAAAGGTGTTCCAACCACGTTCATGCCGAATCGGCCAGAAACAATGGAAGGTTGTGGATAATGAAATTATCATTATCCACTCCACCGGCTTGGCAAGCAAGTCGATAATCCTCGAGCCATAGTCTAGGGTTTGTTTCCCCGAAGTATTTTGGGATGTTGGTCGGCAGTCGGTACTGTGGTGAGAAGATGGCGTTGAGGATGTGTCGGCCAAAGGCCTGAGGTCCTAGCAAGTCGAGGCTCGGGCTTTGGTCCTCGCTGCTATTGTAGTGTCCTCCATGATGAGGGTGGTAGCCGCGGCTAGTCTCCTCCCTCACATCTCCACGGGTATGCCTACGGGCATCGAGGGTGTTGTGCGTGTCATGGTGGAGGCCAAGACTTTCATGCACTAGGATCGCGGTGCGTGGCCTGCCGCCTTGCTGCGCCTGATGGACCGATATGTCCTTGTTGGGTCGCTCTGATGGCGCACGCTGGCTAGCGTCAAGCTCGCATCGTCGGGACAACGAGTTCTCGGCCTACTGCGCCACCGCACGCTTGAGTAGCATGTGAATCTCGTGATGGACCCGACGATCCTCGGGCATCGAGGGCCCAGATTCCCCCGGAGCAAGGCCACAGCAGCCTTGTTCTAGCTTGCCCGAGTGAATTGTAGGAGGGCTTCGTCGTCCTAGATGATTCTCTGGTTCATGTTGTGGGCCACGGCGCGCACACGCCCATCTCTGTGGTGCTCGATCTCTCGCTCGAGGCTGGCAGAGTGGAGAGGTTGGATGGCGATGGGAGCCTGCATCAACTCTCTCCATCGTGACGATGAAGTCTAGGTTCCTGAAGCGCACGTGCGCACCTGGGACCTAACTGATGCCGTGACTAGCCATTTGTGGCCTGATGTGGACGTCGAAACACGTAAAAAGCCCCTACTTGGCACGCCAACTATTGGTGTTTCAAGTTACCAACTAGTAAATTTATAGTATTGCGTGTCTGGCTCGGATGATGTACTTAGAGGACACGAGGTTTATACTGGTTTGGGCAGAAAGTCCCAACGTTCGGTTCGTTGCTGCTGCTCGTGTTACGAGCACTGAAAGTTTGTAGTAGGGGTTACAAACGAGTGAGAGAGGGATAGGTCCTAAGTCTCTGATGTGTGTGTGCTCCTAAGGCATGTTAGGGCGTGTGTTTTGATGTCTACAGCCGTGTACAGTGGTCAACGCCCCCATCCTGGGACATCCTGCTTCCCCTTTTATAGACGAAGGGGAAGTGCAGGTCACACAGAGAGAAAGAGGGAGAAGAGGCAAGGAGAGGAAGGCTTCCAAGACCGCTGGGCCTTTCTTTTCCTTCGTGCGGGTCCCGCCGACACTATAGATGGTGACAGGGATGGCTCCACGCCAGGCACCTGTCCACCGCTGATGCCACGCCCCGGCATTGTCAGCGTGTTGAGATGTGCCCGCTCCCTGCTCGATGCCAGAAGTTTGACCTTGGGTTATACTTTCTGGCCCGTAGTGGCTGACGGCGGTATGGGCTTCCGTCAGGAGCCTCGCCTGAGGGGTCAGGCGAGACAGAGCCCCTGACCTAGAGGCCGAGCGAGGCGGAGCCCATGTCCTCGGGGTCGGGCGAGGCGGAGCCGGTGGCCTCGGGGTCGGACGAGGCGGAGCCCGTAGCCTTGGGGTCGGGCGAGACGGAGCCCATCCCCAAGGGTCAGGTGAGGCGGAGCCTGCGCACCTGGGGGTCGATTGGAGCTGTAGTCGCGCTCTTGACTGCTCGGATAAATCGATGTTGATGACCATTAGCTCATCCTCTTCGGGTACCCTAGTATTAGTCCCCGACAACACGGATGTTGCAAAAGTAGATTGTGATGTTGCAACGGTTGTATATGTATTTTGCAAGCGTCCGTCCCTAATGTTTGATCTATTTTTTCAGACGTATTTTTCAAGCGTGTTTATCTAGATGTTGCTTATGTTTTACACATATGTTGAAAATATTTTATCTGGATGTTGTGTATGTTTACAATGGGTTTTCAATTGTTTTTGCAAGCGCTTCTAATGCATTTTTTAAGTGTTTCATTTTTTTTGCATGTTGCAAGTGTTATATCGGTATGTTTTAAAAGTAGATCGGCTGTTGTACATGTGATGCGCGTGGAAAGCGGGAAAGGACGCAGGCGGTCCTCACCCGGGCGACGTTGGGCAGCATGGGTGACACAGTCGCGGTCGAGTGACGTCCGGGCAGCGTGGGCCCACGTGTTGACGCATGAAACCGAAGGGGAACCGACTGCAGCCGTGTGCGTCCATTCGGACGTCCGGACGTTAACATTACCTAAATTACACAGGACTGGTCCTTTTTATCCTGCTAATGACGCCGAAACTCCACTAATTGGTCCCACTAATCTGGATGAAACATGGATAATTACTAAATGACATATCTGCAAGTTCCACTCCAGCATCGTGCTCATCTTAAAATCATAAGAACGTTGTTTATTCACGATAGTATAAAAAATTGTTTATGCCACCAAAGGCCAGTGCTCCCCTGCGAGGATCCTCGCTTGCAGTACGCGGCCGCCGGCCAGCAGACAATCTGGAGCACGGCAAAAGTTGTCCGTGCACCATATTTCCTCAGATGCTAATTTTCAGACGTCCATTTGTTCATCCCCAGGGAGACCAAATATCCGTAGGTTATAGTCCATCGAACCTACAACAATGTACTTGGCGTCGGCTCCAAACTTCAGGGAAGTTACTTTCCCTGTAGAAGTACAAATGTCACAACACTGTACCAAGTAAAAATGGCAATCAAAGAGACCTGGCAGTCTAACAGACCTGCTCCTGATAGGTCTGGCAGTGTCCTGATAATGTTCCATTCAGCCTTGTCTGCTTGGTAAACCCTACAAAAACAGACAGAAGGTCAAGCGGATTTAAGAGCACCTGTGCCAGCAAGAAATAAAAAATCATGCATATACTTTGCAGGAAATTAACGTAAAACACTGCATTCACAGCATAGTAACTAGTAACTTTGATAATCAATAATGTCCAAACATTGTTAAGGAATAATGCCAGAATGAATGCAATGTACGACAACCATTTTATTCTCAATGACTAACAGGAACTAGTGTCAATTCAGCTCTTTTTATTTGTCCGATTAAGCATGGGATCCCTACTTTACAACAGTGCCAGGAAATCAAGAAATGTCATAAAATAGTCATTACATTATACTTATAGGTTACAAGATCATACCTTGCATCTGAACCACCAATGCCAAGATAGCTTCCACTTGAATCAAATTCCACTGAAGGTCAAAGGAGAGATATGCATCATATTGTTACATTCAACCCATTTCAAAGAACGGTCCAGGAAGCAGGCACGAATAGTTATGCATGAGTTAATGGTGAATTTTATAAACCAAGTTATCCTGTCCCGTTAGCTGTCAATATGAATATAAAAAGCATGTGCAAAAATAGAGGTTCACAATCCAGTAAGCTCCTTACCCGCATTGGTTGGCGTGCCTGAATCATAAGGAGAAATAGTCCTCAGATTTGTTAATTTACGAACATCCCAAAGCCGGACACCATCACGAGCTGCAGTCTGCAAAGTCATGGTAAAATATCAGAAATAAAAAGAATAAAGATTGTGCATGTTATTTATGGAAATCTACATACCGCTAAGAGGTAACCATTTTCAGAGAAAGACATGGCTGTGACAGGTCCAACGTGTTATAAATGATAGGCAATATAAACGATGAAGAACAGTAGATCAAACACAGGAGACACGAGATTTTAACGTGGAAAACCCTCCCAAGGTGGAAGGGAAAAACCACGGGCACCAGCCAGCAAATCTTCACTATATCGGGTGAGATTACAAACGCCGGAGATTTACAACTTAGGGATACCCTAACCTAGGGGCCTTCCCGTATACAAGTCTATGATGCCTATGAGGGAGGTGGTCCGTATATATAGGGAGAAAAAACCCCACACCCTCGTCTATTAGCAATACGGAACTAATAGATGGTGTAGTCCCTCTTAACGCTAATGGGCCGCTTTGCTTCGGCCCAAACTTGAATTTGATCATAGCTCAACAAACTCCACCTTGAGATAAATTACTTCTTGTAGCATAAAACGAACCTTCACCCTGAAACAACAAAGAAATACTTCCGGTGCCAAATAGCCTCTTGGACTAAACAGTTATACCAACTAAGCTTGAGCAAAGCTCAAACTTAGCAACAGGAACTGGCTTTGTCAACATATCAGCAGGATTATCATGTGTGCTTAGCTTGCATACCTTCAGCTTACCTTGCGCGACCACATCGCGAACATAATGGTATTTGACATCAATGTGCTTCGTTCTCTCATGGAACATCTGATCTTTAGTGAGACATATAGCACTTTGACTGTCATAAAATAAATTAATGCAAGAATTATCTCTACAAAGCTCAGCAAACAAACTTTTCAACCAAACTGATTCTTTACATGCTTCAGCAATAGCCATGTATTCTGCTTCAGTAGTAGATAGGGCAACAATGGGCTACAATGTTGCCCTCTAACTCATAGCACAACTACCAATAGTGAACACATAACCTGTGAGAGATCTCCTCTTATCTAAATCAGCAGCAAAATCTGAATCCACGTAGCCAGTGAGTCCCTTATCAGTCCTGCCAAACTTCAAACAGGCATTTGTTGTACCACGAATGTACCTGAAAATCCACTGAACGGCCTTCCAATGTTCTTTACCAGGATTAGCCATGTATCTACTAACCAAACTCATAGCATATGATAAATTAGGACGAGAGCAAACCATGGCATACATCAAAGAACCAACAACACTAGAATATGGAACTCTTGACATGTACTCAAAATCCTCATCCGTACTAGCACATTGTAAAACTGATAATTTGAAATGAGGAGCAATAGGAGTACTAACAGACTTTGCATCATGCATGTTGAAACGATGAACAACTTTCTTAATGTAACTTTGCTGACTAAGAAATAACAAACCAGAATTTCTGTCTCTTGTAATTTTCATACCTAGAATCTTCTTAGCAGCACCAAGATCCTTCATCTCAAACTCACTACTCAACAGTTTCTTTAACGTAGTGATTTCTTTCTTGCTCTTGGCAGCAATTAACATATCATCAATATATAACAGCAAGTATATAGGTGATCCCTCAACAAATTTAATGTACACACAACTATCAAATTTAGACCTCTTAAAACCATATGACATCATAAAAGAATCAAACCTTTTATACCATTGACGAGGAGACTGTTTTAAACCATATAAGGATCTCTTTAATTTGCAAACATGATCCTCCTTACCAGGTACTATGAACCCTTCTGGCTGGTCCATGTATATCTCCTCCTCTAGCTCTTCATGAAGAAACGTAGTCTTTACATCTAACTGCTCAAGCTCAAGATCTCGTATAGCAACAATACTGAAAAATGTACGAATTGAACTATGCTTTACAACCGGAGAGAACACATCATTATAATCAACACTAGGAATCTGACTGAAACCTTTTGCTACTAACCTTACCTTAAATCTTGGAGGCTCACTAGGAGACAAACCTTCCTTTCTCTTGAAGATCCATTTGCAACGAACGGCCTTCTTATGTTTAGGCAAGCGCACAACATCCCATGTGCCATTTTTCTCAAGTGACTGCATCTCTTCTTGCATAGCGGAAATCCACTTCTCGTGGTCACCAGAAACAACAGCTTCAGTGTACGTAGCTGGCTCATGAATGTTCTCAACCTGTTCAGCACAACTAAAGGCATAATGAACAATATCACATTCCTCAATTAAACGTAGACGAGGTCCACAACTCCTCTTTGTTCTGCGATCTGCAATAGACTGATTTTGAGGCTGCAAAATAGGAGGTGAGTGCTGAACAATATCATGAACATTGTTATCAACAATTTCAGTTTCCTGATCATCTACGTGCTCCACCTGCACGCTAACATGTTCCTGCTCCTCATCAGAACCAACTGGTGAAACATCTGTGGACAAGCTATCATTAAACATAACAGATTCATTGAAAACAACGCTCCTGCTTATGAAAGTCTTTTTAGTTTTAGGATTCCATAACTTATATCCTTTAACTCCAGAACCATAACCAAGAAACAGACACTTAATGGCTCTAGGTTCTAGCTTTCCATTATCAACATGAGCATAAGCAGTGCAACCGAAAACTCTCAATTGTGAATAATCAGCAGGTATACCAGACCATACCTCAATGGGAGTTTTCTTATTAAGTGGGATAGAAGGTGACCGGTTGATCAAGTAACAGGCAGTGTTAGCAGCCTCAGCCCAAAAATGCCTGTTCATATGAGCATTGGATAACATGCAATGAGCCCTCGAGATGATTGTTCGGTTCATGCGCTCAGCCACACCATTCTGCTGAGGAGTGTAAGGAATGGTGTGGTGCCTAACAATGCCTTCTTCCCTGCAGTAATCATTAAAAGCATCCGAACAGAATTCACCGTCATTGTCAGTACGAAGCAATTTTACCTTCTTTTCAGTTTGCCTTTCTATCATAACTTTCCACTCTTTAAAAGCTGCAAAAGTATCATCTTTACTTTTCAGAAAATAAGGCCACACTTTTCTAGAGTAATCATCAATAATGGTAAGCATGTAACGAGCACCACCATAAGAGGGCTTACGAGACGGCCCCCACAAATCAGCATGTACATAATCAAGTGTACCTTTGGTGGTATGAACAGATGCATTGAATTTTACCCTCTTGTGCTTACAAAAAACACAGTGCTCATAGAACTTCATCTTACCCATAGTGCAGCCATCTAGCAGGTCTCTCTTGATCAATTCTACCATACCAAGTTCACTCATATGCCCAAGACGCATATGTCAGAGATTAGTTTTACTTGGTTCATCATTAGAAACAGCAGCAGCAGTGACGGAACCATGTAAAGTACTTCCTCTAAGAACATATAACTTTGCATAGTTCATATCACCTATCATATAAATAAGAGAGCCTTTTGATACCTTACACACTCCACCTGAATCGGAGTGTCTGTACCCCTCGGCATCAAGTGTGCTGAGGGAGATGAGATTTCTGGCCATCCCTAGTATGTGCCTCACATCTTTCAGTGTGCGTATCATGCCATCATGCATCTTGATCTGAACGAAGCCAATGCCCACAATCTCACGGGGGTTGTTATCTCCCATACGCACATCTCCACTCTGCACAGACTCATAAGAACTGAACCAATCTCTGTTAGAGCATATATGAAACGAGCATGCAGAATCAAGTATCCATTCATCACGACCAGCAACACAACCAGCAAAAAACAACCAGAACATCTCCTGAATCAGAATTATCAACAGCGGAGACAACAGAGGCCTTACCATCACCATCGGATTTATTTTTTGGTTTATACGTACCGTTTCTTTTCTCCTTATTCTGCAGCTTCCAACAATCCTCAATGACATGAGTATCTTTCTTACAATACCTGCAGAACTTATCCCTGCCTCTGGACTTCGAACGGCCTTTACCATTCTTGCTCTTGTCTCGATTATTGTTGTTGTTGTAGGTTTTCTGCTCGGGCCTACCTCTAACCTGCAACACTTCGTCCTTGGAGGACGACACATCAGACTGAACCATATCTTTTATCTTCTCCCTCGTCTGGAGGGCCTCATATACTTCCGCAAGAGTTAGTTCATCACGGCTTAATAGTATGGTATCTCGAAAATTTGCAAATGAAGTAGGCAGTGAGCATAACAGTAGAAGAGCTAAATCTTCATCATCATATTTTACCTCCATCGACACTAGGTCGGCAACGATCTCCTTAAAGATCGATAAGTGGTTCATCACCGAACCACCTTCTTGCAGCTTGTGCGTGAACAACTTCATCTTCACGTGCATCTTACTGGTTAGATCCTTGGACATACAGATCGATTCCAGCTTGAGCCAAAGTTTTGGCACAGTTTTCTCCTGCAGCACTTCTTGCAAAATATCATTATGTAGATGAAGTTGAATCAGAGACAGAGCCTTACGATCCTTCCGCTTCTCTTCAGCGGTCCATGACTTCTACCCTTTTCCTCTGAAACCGTCTAGTGCCTCATCAAGATCCGAAGATTGTGCCAGAATCGCCCGCATCTTGACTTGCCACAGTGCAAATCTCGTCTTATAATACAGCAACGGTAGATCAAACTTCATCGATGCCATCGCGAAACCCTAAGGTCAAACCAAGCTCTGATACCATTTGTTATAAACGATAGGCAATATAAACGACGAAGAACAGTAGATCAAACACAGGAGACACGAGATTTTAACGTGGAAAACCCTCCCAAGGTGGAAGGGAAAAACCACGGGCACCAGCCAGCAAATCTTCACTATATCGGGTGAGGTTACAAACGCCGGAGATTTACAACTTGGGGATACCCTAACCTAGGGGCCTTCCCGTATACAAGTCTATGATGCCTATAAGGGAGGTGGTCCATATATATAGGGAGAAAAAACCCCACACCCTCGTCTATTAGCAATACGGAACTAATAGATGGTGTAGTCCCTCTTAACGCTAATGGGCCGCTTTGCTTCGGCCCAAACTTGAATTTGGATCATAGCTCAACACAACGTGGCCCTTTAAATTTGCAACATGTGACTACAGATAATAAATTGTTCATTAGCAAAGGTTGTTCAAGGTAAGATCACATAAACAGTAGTAGCAGCAGCAAAAGTAACAACATCACAAGCAAGCTAGAGATGAAACCCATAATATGAAAACAGGAAGAAAGAGTCTTCTGGGTTCCATCTCCGTTAGATTGGGACCAATTATGTTGAGACGATGTTCCAGCTATGTTCAAAACAATATAGGTGTAGTGATCACCTAAAAATATTTATGAAAAGTTGATGCAATAATAACCACACCTGAGTTTTCATATCCCAAATTTTGACAACAGCAGTAGTCATTCCTGTTCCAAGCAAAAGACCATGTGGATGGAATGATGCCGATGTGTAACCATCTTGTTCAGAAGCCTCACCAACCTGGAAAACAATCATGCATATCATATACACATTCATGGTGTAGGAGGGAACCTTCGACTTGCAAGATCCAGTTAAAATATCATAGAGGCACCATGAGTTATCCTTGGAAGCAGACACAAAACATTTCTCACTCTCTTGGACAGTAACAGCCGCAACCTAATAAATTTCAAAAAGGAACCTGGGCTTCGGGTAATAAAATTACTAAGAAAAGAAGCGATAGAGACAAAGTGCCAAGGACTGCTATCTTATCACTTCTGCAGAAGAACAAAGGGAGGATTATCAAATACATTTATTTGATTAACAATTAATAATGTACACGAACAGAACAGAGAACAGCTCAATGAAATGAAACAAACAAAAAGACTGGATGGTTGAAAATCATGCGACTTTTGAGACAAGCGTATATCAGAGTTCAGCATAAAAAAAACTATTGCAAATCCTAACTTACAAACTTTTATCTCAAATCACTGATTCTTACCTCAAAATCAGACTTGGTCAATCAATAAATCAATAAAATTTCTAAACATCCATAAATTTACATTTACAGCAGCAAAAATTTGAATGCACTTGGAGAGGAATGATGAATTGAAAGCATAGGAAGGATGTCAGTTATGCAAACAATAGTTCTGAAGACAGGAAGCATCATCGCAGCAGCATCCACTTAAATACCTCAGCAGTATGATCTTTTAATGTATGTACACAGCTATAGTTTCCATACTCGCTCCCACACCAAATGCGAACAGTCTGCAAGGTTCGCAAATATATGGGCCAACAATAATAAACTAATAAAACAGATTCACTCAAATAACTGAAATACAACAAAGTTGAAGCTTTTTAATCAATTGCATTAGGTGAAAAATGTCTTGGCTGCTCTACATCACTATTTCATCACTGATAATTTATGCAAATCAATGGTGTGGAAATCACTGGCCAAGATAAACTGTCAACAAAGTTCTATTTTGAATTTGATAAAAAATCTTCTCAGTTGACTAATTGAGAACCTTGATTAAACAGAACGCGTTCAATACTCAGGAGACGGAACTTCATCACTGACAATTAAGGTAAAACTACAACTATGTTCCACTTATATTTTGATTTGAATCTAGCATGATGCCCGTGTGTTGCTACGGCAAAATTCTGACCAACCTAATATCAAAATCCTCCAATGCGTTGCACGTCATTGACAATTATTAATTAGTGTAATCTAAAGGTTATGTTATAAGTAAAAGGTAAAACATAAGGTGAAAGGGTCAAAAATCTAAACTATCTTACGAATGTACGTGACCTCAAAAGTGGTCAATTCGACTATGTGGAAGGTCGGTTCCAAAACTCCATATACTGACCAATGGTTTGCAAGAAGCAAATCATTTTAGCAACCCATCGCCCAACCATCTTTATATTTGCGTACACAACCAATTACCTAAAACCTATAGTGAATCCTGCCGTAACAATGCAAATCTTAACCCAGGAAAATGATTTGCCAAATCTCATAAAAAGAAAAAAATGGCATTGCCCCTAAGTTCTATGCCTATATGGAGTTAAGTTGAGGGAAATAGCTAATTAGTCAACTGCTGGTAGTTTTGAAGCTGGAAGACTTGCTGCCTGTGTGCAGGGAAGCTTACTTAAGGCGATCTCCAGTTGGAGACGGAGGTGCCTGGAGAAGAGAAATCTGGCAATGTTGGAGGGCGTGAAGGATGGAGTGCACTCAACACTGGCCCAGATAAAAAAAAACCCCTCCTAATCCAGTCACACAACATATCCATTGTTTCCCTACGTTCTCATTTTAATTTGGTGCATAAAGTTGTAGCAAAGTCAGAGTTGTAGAGGCTTGGAAAAAAATGTACGTTTACATGTATAAATTGGTGTCCGATTGGAAGCTTTCTCAGAGTACATTCAGCTTGGAAAGAAACTTAATGCGAAACAAAAACAGATGCAACAAGCGGAGACAACGGAGGAGGCAGAAAATCAAGTTTAGTAAACATTATAGGTAGTAGAGATCTTTTCAGTTAATTAACTGCGAACCTTGATTCAACAGAACACACTCAACAATCAGGTAATAGGGGACCTCAAGACAATACATAAAAAAACATTACTTACAAGTATGCTCAACATACAGCATGTAATAAAATTCTTCTTAATCTACGTTGAGGCTTCTCAAGAAATAAAGGTATCCACAGTACGGCGTATGCATATCACTCCGATACTATAACTCATATCCGTGCGATCTAGGAGCTTAAGACTTTTTGTTGTTTCGAAGCGAAAACATAAGAAGTTCAGTTGGTCTAGAAAGGCAGAAGATATTGATGACATAATATTCATGTGATTATTTAAGGTTGTAAAAAAAAAACCATACATACCTTATCTGCTGATCCAGTTATGAAGAGTTCATCCCCATTAACAAATTTCAAAGTGGTTATCTGTGTAATTGAATGTTCTTATGTTACAATATACTTTCGAAGCATACAAAAGTACGCCAAAAGCACATGGGGAAAATACCTTCTTTGAGTGACCAGTAAGCGTGCACAAAATTTGACCGGACGGCCGATCAAAGAGTACTGCATTGGTATCAATACCCCCAGTGGCAACAACGTCCTGTTAATCCATGATAAGAATCAAGTAAAAGAACACATCAAAAATCTCCTGCAGATTCTCACCACAAAAGTTGAAACTCGCAGAGATTCCAGAAAAAAACTATATCAATACTCAGGTCATGATGATAATTTAAACTAGTGCATATTCAAGTAGAACTCAGCATTTTCTGACAAGGGCTCAGCCTCAAGATTCAGGCATAAGCACAGGACTTCCTTAACATGGGGAATACCACCAAGTAACAAGATGACAACCATAATCCAAATTTAACCTAAGGGTGGCAAATAAGATGACAAGATAGGTGCTGTTAGAACACCCACGTAGAGCAAATTCTTGTCAAAATGTGTTTATTTATAGAGGGTGCCACGTGAGACATCAAGCTGTCCAAGCCTCATGGAATAAGCAACGACAACAAAGCCTTCAGACAATAAGAAAATGTCAAAAATGTTTGAAGACCAAGGTATAGCACCGAAATGAGTGACAGATAAGCCTAGTGCTCGGCAACACTTGTATCTTACTTTTCTGCATATTACTTTCCTTGGCTCCCAAGCCTTTGTAATAGGAATATGCTCATCATCCACTTTAGTAGTTAGAAAATATGCTGGAGCAGGTAGAAAGTAGATGTTGCCCTCTGCCCATAAAAACAGGGGCACACCCTTGTATCAGTACAAGTCATTGCATTTTCTTTCAATCCAAGCAACCAAGGGCCAAGCTGCCCTTCGGTAGTTTCTAAATCTGAATCTGAGATCTATTTGGTCCAACAACTGGTATCAGAGCCTTAGGGTTCTTGAGTGAGCGAACACCATGTCCATTGAGAGCCAGATCACGAAAGCGTGCGCCACCGCCGGTGCGGTGATCAACCCTGGCAGTGACGCAGCGAGAGCCAGAGCTAGAGACCGCGCGACGCGCCTTGCTGCCGCAGAGGCAGCGGCTGCGGTGGCGGCCGAGATGGCTAGGCAGACAGCGGCTGCAACACAGGCCGCGGTGGCCACCGCTGCGATGCTGCGCGCTGAGATAGAGCGGGAGCCAGAGCCCGCTGGAGGATCACGTAGCCCGGATGGGCGCTGCCGCAGTCGCCGTCACCAGAGCGGTGTCGTGGTTGCCGCGGGCGCTCCCCGGTGCTACAGACGGTCTACCGCAACTATGGAGCGGGAACGCCATGGTCGATGCTCATCAAGTCGAACTACCACGAGTGGAGCCTGCTAGTGAAGGTCAAGCTACAGGGCCAGCGGCTGTGGGAGGCGGTACACGTCGGTAGTGTCAGCTACGACGATGATCGCCGGGCGCTGGAGGCCCTGTGCGCCGCCGTCCCCATCGAGCTCGGCGCCTCCCTTGCCAACAAGACCACGGCGAAGCTGGCAGTGGCGGAGGCAAGAATTTTTTGTAGGTGTGGTGGGTTAATAAAGGTCGAACAAGTATAATATAACTATCAATTATGCAAGAACGCACTAAAACATTATCGAAATATGTATATTACTATGTGATCACAGAATCCAAAAGTAAAGTATTGGCACATAAAATACCTCACTAAATAAATCTTGTTGTTGGAAATACATACCCATCGTGCAGTTCAAGCAGTTGCAGACTTGTTGCCTACGCTAGGCAGAGCGGAGGCGCGGAGCCATAGCTGTTGTCACCGGCGTGGCGGACTAGCCGCGTCGAATTCGCGCTGTCGTCCGCCAGGCACCGTGTTGAGTTCTCGGCTTCTCGCTCCGGTGCCACCGTTCGCCGTCCACCGTCCAGGAACCACCGCATTGATCGATCAGATCAGATACGAAGACGAAGAGTCGAAGACTGTAGGATCTCTGGTATACCTAGAGGGGGTGAATAGGCCTGTAAAAATTCAACTCAAATCAAAGTCAAATTCACCCATGGCACTGTCGCTCTGTGAGAGCGGCACTAGCGCACCTGCAGGAGAGATTAGTTCACAGTTCAAAATCTACCCAACAAAATTTAGATCGGGTAAATTTCTTAGCTTTCTGCAGGGCAGTAGATCACAGATCGAGAGCTAAAAGTGGTGGGAACACCACACACAAGTAGATCAGCCTCAAACCCTAGAAATCACCTCAACAACAACAAGAACACAAGTGTAGCAACACAAGCACAAGATGACGCCATGATTTATTCCATGATTCAGCTCACCACCAAGGCTTGTCTAAGTCCACGTTGTTGAGGTATACCACTAAGGCTTAGGGATTTGCAACCCTACCTCGTTCTCAAGTCAAGAAAGTGAACTCTTGAGATGAGGGGTGATTTTACCCGCTGCAAGAGGTGGTTACAAACCTCCTGGGGCTACCACAAACTTGGCAAGCTCACCAGGCGACGCTCTAGCTGGCTAGGAGCCAAGCTCCAAGAGTAACAAACACAACCACCGACCAAAACATGAACCAAATGCTCTTTAGGCTTTGGGAAGCAGTGGAGCTGCTCTCTAATCACTTTTGGCACCTTTTTCTCTCAAGGATTGATGGAGAAGTCAAAGGGAATGCTTGAGTGCTTGAAGGGCACCAATGGAGGAGAGAGAGGAGATGAGCACCTACTGATTTTCGTCAGTCTGAACCATTGGTGAAGAAGAGAGAGACGTTATGGAGGACAGGGAAAAGTATAAATACCCCCCTGCCTCCCAACGGTTACTTAAGTGTGGCAGTGCCTCTCTCTCTAGGTGTGGCACTACCGCACCCAGCAAGACAACAAGGGTGAAGGAGTTGTTAAGTTGGCTGTCTTGGCTGAGGTGTGAGGATGTTTTGTGTAAAGATTGAGCATTTGGTTGCACACTTTTAACCAGTTGTAGTGCCCCCCTTTATAGTACGGCTTTTTCCATACTCAATTTCAAAAGACAAGAATTCAAAACTCCTTTGAGCGTGATGTCGTCCTTATTTGTAATTGGGGGCTCCTTCTTTCCATGTGACATCCTCTATAATGAATTCCCTGCTTGTCATCTTAATAAATCTCATTAGTTCTCTAATTAGGTGGTCATGAACACCAAAACCCATATTAGGGCTTGATTGCACTTATAATTTTCCCCTTTTTGGTGATTGATGACAACCAAATTAGAGCTTATAAAAGATATGAAATGAATAACTGAGATTTTTTTTGAGCCATGGGTGTAGAGCCTCCCCTAAATATGTGAATAGAGAATTAAATTCTCAACTTGGCATAAGAGGCCAAGATTCACACTTTAGTGAAGTGAAAATTGGGGCTCCCCCTATATCCATGCCTTTGAGGGGTGCTGCACACAGTGTCAAGAAAACATATACGTGATGCATATGACAGATCATACACACATGTGCTTGCTGTTGTAGCTGAGTGCGGCATTGCCGCACCTGACTGTATGAGCAAGACAGAGTCAAGCACCACACAACTAGCTTAGATAAAAAAGATATGCAACCAAGCATAATAAGATGACTTCTAATCCACACAAATGATACATGTCCATATCCAATACACAAAGAGTCAAATAGTAGCATTATTTCATAATTTAGAGTTTTGGACGACTCTCAAACTTTCCACCTAGCGAAGACTAACACTCATCGAATAGGACATGAAGCACAGCTGTTGACCATGGCGTCGAAAAGTTGTTGACCCCTATAATTTTCCCCCCTTTGGCATAAAGCACCAAAAAGAGAAGAAAAGAAGAAAGATCAACACCTACTTGTCATCTCCCTAGATGTCCGTCCAATCAATATTATCACCTCCTGCAGCCCTAGTACCTCCTGCAGCAGTCCTGGCACCACCATCACCATCATCGTCGTCGGAGTCAATACATGCATGGCCATGATGGTGAGTAGTGTCGGTGTAGTGAGTGGAACGAGTGGAACGCCTCGGCTCCTATCTCTAATGGTATCCCTCCAGGGTCTTATCCCAATCTGCTGCTCGTCCCTGCTCCTCCTCCTCCTCATCATCATCCTCATCATCTGAATCTATGTCAGAGAGACTTGGAGGGTCATACTGTGGAGGAGGTGGAATAGGAGGAAGTGGTGGAAGGTCCTATCCATGCTGCTAACGCTGCTCAAGCTGTGTCTCATACGCTCTGTTAGCTGCATAGGTGCACTTGCCGAAGATTGCCTTCAACCACTTGCCAAACTTCTTCATCTTGCCTCCTCTGTGAGACCTAGAGCGGGAAGACTCAGTGATATCTACATGAGCATGAGAGCTCCTACCTGTTATGATGGTACTGCTTTAGTCATTGTGACCGTATTGCTGGTAGATGCATCCTTCATAGATGTCACGCGAGTTGCATTGTGCATGACTGACTGGCCGTTATTCAGGAATTACTGTTGAACGGTGGCTTTGTGTTTTGCGTTTGCTTGTGGTTCACACCTACCATGACCCCCATCTCCCCATACTCCTTTTTGCGCTATTGTCGGACCCTTGCCCTGCAGCCGTACTAGTCATTAATGGCCTTGGACATCGCTCGCCTCAAACGCATGAAAAATTCGGTTGATTCATTTGTAGTGGCCCCACGCAGGAACCGAAGGTGGACTACGCCAGGACCCCTAACCGCTCTTCCATTATAAGTAGGGCCTGGCCTAGCCATTGGTACCACCACTCGATGCACTCTAGCTCTCCTAGCTTTTCCTTTTGGAGCAAGCTTTCCGCTCAATCCTTCCTTGCAACCACCCACTAGGGATGGCAGGAGCCTGGGTTAGCAGTTACTGCCTGAACACTGAGGGTTTTCCCAAAATCCTATATGCCACCCTACAAAAACTCAAAATCAAGGATCGTCCTGAGTATGAGGATTGTGAGTATGAGAAACTTGGCATCGAGCGGTGTGGCAGAACCTCCCTGAGTAGCTGCTGTTGGCTGGGTCTTCTCAGTTTTGTAGACGGTGTGCATCCCATCCTTCAGAAAATAAAATCCAGTGACCCTCTCAATCATGAACATGGGGTAAGGGGCATAGGGCAGCCCCCTCCTCCCATCCTCCACTACAAATCTCAACTCAGTCCTCATGAATCTAGGGACATTGAACCTATCCCCACCTAGAGCAAATTTAGCCAACATATTTCTCACATAGCCATTAATATCTGAGGCTGCTCCATCTTTTGGGTTGATGGTGTTCCTGATGAGGTTGTTGAGGATGTAATAGAAGCTGTGTAGACCACTCCTCTTGCCATCTGCAATCCTTCTATCTCTCCACATGTAACTGATGTCATGGATCTCAGCTTGAGGCTCATCATAAATGTAAGTGTAAACTTTGTGCTCCTCCCCAAAGCCAAGAATCTAGCTGAAAGTGACAAAGTCGACTCAATAGTGCTGACCATCAGTCATCCAGTGAATCTCATCAGAGGTTTGGTCATAGAAGTATGTGGCATGAAACTATGCAAGGACCTCCTCATTCCAGTTATACTGGAAACCCATGATGTCTGAAAGCTGGTACCTGTCACAAATTTTGATTACCTTTTCAAACTCAGGCTCCTCCTTCTCCTGCATCTCATCACAATCAATATACTACATCTTGATAATCTTGGTTTTCTTGGATGCAAGAATGGCGGTGGCATAAAAGTTAGAATGAAACTCATTCCAAAATCTATAATCAATGCTCAAATCCTTGCGCATTGCATAGGGATTGATCCCCTTGCCTCTTCCACCAGCTTCCAACCCTTGGAATAGTTAACAACTGCATGCTGGCAGGAGTCATCTAGAGGTCTTATAATGATCTCACCCTCAAAATCTCTCATATATCTACCATCAAACTCAGAGAGATGTTATGGGGTGTCAGGAATGGCTTCAGTGGTACTACCTGTCATCTCCAGCCTCTCCTCATCTTCAATGTATTGCTCGCGCCTCCCCCTATCACCAAGTCCCCTTGGAGCTGCACTACTGCCTGCTGCTGTTGACTTCCCTCGACATGGTGAGGTGGATCCTTGTCTCTTTGCTCATTCATCTTCCTTTTCCCCTTTAAGTCATTATCTCCGTGCTCCATCTATGCATAGAATGAACTAGATAAGAAATTGTACAAATGGGACATAGAAAATCACTTGAAGAATAATCTTGATAAGAAAAGGGACTTAGATCATGAACTTGAGAGACACTATGGATAGTGCTGCCTAGGTAGTGCGGCACTACCGCACCCTAAGAGCAACACTACCACACTTAGCATCTCCACAAGCTCATGACCTCCTTCTTCATTCTTAGCAAATCAATTTTTCAAATGTCTTCCCACATCACCAAACAATTTCTAGAGCATAGTTCAAGATAAAGACACATGATGTCATGTAATAGATGGGAATAGTGATAACATTTTGAGTGGGAGAGAGCATGTGGTGAATAAATCCAACCAATACATCAATTCATCTAGGGAAAGTCACAACCAGACGTAGTCTCAAACTACAGGGGGCAGTACTACCACACCTTACCACGGCACTACCGCACGTGCTGTGCACCGCCCCCAAATGAATCAACCTATTGATTCAATTTGTTCATCAAATCTCCCTCCTACTCGTTCATAGTACCACTAAGAACCTAAATCCATCATAGAAACACTCACATTGCATAGATCAAGTAGGTTTAGGGTTCTACCTTCTCAAACGAGGATTGGAGAGGAGAGGAAAGAAACTACTTGGGCTAGGGGTAGTAGTAGCCCTCAGCGACGTTGAGGGAGGGCTGGCAGCTGCCGCAGCACTGCTAGAGACCTGCAACGCGTGGCCAAGCGACGGTGACGGCGCGGGTATGAGAGGAGAGAGAGGCATGGGCATCGGCGTCGGGGGAAGAGAGAGGGAAAGAAGTTACTGCAGACCTAAGGATAAGAGGAAGAATAAATGGGCCCCACAGTAAAACCATTTGGGCCAAATCTCAATTGAGATTCAAAGTACAACACTGCCGCATGCCTAGCCCGACACTACCGCACGGCAGGTGTGGCACTAGCCACACTCCCCAAAATAGTGAGAGTTGGCTATAATCTATATGACTCTCTCTATATAAGGTATGGACACATATCACCTATATACCATGACCAGAAACAAGTAATCAATACCGACCATGATCATAATACATAAGTTGTCTTTTATAAATCATTTTCATGCACAATATGAAAATTTTCAACTCTTTTGCCTAGATACTAGTTTATCAAACAGAGGCATGCTAAAATTCAAACCACGTTACAAGAATCAAGTATATTTAGCTCACTACGCAAAGCACAAAACCTTGACTCGTCGAGGGGCTTTGTGAAGATATCGGCTAGTTGCTTTTCGGTGCTCACATGGAGGAATTTCGATATCTCCTTTGGTTTCAGTGGTCTCTCAAGAAATGATGATGGATGTCTATGTGCTTGGTTCTAGAGTGGACATACAGGATTGTTTGCAAGCTTAATGGCACTCTCATTGTCACATAATAATGGGATTTTGGTAAAATGACATCCAAAATCACAAAGAGTTTGCCTCATCCAAAGTAGTTGGGCACAACATGCACCGGCCACAACATACTCGGTCCTCGGTAGTAGGAAAGGGCTACACAATTTTGTTTTTTAGAACTCCAAGACACTAGGGATCAGTCTAAGGAATTGACATGTCCCCGAAGTGCTTTTTTGATCTACTTTGCAATCGGCGTAATCAGAATCCGAATACCCAAGTAGATCAAACTTAGAGCTCTTAGGATACCACAAACCAAGGTTAGGAGTGTGTACTAAATATCTTAAGATTCTCTTAATGGACACCAAGTGACACTCTTTCGGGTTAGCTTGAAATCTAGCACACATGCACACACTAAGCATAATATCGGGCCTAGATGCGCACAAATAAAGTAGAGAGCCGATCATGGAACGATATACCTTGGTATCCATGGCTTTCCCTTCAATGTTGAGATCAAGATATCCATTGGTTGGCATGGGAGTTTTGATAGGCTTGGCATTCACCATGTCAAACTTCTTGAGCATATCATGGGTGTACTTCGTTTGACTAATAAAAGTTCCATCCTTCACTTGCTTGATTTGAAATCCGAGGAAGAACTTCAACTCACCCATCATGGACATCTCAAATCTCTTCGTCATGATCCTACTAAATTCCTCACAAAAAGTATGATTAGTACTACCAAATATTATGTCATTGACATATATTTGGCACACAAATATATCTTTACCAACTTTACGAGTGAAAAGGGTAGGGTTGGTTTTACCTATTTCAAAGCCTTGTTTAAGCAAGAATTCCTTACTGGCATTCATACCATGCTCTTGGTGCTTGCTTAAGCCCATAGAGTGCCTTTTGGAGTTTATAGACGTGGTTGGGGAACTTAGGGATCTTCAAAACTCGGTGGTTGCTCAACATAGACAAGTTCTTGAATGGGGCTATTGAGGAATGCACTCTTCACATCCATTTGATATAGCTTGAAATTGTGATGAGCGGCATAGGCTAGAAGCATTCGGATTGCTTCAAGTCTTGCCACCTGGTGCATATGTTTCCTCAAAGTCCAAGCCTTCTACTTGAAGTGAAACCTTGAGCAACCAATCTTGCCTTGTTTCTTGTCACCATGCCATTCTCATCTTGCTTGTTGCGGAAGACCCACTTGGTGCCAATGATATTGGTGTTGGGCTCTCTCCACCAAGGTCCACACTTGATTTCTTTCGAAAGTGTTGAGCTCATCTTGCATGGCCATCACCCAATCCGGATCACCAAGTGCTTGCTCAACCTTAAGAGGTTCCAAAGAGGAAACAAACGAGTAATATTGGCAAAAGTTTGCTAAATGTCAATGAGTTGTTACCCCCTTTCGAAGACTCCCAAGGATGTTGTCAACGGGATGATCCCGTTGTATTATTTGCCTTAGCCTTCGATGATCAATGGCCTCTTGTCCATCTTCTGGATCTTCATTATCTTCTTGCTCAAATATGGGTCGTAGGTTCTGTCCTTGAATCAGAGTTGGACTTGCTGCTGCTGTCAAAGAGAGTGTGCACTGCTACTCTTATGTGTGGCACTATCGCTCTGCTGATTTGCAGTAGGGGTCTGCTCTGCCTCAGCATCAGGTACGTCAGTAGAACTTTGTTCATCAATAGCTTGAGGAACATCCACTTTAGTGACTTCGTCTTCTTGTGGCCATATATCACCAATAGCCAATTGCTTGATTGCTTCACATGGTGGATCTTCCTTTCCCGCAACACTTGAATCAACTTGCTCCACTTGAGAGCCATTAGATTCATCAAATGTCATGTCTACCGCTTATTTCAACTCTCTCAGAGGTTTTGTTGAAAACACGATAGGCATGCTCATTTGATCCATAACCAAGAGAAAACCTTCATCAACTTTAGGTGTAAACTTAGAGGTTTTGGGTTTCTCATTAAGTATGAAACACTTGCACCCAAACACTCTAAAGTAGGACACCTTTGGTTTGTTACTGGTTAGAAGCTCATATGAAGTTTTCTTCACTTCTTGTGCAGGCTAGAGGCGGTTGATGGCATGACAAGCGGATGTTGATGGCTTCACACCAAAAGAGGTCAAGCATCTTGTACTCATCTAGCATTGTCCTTGCTATGTCAATTAGTGTACAATTCTTCCTCTCTACTACACCTATTTTGTTGAGGGGTGTATGGAGTTGAGAACTCATGCTTGATGCCTTCTTCATCAAGAAACTCCTCAACTTGGGTGTTCTTGAATTCGGTCCCATTGTCGCTTCTCATTTTCTTGATGGGGAGACCGAACTCCTTTTGAGCTCTTCTAACAAAAGTCTTCACTTTGTCTCTAACTTGACACTTATCAAACAAGAAAAATACCCAAGTGAAACAGGAATAATCATCAATAATAACAAGACCATATTTGTTACCCCTGATACTTAGGTAGACTGACCGGTCCAAGAGAGATCCATGTGTATGAGCTCCAATGGTTGAGTCAGTGGTCATGATGCTCTTTGGTGGGTGAGGTACTGCCAACTTGCTTTCTGGCTTGACAAGCACTACATATCCTATCTTTCTCAAAGTGAACATTTGTTAGACCAAGGATGTGTTCGTCCTTTTGAAGTTTGGCCAAGTTCCTCATCCCAACATGGGCTAGTCGGCGATGCCAAAGCCACCCCATGCTAGATTTTGCCACTAAACAAGTCTCAAGATTAGTTTTACTTTTGTTGAAATCAACTAGGTAAAGCTTGTTCTTTAAATGACCCATAAAGATAATAGAGAAATCCTCCCTTCTAAAGACTTCCACACCCTTATCCAGTAAAGAGACAATTGAAGCCCATCTCGCATAATTGAGAGACGGACAATAAATTGTAACATAATGAATCAACATGTAAAACATTTATAATTGAATGCTTAAGGGTTATAGCAACTTTACCGAGACCAATCACACCCCCCTTAGAGTTGTCTCTAAAGAGAATATTTTCATTTGAGTCCATCTTTGGGGTATATGATGAGAACATACTCCTTTCTTTCGGTCATATGATTTGTACATCCACTATCAAGCACCCAACTTGACCAACTGACCACCGGAGGAGTATGCCTGCAAAACAAATTTAGTTGCTTGATTTAGGTCCCCAATTAGACTTGGGGCCTTGCATGTTAGTCACAAGAAATTTAGGAACCCAAATAGAAGTATTCATATATGTGTTGGCTTCCTTTCCAACATATTTAGCAACCACTTTTCCACTGTTGTTGTTCCTTAAAACAAACATGAAGTCAAGCTTTGTCGAGGTGGTTGAAACTTTGGTTGGTAGGCATACTTGTTCATAGTGCCCCGCACTGATTCCTTTGGCTTTTGCTAAACCTATTTCTACTGGGATACCTTCTTCTTGGGCTTAGTTTGATCAAGAGCAGAATTGGTAGCCTTCCTATTTTTGTGGGGAGCGGCACAACCGGCCTTCACTGTGGCACTGCCATGGTGTGGCACTGCCGCTCTAGACTACGACACTACCACTGTTTGTGCAGACTAATCTATACCAACTCTTTCCTTCCTCTCAAACTTGACACACTCATAGCCATTTATGATTTGTCTTCCATTTGTCTTGGCTACTGTAGTGTGCCCAAGGCCATGCTTGATTGAGGGGTGTCTCCCTTGCTTGAATTGAGGCACTTTTGAGTCATTTGCCTTCTTGTCATTTACTTGAGCTTTACCACTCAAGCAGCCCTTGCCAATGATCTCATTGAGTCTAGCAATTTCTTTTCTCATTGCCTCCATGTTTGCAAGGTTAGTGGAATAAGCATTCAAATCAATATTATAACATTTTTCACAACCTTGACTAGTGGAGGTAGTAGAGGCATCCTTTGCATTAGAGGGATGTGACTTGCTATCCTAAAGAATGTTATATTGCAGCTCAAGTTCTTTGTGCTTTTCATCTAAGTTCTTAGTTAATTTATCAATTTCTTCATCACTAGAGCTATCACTAATATCACTACTAGAGATATCACTAGGAGGTGGAGGTGGAGGAGCTTTGGCCTTGGATTTAGATTTTACCTTCTCACCCTTTGCCATAAGACAAATGTGAGGGGAGTAGTAGTTATCATCAGACATGTTGGTGAAGAGTCTCGGTGAAGAAGATGGCTCATGGATAGCAATGGTTGCAACTTCCTCATCTTCTTCACTTGAGCTTTCAATAGATGAATCCCATTCATGCCCAATATGAGCTTCTCTCATGTTTTCTTGCTCTTTCTCCAGTCAGCCTTGTCCTCCTTCTCTTTCTTATACTTGTTCTCCTTGATCTCATGTGGGCACTTGGTAATGAAGTGATCGGTGCTTCCACAATTGTAGCATGTCCTCTTCTTCTTGTTTGGAAACTTCCTCTTTACTACCGTGTACCCTTACTTCTTAAACCCTTTGTGAAACCTCCTCATAAAGAGAGCAACATCATCCACTTTCTCATATTAGTCATCATCATGTTGACTCTCACTAGAGGATGAGGTGGTCTCTACTCTTTCTTGAACTTGCTTGATTGCTTTAGGCTTGCTAATTGAAGCTTGCTTGTTGGTCTTGGACTTGCTAGTAGAGCCTTGCTTGCTTGATTTGTTGGACTTGAGAGCTACATCCTTGTTGATCTTAATGCCTTCTAGCTTTGCTTGCAATTCTCTAAGCTTCTTCCTCTCATTTACTTCTTCTCTTTGCATGTCAAAGGTCAAGATCCTCCCAAGTACATCATTTGGTGTGAAGTACTCAAACTTCTTCTTGTCTCTAATTAGAGTTACTACTGGTCTCATTTCTTAGGTGAATAAGCTTCCAACATAATCTTGACAACTTTGTGATCATCTAGCTCATCACAACCATAGCCTCTAATCTTGCCCACCATGGTCATCAACCTATCAAACATCTCTTGTGGCCCTTCTCCATCCAAGATAACAAATCGGTTGAGCTTGGACATCAACAAATCAATTCTTGCCTTTCTCACTTTGTCAACCCCTTCATGTGCAAGATGTGAAGTATCCCAAATTTGCTTGGCAATATCCACACCAATCACTCTATTGTACTAATCACCATCCAAGGCACTAAGTATCACACTAGTAGCTTGACCGTTGAGGTGGATGATTCTCATTTCTTCCATGGTTGGATTCTTGGGATCAACCGGTGGCTCGAATCCATTACAAATAACCTCCCAAATGCTAGGATGAAGACCTATAAGATAGGCTCTCATCAAGTGCTTCCACTTGGCAAAGTTAGTCCCATCGAAATGAGGTAACTTGCCCGCAGGCACATTGATGAAAGACTGTGCGATTCATGGTTAATCATAGACATAGAAGAATAGTTAAAGGATACAACAACAACAACAACAAAGCCTTTAAGTCTCAAACAAGTTGGGGTAGGCTAGAGTTGAAACCCAGCAGAAGCAATCAAGGTTTAGGCACGTGAATAACTGTTTTCCAAGCACTCCTATCTAAGGCTAAGCCTTTAGGTATATTCCATCCTTTCAAGTCTCCTTTTATTGCCTCTACCCAAGTCAACTTTGGTTTTCCTCTACCTCTCTTCACGTTACTATCCTGGCTTAGGATTCCACTACGCACCGATGCCTCTAGAGGTCTCCGTTGGACACATCCAAATCATCTCAACCAGTGTTGGACAAGCTTTTTTTCAATTGGTGCTACCCCTAATCTATCACGTATATCATCGTTCTGAACTCGATCCCTTCTTGTATGACCGCAAATCCAACGCAACATACGTATTTCCATGACACTTATCTATTGAACATGTCATCTTTTTGTAGGCCAACATTCTATACCATACAACATAGCAGGTCTAATCGCCGTCCTATAAAACTTGCCTTTTAGCTTCTGTGGTACCCTTTTGTCATATAGGACACCAGATGCTTGGCGCCACTTCATCCACCCTGCTTTGATTCTATGGCTAACATCTTCATCAATATCCCCTATCTCTCTGTAGTATTAATCCTAAATATCAAAAGGTATCCTTCCTAGGCACTACTTGACCTTCCAAATTAATATCTTCCTCCTCCCAAGTAGTAGTGTCTGAAGTCACATCTCATATACTTAGTTTTAGTAAGAATAGTTAAAGGATACGATGGCATATTTGTTGTCGTCATTCTTCTTGCCCTTTCCTTTCTTGTCCTACTTGCTATGCACTTGGTAGGACTCATCATCATCACCATCTTCGAAGCTGCTAGATAGCTCACTTGAAGATGTATTGGAGGCTTTGCTTCTTGTTCCTTCTTCTTTCTTGCTTCTCTTCTTTTTCTTCTAGCTTTTCTCTTGAGTCTTCTTTCTTCTTTTCTTGCTTTCACCTCTTCTTAAGTTGCTGCTCCTTCTTCTTATTCTCTCTTGCTTCTCTTTTCTCTTTTCTAGCTGCCCTTCTTCTTCTTCTTCTTTCTTCTTCATTTTGAGCTTTTTTGGCATCGGTTGCCTCTAGCTGCGGGAGCATGGAGTTGCTCGCTGTAGAGACACTAAGCTCACTGTTGTCGGTGTCATGCAGCCCAACGTCCACCGGATCAACGTTGATGGGCTTCACAACACCGGATCCTCCCTCGGGCTCCATACCTCACATGGCAAAGTGCACACGAGGTATTCAGGCTCTGATACCACTTGTAGGATCTCTGGTATGCCTAGAGGGGGTGAATAGGCCTGTAAAAATTCAACTCAAACCGAAGTCAAATTCACCCGTAGCACTGCCGCTCTGTGAGCGCGGCACTGCCTCCCACCGGTTACTTAAGTGCAGCAGTGCCGCGGTGCGGCAGTACCTCTCTCTAGGTGTGGCACCGCCACACCCAGCAAGACAGCAAGGGTGAAGGAGTTGTTAAGTTGGCTGTCTTGGCTAAGGTGTGAGGATGTTTTGTGTAAAGATTGAGCATTTGGTTGCACACTTTTAACCAGTTATAGTGTCCCCCTTTATAGTACAACTTTTCCCATACTCAATTTCAAAAGACAAAAGAATTCAAAACTCCTTTGAGCACGATGTCGTCCTTATTTGTAATTGGGGGTTCCTTTCCATGTGACATGCTCTATAATGAATTCCATGCTTATCATCTTAATAAATCTCATTAGTTCTCTAATTAGGTGGTCATCAACACCAAAACCCACATTAGGGCTTGATTGCACCTTACAAAGAGACACAAGCAGACTGAGGCCTAGGCTAGCTTCCCTTTCCCTCCGTGCCTTCTGCTAATTGACGCCATGAGCCCATGAGGCCCATTAAGCTAGCGGAGGCGGAGCCCATCAGGCCTATCTAGCTTCAAATATAGTACATATATTAGTATTTTTTATTTTTTAGGTATAGCAGCCACCAAGGCTCGCCAGATACCTGCCTCCACCACTGAAGCTGGCGTGGGAATCGATCGCAGCAGCGCGTGTCGGCAGAGATCGCGTGCACTGGGCAATGTTGTAACACCTCCGAGGGGAGTGGGAAGGCCTTGCCTTTTAGCCAGGTGAGCAAGTTGAGGACTTTGCCCTTCACCTAACCAACCTGATGGAGCAGATGGCGTGCAACGGCGACACCATCCTCCCAGAGGAGCGCGCAGTGGACAAATTCCTCCGCTGCATGCTGAAGAAGTACGCACAAATCATCATGTCGATCTAGATGCTCCTTGACTTTGAGTAGCTCACCGTCGAGGATGTGACTAGGAGGCTCAAGGTGGTGTAGGACCGTGAAGAGGGGGCCTCACACCTTGCCGAGCACCCCTGGAGGCAAGCTATTGTACACGATGGAGCAGTGGCGCGCCTTCGAGAAGAAGAAGAAGGAGGAAGGATCCGGACCATCTGGCTCCTCCAAGGAGCATCGACAGTGACCACATGGTGGCAAGAAGGAGGAGAAGGGGCCCTAGGGCCAGGCAGGTGCTGATGGTGGCGCCTTTGGTGAGCATAAGGCGGCTTGGGATGACACCTGCAACAATTGCGGCAGGTCTGGCATGTAACACCCTCGGTGTTACGCCCTAAACAAACTACTAAATCATGTCATTGAGCATTATGTTTTATTAATAATGCATGTGATAGAAGGTGTTGATAAATTTCTTATAGCCTAAAATAACCAATAAAAATGTTAAATAGAATTTTATTCAATAACTCATGTTATGTCAAGTAGGGTGGAAAACCAATTTTTATTGAGCAAAAGTATTATAGAACATGTGTGTGACACCTAAATAAGGTTTGCAAGTACAAACTTTAGTAGATGACAATGGCAACTCTTGCTTGTAGAAAAATAATACGACTAGCTAGTATTTCTAATGGCTTAGAAATGAAACTTGAAGTCAAATTCAGCTCAAGACTTGGAAGAAATTTTAAGTTTGAAAATAGTGTGACAATGCCATGTTAGTGAATTAATTCTAGAAAATCTAGCTAAAGGTCAATGCTATGTTTTTGCTCCTTATGGTAGACTGATGTACCCTCATTAGTATGGTCGAGGTAGTTTAGTTTCAACTATGTTAGGTTAGTTTTAGACACGCTTTAAATTCATGCTTAGCACGTGTCTGGCCATTCGACCGGGAGTGCGTGGTCACTGCATTTGGTGCATGTCGTGGCTGCCTCTGGCCACGCGCGAGTGTGGGTAGGCTGATGGTGTCTACCCTTGACCTAGCTATGGTGTGGCTATGGCTTGGACACCTTTGGCTACGACGCCTGCTACTGGCCGATGGCCTCAGCACTCGCCCCTTGGCCGCCATTGTCGCCCTACTGCATGGCTGCCCCACCTGCTGCCCTCCTTGTCTCGAGCTATGCCACTGCTCGTGGCACTGTCCCATGCCCTCTGACTCACCTAGCCAATGTAGCATTTGTTCCCAGCCGCACAACCCACCTACCAAGCCCAAGCTCGACATCGTACGTAGTCTACTGCATCACAACGCTGTGCTGCTGTGTGCGTATGGCCACACGTGGGCACACCTTTAATGGCTTTGTCCATATGCTAACCGATGCCCTGCCTATCCCTCGCTCATGCAGTCATATCCCTGTGCAGTCATGCCTCATCGGGTCAGGGCTAGGCCACCTCTACCGTGGCCACATCCCACGACGTGGCGGTGGCAGTGCACCACTCTCCCTTCCCCTTTCTTAATCGCCAGCCTAACACTTCCTAGTCCAATTCCTCATGTCAGTGAGTAGCAGAGGAAGTTAGCTAGACGCCCCACTCTCGTTAGGTCTAGCGGTGGTCTGGCCATGGCCAATTATAGATTTTGCTCACCGCCGGTAATGTGCACCGTCGAGCCGGTAGGTTTGGGGGTAAGGCCCGTAGGGTTAATAGCAGTTCAATTGCTCATAACCCTAAACTCACCTTGACTCCCTCCATCTGGTTCTCGTGCTATCTTGGCTAGGGAACTCATCAGCGATGTGGTGATGCATGGGTGTCCATCCTAGAGCACCTCCGCCCCGGCGGTTCACACGTGGCTAGACCATCGCAGTGCTGCCCTGCTTCAACCGTTAGTAGGGCATACACCACGGTGAGCTACTAATGTATCTCTGCCATCTCTACCTTTTCATGAGGGTGTAGGCTCACCGAAACACTCGCACCACCACCGCGGGTAGTCGCTCGCCATTGTAGCCCATGACAGCGCACCTTCGAGTCCCTAACCGCCACCTATCCTTGCGCGTTTAGCTATAGATGGTGGTCGGCCCCTTAATTCCATCGTAGCGAGCCTAGTTTGCCCGGTGTAACCACCTTATGTCGTCGGCCGCTGCGCCGGTGCGCGTGGGGGTTTCCAAGGACCTGCCCATGGTGAGGACAAAAACAATTGAGGGCTTGGTCGCAAAGCCACTGCCGATAGGAATAGTACACATGGTAGTCATACTATTACCTCGAAGCATCATATTATGTTGTTCTGCCACAGGTGGTATCAGAGCATAAATAAGGAAATAAAGCTTCAAAATCCTTTTCTAAACTAAAATTTGACAAGCCTAGTTTTGCAAAAAGTTAGGGCGTTAACTACGAAATATATAAGTAGCCCTATTACTATAGTTAAGCATCTAGAATAGATTTAACTAGGCTTTCTCCAATGGACTGACTCTCGCATAGTATACGATCTTTAAGTCAGTCATGCTGGTACTGCTTTAGTCATTGTGACCGTATTGCTGGTAGATGCGTCCTTCATAGATGTCACACGAGTTGCATTGTGCATGACTGACTGGCCATTGTTTAGGAATTACTGCTGAACGGTGGCTTTGTGTTTTGCGTTTGCATGTGGTTCACACCTACCATGACCCATCTCCCCGTACTCCTTTTTGTGCTATTGCCGAACCCTTGCCCTGCAGCCGTACTAGTCATTAATGTAGTGCCCCCCCTTTATAGTATGGCTTTTTCCATACTCAATTTCAAAAGACAAGAATTCAAAACTCCTTTGAGCGTGATGCCGTCCTTATTTGTAATTGGGGGCTCCTCCTTTCCATGTGACATCCTCTATAATGAATTCTCAGCTTGTCATCTTAATAAATCTCATTAGTTCTCTAATTAGGTGGTCATCAACACCAAAACCCATATTAGGGCTTGATTGCACTTATAATCTCCCCCTTTTTGGTGATTGAAGACAACCAAATTAGAGCTTATAAAAGATATGAAATGAATAACTGAGATTTTTTTTGAGCCATGGGTGTAGAGCCTCCCCTAAATATGTGAATAGAGATTTGAATTCTCAACTTAGCATAAGAGGCCAAGATTCACACTTTAGTGAAGTGAAAATTGGGGCTCCCCCTATATCCATGCCTTTGTGGGGTGCTGCACACAGTGTCAAGAAAATATATACGTGATGCATATGACAGATCATACACACATGTGCTTGCTGTTGTAGCTGAGTGCGACACTGCCGCGCCTGACTATATGAGCAAGACAGAGTCAAGCACCACACAGCTAGCTCAGATAAAAAAAGATATGCAACCAAGCATAATAAGATGACTTCTAATCCACACAAACGATACATGTCCATATCCAATACACAAAGAGTCAAATAGTAGCATTATTTCATAATTTAGAGTTTTGGGTGACTCTCAAACTTTCCACCTAGCAAAGACTAACACTCATCGAATAGGACATGATGCACAATTGTTGACCATGGTGTCGAAAAGTTGTTGATCCCTATAATTTTCCCGCCTTTGGCATAAAGCACCAAAAAGAGAAGAAAAGAAGAAAGATCAACACCTACTTGTCATCTCCCTAGATGTCCATCCAATCAATATTATCACCTCCTGTAGCCCTAGCACCTCCTGCAGCAGTCCTGGCACCACCATCACCATCGTCGTCGTCAGAGTCAATACATGCATGGCCCTGACGGTGAGTAGTGTCAGTGTAGCGAGTGGAACGAGTGGAACGCCTCGACTCCTATCTCTAACGGTATCCCTCTAGGGTCTTATCCCAATCTACTGTTCATCCCTGCTCCTCCTCCTCATCATCTGAATCTGTGTTAGAGAGACTTGGAGGGTCATACTATGGAGGAAGTGGAATAGGAGGAAGTGGTGGAAGGTCCTGTCCATGCTGCTAACGCTACTCAAGCTGTGTCTCATACACTCTGTCGGTTGCATAGGTGCACTTGCCAAAGATTGCCTTCAACCACTTGCCAAACTTCTTCATCTTGCCTCCTCTGTGAGACCTAGAGCGGGAAGACTTAGGGATATCTACATGAGCATGAGAGCTCCTACCTATTATGATGGTACTGCTTTAGTCATTGTGACCATATTGCTGGTAGATGTATCCTTCATAGATGTCATGCAAGTTGCATTGTGCATGACTAACTGGCTGTTGTTCAGGAATTACTGCTGAATGGTGGCTTTGTGTTTTGCGTTTGCCTGTGCTTCACACCTACCATGACCCCCATCTCCCCGTACTCCTTTTTGCGCTATTGCCGGACCCTTGCCGTGCAGCCGTACTAGTCATTAATGGCCTTGGACATCGCTCGCCTCGAACGTGTGAAAAATTCAATTGATTCATTTGTAGTGGCCCCACGCAGGAACCGAAGGTGGACTACGCTAGGACCCCTAACCGCTCTTCCATTGTAAGCAGGGCCTGGCCTAGCCATTGGTACCACCACTTGATGCACTCTAGCTCTCCTAGCTTTTCCTTTTGGAGCAAGCTTTCCGCTCAATCCTTCCTTGCAACCACCCACTAGGAATGGCAGGAGCCTGGGTTAGCAGTTACTGCCTGAACACTGAGGGTTTTCCCAAAATCCTATATGCCACCCTACAAAAACTCAAAATCAAGGATCGTCCTGAGTATGAGGGCTGTGAGTATGAGAAACTTGGCACCGAGCGGTGTGGCAGAACCTCCTAAATTATAGGACCCACATGCACCTATCACTGTCCAACAACCTCTGACCACTATGCATATGTTCCTGGTAACTTAAGAAGACTGTCGGGTGTCCTCGAGGAACCCCAAATCATCCACGATTTCTGAGCAGGATCCCATTACAGAGTGATTGCAGTATTACAACATTTATTCAAATATCTACATCAGAGTAAAATAGCGGAAGTCTTACAATAACTTAGTTTACAAAATAGTAGTTTCAAATCTTACAAACTAAGTTCGATAATTATTACAAACCATAGTAGTAGTGGAGTGGCATTAGTAACATAATACAAACACACAATATAAGTATCCTGCCCAAGGATCACACATTCACTTAGCGTCATCGACCTGAATAACAGTCATGCAGCACGGTCCAAAACAGACCTACTCATGAGGCTCACCTGCAACAAGGGTCAATGAACCCTGAGTACAAAAGTACTCAACAAGACTTAACCAAAATTAAAACTAAGAAGACTCAGGAATGCAGGCTTAGGGATTCAAGGTATGGTTTTAGCAATAGTCAAAGTTCTTTTGCGTAAAAGCTCTCTTAACAAGATTCTTTATATAAACATTTTTATCTTCAAAAAGATCATATACAAAGCGGACATGATCCAAAATGAGATCATGAAACTTCATATCCAATACTTTCTCAATCCTTACTCAAGTTCCAGTTATTAACTACGATGATGAACATAGAGTTGAGTCTCCATAACTGAGGAGCAACGGCGATTCGAACCGATTAAAACCCAGCTGGGAATTCTAGACCACATGACATATGCAGGTCCCCGACCTACATATACCAACCTACCCTTAGGTCCCCTAAAACAAGAATGGGTCCGCGCCACCCAAGAATACAGTACTCCACCAATCCAGCCCATTGCCACGTGGGTACACGCTATTCTCGCCATCTCTCCACTCCCAGTGCGCGAGTAGCCATTCTCATAATAGAATCGCCAAGTTAAGGCTTACCGGAGTATGTGGTTAGTACTACAAAGTCTCATCTCACACAGTTCAACAACGGATGGTTCTTAATCGACACAGGCGGAAAGAACCCGCTCACAAGACATCCACGTCTTGTGGCTCTCACACACTGAGTCCGCCCGGTCCAGATTTATTACTCCACATGCTCATATCTCATGACAACATGAATAACTGACTGTAACCAAAAACCTCTTTATATCACACAGGTGATAGGTAATCACCTAACCGTTATCTGTCTAAGCATGGCTAAGCATAACTAGGCATTACGAATTAAAACTGGTAACAAGGTAGATATGGAAAAACAAGGTTGGTAATGCACCAATTAGGTTTCCACTTGACTCCTAATCACTTAATGCAGTATATAAAAGCAAAACCGATAAAAATTTGTAAAACACAAGGTAGGTTTAAATGTATCCGGGGCTTGCCTTGATTCACGGAAAAGTCAGGTTCCGGAGATGTTCCACAATTATCAAATCCGACCTCAACAGACGGATTAACCTCCTCCGCAACTTGATTAACTACCACGTGCTCACCTTCGTTCACTACACATAGTAATAATGCCATGTTTAACATGATGCGAGATACAAAAATAAGATGCTCGATGATGGATGCAAAATTAACAACTTGAATACAATTTTCCTTCGCAGTACAGTTACAAGTCAAACTAACTAAACCTTTTTCATAACACTTACTTCAATTGCCAAGGATCATTACCAACTAATGACCCAAGGTCATCACTCAATCCAAAAATTCAAACAAAACCTAAATCATTAAAGGTTACTATTTGCTTTTATGAATTAATTATTTAATTCAAAATTATGAAATAAATCAACTTGTTCCAATTGAGCTCAAAATTTTTGTAAAGGTTCATCACATGATAACTAAGTGGAAAACAATTTTCATAATTTTTGAAAAATTAATTAAGCCTTGAAAAATCATGTAAACCCATTTATTAATTAATTGAGCAATTTTTATCACATTCAAAAAGTACTGAAAAACAACATTTCATATTTTTCCTAAATAATATACATCACATAGAGATCACACAAAAAATTTCATAATTTTTAGATCTCTAATTAATTCTACACAAAAATAACAAAAGTATACACTATTCATTTATTTCTGAAAAAGAAAAATTCCATTTCAACTAACGGTCACTGACAGGGTGACCCCACCTGTCATCCGTGACCTCCCGCGCTGACCACATTGATAGTGGCTTTGACCGGTGATTTCTCACCACCGGTGAGATCAACAACGATGGCGAAGACACCAACATGTCCCCTACACCCCTACGCGTCTATTGGTGGCACAAACGAGACCAAACACGGCCAGGACCGAGCACGACACTGGCCATGGCGGCCACGACGGCGCGGCTATGTGACTCTGGCTAAACGAGACCGGTAGTAGTTAAACAAATAGCATAGGAAGGTTCAGCAGCTCACCCAGAACACGATTGAGCAAAGAGCAAGGCTAGAGGATCAACAGAGACGCTGGTCGACGTTCACAGCAACCACGGCGAAGCAAGCTACGACGACGGCGAGGTTCCGGTGACTGCGGTGGACAAAATGGTCAATCAGCTAGGCACAAAGCACCATGGCATCATGGTGAAGCTGAAGCAAGGCTTCCCAAGGTCAGAGGCTCACCGTAGAGCGCTGGCCATGACGGTGCTCGCTCGACGGAGATTCTGTCGGCTGTGAGGAAGAAAGGCGACTAGCGGTGTTCCTCAGCGAAATCAAGCTACAATGGTTGGTTGGCTGAGTGCGCAAGGAATAGGCAAAGCTAGGACAAGCTTTGCTGAGACGGTAACGGCACTAGGTCGACGGCAAAAGCTTGACGGAGCAGCGGCGGTGGCGACGGGAAAACAGAGGAGGAGAAACGACAAAGAACGACGACGACGAAGGCTTTATAACACGGCTCAGAAGCAAAAGGAAGCTACGCAAGAGCCTTCCCTGCGCCAGTGTGAAGCCGAAGACGGCCACGGACGCGCCTGGAAGCAGAAAGAAGATGGCCGGCGGTGAGGTGGCTTCCACTGTCACTGTTCACCTTATTTACAAAATTGCCACTCTATTTAAAACCCAAATTACTCTCAAATTTATGTAACAACTCAAAAATCTCCAAAAATAAAAGTTGTTCAAAATTCAAAGTTCTACAACTTTGCTTTTATAACCACCCCCTAATTCGGTCTACATTTTGAAATGCAAATTTGAATTCAAAAAGGGAACATTTAAAAAATTATGCCTTTTCAAATTACTTCAAATTTTATAAAACAACTTTGAAAACTCCAAAAACAAACTTTGTACAACCTGACAAGCTCTACACTTTTGCTTTTAGGCTCAACCCCAAAATGTGCTTAGATTTAGAATTAGGTTTTCAGGGTAGGATTTAAATACTGAAAATCAGGGTTTTTAGAAATTCAATTCAATACAAAGAATTTTAACTCAATTCAAGCCATAGAAGTCAACACATATAACATAAAGGTAAACTTGTTTTAGTGTATGCATATCAAAATTTTCACTAAGACCAAATGCGTTGCAATGCATATGATGACATGACAGGTTTTAGTACTTAAAACACCTGAGGTGTTACAAGCGGTGTGAAGTTACTGTCTATATTGGAAAGAGTGAGGAGTTCTCCGACATCACTAAGGCCTAGAATGTGACCCCAACCAAGTTTTGCTTCATCAACACCTACCAAGTTGTGGCCCGCAAAGCCTTGCAACACCTTTGCTAGATCTATGAACAACCCATTACTCGTACCCCCATGAGGTTCTTTCCACCTTTGGAAAAGAATCTACGGGTATGGAGGGCTCACATAGAGGCTTTGCAAGGGCGGGATGTGCAAGAAGATAGTCCAACCATGGTGCACTTGACCACATATCAACTTGCTCTAGATGAGCAGTATGATTGGCAAGCCTCATAGCTAAGGAAGTGCCTCCAGCGAGCCGAGGAAGCCGAGATCTTCTCTAGGATGCTCTAGGTGTAGCTCGCCGAAGAGCATGCTAGTGTGGCAGCCATAGAGAGTCGTGAGATTGCCATGTCAGAAGCCCTAAAGGAGGCCAAAGATCGGCATGCCCATCAGTTGGGAGAGGCCTACCTTGTCACTAGGGCTAAGCATAGGACGCTAGCCGCTGAAAGGCAGGATCCCTTGATCTTGGAGGGGATCCCTATCCACCCACCAGGAAGAAGGAGAACCGGTGTTGTAGTACCACCAACACCCCCACCCTCAGAAGTGTCAGAAGTAGAGTCCTAACTTTCCCTCACTCAGCCACTGCCAAGAGAGGAGGCAAATCCATAGCCAGGGTGGTAAAATAATCCGCCGAGCCCAAGAATGAAGATGTGTGGTCTGACAAAGTAGATTAGTTGTCTTGGGAAGATGTACCTATAGTTAGTGATGTCTTTCATCGCTGTCCTCTAGTATTGTAATCTTTCCATTGTATTTCGTCCATGGTTGTTGAGATTGTCTAGTCATAGGGAAGGTGAAGATGTGTCAATAATGGGAGAGTGAGTGTCTATATATTGTACCGGCATAAGGACATTTGGAATGTGTATTTTATTTATTTCATTGTGTTTATTGCATCCATCTAAACTTAGGTCTTGTTAGATATGCTTAGGGCTTTTCAAGGATGACGTTAAGTGGGTTACAAGAGAAGTTGCTATTCAGGTGCGAGCATACCGGCCATGATGGGATAACATAGGACACTGTATCGACTAATTGTGGATGTCCTAGCAAAACACTTGAATCTCTTTAAATTAAATCAGTTGTGGGATTTGAATTCCTTGTCCCTTGTGAAAGGAACCCTTGTTTTCTAAATCTTCCCTTGTAATGCTCCTATGGTTCTGTGGTCTATGGCCCTACCGCCTTCATTGCGTGTAAGTTGGTAATAGTTGCCTGGTTAATAGCTTATGGTACCATGACAAAACTGAGGGCCCCTATGGAACAGTTGCCACATGGAGACGCTACTTGGCACATGCTGGTATCAAGGTTGTTGACCAAGCACCTTTACCAAGTTACACCGCCGTATCGCTCTTGCAATGAATATTCTCCTTGGGAAAATATCTTTGCGTTCTAATAGGAAATCCACAACGAGTTGATGAAATAGTGTTCCCTCAAAGTAAATAAGAGAATGTGGTTTTGGAAGAAGCATGTATGTCATGATCTTAGGTTGGCGCATATTGTGGTCAAGGAAGGGTAGGAAAAGAAAAGCAACAAGGAAAAGTTAGCCTTTGGGTAGTCAGGAGTGATTGGAAATAACTGAGTGGATGTCATATCCCAAGCCCTATGTCCAGCTTGCCCACACTACGCACACTAGGTCACTATTGCTGCATGCCCTATAGACACCGTCGGTGTCAGGGTCCACTAGTACCCCATTCTCATGTGACCACGGCATTATGCCGCATCCACCGTACTCATGTACTGTGCGCTTCCCTTTTTCCCGGCACCCTGTCGGCTCTCGATCCCCGTCCTCACTACCGTACTAGACCCGCCCTTCCCCTCTCCTTTTTCTTCTTTTGGGAACATGACTGCCCGCACGCCACCCTCGCCGAGCGAATCTCCTCCCCTCTCCCTTATCCTCCCTTCGCTCAAGCTCGCGCAAGGAGCGCACCATGGCCGACTTTTTCCCCACCTCATGAACCATCAGTATGATCCATCCACGCTGCCTCCACTCCTGGTGCGCTGCACCCTCCATCTCTGTTTGCCACTATAAGATGCCCTTTCTCTCCTCCTTCATCCCCATCCTCCTTGAATCCGAAGCAGAGCTACAAGATCCAGTCGTCATTCGTGGAACTAGGGTCATCAGTCAGAGGTGATTGTATAATCTGAGAAGAAGAAGGGATCTGGTTTTTGTCGAAGAAGTTCAAGCCCACCATTGGTTAGTTTGGTCTTAGGGTTCACAATGTTTGAGTTCTTAGTCTCCTATTTCTAGATCTGTTGGACATACTCCATGTTTTGCATAATCATTTTCTTGTTGTTTCTCTATTGTCCTCATCTATCTTGACTTCTGGATTAAGCTTTTGGTTGTACTAGGTGTGTTCTTAATTGTGTATCACTAAATTTTCGAGTGGTTTAGTATTTGAAGCCGTGTGATCTCCCGCGTAATTTCAGATCTACGAAGTGTAATCATATTTTTTGCTTTTCTGGCTACTGCTTCGAATCCCGGAACAAGATTTTGTTTTAGGGGGTAGAGCTGTAACAACCTCGGTGTTACGGCCTAAACAAACTACTAAATCATGTCATGAGCATCATATTTATGTAATAATGCATGTGATAGAAGGTGTTGATAAATTTCTTATAGCCTAAAATAACCAATAAAAATGTTAAATAGAAATTTATTCAATAACTCATGTTATGTCAAGTAGGGTGGAAACTCAATTTTTATTGAGCAAAAGTATTATAGAACATGTGTGTGACACCTAAATAAGGTTTGAAGTACAAACTTTGTAGATGACAATGCAACTCTTGCTGTTGAAAAATAATATGACTAGCTAGTATTTCTAATGGCTTGGAAATAAAACTTAAAGTCAATTTTAGCTCGAGACTTGCAAGAAATTTTATGTTAGAAAATAGTGTGACAATGTTGTATTGGTGAATTAATTCTGAAAAATCTAGCTAAAGGTCAATGCTGTGTTTTTACTCCTTATGGTAGACTGATGTACACTCATTAGTATGATCAAGGTAGTTTAGTTTCAACTGTGTTAGGTTAGTTTTTAGACATGCTTTAAAATTCGTGCTTAGCACGTGTCTGGTCGTTCGGCCGGGAGTGCATGGTCACCACGTTTGGTCCACACCATGGCTGCCTCTAGCCACACGCGTGCATGGGCAGGCTGATGGTGGTAGCCCTCGGCTTGGCTGAGGCGTGGCCATGGCTTGGCCACCTTCGGCTGCAACGCCTGCTGCTGGCAATGGCCTCGACCCTCACCCCTTGGCCGCCACTGCCGCCCTTGTCTTGACCTTCACCACTACTTGTGGCGCTATCCCACACCCTCTAACTCACCTGAGCACTGTAGCATTTGTTGCCAGCTGCACAATCCAACTACCAAGCCTGAGCTCGACGTCATACGTAGTCTACTACATCACGATGTCGTGCTGTTGCATGCACGTGGCCGCATGCAGGCACACCTTCAATGGCTCCGTCCAAGCGCTAATTGATGTGTCACTTGTCCCTCGCTCGTGTAGTCATATCCCCATGCTGTTGTGCCTCGTCAAGTCATGGTTGGGCCACCTTTGCTGGGGCCGCTTCCCATGACGTGGTGGTGGCAGTGCACCACTCTCCCTACCCCTTTCTTAATCACCAGCCCGAGGCTTCCTAGTCTAATTCCTCGCGTTAGCGAGTAGCAGAGGAAGTTAGCTAGATGCCCCACTCTCATCGGGTCTAGTGGTGGTCTGGGCATGGCTAATTTCATATTTTGCTCACCGCCGGTCATGTGCGCCATCAAGCCAGTAGGTTTGGGGGTACGGCCCATAGGGTTAATAGCAGTAAAATTGCTCATAACCCCAAACTCGCCTTGACTCCCTCCATCCGGTGCTTGCGCTATCTTGGCTAGGGAACTCATCGCCGATGTGGTGACTCAAGGGTGTCCATCCTAGAGCACCGCCGCCCTAGCGGGTCACATGTGGCTAGACCATCACAGCGCTCCCCTGCTTCAACCATCAGTAGGGCATAAACCACGATGAGCTACTGATACATCTCCGCCATCTCTACCTTTTTTGTGAGGGTGTAGGCTCACCGAAACACTCGCACTGCCACCACGGATAGCTGCTCACCACTGCAGCCCATGACAGTGCGCCTCCGAGAACCTAACCGCCACCCATCCTTGCACGTTTAGCTGTAGATGGTGGTCAGCCCCTTAATTCCATCATAGCGAGCCTAGTTTGCCCGACGTAACTGCCTTATGCCATCGGCCGCCGTGCCAGCGCGCACGGGGGTTTCTAGGGACCTACCCACGGTGAGGACGAAAACAACCAAGGGCTTGGTCGCAAAAGCCACTGTCAACAGAAATAGTACACATGGTAGCCATACTATTACCTCAAAGCTTAGGGGCTTCTCTACAAAATTGTTGTCGCGCGTGGGCTCCTCATCCTTGGACCACATTGGGCCATTGCAACGCACGCGTAGCCATGCCTGTGCCAGGCTACTAGGGCGAATCGATGGCCACCGGCCCTTTTCTTTTTCTAAAGCTGTTAACACTGGATTTTGGTCGATTCTGGAAGATGACAGGTAGACCCACATGCGGGGAGAAGGGTGTTCGGCAAACAACGCAAGCGGTCGGCTAAATGCTTGTGCGGTCGGTTATTCTGGAAGGCGGTAACTCCATTCGGGAAAACAGAAGATGGCAGGCAAGACCGATCGGAAAGATGAGAGTTGTATTAATAAAGGAATCTATAAGTTTAGGGTAAGGAATCGTAAGTTTCCAAGTTTGTTTAGAAGTTCCTTTGTAAATCGTAGTCCTTTAGGACTCACATTTTGTCTAGGGTATAAATATTGACCCTCGACCATTGTAAGAAGGGTTCACAACCAAATCAATACAACCGGCCCCGTGCCAACTTTCGAGTCCTCTTGTCGTGTCGTCGAGTTCTTCGAGGGGAATCATCGATCTGTCGACCTCTGTAAGTTCCGACAACCTTGTTATCATGTTTAGTATCATGCGGTGGATTTAGACATGGTGCAAGCAGTCTTGTTTGTTTTCAATGGTCGTGCGGCGGATCTTTGCTTGACAATCAGGAAGTCTTTGCTTATGCTTCGTTTATGAGTAGATACCGTGCGGCAGGCGTTTACTCATATGCTTAGTGAAGGCGAGATAGTTATCGGCTCTATATTAGATATGGCAAATCTAAATAGATTCATTAAGTTATCCAGTGTTGCATGTTTTAAACCTCTTATATATTTGTAACACACTTCTGCCCAATCTAGATTGATATTGTTCGGACTTCTTTCTCTTGTGGTTTTACTCGTGCTTCAACGATCATTGTCTATTCTTATATTACACTTGCAAAATAGATAAAATGCTCATAGTGGCCGAATTGTCTTAATCTAGATTGTCACATGTTGCGGGTTCATGCATGTTAATCACGTTTAAGCTTTAACGAAACTAGGTATCGTGCGGCAGATGCAGGTTTTAGTTTAGTTTAATCGCTTTTATTTGTACGTTCCTTCTTCATGGATCCCAATTCGGCTGGATTGCCGAGCTTGGTTATGCATTAACTCATAATTAATTTCACTTGTTCAAACGTGTCTTCCCATGCACATGCATTCGGCAATTAGGTCTTTACGTGCATTTACCTTACGATTAGCTGAATGGTTTATGAATTTGTTGGCAGACAGCTCTCTATAGCCGTATGTCGTTGTAAGTGGCTTCAGGGCCGTACATGTGGAACTGTCCGGTATTACCCGACATGTTCCGGTTTGACATTTAATTGTTTTATCCCTTGTTAGTTTTCAGGTCAAACTGACTGGCACGCTTCCGGATCACGAAACACCCGGGAACCCAATTGAAGCCACGCTTTTCGGCTTGCTGTGTGTGAGGCACAGTACGTCACATTTTGTGTCAACACACTTTTTGGCACGCTCGGTGGGACAGTCTGCTAGTTCAAGATGGCATCTGAGATCAACAATGATCATGTTCTGGACGTAAGCATGGCAGAATTGCCAGATAATTACAAGGATTTAGTGCTACAAGCATGTGAGCAATACCAACGGAAGTGTTTGATGTCTTTTTCCAAAAACAAGAGCAATAAAGTGTTTCAAAAGCAGTCAATGCCAAGGGTTCTTCTTCCGCATCAAACTGATTACACTGAAGAGGAAGATGCTCAGAAGATGGCAGCCCTGATCTATAAAGCCATGGGAGAAACCATGACAAACCATCACACAGCTTTTCTGAATACCTTTCGGGCAATCATGATCAGTACTTTTGGTCCAATGGTTGATAAATACTTCGAAGAAAATGTTGGACCACTCAATGGGCCGACGCTTTTCAATGTTCCAAAGCATCAAGAGAGGCCTGTTGGAAAAGAAGTAGCGTCGCCTTCAAATATAGGTGGATTGACTCATACTGAAAAGCAATCACATCCCACCTATGGCCAGGTGACATTTGGTACCACAGGGGAAGTGCCACCTTCGGCTTATAGAGTTTCTCCAATATCAAACAGATTGCAAAAGAATATGTATGGTGATGGGTATCAAGAATTTACTGATTACAGTGCTATCAATGCTATGCCAAATCTAGGGTATAGAAGTGTTTCAGGATTGCCTTCTGGAGTGCAGGTACAAGGAAATCAGGATCCAGGCATTGATGTTTTGATGCACAGGATGGCCGATATGATGCAAAATCAGTTCGGCTTGAAGCCAAAGAATCAATCCTATTCATACAAGTCTCCTTATCCAGAATGGTACAACAGAGTGGCGTTACCTCCAAGGGTGAAGCCTCCAACAGATTTAACTAAGTTTTCTGGTCAAGATGATACTAGTACCATAGAGCACGTCAGTCGATACTTAATGCAGCTTGGAGAAGCTGCTTCAGATGAAGCTTGGAGAATTCGATATTTTCCTTTGTCTCTTATAGGACCAGCTTTCACATGGTTCACGTCTCTACCAGCTCATTCCATTGGTACATGGGCAGAACTAGAACAGAAGTTTCATTCATATTTCTATACGGGTACTAATGAGAAGAAGTTAGTTGATCTCATGAGTCTGAGGATGAGAACAAATGAGACACTATTGGAATATCTTCGCAGATTTAGGGAGACCAAGAATATGTGTTATTCTTTAAATTTACCAGATGATCAACTACCTGGAATAGCTATAGCAGGAATGTTGCCGAATATCAGGGAGAAGTTGTTCGGTTTGGAGTTTGATGATCTTGGCCAACTTGCACAGCGTTTAGCAGCTATGAGTAACCAAGCCTAAGGATTTAGGAGAGATAATCGCTTTCAGAAGAACAATGCCACTAATGAGGTGTATCAAGGTTTTCTGGATGAAGCGACTGAGTATATTGATGAAGATGAGATAGCTGTAGCTGAGTTAAATTGGGCAAAGGAACCCACTCAAGTTAGTCAACGCTGGTTGAAGCAACAAAAGGGGACCTATGATTTTGATGTTACTAAGGCAGATAGACTTTTTGCATTGTTGATAAAGGAAGGGCGCATCAAGCTGCCAGAAGGACATCCTATGCTACGTCCTGAAGGAGTGAAGGACAAAAAGTATTGTGGTTTCCATAACACTAATTCTCATTCTATTAATGATTGCCGAGTATTCAGAATACGAATCCAGAAAGCTATCCAAGAGGGACATTTGAGGTTTGATGGTAAAATGAAAATTGATGATCAGCCTTTTCCACAAAATATGATTTCTTTCTCTGTGAATATGGTCTCTGCCAATGATCTCAAGGTAAAAGGCAAGGTGAAGGTGTTGACTTCTGATAGAGCAAAGAAGAGTGGTGCTGTTGACCCGGATCGGCAAGTCACCAGTAAAGAGCTGCAGCAACGAATTCGGTTTCAGAATAGCTAAACCGAAAAAGGTCAAACTTCCGAACCCAGAGTTACATCACGTATTTTGCTAAACAAGTGGCAGAGGGAACAAGAGAAGGAATACTATAAGAAGCAATGGTTTATGGGAGAACGCCGGAGGTATGAGGAAGAAGTATACCGAAGGGAGCAAGAAAAATACATGACAGAACAGGAGCAGTCTCATTGGGGTTGTTCGTTCTTTAGGCATTGTTGGAATGAAGGTTTGAGGTTGCCTGCAAGAAATAATTGTCCGGAGTGTAGTGTTCAGTACTCCGAGTATAGGCGATCTCGAGTCAACCGCCGTCCCGTCTATGAAAGACTTGGAACAAAGGTTCCTGAAGATGATCGGCGCTTAAAGATAGGTGGCTTTGAGAATCAGCAAAGGAAAAGAGTTGCAGGTTCGGGTTGGATTCATAATAGAGTGCATGATGAGGAAGCTGACTTCTATAAATACGTATGGCAAAAAGGACAGTGGTGTCCTCCAGGCCTGAGGAAAAGTCAGAAAAGAAGAGTGCAACGGTTGAGGAATAGGGAGCTGGAATTGGAAGTTGCTGAAACAAAGCAAATATGGCGTCCTAAAAAGAAGCCTGATGGATGTGGTCCTTCGGCTAATGCTTGCATGGCTTTCTTCCTCCCATCAGAGTTTATAGCTCCCGAAAGCCAAGATGTCCAAGAAGAGGTGTACTCTGATTTTGATGAAAGTGAATGTCAGGATTTGATGGCTCAGCTTGTATTAACACAGCAGGCTGTTTTTGATAAACCAATCAAGAATCGTCACTTGAGACCACTCTATTTAAAGGGATATGTCAATGGCAAGCCTTTAACTAAGATGTTTGTCGATGGAGGGGCTGCTATCAATATCATGCCTTATACTACCTTCAGGAAACTTGGGATGACTAATGAAGAATTGTTGAAAACTGACATGGTGCTCAGAGACTTTGCTGGCAATCCTTCCGATACCCGAGGTGCTATCCATGTCGAGTTGACCATTGGATCGAAAACTCTGATTACTACCTTTTTTGTCATTGATGGCAAGGGGGCATATAGTCTACTCTTGGGCAGAGATTGGATCCATGCTAATTGCTGCATTCCTTCAACCATGCATCAAATTCTCATTCAATGGATTGGAGATGATGTTGAAATTGTACATGCTGATGATTCGGTAAGTGTTGCTGCTACAGAGTCTACCTATTGGGAATATGAAGGCGTTGATTGTTTCTCCAGAAAAGTGTGGAAAGAAGGTCCTGTGAATGTTTTCAGCGAGGACCAACAGCCGATCCAAGCAGTCGGCTCTCATAGTAATTTTTAATGGGAAATCCTGTCGATGGCAACAAAGGAAAGTTGGGACGTGGTTTTATGTCGGCTGATAAATTGGAAGAAATTGATGTTGGTGATGATTCTAAGCCAAGACCGATGTATATTAGTGCAAAGTTAGACCCAGAATATAAATCAAAGTTGATAAACCTGTTGAAAGAGTTTAAAGATTGTTTTGCTTGGGATTATACGGAAATGCCTGGATTGGATCGTTCCATTGTTGAGCATCGATTACCCATTAGACCTGGATTTCGTCCTTACAAGCAACCTCCACGGAAGATATACAAAGAGGAGGTATTAGCCGATGTAAAGAAGGAAGTTGAAAGATTAATAGAAGCAAACTTCATTCGGCCATGCAAGTATGCAGAGTGGATTTCAAATATAGTACCGGTATACAAGAAAAATGGAAAAATGAGAGTTTGTATAGATTTCAGAAATCTTAATAAGGCAACTCCCATGGATGGTTACCCAATGCCAGTTGCCGATTTGCTGGTAGATGCAGCAGCAGGTTATGAGGTCATTAGTTTTATGGATGGTAATGCTGGCTATAACCAAATTTTTATGGCAATAGAAGATATTTCGAAAACAGCTTTCAGATGTCCTGGTCATATTGGTTTGTTCGAGTGGATAGTCATGACGTTTGGGTTAAAGAATGCCGGTGCAACTTATCAAAGAGCTATGAATTATATTTTTCACGAGCTGATCGGCAAGATTGTAGAAATCTACATCGATGATGTAGTAGTCAAGTCTAGAAATCATGAAAGACATTTAGTCGATTTAAGAAAGACTCTGGAGTGCACAAGAAAGCATGGCTTGAAGATGAATCCAAACAAATGTGCCTTTGGAGTTTCGGCTGGTGAGTTTTTGGGATTTTTAGTTCATAAAGGAGGAATTGAAGTTGGTAAGAAGAGCATGGAAGCAATAGACAAAGTTGTGCCGCCAACTAATCTCACAGAATTGCAATCATTGTTAGGCAAAATCAACTTTGTAAGAAGATTCATATCCAATCTTTCAGAAAGAGTTTTACCCTTTTCCCCTTTATTGAAGCTCAAGAAAGATCAAAAATTTGTATGGGGTGACATACAACAAAAGGCTTTTGATGAGATCAAACAATATATGAAAGCACCACCTGTGCTGGTACCTCCACAACTTGACAAGCCTTTTAAGTTGTATGTGGCGGCCGATAGCCTAACGATAGGATCGGCCCTTATGCAAGAGTTTGAAGGAAAAGAAAGAATCATAGCTTATCTTAGCCGGAAGTTGTTAGACCCGGAAACAAGGTATTCGGCTACAGAAAAACTTTGCTTATGTGTATATTACTCATGTACCAAATCTCGGCACTATTTGTTGAATTCCGAATGCGTGGTGGTTTCTAGTTTTGATGTAATCAAGCATATGTTATCAATGCCGATTTTGAATGGAAGAATTGGCAAATGGATTTTAGCGTTGTCGGAATTTAATTTAAGATATGAATCGGCAAAGGCGGTAAAGGGTCAAATTATTGCCGATTTTATTACCCAACATCGGGATCTTTCTGTTGAAGTGGTAAGCATTGTGCCTTGGGCTTTGTTCTTTGATGGATCATCTTGTAACAAAGGTGGTGGTGCTGGTATTCTCTTGATTTCCCCACAAGGAAAGACTTTTGAATACGCGGTTCCTATTGAATTTCATGTTACTAATAATCAGGCAGAGTATGAAGCATTGATTAGAGGGCTTCGGCTTCTTATAGAAGTAAAGGCCGCTGCTGTCGAAATCTTTGGGGATTCTGAGTTGGTGATTAATCAATTGAATGGTCAGTATGAATGCAAGAACAATGTGTTAAGAGAATATTATGAGGAATGTAGAGAACTTTTGAAGAATTTTCTGGTAGTAACCTTGCATCATGTCCCTAGAGAGTGCAATGAAGAAGCAAATAAGTTAGCTCAAGCTGCTTCTGGATATCGAGAGAATCGGGAGATTTTTGCTATAGAAGAAGATGTTTTAAATACTGATCAAGTAGATGGTGATTGGAGATACGAAGTTACCAATTATCTGAAAAATCCATCTCAAAAGGTTTCCCAAAAACTCAGGTACAAAGCTCTCAAATTTGTGTTTCTTGATGATCAGTTATATTACAAGTCCATCGATGGAGTATTGCTCAAATGCTTAAGTCAAGAAGAAGCCAAGAAAGTGATGTATGAGGTTCACGAAGGATTGTGTGGTGCACATCAGTCAGCTCATCGGATGAAGTGGATAATTAGGAGAACTGGTTATTTTTGGCCAACTATGTTGGAAGATTGTTTTGAATATTACAAAGGGTGTCACAATTGTCAGAAATTCGGCAATATTCAAAAGGTTCCAGCGTCTGCTATGAATCCTATAATCAAGCCTTGGCCGTTCAGAGGATGGGGTATAGATTTAATTGGTCAGATCAATCCTCCTTCTAGTAAGGGACACAAATTTGTACTCTTGGCCACGGATTATTTTACCAAGTGGGTTGAAGCTATCCCTTTGAAGAAGGTAACGTCAGAGAATATGATCAGTTTTGTTAAGGAACATATGGTTTACAGATTTGGGATTCCTCAGACTATAACAACTGATCAAGGAACTCAATTTACTTCTTTAGAATTCTGTGACTTTGCCAAAAGTATGGGGATTAAGTTGTATAATTCTTCTCCCTATTATGCACAAGCTAATGGTCAGGCAGAAGCATCAAATAAGATTATGATTAAAATTATCCAGAAGAAGATTGATGAAAAACCAAGGAAATGGCACTTGGTTCTTAATGAAGCATTGTGGGCTTACCGAATGGCTTGTCATGGGTCCACTCAAACGTCTCCCTATGAACTGGTTTATGGACATCATGCTGTGTTACCATGGGAACTGCGGTCAGGATCAAGGCGAGTTATTTTACAGAAAGAATTAGCAGAAGAAAACTATAAGAATCTGATGATGGATGAATTGGAAGATTTACATTTGATTCGTCTTAAGGCATTAGAAAATATTGAGAAAAATAAATTACGCGTTGCCAAGTATTATAACAAAAGGGTTAGGCTGAAGCAATTCGCAAAAGGAGATTTGGTGTGGAAAACTGTATTGCCGGTTGGAACAAAGGATAGAGCATTCGGCAAATGGTCTCCAAATTGGGAAGGTCCTTTCCGAATAGTAGAGTGTGTACCTGGCAATGCATACATATTGAAGACTTTATTTGTGGAAGAGTTTACCAGAGCTATCAATGGAAGATTTATTAAGAAATACTATCCCAGTGTTGAGGTTGGTTCGTGAATGTAGATCAGAAAAACGACAAGGAAAAAATTGCCTTTAGCCTAAAAATCAGATACAAGACTGAGAATAGCCGATATCATTCATATCGCCTTTAGCACAAAATAGTCGATGCAGTTTGCATCGCCTCTAGCACAAAAAATGTTTGTCTGAAACTGGGTTGTTTTCAGCATTTTTTCTGACAGTCGCAAGTGGAATTTTACCGAAAAGAATCAAAGAAGTAAATATTATTCCAAAAGACGAGATTGTTTATAAAGTTCATCCTAATACAAACTACTCCTCAAATAACTTGTTGAGGACGGACTGGGGGTTTGTGATTTCGGCAAGGGCAGCAGCATGATCGTCGTAGGCCTCCAGACGCTCATCGATGTCGTCGACTTCATCCGGGCGTCCTCCAACGAAGCCAACTGGCTGGGAGGAGTAGTCCTCGTTGGTTTGGGAGGTCATTGCCACCAGCCCGAGAGAAGCGCCGAGGTGCACACCTTGGATGACGGCCTAATCAATGCGGCCATCCACAGCATCAAGGCGTGCCTCGAATGTCTCCCCCTGAGCATTCACCTTGTCGGCAATCTTGTTCGCCGCCATCTTCAAGCGGTCATTCTCCGCGGAAAGAGCTGGGCATGAAAGAAGAAATGGGTTGGCAAGCAAAGGAAGTCAGGATGATAAAACTAAGTGAGGATATCAAACCGGTGATGGCGTCGTAGAATTGTTTCCGCTGATCCTCCCATTCGGCTTGATCGATGCCGAACTTCTTGGATACGTCGCCTAGCTCCTCTCGGGCTTCGTCCCTCTCCTGGTGAAACTTGAGCACCTCCTCGTGAGAGTATGGATGGTGTGCATCTGCTGGCTCTGCCGAACCCCAAGGGTTGGAATGGTAAGAGCTTGAGGAGCTGGAAGATCCGGAGGAGCCGGATGATGGAGTTCCCGGTTGAGTTGCCGACACTGGAGGAAGGAGATGGTATTGGCTGGAGCTGATGACTCTTATCCTGATGAATGAGGAAGGGGAAATCGGAATTAATAGATGAACGAGGAGATTGCAAAGGGGGCAAAGAACCGAATCATACCCACGACGCCGGCAGCGCGACGCTCTGCTTCCTTCAGCCTCTCCGTCGGCAGGACGCTTGCCACGGTTGCCACTGTTCGTTATTTGCTTTGGTGGAGGTTAGGGTTTCCTTCTGGAATGAATCGAATGAAGGAAGTGGAAGAGACGGATGTGAGAACGCTGAGGCAAAGATAGTGATGAAGGCCAATGGAAAGGTCTATTTATAAGCCAAAGCGAAAGATCGTGGCGAATTCCACGGGGTTGTGGGGCGAGAATCCCAAACGGCGGAGTAGGTTTGTTCCCTTTCGGTTGGGCCATTACTGGACTGGGCCAGGCCTGAGTTAAGTCGAACGTCGCTTGAATATCTCCATGATTTATTGGAGCCAACGTTGTTCGGCTATACCCTCACAGTATTTGGATTGGATTCGTTCGGCTATCGGAAGAATGGAGACAATCGGCTACATTCTAATCGAGTAATTTAAAGGAAAATGGCCGATTGCTTTTTTCCGAACGAATGAAAATAAGTGAACATAAAGTTGTTTAATCAAGGAAAAAAGGGTATCACACTTGAAGTTTATTACAAGCCTAATGTCTACTGGTTCAGAAGATGATTGATTGCTTCTATGGCCTCGGTCCTGATTCGGCTAACATTATCTAGCACTTTTTGGTCTTCATCTTCGGAACTCTGGATGCTGGATAACTTATTTTTGATCTGCTGGTCTTCTTTGATGGTCGAAGCTATCTTTAGTGAAGTTGCTTCTATGTTCTTCGGCAGATTGGCTATATGGGCCCTGTGAGACTGAATTTTGGCATTCAGTTCGGCTAGTTGAGCTTCTAGTCTGATTTTTTCATCCTCCATGGATTTCAGTTCAGGCTCCAAGGTTGCCAAGGAATTTCTCGTAGTCTGGATATGAGAGTGAAGATCTTTAATCTCCAGCTTTTTCAAAGATCTATCCTTCTGCAGAGCGGCCCTCGAAGATATGTTCTTGGTTGCCCTTCTCACCATAGCAAAGTGATCATCAAGATGGGCTGCAGATTCTAGGGGAGCCTTGAGAGCAGAAGGGATATCTTGATCAATGAGTTCAAGGAGGTCTTTTATCTGGTCTGCATCCTGAACCAGACTAATGGTATCCTTATTCAGCAGAATAATCACTTCTTTTAGTCGAGCCTGATTCTCCAGTGATAAAGTTTGATGAGAAGTGATCTCTTCACCTTTCTCAATAATGTAGTCCTCAATAGAGAAGGAGTAACTGGTGGTCGGTTTAGTGATGTTCTTCTAGACAAAGAGGAAGAAAGAAGGTGTTAGCCGATTGGGTAATTTTGCTAAAATATAGTATGAGACAAGGCATTACCTGTTGGGCTGATTGGTCATCAGGATGGGTTATACCCTGGCTTGCTGGAGGACTTGATTGAAGGTTCAGAAGAGACGGGTCTGGAGATTGATCAGGAGAAGTTTCCCTTGCCAGTTCATCTAAGATCTCATCTATTCTTAGTAAAGTAAATGATAATGAGCATAAGAGATAGATGTTGTTAAAGAGAAAGGAGAGGAGAATTGGTTGAACAGTGTTACCTATAGTCTCATCAGGTTTATGAGCCTTTGAACCTTCAGCTTCATGGGTCTCTGAAGTTTCGCTATCATGGATTTCTTCATCTTCAGTAGAAACTTCAGGGGTTGGTTCTGCAGGCGCTGAGGTATTACCCAGTATGGGAATTTTGACTTATGGCTGCAATGGAAGAAGTGAGTGTAGAGGTAGTCAGGCTTACTGCTAAATAAGATGGTTGAACTGATAAGAAAACAAAAGGTTCATGCCTTAAGGGATGATCTGGCTTTCTTGGTCCTTGGTTTCTTGGGTAAGAGGAAACTTTCAGGTGTTTTCCTTTTGCTTTTTCCTCTGGAAGATGCAGCAGCTAAAGTAGCAGGAGTTCTCATGAGTGCCTTTAGAGGTGCTGAATCCAAAGTTGCAGAAGTTTTCATGAATTCCTTTAAGTTTGGAGCATCAAACCCCAGAGCAGGTTTAGGGCCAGCCGGATAGTACTGAATTGCTTTGGCAGGGGGAGTAAACTCAAGATCCTGTGCATGACCAGATGTTAAAATAAGAAATGGATTCAAGAACAAGAAATGATGGGTGTAGTGAAATTACCTCACTGTCAGAAGCAAAATCGGGTTGCAAGTTTTTGCATAAAGAATGAACTGATATATTGAAGATATGAGCATGCCATTCTTGCCACCAAGAGACGAAGAGAGGGTGAGCAGCATCTATTAGCCCAAATGGAGATGGTTCGTATATTGGTAATTCCCATCCTAATTCAAAGACCTTCTTGGCTTCCATTCCTTCTGTTAGTACTTCCCTTGATTTTATGATTGTTGAGAAGAGGAATTTTGGAGGCAGTTGGCCGCATCCTAATTGTCTGGCCACCATGTTTGGATAATAGAATTCATAGGTGGATTGTACTAATCTCCCATGATGAAATTTGGCTGGCAAAGTGCAAGGTTTGATAAAGGAGTTGAAAATCTCTGTGGATTCTTGGCCTGAACAACCAATTTCATAGCTAAACTTGTAGGGCAAAGTCAGATCTTCATTCTCTCTATAAGGAAACCAGAGCACATTGCCGAATCCTTTGAAAAATAGCTTGAAGAGATGACCAATGTCTATATCAATGCTTATAGATGCTGCTGCTTCCCCATAAGTCTGACAAGCCTTGACCTTTGCTGTGCTGCCTTCAGCATAGTTAACTGAGGGGAAACTTAGGTTGAAGAGGCTCACAGGGGTTATCTGATGCATATATAGTTGGAGCCACATTTGAATTAGCCACCAGGGACCATTTACACAAGAAATTTCTCCACCGTGGCGCATCTGAAGGGTGATCTGATGCATCATATGATAAGCAGACCCTAAAAGATATTTGCCTAATGGGATCTGGGTGCCTGCAGCTAAGTCTTCAGCCATTACCATGTGATTCAGGGTTGGTTCATTGGATTTTCCACAGAAGATGAATCTGCATAGCCACATATTCATGAAGGCTTTCAACTCTTTGTCAGAAACGGTGCCAGATGCATTCATATAGTTCTGGATATGTTTGATCCATCCACATCCAGAACTGACGGCTCTTTGATTACTCTTGCTCTTGTACTTATAAGGATATACTGGCAATGACACATTCAAACCAGTCATCATGAGTACGTCGGCTAGAGTGATGGTCATAATACCATGACCAAAGATAAAGGCATTGGTAGCGTCAGACCAAAAGTGAGAAGCTGCTATCAGAAGGGAATCATTCCTGGGTGTCTCTGCTAAAGATAACTCCAGACAATGACTGATGTCCTGACTTTCCCAGTGGCTGTTGCTCTTCTCCAACATTCTCCTGTACCAGTTACGCCATCCGGTGATTGGGGGAAATGGCCAATTCTTGAATGTGTTTGGCCATCGGTTTGGTGAGGTAATCCCAGACTTGAAAGGAATTCTTTGGGTTTCCTTCTCAATGATTTCAGAAGGGTCAGGATTTCCCATTGGGCCAAGGAAATAGGAGTCGGGGTTGGCAGCATAAGGGATCAAAATCTGGCTCTTGTACTCCTTTAGAAGATGATTGAAATCAGAGGGGAGTAAATCAAAAGAGGAGCGGAAGGATGAGATGAAAGTTGTCGAATATAAATGAAGTTTACCTCTGGAATTTCATCCTGGGTCGCCATTGAAGATTGGAAGGAGGTCCGAGGTTGCGCTGAAAGCTTGAATTTTTGGGCAGCGGCTGCGGTTTTGAACGGTGATGACCTAGGAGGATGAAAGAGCTTGTGGTCAATTCCAGAATAAAACAACTTTTATCCCGAAATTGAGGGGGCATGTGTTAACACTGGATTTTGGTCGATTCTGGAAGATGACAGGTAGACCCACATGCGGGGAGAAGGGTGTTCGGCAAACAACGCAAGCGGTCGGCTAAATGCTTGTGCGGTCGGTTATTCTGGAAGGCGGTAACTCCATTCGGGAAAACAGAAGATGGCAGGCAAGACCGATCGGAAAGATGAGAGTTGTATTAATAAAGGAATCTATAAGTTTAGGGTAAGGAATCGTAAGTTTCCAAGTTTGTTTAGAAGTTCCTTTGTAAATCATAGTCCTTTAGGACTCACATTTTGTCTAGGGTATAAATATTGACCCTCGACCATTGTAAGAAGGGTTCACAACCAAATCAATACAACCGGCCCCGTGCCAACTTTCGAGTCCTCTTGTCGTGTCGTCGAGTTCTTCGAGGGGAATCATCGATCCGTCGACCTCCGTAAGTTCCGACAACCTTGTTATCATGTTTAGTATCATGCGGTGGATTTAGACATGGTGCAAGCAGTCTTGTTTGTTTTCAATGGTCGTGCGGCGGATCTTTGCTTGACAATCAGGAAGTCTTTGCTTATGCTTCGTTTATGAGTAGATACCGTGCGGCAGGCGTTTACTCATATGCTTAGTGAAGGCGAGATAGTTATCGGCTCTATATTAGATATGGCAAATCTAAATAGATTCATTAAGTTATCCAGTGTTGCATGTTTTAAACCTCTTATATATTTGTAACACACTTCTGCCCAATCTAGATTGATATTGTTTGGACTTCTTTCTCTTGTGGTTTTACTCGTGCTTCAACGATCATTGTCTATTCTTATATTACACTTGCAAAATAGATAAAATGCTCATAGTGGCCGAATTGTCTTAATCTAGATTGTCACATGTTGCGGGTTCATGCATGTTAATCACGTTTAAGCTTTAACGAAACTAGGTATCGTGCGGCAGATGCATGTTTTAGTTTAGTTTAATCGCTTTTATTTGTACGTTCCTTCTTCATGGATCCCAATTCGGCTGGATTGCCGAGCTTGGTTATGCATTAACTCATAATTAATTTCACTTGTTCAAATGTGTCTTCCCATGCACATGCATTCGGCAATTAGGTCTTTACGTGCATTTACCTTACGATTAGCTGAATGGTTTATGAATTTGTTGGCAGACAGCTCTCTATAGCCGTATGTCGTTGTAAGTGGCTTCAGGGCCGTACATGTGGAACTGTCCGGTATTACCCAACATGTTCCGGTTTGACATTTAATTGTTTTATCCCTTGTTAGTTTTCAGGTCAAACTGACTGGCACGCTTCCGGATCACGAAACACCCGGGAACCCAATTGAAGCCACGCTTTTCGGCTTGCTGTGTGTGAGGCACAGTACGTCACATTTTGTGTCAACAAAAGCATTTTTTAATTTAGTTTTAAGGTTATTGTAAATTCAAAATAAATTTGGGTAGTTGACCAAAAATTGTGAAACCAATTTTGTTAAGTTCCTAAAATCATGATCTATTTGCTAGTATGTTTTGTTCACATAGTTTTATAATATTTTCAGGAGTTATAAGATGTTTAATATTGTAAGATATAAACTTGTAGAAATTGTTGTGATAAATTGGTGATAGTGTTGGCTCTAAAACTTTCACAGTAAATTCCTAACATTATTAGGTGCTCACTGCAATTTTTGGTTATATCTTACTCAAGCAATCCCCGGTGCATAACCCCTATTATTCTGCACTTTATTTTATGCTTGTGCATTAAGTTTTAAGGAGTTGAATAAAAACCACTTGCATATATATATATATATATATATATATATATATATATATATATATATATATATATATATATATATATATATATATATATATATATCCTTATCCTATGAGTCCTACTTGTATGTTAGGATCGTGTAGATTGCTATGCTATAGGATCCAGTAGAAGTCGAGTGATTACCTATCACTCGCGAGAGATAGGAAAGATATTATTGTTGTTATTATATTACTATCACATGGAATATATATGGAGGATAATTGGAGACCGGGCGGGACTATGCTTTAGATTTGAACTTGGTTAGGCAACCGAGTGAGGCTCATATTGCATCTGTTCTGCTTGTGTTGATTGAGGACCGTCCATTGCTGTGGATGGTAGTTAGGTCATAGACTTATTATCTTGAGCACATACTTGCTTATGGGAGCGAGAAGGCTCATTATGCTCTTGTCATGGGTTCCGGCTCTTTTTGGACTGACTGATTGGAGGCGGGGAATGGTGGAGGTCTAAGCACCATGTTGAGATCGGGTCTCAAGTGTGGGGGCTTAGAGTCCAAGTTTAGATGGGACCTGGACCCTGTGATAGGAGTGGAATGGGTTGGTCTTGTTTGTGCCTGGGGTATAAACGGGGCGTGTGTTTTGGGGTACCCAGCTGGGATACATTGATTCTTGAATTGTCGTTTCTGTGAGACAGTACTGACTTGGCTATGGTCTAGCACTATAGTAAGAAATGGAACTTGAAAGGTGATAAAATGGTTCTGATTGGTTACCACCTGCTTGAAAGTAGCATATGTGCTTACATAGAATGGTTAGTTAATGAACTAATGATGACTGCTAATAAAATTTAATATAAGAATGCACATTTAGTAATGCTTCCGCAGATGCAAAAACCCATAAGCAAATAAGTCTTGCATATCCTTGGAGTCTTTTATTTTCCTCCTGTCGGGTAACTCTCGCTGAGTACAATCGAGTACTCAGGGTTTTATTCCCCCTGTTGTAGGTGATCGGAGGATACATAGAGCTGACTCTTGTGTGTGGAAACCTCCTGGTGGGCTCAGAGAGGATTCTTTTCATGCTATGACCGTAGTGATTATTTATAACCCTCACTAAAGGTTTTTATAAGAAAAGATGTAAAAATCTGCTAGCATCTCTCGTATATAAATGTCCACTATGTTAATACTCCACCATGTCATTAAATTAATGTTTGTTTCCTCTATAACTTTGATAACATTGTTATATTCCACTATTATAATCAATTGAGGTAATATTCGGTTACTGTAATAAAGTGATGTTAGAAATGGCTTAAGAATGTTGTAAGCTTTATTCTCTCATTTATAATCCTGATGGAAAAATATGAATTTTCGAGTTCTCTCTTGGGGTATGCTCGATGGAACTACGTAGTTTTGTATCCTCTCTTGAGTACTTAGTGTCTAATGGAAGACAAGTACTCTTGGGATGCATTAGATTAGGTGGTTCTACCACACGGCCACTTTGTCAAGCACTGACGCCTTCCTCCATGTCGCGGTGGGTAGGCTCACGTCGCGCAAGTAGGGGAGGAGGATGCTTCTCTATTCTTGGTGCATAGGTGCATCGAGCTACAGCAAGAAGCAGGCGAGGGGGTGAAAGGTCCAAGCTTTCCCTTCCCATGTCGTCTAGCTCCACACACCTCTAGCTCAACCAAACTTGGGCCCACACCTTCCTTGTCAAAGGCACCAACGATGACAAGATCGACAGCTGGTACCTTGACACCGGTGCCACGCACCACATGACTGGTCGGCACGAGTTCTTCTCCGACCTAGACTCTGGTGTGAAGGGCTCCATCAAGTTCAGTGATGCCTTCGCCATTGAGATCAAGGGAGTTGGCTCGATCATCTTCAAGGCCAAGACAGGGCAACACTACCTCCTCAATGGCGTGTACTACATCCCGGTGTTGAGGAACTCCATCATCAGCATCGGGTAGCTGGATGAGAATGGCTCATAGGTGGAGATCGAGGACAGTGTGTTGCGCATCTGCGATAGAAGCTGTCGCCTTCTTGTCAAGGTGAACAAGGGAAGCAACCACCTTTATGTGCTCCATGTGTAGGTGACGCAACCCCTCTGCCTTTCCATGCACCGGGACGATGAGGCATGGCGCTGGCATGAGCGCTTTGGGCATCTTCACTTCGAGGCCCTGAAGTAGCTCAACAAGGAGGAGATGGTCCACGGCATGCCCTGTGTCAACCACATTGAGCAGCTCTATGACACTTGTGTGGTGACCAAGCTGAAGTGCCGGCCCTTCCCATATCAAGCCTCCTACCGTGCCACCAAGCAGCTCAAGCTGGTGCACGGTGACCTCTACGGTCTAGTGTCATCGGCCACTCCTAGAGGTCGGTGCTACTTCCTACTGCTCATCGACAATGCCACCCGCTACATGTGGGCCATGCTGCTCGATTCCAAGGTGGCCGTGCAGACACCATCAAGCTCCATCAGGCAGCCATAGAGAAGGAGTGTGGCCATAAGCTCCGGGTGCTCCACATGGACAACGATGACTGAGGGGATTTAGCACCGCTACTCCATGCCCTACTCACTAGAGCAGAATGGCATGGTCGAGCACCACAATCAGACGATGGTGGTAGCAGCACGCGCCCTCCTTAAGTAGGGCGGCATGTCAGCATTCTGTTGGGACAATGCTATAATGACCGTTGTACACCTACTCAACTGCTCGCTGACTAGTGCACTCAATGGCAAGATGCCATATGTGGCCTAGCGTGGGCGCAAGCCGACAGTTAGCTATCTATGTGTCTTTAGTTGCCTCACCTTCGCCAAGGAGCTAAACCACATTGGTAAGCTTGACGATCGTAGCTTGTCGGGGGTCTTCATCGGCTACATAGAAGGGGCTAAGGCCTACCACGTGCTTGACCCAGCAACATGGCACGTGCGCGTGGCATGCGATGTTGTGTTTGATGAAGGACATGACTAGGCATGGACAAGGCGATGGACGATGGGTCGGTGGCCGTGCTCCACGACTTCACCATCGAGTATGCATGGGTGGGCGATGCTAAGGGAGCACAAGGTGCATCCTCATCAATGTCTGGGTCTTCATCACCAGTGCCGACCTCTTCATCAGCCCCGCTGCGGTTGCCATCACCAAATCTAGGGGATCTCGGCACCCCATCGGCGGTGGTCGGTAGCCCATCGACGACGATCAAGGGCTCATCAGCAGCAGCACTGACCTCTCCAGCACCGCAGCCAACCTCTCTAGCACACTAGCCAACCTCCTTAGCATCTTCTACCTCATCTGCTACAACACTAGCACACACAGGGCAGCTGGGGGTCGAGTATGCGACGCCACTAGAGGATGATGAAGACCGCCTGGATGCCTACTACAACGATGAACCCCTCTGATACCGCATGGTTGCAAACATCCTCAGAGAGCAGTCTCCACTGGACTAGCCCGAGAGGCTCTTTGCTCAGCTACATCTGACACACGCCGGTGAGCCGACCACTTATGCTAAGGCGTAGGGTGATCCGGCATGGCGGGCAGCAATGGAGTAGGAGCTCAAGTCCGTCGAGCAAAACCACACATGGGAGCTGGTGCCACTGGCGGACAGCCACCGCCCCATCACCCTAAAGTGGGTGTTCAAGCTCAAGAAGGACGAGCTAGGTGTGGTGACCAAGCACAAGGCGTGGCTGGTAGCACGCGGCTTCGTCCAGTAGGAGGGGATCGACTACGACGATGCCTTCACCATTATGGTGCGCATGGAGTCAGTCCATGTCCTCCTCACACTAGCGGCTCAAGAGGGGTGGCAAGTCCACCACATGGACGTGAAGTTTACCTTCCTCAACGGCGACCTCAAGGAGGAGGTCTACATGCGCCAGCCACCTGGCTACGCCATCACTGGAGAAGAGGGGAAGGTGTACCGCCTGTGCAAGTCACTCTATGGCCTGCACTAGGCACCGTGCGCCTAGAACATGAGGCTCGATGACACACTCAAGAAGATGGGCTTCAAGCAGAGCGCACATGAGGCGGCAGTGTACTAGTGGGGCAGCGGACGCAACGTTCTACTAGTTAGCGTCTACGTCGATGACCTCATCATCATCGGCACTGAAGAGCAGAAGGTAAAGATGTTCAAGATGCAGATGAAGAAGGCATTTAACATGAGTGACCTTGGCCTCCTCTGCTTCTACCTCGGTGTCAAAGTGCGCCAGGACACCAGCTGGATCGCCCTCTACCAAACCCACTACGCCAAGCGCATCCTCGAGCTCGGCGGCATGATAGGCTGCAATCTAGCCCACACCTCGATAGAGGAGAAGCTCAAGCTGAGTTGAGAGAGCACGGTGGTGGAGGTCGATCCAACCCATTATCGACAGCTGATCAGGAGCTTGCTCTACCTGGTCCATAATCGGCCAGACATCGCATTCACCATCGGGTACATGAGCCAGTTCATGGAGTGGCCGACGATGGAGCATCTACAGGTCATCAAGTGAATCCTGCGCTATGTGGCGGGCACCATTGACTACGGTCTCCACTATGAAAGGGACCCCGACACGGCGCGGTTCGTCGGCTACTGCGACAGCAACCTCGCCGACGATGTGGATACTAGCAAGAGCACAACCAGGACGATGTTCTTCCTCGGTGATTGCTTGGTCAGCTAGCAGTTCCTCAAGCAGAAGGTGGTGGCCCTCTCGAGCTGTGAAGCAGAGTACATTGCCCCCACCACTACAGCAACTCATGCACTATGACTATCAAGGATGCTGGCAGAGCTCCTTGGCAGGAAGGTGGATGTGGTTGAGCTGAAGGTGGACAACAAGTCTGCTCTAGCTCTGGCCAAGAACCCTTGTCTTCTATGAGAGAAGCAAGCACATCCGCATCAAGTACCACTTCATCAGAGATGAGGGAGAGGATTGGGCTACAATAGATCTCTTCTAGTGCTCGGCACAAGGCTTAAGGGGAGAATGACAGATAAGCCTAGTGCTCGGCAACACTTGTATCTTACTTTTCTGTATTTTACTTTCCATTGGCTTCCCAAACCTTTGTAACTAGTATAATGCCCATGCTAATGCCACAAGCTTTATCTTGGGGATCCACATGAAAAACAACCAAAGATTTTTTTTTCTATAGTTCAACTTTTACACAATTGCATTTGAGCATGTTTACAATTCGAGAAACACTTTTGCATAAGAAGGCATAGTAAAGTTATTTCTCATATTAACCATCTAAGTTACATTCTGTCTAAGTCCTTAATAATGACTTGGAGATCTTTAGGGAAGCTGTCAAAATATTTGTTTGCACGGCTCTTCAAAATGTCCAACAAGAATTCCATCCTCAGTGAAGTTGATAGCTGTACATGGCAGATAATAAGCTAAATTATTAGTTCCCTCGTCGTAACAGCTCCTGACACCTGCCATTCATAAATCGTACCCATCAGTAAAACTCGCAAAGAGCAAGCAATGGCAGCGGCGATCCTGGTGTTGTAGGTCGGGCATCTAGCAGGCACCCGCCTCCACCATAAATCAAGTAGTGTAGTCCTAAAAATTATGGACCAGTCTAAAAATCATTTTTTAGTAGTGTATAATGATTAGATTAGTATTAACAATTGTTTATAGCTAAACTCTAAGACAAATAATAGTATATTACCCGTGCTAACGCTACGGACCATATTTTTGAATGTCCGAGATTTTAAGCAAAGATATAATTATTCTTGAGATTAATACACTGGAGTTGTTCGTTGATGGCTCGATGCTGCATTGTTAACAAACAATAATCTGAGTATTGCTTCTTTTCAATTTATTTATGAAGTAAAAGAGATTGGTTGCACCTTATATTGTATGGAGGTCATAGCTGATGCAATCTTCAACTTCTTTCTAGTTGAAATCAATTTGCTGGTATTTCTAGACAAAAATAACTCCTGAAATTTTTGAAAAATCAAAACATTTGGAGGGACAATTGTTGAAAGTGAGATGAAGATGAGCACATACTAAATTAGGGAAGAAGTACATCACATACCATGCAGGCTTACCAAAGTTTTTATTTTGGAGATGCAATCCATTCCAGTTTCCCAAGGATAATGACTGAACTCCAAACCTGAGTAGGTCAGATAGAACGAAGGATTAAGGATAAGTGTATCACAATCACAATATATATAAATTTATTGATGTAAAAGAAATGCACTGCATCCTTTTCAAATAGGAAACACTAGGAAGCACTGCATTCAGCATATATTCATTCAATAACCACTGCCATAAATCGTGCACCAAAATATGACACCCGAAAAAGAGCTAGCAGAGAAGCACATCTTAGCTAGATAACAATAGTGTGCCCCCCTACTCAAAGCAACCAACAAAATCCATTCTAAAGAAATGACAAAAGAGTGCAGTGCAATTGGACAGGCTAGGGAAAATAAACTTGTGAAATTTCATGCCAGTGCAACAGTACTAATCCTATATGCAAGAAAGTGCCAAAAACTCAAATAGTATTATCCTGTAGGGGATTTAGATTGGCAATGTTTTTTTTTCTATTCCATCTAGTAAAACTCAAATATAATTAATCTTTAGTCTCCCTTCTCATTGAATTAATTAGGCAGAGCTCCTGCCCTAAGTCCGAAAACATAAATTATTCTTTGCCTAATTTTTTAAAAACCATAAATCTTGGCACCCAGAAAAATATAATTTGGTGATGTAGCATTCAATGATTTTGATAGCAAATGGCTCGACACTACATCTATCAGAGACAGAAAAGGAGCTCCTAAAGCGACGTCAAATAAAGAACAGAGGATGCGGAAGCTCTACTGCTCTCCATGTAGCAATGGCTTAACAATTGAATATTATAAGGGGATCTAAATTTGGCTTGCATCATTTAAGGACGCACATTAGAAAACCTACACCAAACATTATACTCTTAAACTAAAATATGTGTAACTCTCGCATATGGATGAAGAATGGAAAAGAAAATACTGGCTCCACTGTCCATAGTGCTATGTTGAAGTCCTAGCTCTTTCACTGTTACCATCTTGCACATAGAGAAGAGAAAAGAATACTCACTGCCATGTCCTAGTAATTTGTGAACACAGTAAACCCTCACAAATGTAACACAGTTTCTTTTTGGAGCTTAAATTGACAAAAATCAAAGAATTCTATTATTGCCAGGCACCTTGGTGCAGATGCATTGCTTGACCATGAGTGCGCCATTCAACTCTGCCATTTGTCAAACATCTTCAGGGCTTAAAAAAGGATGCTTTCCAACATCTTTAGGGAGTATAAATCCATGGCAGAACACAAAGCCTATTGGATTAGGAACCAATATTGGATTATGAATCAGAAGAGGCTAAGGGAAGGGAGAGGGAAGAACATGCAGGTGGTGGAGCACAAAGATCTAGTGAGGTCGTGAGGGCACCGCCGCGTAGCACGGGGCGGGCCGGTGAGTGCGGCTCCAAGCAACTTGGCGAGGACTGCCACCGCGTGGCCTAGGTCAGGGCTTCGAGCTCAACTCCAGGTAGCCTGGCGTGGGCCACCATCGTGTGGCCTGGGGTAGGGCGTCGAGCACAGCTCCGCATGGCCTGGCGAGGGCCACCGCCGTGCATCCTGGAGCGAGGCATCAACGGCGGTGAGTCCTACCGTCCTAGGGCTTGGCGAATCATGCGTCCTATGAGTCCTACCATCCTACGGCCCTATCGTCCTAGCCCCCACATGCCTCTGCATCTCCGCGCGTCCTCGAGCACCGCTGTGGCCCCATCGCCTCCGCGCACGCCTGCATGACCTTGCGGGCCCTATGACCGCCTACGTGACTAGGTAGCAGCAGCCAGTAGAGGCACAATCGTCGAGGCACACATGACGATGGCGGCGACAACAGCCTCCTGTGCTGCTGTGGCCGAAGACGACGACCCCTCCCCGGAGGCCAGCGGCCAGCCCGCTTTGTGGCTTCCTCCTCCCCTTCGCGAAGGGCGTGAGCGCATACAGGCACCGCGACTTCCTCCTCTCCACGAAGGGTGTGGGCGTGGGCGTGGGCGATCAAAATGCTTCAACATCGAATGGTGCGGCGGTGGCTTGGAAGGTTTTGAACGCATTTCTTTTATTCGGTTATGATTGGCTTTGAGCGTTAAATCGCAGTCGCGGCAGGTCACGACGTGCGGTGTGCGAGGAGGGCACGGGGGTCAGAAGCCTAGTGTCGATGTTTGACCACCGATAGCCTGCCACAGGGGTACCCATGGCAGTATGTTCGGGCTTCAACGTATGCAGAACTCGATGATTAACGCAAAAGATAGTCGATTTATCCTGGTTCAGGCCCTCGATCGTGGATCGAGTAATAACCCTATGTCCAGTCGGCGCTAGCCTTTGCGTTGGATTGATTATGAAGTGTTGTGTTGTACAATTATTCTATTCCACCCTGATCCAAGGTGCCTTGCCCTCCTTTATATAGTCAGGAGGCCAGAAACCTAGTCGGTTTACAATGAGAGTTCCTAGTAGGATTACAGAGTAATACTACTACTAAGATTACAGGAGGAGAATCCTAATTGGACTAGGTCTTCTTCCTTCCTTGCGGGGTATCCTGTGGGTCCCATACCGACAAGCCCCCGAGCACTTCATGGTTGAGTTCTGGAAGCCTCGTCTTGTTCCTTCAGGCCTTGTCGATCCACTTGGTGAACTTGTCGATTGCTACAAAGATGTACTCGAAACCGCCATTTGCTTTCTTGAGAGGTCCCACCTGATCCAGCCCCCAGCAGGAGAAAGGCCAAGTGGGTGGAATGCAGATGAGGTTGTGGGCTGGCACATGAGTTTGTCTTGCAAACATCTGACAACTTCTGCATCTTCTGACGAGTTCTTCTGCGTCTTTCAAAGTGGTTGGCCAGTAGAAACCAGTGTGGAATGCTTTGCCGACTAGTGTTCTTTAAGCGGCGTGATTTCCACAGTAGCCTGAGTGTATTTCGTCTAGGATTTGTTTGCCTTCTTCAAATGAGACGCATTTTAGGAGTACTCCTGATGATGCGGCTCTTCTGTATAGCTTGTCTCCTACTAGGATGTAATTCTTGCTTCTGTGGACGACTTGTGTGGCTTGCTGTTTTTCTGCTGGCAACTTATTCTCTTTGATGTAATCAATAAAAACCTATGTCCATGATGTGTTGATCACCAGAATCTGGTTGCCTTTGGTTGTGAGTTCTATGGTTGTCTCACCGGGTTGTTTGATAGAAGGAGCTGATAACTCCTCTATGAATACACCGGGTGGGACTTCTACCCTGTCGGATCCAAGCTTGGCAAGAACATCTGCTGCAATGTTGGAGTCCCACAGGACATGTAGAATTTCTAGTCCTTGGAAGTGTTTTTTGAGTTTTTGGATTTCAGCACAGTAGGCACCCATGTTCTCTTTGGCACAATCCCAATCTTTGTTGACTTGGTTGATAACTACTACCGAATCACCGTATACGAGTAGTCGCTTGATTCTGAGTGTAATAGCCACTCTTAGCTCATGTATGAGAGCTTCATATTCTGCTTCATTGTTGGTGGCTTGCCATAATATCTGAAGGACATACTTTAGTAGTCTTCCATCTGGTGAAATTAGGAGGACACCTGCGCCCGCTCTGCCTAGCTTAAGTGATCCATCAAAGTACATCTTCCAATGATCAAGGATGGCGCTTGATACGGGTTGTTGAATTTCTATCCATTCGGCAACAAAATCAGCAAGGGCTTGAGATTTAATTGCTTTCCGTGGGGTGAAATCGATGTTGAGAGCACCGAGTTCGACCGCCCACTTGGATATGCATCCTATTGTGTCTTTGTTGCGTAAGATGTCTCCTAGTGGGAAATCTGTCACCACGGTAATCTTGTGGCTCTCAAAGTTGTGACAAAGCTTGCGTGAAGTAATTAGTAGGGCGTAGAGTAGTTTTTGCACATGCGGATACTGGATTTTTGATTCTGATAGCACTTTGCTGATATAGTATACTAGGTATTGTACTTTATATACGTGCCCTTCTTCTCTTTCCACTACTATTGTCGTGCTGACTACAGTAGTAGTTGCTGCAATGTATAGCATCATGTCTTCATCTTTCTTTGGAGGTGTGAGGGCTAGAGAGGAGGTGAGGTATGCTTTAGGTTTCTTGAAAGCTTCATTGGCTTCTTCTGTCCACTCGAACTTGTCTATTTTCTTTAGTAGTTTAAAGAAAGGCAACCCTTTTTCGCCAAGTCTTGATATGAAATGGTTGAGTGCCACCATGCAGCCTGTTAGTTTTTGTACTTCTTCAATGTTTCGGGGAGGGCCCATCTCTGTTATTGCTCGAATCTGCTTGGTGCTTGCTTCGATTCTGCGATGACTGACCAAGAATCTGAGTAGTTGTCTTGAGGGAACTCCAAATACGCACTTATTTTGGTCCAATTTCCACCTCCACTTCTTCAGGTTCTCGATGGTTTGTTTTAAGTCTTCAATCAGTGTATCTGGGTTCTTTGTTTTTACAACCACGTCGTCCATGTATGCTTCTACATTTTCACCGATCTGATCACTGAGGCATGTTTGGATGGCTCTTTGGTAAGTGGCTCTAGCATTCTTGAGCCCAAACGACATTGTCCTGTAGCAGTAGGCACCGAACGGAGTGATGAAAGATGTCTTGCTTTGGTCTTTTTCCTTTAATGCGATCTGGTGATACCCGGAATAGCAATCGAGAAAAGATAATAGGGCAGATCCTGCTGTTGAATCAACTATCTGATCAATATGTGGTAGCCCGAACGGATCTTTTGGGCAGTGTTTGTTGAGATCTGTGTAGTCAACACACATGCGCCACTCGTCTATGTTCTTTTTTTGTACCAGAACTAGATTTGCTAGCCAATCTAGATGGAGAATTTCCCTAATGAATCCAGCTGCCATTAGTTTTGTAATTTCCTTTTTAATTGCTGCCTTCTTGTCTAGAGAGAATCGTCGTAGTCGTTGCTTTACAGGCTTGGAGCCTTCATTGATATCAATTCCGTGCTCAGCCAACTCTCTTGGGACCCCTGGCATGTCGGCCGGCTTCCAAGCGAAAATGTCCTTGTTGTCCCAAAGAAAGTTAGTGAGCGCGAGTTCCTATTTTACCGATAGGTGGGCACTGATGGTTGCTGTTTTTGTAGGATCACCGGTGCCTAGGTTGATTTGCTTCACGTTGGCTTCTTTTGGTGGTGCTAGGATGCCCGGTCTCTTAGCTGGTATCTCTAGTTCCTCTTGGCTTGTTTCTGCGACGATAGTGGCTATTTCTTTTCTCCCATCGTTTGCCTATGCCTTTGCCACAATTTGGATCGCCTGTACATCGCAGTCAAATGCATGCTTTAAATCGCTCCAAAGAGAAAGAACTCCATTAGGCCCTGACATTTTAAGCAACAGGTATGGATAATATGGTATTGCCATGAATTTTGCTAGTGCTGGGCGCCCAAGAATTGCATGATATGAGGATTCGAAATCTGCGACTTCAAATTTGATGAACTCTGTGTGGTAATTTGAGGGAGTCCCAAAGGTAACCGGTAGAGTGATTTGTCCAAGTGGCATTGCTGCCTTGCTGGGTACTATGCCATAAAAAGGTGTGCTTATTGGTGTGATTATCCCAGCGAGTTGTAGTCCCATCTTCCTTAGAGTTTCTAAAAAGATGATGTTGAGTCCTGCTCCTCCATCAATTAGTACTTTTGTGATAGTCATGCCGGTAATGGTCGGATCTAGAACCAATGGGTAATGGCCTGCATTTCCTACGCTGGTCCACTGGTCTTCTCTTGAGAATTGGATTGGGTACTCTGACCAGTTGAGATATCTTGGTGTAGCGGGTTCTGCAGCCATAATTGTTTGTAGCGCTAACTTTTCTTGATGTTTGCTTCTGGAGTCTAGAATCCCAGCAAAGATTGCTACTACTGTCCCTCTAGATTTTTGGAATCCCTAGTCATTATGGTTGTCTTATTCTTTTTTCTGATTGTCTTCTTTATTGTTTCCCTTGCTATCTTTTCTAGTGTACCTTTCATTGAAGGTGTAGCAATTTCCGATGGTGTGCCTCCCGTTGGGGTGCAAAGGGCAACGCATGTTCTCAATGTCGTCATATCTTCTGGGCATGGTGAGTTTCTTTGATTTGTCAGCCATTGCTACCGTGTTGTCTGGACCTCGCTTTCTCTCCTAATGTCTGTTGTTTCGAGGATTTTGCCTGTCCAGGTTGTCTCTGTTGTTCCTTTCTGAGAATCTTTCTTTTGTTTTTTCTTCCGCAGTAATCATCTTTTCTACTGTTCTTCTGAATTCTTCGTTATTTCTTGGGTTTTCTTTGTAGAAGTCTTGGAATTGCCACCTAGCCATGATTCTGTGAGAGAAAGCTTCGATTACTTCTCGTTGTGTGATGTCATGTACTTGAGCTCGTAGTTCACCAAATCATCGATAGTAATTTCTGAGACTTTCACCTCCTTTCTGCTTGAGTCCTTTTAATTCTACGTGGGTGATTGGATGTGTAATAATTCCCGCAAAATTTTCATAGAAAGCTCTTTGTAAGTCTTCCTAATTTCTGATTGATCCGGGATTTAATTTGTCAAACCATTGAAGCGGCATGGTTTCTAGGGCCATGGGGAAGAACAAGGTTTTGATGTCATCGTCTCCTCTGGCTAGTTCAATTGATTGTGAGTAAATCCTGAGTCATTGCTTTGGTTCAGTCTTGCTGTCGTATTTGGAGTGGTTGGATGGCTTGAATTTGTGAGGTAGTCGAATCAATGCAAGTCTGTTTGCAAAATAGGGAAATCTATCATGTGTTCTGGCTTCTATATATTCTGATTCTACGCCCCCTTCTTGCCAGCTGTCGTCTTGGTAAGAGTAGTTTTGTGTGGCCGTCCGAGTAGGTGCTCTGCTCTTGTCGTTTCTTGGTTGCTCGACTCAGTTATTTTGACTGTGATTTCTTTGGCTTCCTTCGTTGTGACTTCCACTTGGTCCTAGTATTTCGAAAGCAGACTTCCTTTGATTTTGGTCTTCCTATTCATGAGATGTTGCATTTCTGTTGTTCGTTTTAAAGATTATTGATTGGAGGAAATCTCGAAGCTATTCTTGTTTCTCATTGGGGTGTGAGGTCGCCATGAGTTCTTCTAGTGCCTCCCGGATCTTATCGTAGGGAGTACTCGCTGCTCATCCTTCTTCGATTTCCCGTTCTAATTTTCTTCTATTGTACTCGGCTAGGTCTGATTCATATTTGTTCCAAGTGTCTTTCCGCTATTTTGCACGGTGTTGTCGTCCCTGTTTCAATTTGTTCTTTCTTTCTCTTGCTTGCCTCTGGCTCTCAGTCTCACCATCGTATCCCTGGATAAATGGTGATATATTGGACTCAGATTCATCTGAAGACCTTACGTCGGGTGCTTCTGGGGGGACCAATGGTGATCGAGGACGGCGAATCATGAGTACTTCTCTAGCGTGAGTTGTTCCGTCATCATTGTTGACTTCTGTACTAGTAGAGCTATTGATGACTTTAGTAGAGGTTTCAAAGTCATAGATGGAATCTCTTTCTTGGTAGGGTAGAATTGCTGTTGTTGTGTCATCGACTAGTTGGGCGTTGTCATCCTGAGGAACGGTATCTGGCCAGTTAATGATGTAGTCCTGAGATGTTATGGTTAAAACAAGACCTTCCTGGGCTCCCTTCAGTGGCATTCTAAGCATGGGATAAGTGGATCCTTCGTGCCATGTCTGATAGGATGTTGCCATGTTGTGGAGTCCAAACGGAAAAAGATCTGACTTCTTTGAAGTATTCTGGGTGTATTCTGAGTAGTATTCTTGATAGGTTGACTTTGGAGACTTGGTTTCCCGAAGGAACTCGGATAAGACTTCATTTCGGAAGTGGAACTTGAGTTTGAATCGGATACGTGATCTTGCGAGAATTGAGTCGGATTGAGCTGTGCGAATCTTCTAGCGAGCTGATCTATCGTTATCATCGAAATAGGATGATCCTGATGATGATCTGATTCTTCAAGGAGACGTCCTTGGAGCTTGCCATCGTCGCCAGCCTTGCAGATCCATGAACCAAAGACGAAGGTCAATCCCTTCGAGAAGATCATGTTGTCGAGGTCCATCATGCTCTCGGATGCAAAGTCACTGAAAGCCCCTACCTGGCGCACCAGCTGTCGATGTTTGACCACTGATAGCCTGCCATGGGGGTACCTAGGGCAGTATGTTTGGGCTTCAGCGTATGCAGAACTCGATGGTTAACGCAAAAGATAGTCGATTTATCCTAGTTCAGGCCCTCGATCGTGGATCGAGTATTAACCCTACGTCCAGTCGGCGCTAGCCTTTGCGTTGGATTGATTATGAAGTGTTGTGTTGTACAATTGTTCTATTCCACCCCGATCCAAGGTGCCTTGCCCTCCTTTATATAGTCAGGAGGCCAGAAACCTAGTCGGTTTACAATGAGAGTTCCTAGTAGGATTACAGAGTAATACTACTACTAAGATTATAGGAGGAGAATCCTAATTGGACTAGGTCTTCTTCCTTCCTTGCGGGGTATCCTATGGGTCCCATACCGACAAGCCCCCGAGCACTTCATGGTTGAGTTCTGGAAGCCTCGTCTTGTTCCTTTAGGCCTTGTCGAGTTGGAAAAAACATCGTCCGAGTGCTTTCTTGAGTGAAACCATGTAGCGCTTCTTGAGATCTTCGAGTGGTGTGTGCTTTTTGAAGAAAAAATACATCCATCTGGGTGTAGCCCCCGAACCTCTTGCTATTTGGAACAAGGAGCTGGAGGGTCTTGTCTTGAAGAAGTCTTCTTGGTGACGTGCGCTTTTTTGAAAAAGTGCACTCACTGAGTGTAGCCCCGAGCCTCTTGCTATTTGGAACAAGGAGCTGGAGGGTCTTGTCTTGAAGAAGCCTTCTTGGTGACGTGCGCTTTTTCGAAAAAAGTGCACTTACTGAGTGTAGCCCTCGAGCCTCTTGCTATTTGGAAACAAAAAGTTGGAGGGTCTTGAATCTAAGTTGTTTGATAGAACCATATACCTCTCCTTTTGCAGCCCCCGAGCATATATCCAGGTTGTTTTGTTCAGGAATAACTCGGAAGCAGGGTTTTGGCATATTCTCTAGTAGTCTACTATTGTTAGATGTAGTTGTATGGTGGTGGTTGAGTTTGAATGCCTTTTGTTCACGGGTTGTACTGTGTCGGTATATTCTTCTAAATATGCTTGTCTTCGAGTATTGTTCCCTCTCGCCTGAGTCTTCCATTATTGAGTCCTATCTTTTCACTGTGTCCTTTGTTAGTCTTATTTTGTTGGTACTCCTAGTCCATGTGCACCGCTCCTTTGATCTATAAATACCCTCCCAGAGTGCTTGCTTTCATTCATTGAACATTCTGTTGAAATCTTTGTGATCACTAACATGGTAGTTTGTGAAGTAGAGCAGCCCCTGGGCAGGTTCCGTAGTTCCTGTGTGTCTTGTTGTAGTTGGAGGAGGTCTTGTGATAGGGATTAGAGGTAGGCTAATCCCGCAGTAGCAATGTACCAGGTTGTACATGGCGGTAGTTGGAGGAAGTCTTGTGATGTGGACTTTGTTCCTTCATCTGGCAGTTCTGGGTTGATCTTCATCGCCTGTCTTGAGACTGTCTAGTGTAGATCAACACCATATCTAGCATCACATAGGTCTTGGGTAGACAGATGCCTGCCGGCCTTCTCTGCTCCATATTGTCCTACCGTGCTGCTGATTTCTGCCTTAGATGCACTGCGTCCGTCCTTTGAAGAAAACAATGTAGCTGATGGCAGTTTGTCCTTCCGAGTAGCAATTTGGGACACGTAGTCATTCTAGAGCCCAGCCGTGTCTGTGTTCTTCTTTGCTACTTTGCTTTTCGTGGTACCGAGTATGTTGGGTCTTGTAAGATTTGTAATCTTCTATTTTTGAAGTCGCTTGTAATGGAAAGAATCTTTGTCTTCCGAGTTGTTATTTACTTTTTTGCTATAGTTCTGGTTGCTCATGATATTCCCGAGTTCTTCTCGTAAGAACCAAGTTCTTATGTTCCTTGTGAAGTTGCACTTCTTTTCTTCTTTGTTGTTGGGTTGTTCTTGCAGTTATCTGATAGCTCTGCAGTAGTGCTGGATGGATAAGTCTGAAATCTGCCCATTGAATTGTACCGTTGTGTGGATTTGTGCCCTCCGTCATTTTAGCTGTGTCAGTAAATGGACCATTGCGTTCTCACATGGTGCTTTAACGGGCATGTTGGGCCATTTTAATGCTGTAAAATCTATTTAAAGGCCCTTCATCTTCTTTTTCTTCACTGCCTTTCTCTTGCCTTCAAACCCTAGCCTTCAGTCATCCGCCGTCGCCATTCCCACCGCCGTCTTTAGCACCGCCATCTAGGCTTTCTTTTCCCCTAATTGATTTTTGCCTCTGTTAGTACATGGGTAAGAAGAAAACCGCAAGTAAGTCCCAGTCTTCTTTCGTGGACGAGGAGTCGTCACTCTTCGTGATCGTGAATCAGGAGTTTGTTGCCATGAGGGCCACCCAGAAGTCTTGGCTAACTCTAACAACCACCGAAGAGCAGCTCCACGAGCTTGTCAGTGACAGCTTGATCTAGAGCAAGGCTTTTGCTGAATGGAGAGTTCTAGGCGAGCATCGGGTTCCTGCTCTAGGTCCCGGTGAGATCGTTCTTTTTGTCTCTTTCATTCGCGCTGGACTTTGCCTTCCCACCTCTGCTTTTCTTCATCAATTTCTTAGCTATTTTGGGATTTGCTTGAACCATCTCGCTCCTAATGTAGTTCTTCACCTTTCTATTTTTGTTCATCTTTGTGAAGCTTTCCTTGGAATTCCTCCTTCTCTTTCTCTGTTTCGTTACTTCTTTCACCTGAAACCCCAACCCCATCGTGAAGAAACCAGCGTTCTTGGTGGTTGCGGGATTCAATTTCGCTAGGGTCTTAAGAGCAAGTTCTTTGACTATGACCTGGTCGATTCTATAAGGGATTGGCGTGCCGACTGGTTTTATGCCACCAATCTGATCCCTTCCCTTGCTGTCCACTCTGGATCTGGTCCCGTGGTTAATGACCGATGGGATAAGAACCCTGTGTCGCCCGCTAAGGTCTAGGCAATCTAGCCACTCCTTAATAGGATTAGTATGCTGAAACAACAGGGTTTAACTGGTTTCGGTATTGTCTCGAGTTTTCTTCGTTGCCGAGTTCAGCCTTTGAAGGAGTGGGAGCACCTTGGCTTCGAGTACTCTAGGGCTGAGGATCCTTCATGCATGGTCCTAGCTCTTGAGCTGACCGATGAGGAGGTACTCGAGCGTCTCCAGAAGATGCTGAAAGGAGCAAGCGTTGTCCCGCTTACTGTCTCCGAGTTCTCTGCCAACAACCCGCCTCCAGCTGTAAGTTGTTTATCTCTTTGTTTGGGTACTTTATGTACTCTTGCTGTATCCATTTTTGTTTAACTTTTCCCTGTCTTGTTGTTTTATTCTTTTTCGTAGGAGTTTGGGCGCAACTTTGTTGACCCAATCCCTCTTGATGTTCTCCCTGCCGTGGCGAAAACTGGGGAGAAACTTGCTAGAGCTTCCGCAACCAGTAAGTTCCCATTCTCCACAGCGCTTCCTGGAGTTTCTTCCGGATTTGTTGACGTATATGAAGAATATGTTCCTCATCTAGTCCCCCGTGGTCCACATAGTGTCCCAAAGAGGGGGCGAATGGATGGGTCTTCATCTGGCATGCCTGCTTCCAAGAAGTCTCGCAAGCCAAGTACTCTTCCAGGTACTCCAGTTATAGCTAGCATACTCTTAGGTGAGCTATTTAATACTCTCTGTCTCTTTGTTTTCTTGTTTTTATCTTGAACCGAGTACTTTTATTCTTTTTTCAGCGGGTGGTCTGGTGGCCTTAGTTGAGACCGAGGGGGAAGAGGATGATGAAGTACCCCTCATCATGCGGCGGTGAGTTGTTTTCATATTCCCCTTCCATTGAATTTCTCCTCTGTCTTGATTTTTAGTCTTGATCTTTTTGAAGTAACCGGACGTCGGGTACGAGTTCTTCTGAGGCTCCCGCGCCGGCTTCTTCTGAAGCTCCGGTGTTGAGTTCCTTGGTACCGAGCTCTTCCGCACCTTCGGTGCCGAGTTCTTCTATGGCTCCAGCCCCGGCTTCTTCTGGGGCTCCGGTATCGGCTATACTGCTCCTGTCGCCAAGTGGTGGGGACATTTTTGCCACCGTGGTCCCCCCTATGAGGTCTTCTTTTGGCTTCATGAGGAAGAAGGTGGCCGGGTGAGTAGATTCTAGCTTCATCCTTTTGCTTTTGTTCTCCTTTTTCCTGGTTCTCATCGGTGATTTCTTTTATCAATTTTAGTCCTTCGTCTTCTCTTGCTTCTTTGTCGACTTCTTCTCAGCCCTCCACCATGCCACCGAGTACTGAGCCTTAGGATTCATAGCGTACTATTGGTGAAGTGGCTGCGAGGGCTACAAAGCTCTCTGGCGATGGCACCGCTACAGACTCGGCTGCCCTGGAGGTGACCATGGCCATTGTGTCGGGTCCTTCTGAGGGATTGGCCTCGGCTTCCCGAGAGGTCACTCTAGTCGTTCCTTCTTCACCTCGGTCGGGCTCTCCTCCTTCTCTTGCTTCCGACAGTCCTCCTTTTGCCGATGATGTGGTGCAGCAGTTCGATGCCACTCACCGGCTTTCTGAATTAACTGCTGCCTGGGGAGACTTGTCACCCTTTGCGACTTCTTTTGGAGAAAAGCTCCAGGTAAGCTTTTTCATCGTTCCTTCTTTGGATGTTTGCTTTTCTTTGGTCCTTATTCTTTGTTTTTCTTTGTATCTTTTTGCTCAGTCCTTCTCTCATGATCACACCGGCTTCTTTTTCTCATCTGAAAACAAGAAAAAGTTGTCTTCAGAAGTGAGCACCCTGAAAGCTGATCTTGATCTCCTCCGGACTGAGCTAGAGGCTGAGCGTCAAACGCATCAGGATGAAGAAAAATCTCTTTGTGCCCGGGCTATTGAAATCGAGAAGCAAAGGGATGCTGCTCTTTAGGATGCTCGAAAGAACTCGGAGGCCATGAAGGACTTGGAGGCCGTGAAGAAAGAGTGCAACGGTATTGAGGGTTATTTTTATTTCTTTTTGTATTCAAACTTTTTCTTTCTGCTGACTTGTTGTCTGCTGCTTTGTCCAGCTCTCCGGGTTGAAAAGCAGAAGCTTTCGGAGGGCATTGAAGAAATGAAGACTCTTGTTCGTACAAGTCACAACAATGCTGAGGAGGTAATTACTCATGCTGAAGAGGAACTTGCGCTTGCTAAGTTGATTAGGCGTGGAGCAAATAGAGATCTTGTGCAGGCCTAGAAAACCATTGAAGACTTGTCTGGTAGGTTGGCGACGGCTACTGAAAACTGGAAGGCTTTGTGGAAATCCTTTCATTCAGTAGCCGATGTTCTTCGAACTCCAGTGGATGACGGGCAATCTTGGGCTCAGTTGATTCCTCGAATCCCGACTCGTTTCCAAGAGTTTGTGAAGAGGTGCGCTCAACTATATACCAAGAATGTTCTGGCCCAAGTCCGGGTTCTTGCTCCAGTGGTTCCTTTGTCCAAGATAGCAGAGGAATCTGATAGTCAAGAATACATTGATGCTGTTGAGAGGATGGAGCCTGAAGTTGAAGATTTAGCTAGTAGGATAGCAGATAATCTTAATATTGTCCTCCCTTCTCCTGATGATGAGGCTTGATGTATTCAACTTTTATGCCTATGCCTTGTAATATGACATTATACTTCTTTTTTGAATGAAAGTCATTTTTGTTGATGTCTCCTTTGCCTAGATGCCCTGCTTATTCCTCAGACGATTTGTCGAGTACTTTTCTGTTTAAGTAAACAACTCGTGTTGATGACCTCTCTTGATCTATCGAGTGCTTGTCTGGCCTTCTCTTGTGCCCTGTAAACAACTCGTTCTATGTAGATCTTTCGTGTTGACAACCTTTCTTGACCCGTCGAGTTGTAGACAACTCGTTATATGTAGATCTTTGCATTCTTGGTTATCTCCAGTGTAGCCCCCAAGCCTCTTGGTATTTGGTACAAGTAGCTGGAGGGTCTTGCTTTTGATATTGCTCTGGTCTTATGCCCAGGCTTAGTCTCAGTCTTTTTTATTTTATTTCGGGTGTTAGCTAGTTAGCTACCCTCATCGGTGGGCTCAAGTGTCTTTTCAACTATTTTGCTCTCAGCCGGGATGCTCAGGCGTCTTTTCAGCCATTTTGCATTTTATTTCGGGTTTTAGCTTGTTAGCTACCCTCATCAGTGGGCTTAAGTGTTTTTTCAACTATTTTGCTCTCGGTCGGAATGCTCAGGCGTCTTTTCAGCCATTTTGCATTTTATTTCGGGTGTTAACTTGTTAGCTACCCACATCGGTGGGCTCAAGTGTTTTTCAACTATTTTGCTTTTGGCCAGGATGCTCAGGCGTCTTTTCAGCCATTTTGCATTTTATTTCGGGTGTTAGCTTATTAGCTACCCTCATTGGCGGGCTCAAGTGTCTTTTCAACTATTTTGCTCTTGGCCGGATGCTCAGGCATCTTTTTAGCCATTTTGCATTTTATTTCGGGTGTTAGCTTATTAGCTACCCTCATCGGTGGGCTCAAGTGTCTTTTCAACTATTTTGCTCTCGGCCAGGATGCTCAGGCGTCTTTTTAGCCATTTTGCATTTTATTTCGGGTGTTAGCTTGTTGGCTACCCTCATCGGCGGGCTCAAGTGTCTTTTCAACTATTTTGCTCTCGGCCGGGATGCTCAAGCGTCTTTTCAGCCATTTTGCATTTTAGAGACAACTCGGATAGAGCTATGAGATATATGTTTGTCGAGAAATAATCATCTTTATTCATGAAAATTGATGTGTTACAATGGTACACTGTGGTATCTTTGTTGATCATGAACGTTGGTCTCTTGTGTCTTGTATACATATTCTCCCTTGAGTTGTTTTTATGCGTAGAATCTTCGTAGCTGACTAATGTGCCATGTATTGTTGACTTCTTTTCCATCTTCAGTTATGAGCTTGTATGTGCCTGGTCTGGTGACTTTTGTGATGATAAAAGGACCTTCCCATGGACTGAGTAGTTTGTGGCGTCCGTCAGTTTTCTATATTCTTCTTAGTGCTAGGTCTCCGATTTGTAATGATCGAGACTGTGTATTCTTGTTGTAATGGCGTCTTAGTCCTTGGAGGTATTTTGCATATTGTAGGGTAGCGTTTACTCTGACTTCTTCTGTGCTGTCGAGTTCTAATCTTCGGGTGTGTTCTCCTTCTCCTTTGTCGTATTGTTCTATCCTTGGTGATGTCTAGATCAGGTCTGCAGGTAGTACGGCTTCTGATCCATATACCAGGAAGAAAGGTGAGTATCCGGTGGCTCTGCTTATTTGAGTCCATAGCCCCCATACGACTTTGGGTAATTCTTTGATCCATTTTGCCCCATAGTCTACTAGTTCTTCATATAATCTTGGTTTTAATCTAGCTAGTATGAGTCCATTTGGCCCTTTCTACCTGTCCATTGGCTTCTGGATGTGCGACTGATGCGTAATCTATACTGAAGCCATAATCCTATGCCCAACTTTTGAATTCTGTAGCTGTGAAGGGAGAACCCAAATCTGTGATGATTCGATTGGGCATGCCGAAGCGGTGCATAATATCTTGGATGAACTCGACTGCTTTGGCTACGCTGTATTTTGCGAGTGGTTTGTATTCGATCCACTTGGTGAACTTGTCGATTGCTACAAAGATGTACTCGAAACTGCCGTTTGCTTTCTTGAGAGGTCCCACCTGATCCAGCCCCCAGCAGGAGAAAGGCCAAGTGGGTGGAATGCAGATGAGGTTGTGGGCTGGCACATGAGCTTGTCTTGCAAACATCTGACAACTTCTGCATCTTCTAATGAGTTCTTCTGCGTCTTTCAAAGCGGTTGGCCAGTAGAAACTAGTGCGGAATGCTTTGCCGACTAGTGTTCTTGAAGCGGCATGATTTCCACAGCAGCCTGAGTGTATTTTGTCCAGGATTTGTTTGCCTTCTTCAAATGAGATGCATTTTAGGAGTACTCCTGATGATGCGGCTCTTCTGTATAGCTTGTCTCCTACTAGGACGTAATTCTTGCTTCTGCGGACGACTTGTGTGGCTTGCTGTTTTTCTGCTAGCAACTTATTCTCTTTGATGTAATCAATAAAAACCTGTGTCCATGATGTGTTGATCACCATAATCTGGTTGCCTTTGGCTGTGAGTTCTGTGGTTGTCTCACCAGGTTATTTGATAGAAGGAGCTGATAACTCCTCTATGAATACGCTCGGTGGGACTTCTACCCTGTCGGATCCAAGCTTGGCAAGAACATCTGCTGCAATGTTGGAGTCCCGCAGGACATGTAGAATTTCTAGTCCTTGGAAGTGTTTTTCAAGTTTTTGGATTTCAGCACAGTAGGCACCCATGTTCTCTTTGACGCAATCCCAATCTTTGTTGACTTGGTTGATAACTACTGCCGAATCGCCGTATACGAGTAGTCGCTTGATTCCGAGTGTAATAGCCACTCTTAGCTCATGTATGAGAGCTTCATATTCTGCTTCGTTGTTGGTGGCTTGCCATAATATCTGAAGGACATACTTTAGTAGTCTTCCGTCTGGTGAAATTAGGAGGACACCTGCGCCCGCTCTGCCTAGCTTAAGTGATCCATCAAAGTACATCTTCCAATGATCAAGGATGGCGCTTGATACGGGTTGTTGAATTTCTATCCATTCGGCAACAAAATCAGCAAGGGCTTGAGATTTAATTGCTTTCCATGGGGTGAAATCGATGTTGAGAGCACCGAGTTCGACCGCCCACTTGGATATGCGTCCTATTGTGTCTTTGTTGCGTAAGATGTGTTGACACAAAATGTGACGCACTGTGCCTCACACACAGCAAGCCGAAAAGCGTAGCTTCAATCGGGTTCCCGGGTGCTTTGTTATCCGGAAGCGTGCCAGTCAGTTTGACCTGAAAACTAACAAGGGATAAAATAATTAAATGTCAAACCGGAACATGTCTGGTATTACCCGACAGTTCCACATATACGGCCCTGAAGCCACTTACGACGACATACAGCTATAGAGAACTGTCTGCCAATGAGTTCATAAACCATTCAGCTAATAGTAAAATAAATGCACGTGGAGATCTGATTGCCGAATGCACGTGCATGGGAAGACACGTTTGAACAAGTGAAACTAATTATGAGTTAATGCATAACCAAGTCCGGCAGTTCAGCCGAATTGGGGTCCATGAAGAAGGAACGTGCAAATAAAAAACAATTAAACTAATCTAAAACCTGCATCTGCCGCACGACACCTGGTTTTGTTAAAGCTTAAACGTGACTAACATGCATGAACCCGCAACATGTGACAACCTAGATTAAAATAATTCGGCCATTATGAGCACACTATCTAGTTGCGAAGATATTATGAAAAAGCAATGATCGTTGAAACACGAATAAAACCACAAGAGAGAGAAGGCCGAACAATATCAATCTAGATTGGGCAGAAGTGTGTTACAAATATATATATATATATAAAATATTCCTTAACATGCAACACTGGATAACTTAATGAATCTATTTAGATTTTGCCATATCTAAAAGAGCCGATAACTATCTTGCTTTTACTGAGCATATTGAGCAAACGCCTGCCGCACGGTATCTACTCATAAACAAAGCATAAGCAAAGACTTCTTGATTGTCAAACAAAGATCCACCGCACGACCATTGAAAACAAACAAGACTACTTGCATCATGTCTAAATCCACCGCATGATACTAAACATGATAACAAGGTTGTCGGAACTTACGGAGGTCGATGGATCGATGACTCCTCTCGAAGAACTCGACGACACGACAAAAGGACTCGAAAGTTGGCACGGGGCCGGTTGTATTGATTTGGTTTTTAACCCTTATTACAATGGTCGAGGGTCAATATTTATACCCTAGACAAAACATGAGTCCTAGAGGACTACGATTTACAAAGGAACCTTAAAATAAACTTGGAAACTCATGATTCCTTACCCTAAACTCTTAGAGTCCTTTACTATTACAACTTTCACCTCTTCGATCAGCCTCGCCTGCCATCTTCTGTTTTTCCCGAATGGAATCACCGCCTTCTGGAGTAACCGACCGCAATGCATTTAGCCGACCGCTTGCCTCGTTTGCCGAATACCTTTCTTCCCGCACGTGGGTCTGCCTGTCATCTTCCAGAATCGACCAAAATCCAGTGTTAACACATGCCCCCTCAATTTCGGGATAAAAGTTGTTTTATTCTGAAATTGACCACAAGCTCTTTCATTCTCCTAGGTCATCACCGTTCAAAACCGCAGCCAGTGCCCAAAAATTCAAGCTTTCAGCGCAACCTCGGACCTTCTTCAAATCTTCAATGGCGACCCAGGATGAAATCCCAAAGGTAAACTTTACTTATATTCGGCAACTTTCATTTTATCCTCCCGTTCCTCTTTTGATTTACTCCCCTTTGATTTCAATCATCTTCTGAAGGAATACAAGAGCCAGATTTTGATCCCCTATGCTGCCAACCCCGACTCCTATTTCCTTGGCCTAATGGGAAATCCTGACCCTTCTGAAATTATTGAGAAGGAAACCCAAAGAATTCCTTTCAAGTCTGGGATTACCTCGCCAAATCGATGGCCAAACACGTTCAAGAATTGGCCATTTCCCCCAATCACCGGATGGCGTAACTGGTACAGGAGAATGCTGGAGAAAAGCAGCAGCCACTGGGAAAGTCAGGACATCAGTCATTGTCTGGAGTTATCTTTAGCAGAGACACCTAGGAATGACTTCCTTCTGATAGCAGCTTCTCATTTTTGGTCTGACACTATCAATGCCTTTATCTTTGGTCATGGTATTATGACCATCACTCTAGCCGATGTATTCATGATGACTGGCTTGAATGTGTCATTGCCAGTATACCCCTACAAGTACAAGAGCAAAAGTAACCAAAGAGCCGTCAGCTCTGGATGTGGATGGGTCAAACATATTCAGAACTACATGAACGCATCTGGCGCCGTTTCTGACAAAGAGTTGAAAGCCTTCATGAATATGTGGCTATGTAGATTCATCTTCTGTGGAAAATCCAATGAACCAACCCTGAATCACATGGTAATGGCTGAAGATTTGGCTGTAGGCACTCAGATCCCACTAGGCAAACATCTCTTAGGGTCTACTTATCATATGATGCATCAGATTACTCTTCAGATGCGCCAAGGTGGAGAAATCTCTTGTGTGAATGGTCCCTGGTGGCTAATTCAAATGTGGCTTCAACTATATATGCATCAGATAACCTCTGTGAGCCTCTTCAATCTAAGTTTTCCTTCAGTCAACTATGCTGAAGGCAACACAGCAAAGGTCAAGGCTTGTCAGACTTATGGGGAAGCAGCAGCATCCATAAGCATTGACATAGACATCAGTCATTTCTTCAAGCTATTCTTCAAAGGATTCGGCAATGTGCTCTAGTTTCCTTACAGAGAAAATGAAGATCTGACTTTGCCCTACAAGTTTAGCTATGAAATTGGTTGTTCAGGCCAAGAATCCACGGAGATCTTCAACTCCTTTATCAAACCTTGCACTCTGCTAGCTGAATTTCATCATGGGAGATTAGTACAATCAACCTATGAATTCTATTACCCAAACATGGTGGCCAGACAATTAGGATGCGGCCAACTGCCTCCAAAATTCCTCTTCTCAACAATCATAAAGTCAAGGGAAATAATAACAGAAGGAATGGAAGCCAAGAAGGTCTTTAAATTAGGATGGAAATTGCCAATATACGAACCATCTCCATTTGGGCTAATAGATGTTGCTCATCCCTTCTTTGTTTCTTGGTGGCAAGAATGGCATGCTCATATCTTCAATATATCAGTTCATTCTTTATGCAAAAATTTGCAACCCGATTTTGCTTCTGACAGTGAGGTAATTTCATTATGCCCATCATTTCTTGTTCTTGAATCCACTTCTTACTTTAACATCTGGTCATGCACAGGATCTTGAGCTTACTCCCCCAGCCAAAGCAATCCAGTACTATTCGGCTGGTCCCAAGCCTGCTCTGGGGTTTGATGCTCCAGACTTGAAGGAATTCATGAAAACTCCTGTAACTTTGGATTCAGCACCTTTAAAGGCATTCATGAAAACTTCTGCTACTTCAGCTGCTGCATCTTCAAGAGGAAAAAGCAAAAGGAAAACACCTGAAAGTTTCCTCTTACCCAAGAAACCAAGGACCAAGAAAGCCAGATTACCTCCTAAGGTATGAACCTTTTATTTTCTTTATCAAGTTAACAACCTTACTTAGCAGTAAACTTGACCATCTCTACATTCACTTCTTCCATTGTAGCCACAAGTCGAAATTCCCACACTGGGTAATACCTCAGCGCCTGCAGAACCAACCCATGAAGTTTCTACTGAAGATGAAGAAATTCATGATAGCGAAATTTCAGAGACTCATGAAGCTGAAGGTTCAAGGGCTTATAAACCTGATGAGACTATAGGTAACATTGTTTAACCAATTCTCTTTTTCTTTCTTTCAATAACATCTATTCTCTTATGCTCATTATCATTTACTTTACTGAAAACAGATGAAATCTTAGATGAACTGGCAAGGGAAACCTCTCCTGATCAAGCTCCAAACCTGTCCCCTCTGAATCTTCAGCCAAGTTCCCCAGCAAGCCATGGTATAACCCATCCTGATGATCAACCAGCTCAGCAGGTAATCCTTTGTTTTAACCTATATTTTTAGCAAAATTACCCAATCGGCTAACACCTTCTTTCTTTTCTTTTCTTTAGAAGAACATCACTAAACCGACCACCAGCTACTCCTTCTCTATTGAGGACTACGTCATTGAGAAAGGTGAAGAGATCACTTCCCATCAAACCTTATCACTGGAAAATCAGGCTCGGCTAAAAGAAGTGATCATTCTGCTGAACAAGGATACCATTAGTCTGGTTCAGGATGCAGACCAGATAAAAGACCTCCTTGAACTCATTGATCAAGATATCCCATCTGCTCTCAAAGCTCCCCTAGAATCTGCAGCCCATCTTGACGACCATTTTGCTATGGTGAGAAGAGCAACCAAAAATATATCTTCGAGGACCGCTCTGCAGAAGGATAGATCTCTGAAAAAGCTGGAGATTAAAGATCTTCACTCTCATATCCAAACTACGAGAAATTCCTTGGCAACCTTGGAGCCTGAACTGAAAGCCATGGAGGATGAAAAAAGCAGACTAGAAGCTCAACTAGCCGAACTGAATGCCAAAATTCAGTCTCACAAGGCCCATATAACTAATTTGCCAAAGAACATAGAAGCAGCTTCACTAAAGATAGCTTCGACCATCAAAGAAGATCAACAGATCAAAACTAAGTTATCCAGCATCTAGAGTTCCGAAGATGAAGATCAAAAGGTGCTAGATAATGTTAGCCGAATCAGAACTGAGGCTATAGAGGCAATCAATCACCTTCTGAACCAGTAGACATTGGATTTGTAATAAACTTAAGTGTGATATCTTCATTTAGTTTTATCATCCTGACTTCCTTTGCTTGCCGACCCATTTCTTCTTTTCTGCCCAGCTCTTTCTGCGGAGAATGACCGCTTGAAGACGGCGGCGAACAAGATTGCCGACAAGGTGAATGCTCAAGGGGAGACATCCGAGGCACGCCTTGATGCTATGGACGGCCGCATTGATCAGGCCGTCATCCAAGGTGTGCACCTCGGCACTTCTCTCGGGCTGGCGGCAATGACCTCCCAAACCAACGAGGACTACTCCTCCCAACCAGCTGGCTTTGTTGGAGGACGCCCGGACGAAGTCGACGACATCGATGAGCGTCTGGAGGCCTACGACGATCATGCTGCTACCCTTGCTGAAATCACAAACCCCCAGTCCATCCTCAACAAGTTATTTGAGGAATAGTTTGTATTAGGATGGACTTTTTATAAATAATCTCGTCCTTTGGAAGAATACTTATTTCTTTGATTCTTTTCGGTAAAATTCCACTTGCGATTGTCAGAAAAATGCTGAAAACAACCCAGTTTCGGATAAACATTCTTGTGCTAGAGGCGATGCAAACTGCATCGGCTATTTTGCACTAAAGGCGATATGAACGATATCGGCTATTCTCAATCTTGTATCTGATTTTTAGGCTAAAGGTGATTCTTTCTTTGTCGGTTTTTCTGATCTACATTCATGAACCAATCTCAACACTGGGGTAGTATTTCTTAAGAAATCTTCCATTGATAGCTCTGGTAAACCCCTCCCCAAATAAAGTCTTCAATATGTATGCATTGCCAGGTACACATTCTACTATTTGGAAAGGACCTTCCCAATTTGGAGACCATTTGCCGAACGCTCTATCCTTTGTTCCAACTGGCAATATAGTTTTCCAAACCAAATCTCCTTCTGCGAATTGCTTCAGCCTAACCCTTTTGTTATAATACCTGGCAACGCGTATTTTATTTTTCTCAATATTTTCCAATGCCTTGAGATGAATCAAATGTAAATCTTCCAATTCATCCATCATCAGATTCTTATAATCTTCTTTTGCCAATTCTTTCTGTAACACAACTCGCCTTGAATCTAACCGTAACTCCCACGGTAGTACAGCATGATGCCCATAAACCAGTTCATAGGGAGACGTTTGAGTGGATCCATGACAAGCCATTCAGTAAGCCCACAGTGCTTCATTAAGAACCAAGTGCCATTTCTTTGGTTTTTCATCAATCTTCTTCTGGATAATTTTAATCATAATCTTATTTGATGCTTCTGCCTGACCATTAGCTTGTGCATAATAAGGAGAAGAATTATACAACTTAATCCCCATACTTTTGGCAAAGTCACAAAATTCTGAAGAAATAAATTGAGTTCCTTGATCAGTCGTTATAGTCTGAGGAATCCCAAATCTGTGAACTATATGTTCCTTAACAAAACTGATCATATTCTCTGACGTTACCTTCTTCAAAGGGATAGCCTCAACCCACTTGGTGAAATAATCCATGGCCAAGAGTACAAATTTGTGTCCCTTACTAGAAGGAGGATTAATCTGACCAATTAAATCTATACCCCATCCTCTGAACGGCCAAGGCTTAATTATAGGATTCATAGCAGACGCTGGAACTTTTTGAATATTGCCGAATTTCTGACAATTGTGACACCCTTTGTAATATTCAAAACAATCTTCCAACATAGTTGGCCAAAAATAACCAGTTCTTCTAATTATCCACTTCATCCGATAAGCTGACTGATGTGCACCACACAATCCTTCGTGAACCTCATACATCACTTTCTTGGCCTCTTCTTGACTTAAGCATTTGAGTAATACTCCATCGATGGACTTGTAATATAACTGATCATCAAGAAACACAAATTTGAGAGCTTTGTACCTGAGTTTTTAGGAAACCTTTTGGGATGGATTTTTCAGATAATTGATAACTTTGTATCTCCAATCACCATCTACTGGATCAGTATTTAAAACATCTTCCTCCATAGCAAAAACTTCCCGATTCTCTCGATATCCAGAAGCAGCTTGAGCTAACTTATTTGCTTCTTCATTGTACTCTCTAGGGATGTGATGCAAGGTTACTATCAGAAAATTCTTCAAAAGTTCTCTACACTCCTCATAATATTCTCTTAACACATTGTTCTTGCATTCATACTGACCATTCAGTTGATTAATCACCAACTCAGAATCCCCAAAGATTTCAACAGCAATGGCCTTTACTTCTATAAGAAGCTGAAGCCCTCTAAGCAATGCTTCATACTCTGCCTGATTGTTAGTAACATGAAATTCAATAGGAACTGCATACTCAAAAGCTTTTCCTTGTGGAGAAATCAAAAGAATACCAGCACCTCCACCTTTGTTACAAGATGATCCATCGAAGAATAAGGCCCAAGGCGCAATGCTTATCGCCTCAACAGAAAGATCCCGATGTTGGGTAATAAAATCGGCAATAATTTGACCCTTTACCGCCTTTGCCGACTCATACCTTAAATTAAATTCTGACAATGCTAAAATCCATTTGCCAATTCTTCCATTCAAAATCGGCATTGATAACATATGTTTGATTACATCAAAACTAGAAACCACCACGCATTCGGAATTCAACAAATAGTGCCGTGATTTGGTACATGAGTAATATACACACAAGCAAAGTTTTTCTGTAGCCGAATACCTTGTTTCTGGGTCTAGTAGTTTTCGGCTAAGATAAGCTATGACTCTTTCTTTTCCTTCAAACTCTTGCATAAGGGCCGATCCTATCGTTAGGCCATCAGCCGCCACATACAACTTAAAAGGCTTGTCAAGTTGTGGAGGTACCAGCACAGGTGGTGCTTTCATATATTGTTTGATCTCATCAAAAGCCTTTTGTTGTATGTCACCCCATATAAATTTTTGATCTTTCTTGAGTTTTAATAAAGGGAAAAAGGGTAAAACTCTTTCTGATAGATTGGATATGAATCTTCTTACAAAGTTGATTTTGCCTAACAATGATTGCAATTCTGTGAGATTAGTCGGCGGCACAACTTTGTCTATTGCTTCCATACTCTTTTTCCCAACTTCAATTCCTCCTTTATGAACTAAAAATCCCAAAAACTCACCAGCCGAAACTCCAAAGGCACATTTGTTTGGATTCATCTTCAAGCCATGCTTTCTTGTGCACTCCAGAGTCTTTCTTAAATCGGCTACATGTCTTTCATGATTTCTAGACTTGACTACTACATCATCGATGTAGATTTCTACAATCTTGCCGATCAGCTCGTGAAAAATATAATTCATAGCTCTTTGATAAGTTGCACCGGCATTCTTTAACCCAAACATCATGACTATCCACTCGAACAAACCAATATGACCAGGACATCTGAAAGCTATTTTCGAAATATCTTCTATTGCCATAAAAATTTGGTTATAGCCAGCATTACCATCCATAAAACTAATGACCTCATAACCTGCTGCTGCATCTACCAGCAAATCGGCAACTGGCATTGGGTAACCATCCATGGGAGTAGCCTTATTAAGATTTCTAAAATCTATGCAAACTCTCATTTTTTCCATTTTTCTTGTATACCGGTACTATATTTGAAATCCACTCTGCATACTTGCATGGCCGAATGAAGTTTGCTTCTATTAACCTTTCAACCTCCTTCTTCACATCGGCCAATACTTCCTCTTTGTATATCTTCCTTGGAGGTTGTTTATAAGGATGAAATCCAGGTTTAATGGGTAATCGATGCTCAATAATGGAACGATCCAATCCAGGCATTTCCGTGTAATCCCAAGCAAAACAGTCTTTAAACTCTTTCAACAAATCTATCAACTTTGATTTATATTCTGGGTCTAACTTTGCACTAATATACATCGGCCTTGGCTTAGAACCATCACCAACATTAATTTCTTCCAATTTATCAGCCGACATAAAACCACGTCCCAACTTTCCTTTGTTGCCATCGACAGGATTTCCCATTAAAAATTGCTATGAGAGCCGACTGCTTGGATCGGCTGTTGGCCCTCGCTGAAAACATTTACAGGACCTTCTTTCCACACTTTTCCAGAGAAACAATCGACGCCCTCATATTCCCAATAGGTAGATTCTGTGGCAGCAACACTTACCGAATTATCAGCATGTACAACTTCAACATCATCTCCAATCCATTGAATGAGAATTTGATGCATAGTTGAAGGAATGCAACAATTAGCATGGATCCAATCTCTGCCCAAGAGTAGACTATATGCCCCCTTGCCATCAATGACAAAAAAGGTAGTAATCAGAGTTTTTGACCCAATCGTCAGCTCGACATGGACAGCACCTCGGGTATCGGAAGGATTGCCAGCAAAGTCCCTAAGCACCATGTTAGTTTTCAACAATTCTTCATTATTCATCCCAAGTTTCCTGAAGGTAGTATAAGGCATGATATTGATAGCAGCCCCTCCATCGACAAACATCTTAGTTAAAGGCTTGCCATTGACATATCCCTTCAAATAGAGTGGTCTCAAGTGACGATTCTTGATTGGTTTATCAAAAACAGCCTGCTGTGTTAATACAAGCTGAGCCATCAAATCCTGACATTCACTTTCATCAAAATCAGAGTACACCTCTTCTTGGACATCTTGGCTTTCGGGAGCTATAAATTCTGATGGGAGGAAGAAAGCCATACAAGCATTAGCCGAAGGATCACATCCATCAGGCTTCTTTTTTGGATGCCATATTTGTTTTGTTTCGGTAACTTCCAGTTCTAACTCCCTATTCCTCAACCGTTGCACTCTTCTTTTCTGACTTTTCCTCAGACCTGGAGGACACCACTGTCCTTTTTGCCATACATATTTATAGAAGTCAGCTTCTTCATCATGCACTCTATCATGAATCCAACCTGAACCTGCAACTCTTTTCCTTTGCTGACTCTCAAAGCCACCTATTTTTAAACGCCGATCATCTTCAGGAACCTTCGTTCCAAGTCTTTCATAGACGGGACGGCGGTTGACTCGAGATTGCCTATACTCGGAGTACTGAGCACTACACTCCGGACAATTATTTCTTGCAGGCAACCTCAAACCTTCATTCCAACAATGCCTAAAGAACGAACAACCCCAATGAGACTGCTCCTATTCTGTCATGTATTCTTCTTGCTCCCTTCGGTATACTTCTTCCTCATACCTCTAGCATTCTTCCATAAACCATTGCTTCTTACAGTATTCCTTCTCTTGTTCCCTCTGCCACTTGTTTAGCAAAATACGTGATGTAACTCTAGGTTCGGAAGTTTGACCTTTCTCGGTTCGGCTATTCTGAAACCGAACTCGTTGCTGCAGCTCTCTACTGGTGACTTGCCGATCCGGGTCAACAGCACCACTCTCCTTTGCCCTATCAGAAGTCAACACCTTCACCTTGCCTTTACCCTTGAGATCATTGGCAGAGACCATATTCACAGAGAAAGAAATCATATTTTGTGGAAAAGGCTGATCATCAATTTTCATCTTACCATCAAACCTCAAATGTCCCTCTTGGATAGCTTTCTGGATTCGTATTCTGAACACTCGGCAATCATTAATAGAATGAGAATTAGTGTTATGAAAACCACAATACTTTTGTCTTTCACTCCTTCAGGACGTAGCATAGGATGTCCTTCTGGCAGCTTGATGCGCCCCTCCTTTATCAACAATGCAAAAAGTCTATCTGCCTTAGTAACATCAAAATCATAAGTTCCCTTTTGTTGTTTCAACCAGCGTTGACTAACTTGAGTGGGTTCCTTTGCCCAATTTAACTCAGCTGCAGCTATCTCATCTTCATCAATATACTCAGTCGCTTCATCCAGAAAGCCTTGATACACCTCATTAGTGGCATTGTTCTTCTGAAAGCGATTATCTCTCCTGAATCCTTGGGCTTGATTACTCATAGCTGCTAAACGCTGTGTAAGTTGGCCAAGATCATCAAACTCTAAACCGAACAATTTCTCCCTGATATTCGGCAACATTCCTGCTATAGCTATTCCAGGTAGTTGATCATCTGGTAAATTTAGAGAATAACACATATTCTTAGTCTCCCTAAATCTGCGAAGATACTCCAATGGTGTCTCATTTGTTCTCATCCTCAGACTTATGAGATCAACCAACTTCTTCTCATTGGTACCCGTATAGAAATATGAATAAAACTTCTGCTCTAGTTCTGCCCACGTACCAATGGAATGAGCTGGTAGAGACGTGAACCATGTGAAAGCCGGTCCTGTAAGAGACAAAGGAAAATATCGAATCCTCCAAGCTTCATCTAAAGCAGCTTCTCCAAGCTGCATTAGGTACCGACTAACATGCTCTATGGTACTAGTATCATCTTGACCAGAAAACTTGGTCAAATCTGTTGGAGGCTTCACCCTTGGAGGCAATGCCACTCTGTTGTACCATTCTGGATAAGGAGACTTGTATGAATAGTATTGATTCTTTGGCTTCAAGCCGAACTGATTTTGCATCATATCAGCCATCCTGTGCATCAAGACATCAATGCCTGGATCCTGATTTCCTTGTACTTGCACTCCAGAAGGCAATCCTGAAACACTTCTATACCCTGGATTTGGCACAGCATTGATAGCACTGTAATCAGTAAATTCTTGATACCCATCTCCATACATATTCTTCTGCAATCTGTTTGATGCTAGAGAAACTCTATAAGCTGAAGGTGGCACTTCTCCTGTGGTACCAAATGTCACCTGGCCATAGGTGGGATGTGATTGCTTTTCAGTGTGAGTCAATCCACCTATATTTGAAGGCGACGCTACTTCTTTTCCAACAGGCTTCTCTTGATGCTTTGGAACATTGAAAAGCATCGGCCCACTGAGTGGTCCAACATTTTCTTCAAAGTATTTATCAACCATTGGGCCAAAAGTACTGACCATGATTGCCCGAAAGGTATTCAGAAAAGTTGTGTGATGGTTTGTCATGGTTTCTCCCATAGCTTTATAAACCAGGGCTGCCATCTTCTGAGCATCCTCCTCTTCAGTGTAATCAGTTTGATGCGGAAGAAGAACCCTTGGCATTGATTGCTTTTGAAATACTTTATTGCTCTTGTTTTTGGAAAAAGACATCAAGCATTTCCGTTGGTATTGCTCACATGCTTGTAGCACTAAATCCTTGTAATTATCTGGCAATTCTGCCATGCTTACATCCAGAACATGATCATTGTTGATCTCAGATGCCATCTTGAACTAGCAGATTGTCCCACCGAGCGTGCCAAAAAGTGTGTTGACACAAAATGTGACGCACTGTGCCTCACACACAGCAAGCCGAAAAGCGTAGCTTCAATCGGGTTCCCAGGTGCTTTGTTATCCGGAAGCGTGTCAGTCAGTTTGACCTGAAAACTAACAAGGGATAAAACAATTAAATGTCAAACCGGAACATGTCTGGTATTACCCGACAGTTCCACATATACGGCCCTGAAGCCACTTACGACGACATACAGCTATAGAGAACTGTCTGCCAATGAGTTCATAAACCATTCAGCTAATAGTAAAATAAATGCACGTGGAGATCTGATTGCCGAATGCACGTGCATGGGAAGACACGTTTGAACAAGTGAAACTAATTATGAGTTAATGCATAACCAAGTCCGGCAGTTCAGCCGAATTGGGGTCCATGAAGAAGGAACGTGCAAATAAAAAACGATTAAACTAATCTAAAACCTGCATCTGCCGCACGACACCTGGTTTTGTTAAAGCTTAAACGTGACTAACATGCATGAACCCGCAACATGTGACAACCTAGATTAAAATAATTCGGCCATTATGAGCACACTATCTAGTTGCGAAGATATTATGAAAAAGCAATGATCGTTGAAACACGAATAAAACCACAAGAGAGAGAAGGCCGAACAATATCAATCTAGATTGGGCAGAAGTGTGTTACAAATATATATATATATATATATATATATATAATATTCCTTAACATGCAACACTGGATAACTTAATGAATCTATTTAGATTTTGCCATATCTAAAAGAGCCGATAACTATCTTGCTTTTACTGAGCATATTGAGCAAACGCCTGCCGCACGGTATCTACTCATAAACAAAGCATAACCAAAGACTTCTTGATTGTCAAACAAAGATCCGCCGCACGACCATTGAAAAACAAACAAGACTACTTGCATCATGTCTAAATCCACCGCATGATACTAAACATGATAACAAGGTTGTCGGAACTTACGGAGGTCGACGGATCGATGACTCCTCTCGAAGAACTCGACGACACGACAAAAGGACTCGAAAGTTGGCACGGGGCCGGTTGTATTGATTTGGTTTTTAACCCTTATTATAATGGTCGAGGGTCAATATTTATACCCTAGACAAAACACGAGTCCTAGAGGACTACGATTTACAAAGGAACCTTAAAATAAACTTGGAAACTCACGATTCCTTACCCTAAACTCTTAGAGTCCTTTACTATTACAACTTTCACCTCTTCGATCGGCCTCGCCTACCATCTTCTGTTTTTCCCAAATGGAATCACCGCCTTCTGGAGTAACCGACCGCAATGCATTTAGCCGACCGCTTGCCTCGTTTGCCGAATACCTTTCTTCCCACACGTGGGTCTACCTGTCATCTTCCAGAATCGACCAAAATCCAGTGTTAACAAGATGTCTCCTAGTGGGAAATCTGTCACCACGGTAATCTTGTGGCTCTAAAAGTAGTGATGAAGCTTGCGTGAAGTAATCAGTAGGGCGTAGAGTAGTTTTTGCACATGCGGATACTGGATTTTTGATTCTGATAGCACTTCGCTGATATAGTATACTAGGTATTGTACTTTATATATGCACCCTTCTTCTTCTCTTTCCACTACTATTGTCGTGCTAACTACAGTAGTAGTTGCTGCAATGTATAGCATCATGTCTTCGTCTTTCTTTGGAGGTGTGAGGGCTGGAGAGGAGGTGAGGTATGCTTTAAGTTTCTTGAAAGATTCATTGGCTTCTTTTGTCCACTCGAACTTATCTGTTTTCTTAGTAGTTTAAAGAAAGGCAACCCTTTTTCGCCGAGTCTTGATATGAAACGGTTGAGTGCCGCCATGCAGCCTATTAGTTTTTGTACTTCTTTGATGTTTCCGAGAGGGCCCATCTCTGTTATTGCTTGAATCTGCTTGGTGCTTGCTTCGATTCCGCGATGACTGACCAAGAATCTGAGTAGTTGTCTTGAGGGAACTCTGAATACGCACTTATTTTGGTTCAATTTCCACCTCCACTTCTTCAGGTTCTCGAAGGTTTGTTTTAAGTCTTCAATCAGTGTATCTGGGTTCTTTGTTTTTACAACCACGTCGTCCATGTATGCTTCTACATTTTCACTAATCTGATCACTGAGGCATGTTTGGATGGCTCTTTGGTAAGTGGCTCTAGCATTCTTGAGCCCAAACGATATTGTCCTGTAGCAGTAGGCACCGAACGGAGTGATGAAAGATGTCTTGCTTTGGTCTTTTTCCTTTAATGCGATCTGGTGATACCCGGAATAGCAATCGAGAAAAGATAATAGGGCAGATCCTGCTGTTGAATCAACTATCTGATCAATGTGTGGTAGCCCGAACGGATCTTTTGGGCAGTGTTTGTTGAGATCTGTGTAGTCAACACACATGCGCCACTCGTCTGTGTTCTTTTTTTGTACCAGAACTAGATTTGCTAGCCAATCTGGATGGAGAATTTCCCTGATGAATCCAGCTGCCATTAGTTTTGTAATTTCCTTTTTAATTGCTGCCATCTTGTCTGGAGAGAATCGTCATAGTCGGTGCTTTACAGGGCTTGGAGCCTTCATTGATATCAATTCCGTGCTCAGCCAACTCTCTTGGGACCCCTGGCATGTCGGCCAGCTTCCAAGCGAAAATGTCCTTGTTGTCCCGAAGAAGTTGGTGAGCGCGAGTTCCTATTTTGCTGATAGGTGGGCACTGATGGTTGCTGTTTTTGTAGGATCACCGGTGCCTAGGTCGATTTGCTTCACGTTGGCTTCTTTGGTGGTGCTAGGATGCCCGGTCTCTTAGCTGGTATCTCTAGTTCCTCTTGGCTTGTTTCTGCGACTCTTGTGTCTTGTATACATATTCTCCCTTGAGTTGTTTTTATGCGTAGAATCTTCGTAGCTGACTAATGTGCCATGTATTGTTGACTTCTTTTCCATCTTCAGTTATGAGCTTGTATGTGCCTGGTCTGGTGACTTTTGTGATGATAAAAGGACCTTCCCATGGACTGAGTAGTTTGTGGCGTCCGTCAGTTTTCTATATTCTTCTTAGTGCTAGGTCTCCGATTTGTAATGATCGAGACTGTGTATTCTTGTTGTAATGGCGTCTTAGTCCTTGGAGGTATTTTGCATATTGTAGGGTAGCGTTTACTCTGACTTTTCTGTGCTGTCGAGTTCTAATCTTCGGGTGTGTTCTCCTTCTCCTTTGTCGTATTGTTCTATCCTTGGTGATGTCTAGATCAGGTCTGCAGGTAGTACGGCTTCTGATCCATATACCAGGAAGAAAGGTGAGTATCCGGTGGCTCTGCTTATTTGAGTCCATAGCCCCCATACGACTTTGGGTAATTCTTTGATCCATTTTGCCCCATAGTCTACTAGTTCTTCATATAATCTTGGTTTAATCTAGCTAGTATGAGTCCATTTGGCCCTTTCTACCTGTCCATTGGCTTCTGGATGTGCGACTGATGCGTAATCTATACTGAAGCCATAATCCTATGCCCAACTTTTGAATTCTGTAGCTGTGAAGGGAGAACCCAAATCTGTGATGATTCGATTGGGCATGCCGAAGCGGTTGCATAATATCTTGGATGAACTCGACTGCTTTGGCTACGCTGTATTTTGCCGAGTGGTTTGTATTCGATCCACTTGGTGAACTTGTCGATTGCTACAAAGATGTACTCGAAACTGCCGTTTGCTTTCTTGAGAGTCCCACCTGATCCAGCCCCAGCAGGAGAAAGGCCAAGTGGGTGGAATGCAGATGAGGTTGTGGGCTGGCACATGAGCTTTGTCTTGCCAACATCTGACAACTTCTGCATCTTCTAATGAGTTCTTCTGCGTCTTTCAAAGCGCGTTGGCCAGTAGAAACTAGTGCGGAATGCTTTGCCGACTAGTGTTCTTGAAGCGGCATATGATTTCCACAGCAGCCTGAGTGTATTTTGTCCAGGATTTTGTTTGCCTTCTTCAAATGAGATGCATTTTAGGAGTACTCCTGATGATGCGGCTCTTCTGTATAGCTTGTCTCCTACTAGGACGTAATTCTTGCTTCTGCGGACGACTTGTGTGGCTTGCTGTTTTTCTGCTAGCAACTTATTCTCTTTGATGTAATCAATAAAAACCTGTGTCCATGATGTGTTTGATCACCATAATCTGGTTGCCTTTGGCTGTGAGTTCTGTGGTTGTCTCACCAGGTTATTTGATAGAAGGAGCTGATAACTCCTCTATGAATACGCTCGGTGGGACTTCTACCCTGTCGGATCCAAGCTTGGCAAGAACATCTGCTGCAATGTTGGAGTCCCGCAGGACATTAGAATTTCTAGTCCTTGGAAGTTGTTTTCAAGTTTTTGGATTTCAGCACAGTAGGCACCCATGTTCTCTTTGACGCAATCCCAATCTTTGTTGACTGGTTGATAACTACTGCCGAATCGCCGTATACGAGTAGTCGCTTGATTCCGAGTGTAATAGCCACTCTTAGCTCATGTATGAGAGCTTCATATTCTGCTTCGTTGTTGGTGTGGCTTGCCCATAATATCTGAAGGACATACTTTTAGTAGTCTTCCGTCTGGTGAAATTAGGAGGACACCTGCGCCCGCTCTGCCTAGCTTAAGTGATCCATCAAAGTACATCTTCAATGATCAAGGATGGCGCTTGATACGGGTTGTTGAATTTCTATTCCATTCGGCAACAAAATCAGCAAGGGCTTGAGATTTAATTGCCTTTCCATGGGGTGAAATCGATGTTGAGAGCACCGAGTTCGACCGCCCACTTGGATATGCGTCCTATTGTGTCTTTGTTGCGTAAGATGTGTTGACACAAAAGTGACGCACTGTGCCTCACACACAGCAAGCCGAAAAGCGTAGCTTCAATCGGGTTCCGGGTGCTTTGTTATCCGGGAAGCGTGCCAGTCAGTTTGACCTGAAAACTAACAAGGGATACAATAATTAAATGTCAAACCGGAACATGTCTGGGTATTACCCGACAGTTCCACATATACGGCCCTGAAGCCACTTACGACGACATACAGCTATAGAGAACTGTCTGCCAATGAGTTCATAAACCATTCAGCTAATAGTAAAATAAATGCACGTGGAGATCTGATTGCCGAATGCACGTGCATGGGAAGACACGTTTGAACAAGTGAAACTAATTATGAGTTAATGCATAACCAAGTCCGGCAAGAGTTCAGCCGAATTGGGGTCCATGAAGAAGGAACGTTGCAAATAAAAAACAATTAAACTAATCTAAAACCTGCATCTGCCGCACGACACCTGGTTTTGTTAAAGCTTAAACGTGACTAACATGCATGAAACCCGCAACATGTGACAACCTAGATTAAAATAATTCGGCCATTATGAGCACACTATCTAGTTGCGAAGATATTATGAAAAAGCAATGATCGTTGAAAACACGAATAAAACCACAAGAGAGAGAAGGCCGAACAATATCAATCTAGATTGGGCAGAAGTGTGTTACAAATATATATATATATAAAATATTCCTTAACATGCAACACTGGATAACTTAATGAATCTATTTAGATTTTGCCATATCTAAAAGAGCCGATAACTATCTTGCTTTTACTGAGCATATTGAGCAAACGCCTGCCGCACGGTATCTACTCATAAACAAAGCATAAGCAAAGACTTCTTGATTGTCAAACAAAGATCCACCGCACGACCATTGAAAACAAACAAGACTACTTGCATCATGTCTAAATCCACCGCATGATACTAAACATGATAACAAGGTTGTCGGAACTTACGGAGGTCGATGGATCGATGACTCCTCTCGAAGAACTCGACGACACGACAAAAGGACTCGAAAGTTGGCACGGGGCCGGTTGTATTGATTTGGTTTTTAACCCTTATTACAATGGTCGAGGGTCAATATTTATACCCTAGACAAAACATGAGTCCTAGAGGACTACGATTTACAAAGGAACCTTAAAATAAACTTGGAAACTCATGATTCCTTACCCTAAACTCTTAGAGTCCTTTACTATTACAACTTTCACCTCTTCGATCAGCCTCGCCTGCCATCTTCTGTTTTTCCCGAATGGAATCACCGCCTTCTGGAGTAACCGACCGCAATGCATTTAGCCGACCGCTTGCCTCGTTTGCCGAATACCTTTCTTCCCGCACGTGGGTCTGCCTGTCATCTTCCAGAATCGACCCAAAATCCAGTGTTAACACATGCCCCCTCAATTTCGGGATAAAAGTTGTTTTATTCTGAAATTGACCACAAGCTCTTTCATTCTCCTAGGTCATCACCGTTCAAAACCGCAGCCAGTGCCCAAAAATTCAAGCTTTCAGCGCAACCTCGGACCTTCTTCAAATCTTCAATGGCGACCCAGGATGAAATCCCAAAGGTAAACTTTACTTATATTCGGCAACTTTCATTTTATCCTCCCGTTCCTCTTTTGATTTACTCCCCTTTGATTTCAATCATCTTCTGAAGGAATACAAGAGCCAGATTTTGATCCCCTATGCTGCCAACCCCGACTCCTATTTCCTTGGCCTAATGGGAAATCCTGACCCTTCTGAAATTATTGAGAAGGAAACCCAAAGAATTCCTTTCAAGTCTGGGATTACCTCGCCAAATCGATGGCCAAACACGTTCAAGAATTGGCCATTTCCCCCAATCACCGGATGGCGTAACTGGTACAGGAGAATGCTGGAGAAAAGCAGCAGCCACTGGGAAAGTCAGGACATCAGTCATTGTCTGGAGTTATCTTTAGCAGAGACACCTAGGAATGACTTCCTTCTGATAGCAGCTTCTCATTTTTGGTCTGACACTATCAATGCCTTTATCTTTGGTCATGGTATTATGACCATCACTCTAGCCGATGTATTCATGATGACTGGCTTGAATGTGTCATTGCCAGTATACCCCTACAAGTACAAGAGCAAAAGTAACCAAAGAGCCGTCAGCTCTGGATGTGGATGGGTCAAACATATTCAGAACTACATGAACGCATCTGGCGCCGTTTCTGACAAAGAGTTGAAAGCCTTCATGAATATGTGGCTATGTAGATTCATCTTCTGTGGAAAATCCAATGAACCAACCCTGAATCACATGGTAATGGCTGAAGATTTGGCTGTAGGCACTCAGATCCCACTAGGCAAACATCTCTTAGGGTCTACTTATCATATGATGCATCAGATTACTCTTCAGATGCGCCAAGGTTGGAGAAATCTCTTGTGTGAATGGTCCCTGGTGGCTAATTCAAATGTGGCTTCAACTATATATGCATCAGATAACCTCTGTGAGCCTCTTCAATCTAAGTTTTCCTTCAGTCAACTATGCTGAAGGCAACACAAGCAAAGGTCAAGGCTTGTCAGACTTATGGGGAAGCAGCAGCATCCATAAGCATTGACATAGACATCAGTCATTTCTTCAAGCTATTCTTCAAAGGATTCGGCAATGTGCTCCTAGTTTCCTTACAGAGAAAATGAAGATCTGACTTTGCCCTACAAGTTTAGCTATGAAATTGGTTGTTCAGGCCAAGAATCCACGGAGATCTTCAACTCCTTTATCAAACCTTGCACTCTGCCTAGCTGAATTTCATCATGGGAGATTAGTACAATCAACCTATGAATTCTATTACCCAAACATGGTGGCCAGACAATTAGGATGCGGCCAACTGCCTCCAAAATTCCTCTTCTCAACAATCATAAAGTCAAGGGAAATAATAACAGAAGGAATGGAAGCCAAGAAGGTCTTTAAATTAGGATGGAAATTGCCAATATACGAACCATCTCCATTTGGGCTAATAGATGTTGCTCATCCCTTCTTTGTTTCTTGGTGGCAAGAATGGCATGCTCATATCTTCAATATATCAGTTCATTCTTTATGCAAAAATTTGCAACCCGATTTTGCTTCTGACAGTGAGGTAATTTCATTATGCCCATCATTTCTTGTTCTTGAATCCACTTCTTACTTTAACATCTGGTCATGCACAGGATCTTGAGCTTACTCCCCCAGCCAAAGCAATCCAGTACTATTCGGCTGGTCCCAAGCCTGCTCTGGGGTTTGATGCTCCAGACTTGAAGGAATTCATGAAAACTCCTGTAACTTTGGATTCAGCACCTTTAAAGGCATTCATGAAAACTTCTGCTACTTCAGCTGCTGCATCTTCAAGAGGAAAAAGCAAAGGAAAACACCTGAAAGTTTCCTCTTACCCAAGAAACCAAGGACCAAGAAAGCCAGATTACCTCCTAAGGTATGAACCTTTTATTTTCTTTATCAAGTTAACAACCTTACTTAGCAGTAAACTTGACCATCTCTACATTCACTTCTTCCATTGTAGCCACAAGTCGAAATTCCACACTGGGTAATACCTCAGCGCCTGCAGAACCAACCCATGAAGTTTCTACTGAAGATGAAGAAGAATTCATGATAGCGAAATTTCAGAGACTCATGAAGCTGAAGGTTCAAGGGCTTATAAACCTGATGAGACTATAGGTAACATTGTTTAACCAATTCTCTTTTTCTTTCTTTCAATAACATCTATTCTCTTATGCTCATTATCATTTACTTTACTGAAAACAGATGAAATCTTAGATGAACTGGCAAGGGAAACCTCTCCTGATCAAGCTCCAAACCTGTCCCCTCTGAATCTTCAGCCAAGTTCCCCAGCAAGCCATGGTATAACCCATCCTGATGATCAACCAGCTCAGCAGGTAATCCTTTGTTTTAACCTATATTTTTAGCAAAATTACCCAATCGGCTAACACCTTCTTTCTTTTCTTTTCTTTAGAAGAACATCACTAAACCGACCACCAGCTACTCCTTCTCTATTGAGGACTACGTCATTGAGAAAGGTGAAGAGATCACTTCCCATCAAACCTTATCACTGGAAAATCAGGCTCGGCTAAAAGAAGTGATCATTCTGCTGAACAAGGATACCATTAGTCTGGTTCAGGATGCAGACCAGATAAAAGACCTCCTTGAACTCATTGATCAAGATATCCCATCTGCTCTCAAAGCTCCCCTAGAATCTGCAGCCCATCTTGACGACCATTTTGCTATGGTGAGAAGAGCAACCAAAAATATATCTTCGAGGACCCGCTCTGCAGAAGGATAGATCTCTGAAAAAGCTGGAGATTAAAGATCTTCACTCTCATATCCAAACTACGAGAAATTCCTTGGCAACCTTGGAGCCTGAACTGAAAGCCATGGAGGATGAAAAAAGCAGACTAGAAGCTCAACTAGCCGAACTGAATGCCAAAATTCAGTCTCACAAGGCCCATATAACTAATTTGCCAAAGAACATAGAAGCAGCTTCACTAAAGATAGCTTCGACCATCAAAGAAGATCAACAGATCAAAACTAAGTTATCCAGCATCTAGAGTTCCGAAGATGAAGATCAAAAGGTGCTAGATAATGTTAGCCGAATCAGAACTGAGGCTATAGAGGCAATCAATCACCTTCTGAACCAGTAGACATTGGATTTGTAATAAACTTAAGTGTGATATCTTCATTTAGTTTTATCATCCTGACTTCCTTTGCTTGCCGACCCATTTCTTCTTTTCTGCCCAGCTCTTTCTGCGGAGAATGACCGCTTGAAGACGGCGGCGAACAAGATTGCCGACAAGGTGAATGCTCAAGGGGAGACATCCGAGGCACGCCTTGATGCTATGGACGGCCGCATTGATCAGGCCGTCATCCAAGGTGTGCACCTCGGCACTTCTCTCGGGCTGGCGGCAATGACCTCCCAAACCAACGAGGACTACTCCTCCCAACCAGCTGGCTTTGTTGGAGGACGCCCGGACGAAGTCGACGACATCGATGAGCGTCTGGAGGCCTACGACGATCATGCTGCTACCCTTGCTGAAATCACAAACCCCCAGTCCATCCTCAACAAGTTATTTGAGGAATAGTTTGTATTAGGATGGACTTTTTATAAATAATCTCGTCCTTTGGAAGAATACTTATTTCTTTGATTCTTTTCGGTAAAATTCCACTTGCGATTGTCAGAAAAATGCTGAAAACAACCCAGTTTCGGATAAACATTCTTGTGCTAGAGGCGATGCAAACTGCATCGGCTATTTTGCACTAAAGGCGATATGAACGATATCGGCTATTCTCAATCTTGTATCTGATTTTTAGGCTAAAGGTGATTCTTTCTTTGTCGGTTTTTCTGATCTACATTCATGAACCAATCTCAACACTGGGGTAGTATTTCTTAAGAAATCTTCCATTGATAGCTCTGGTAAACCCCTCCCCAAATAAAGTCTTCAATATGTATGCATTGCCAGGTACACATTCTACAATTCGGAAAGGACCTTCCCAATTTGGAGACCATTTGCCGAATGCTCTATCCTTTGTTTCAACTAGGCAATATAGTTTTCCAAACCAAATCTCCTTCTGCGAATTGCTTCAGCTTAACCCTTTTGTTATAATACCTGGCAACGCGCTATTTTATTTTTCTCAATATTTTCCAATGCCTTGAGACGAATCAAATGTAAATCTTCCAATTCATCCATCATCAGATTCTTATAATCTTCTTTTGCCAATTCTTTCTGTAACACAACTCGCCTTGAATCTAACCGTAACTCCCATGGTAGTACAGCATGATGCCCATAAACCAGTTCATAGGGAGACGTTTGAGTGGATCCATGACAAGCCATTCAGTAAGCCCACAGTGCTTCATTAAGAACCAAGTGCCATTTCTTTGGTTTCTCATCAATCTTCTTCTGGATAATTTTAATCATAATCTTATTTGATGCTTCTGCCTGACCATTAGCTTGTGCATAATAAGGAGAAGAATTATACAACTTAATCCCCATACTTTTGGCAAAGTCACAAAATTCTGAAGAAGTAAATTGAGTTCCTTGATCAGTCGTTATAGTCTGAGGAATCCCAAATCTGTGAACTATATGTTCCTTAACAAAACTGATCATATTCTCTGACGTTACCTTCTTCAAAGGGATAGCCTCAACCCACTTGGTGAAATAATCCATGGCCAAGAGTACAAATTTATGTCCCTTACTAGAAGGAGGATTAATCTGACCAATTAAATCTATACCCCATCCTCTGAACAGCCAAGGCTTTAATTATAGGATTCATAGCAGACGCTGGAACTTTTTGAATATTGCCGAATTTCTGACAATTGTGACACCCTTTGTAATATTCAAAACAATCTTCCAACATAGTTGGCCAAAAATAACCAGTTCTTCTAATTATCCACTTCATCCGATAAGCTGACTGATGTGCGCCACACAATCCTTCGTGAACCTCATACATCACTTTCTTGGCCTCTTCTTGACTTAAGCATTTGAGTAATACTCCATCGATGGACTTGTAATATAACTGATCATCAAGAAACACAAATTTGAGAGCTTTGTACCTGAGTTTTTAGGAAACCTTTTGGGATGGATTTTTCAGATAATTGATAACTTCGTATCTCCAATCACCATCTACTGGATCAGTATTTAAAACATCTTCTTCCATAGCAAAAACTTCCCGACTTCTCTCGATATCCAGAAGCAGCTTGAGCTAACTTATTTGCTTCTTCATTGTACTCTCTAGGGATGTGATGCAAGGTTCACTATCAGAAAATTCTTCAAAAGTTCTCTACACTCCTCATAATATTCTCTTAACACATTGTTCTTGCATTCATACTGACCATTCAGTTGATTAATCACCAACTCAGAATCCCCAAAGATTTCAACAGCAATCGGCCTTTACTTCTATAAGAAGCTGAAGCCCTCTAAGCAATGCTTCATACTCTGCCTGATTAGTTAGTAACATGAAATTCAATAGGAACTGCATACTCAAAAGTCTTTCCTTGTGGAGAAATCAAAGAGAATACCTAGCACCTCCACCTTTGTTACAAGATGATCCATCGAAGAATAAGGCCCAAGGCGCAATGCTTATCGCCTCAACAGAAAGATCCCGATGTTGGGTAATAAAATCGGCAATAATTTGACCCTTTACCGCCTTTGCCGATTCATACCTTAAATTAAATTCTGACAATGCTAAAATCCATTTGCCAATTCTTCCATTCAAAATCGGCATTGATAACATATGTTTGATTACATCAAAACTAGAAACCACCACGCATTCGGAATTCAACAAATAGTGCCGTGATTTGGTACATGAGTAATATACACACAAGCAAAGTTTTTCTGTAGCCGAATACCTTGTTTCTGGGTCTAGTAGTTTTCGGCTAAGATAAGCTATGACTCTTTCTTTTCCTTCAAACTCTTGCATAAGGGCCGATCCTATCGTTAGGCCATCAGCCGCCACATACAACTTAAAAGGCTTGTCAAGTTGTGGAGGTACCAGCACAGGTGGTGCTTTCATATATTGTTTGATCTCATCAAAAGCCTTTTGTTGTATGTCACCCCATATCAAATTTTTGATCTTTCTTGAGTTTTAATAAAGGGAAAAGGGTAAAACTCTTTCTGATAGATTGGATATGAATCTTCTTACAAAGTTGATTTTGCCTAACAATGATTGCAATTCTGTGAGATTAGTCTGGCGGCACAACTTTGTCTATTGCTTCCATACTCTTTTTCCCAACTTCAATTCCTCCTTTATGAACTAAAAATCCCAAAAACTCACCAGCCGAAACTCCAAAGGCACATTTGTTTGGATTCATCTTCAAGCCATGCTTTCTTGTGCACTCCAGAGTCTTTCTTAAATCGGCTACATGTCTTTCATGATTTCTAGACTTGACTACTACATCATCGATGTAGATTTCTACAATCTTGCCGATCAGCTCGTGAAAAATATAATTCATAGCTCTTTGATAAGTTGCACCGGCATTCTTTAACCCAAACATCATGACTATCCACTCGAACAAACCAATATGACCAGGACATCTGAAAGCTATTTTCGAAATATCTTCTATTGCCATAAAAATTTGGTTATAGCCAGCATTACCATCCATAAAACTAATGACCTCATAACCTGCTGCTGCATCTACCAGCAAATCGGCAACTGGCATTGGGTAACCATCCATGGGAGTAGCCTTATTAAGATTTCTAAAATCTATGCAAACTCTCATTTTTTCCATTTTTCTTGTATACCGGTACTATATTTGAAATCCACTCTGCATACTTGCATGGCCGAATGAAGTTTGCTTCTATTAACCTTTCAACCTCCTTCTTCACATCGGCCAATACTTCCTCTTTGTATATCTTCCTTGGAGGTTGTTTATAAGGATGAAATCCAGGTTTAATGGGTAATCGATGCTCAATAATGGAACGATCCAATCCAGGCATTTCCGTGTAATCCCAAGCAAAACAGTCTTTAAACTCTTTCAACAAATCTATCAACTTTGATTTATATTCTGGGTCTAACTTTGCACTAATATACATCGGCCTTGGCTTAGAACCATCACCAACACTAATTTCTTCCAATTTATCAGCCGACATAAAACCACGTCCCAACTTTCCTTTGTTGCCATCGACTAGGATTTCCCATTAAAAATTGCTATGAGAGCCGACTGCTTGGATCGGCTGTTGGCCCTCGCTGAAAACATTTACAGGACCTTCTTTCCACACTTTTCCAGAGAAACAATCGACGCCCTCATATTCCCAATAGGTAGATTCTGTGGCAGCAACACTTACCGAATTATCAGCATGTACAACTTCAACATCATCTCCAATCCATTGAATGAGAATTTGATGCATAGTTGAAGGAATGCAACAATTAGCATGGATCCAATCTCTGCCCAAGAGTAGACTATATGCCCCCTTGCCATCAATGACAAAAAAGGTAGTAATCAGAGTTTTTGACCCAATAGTCAGCTCGACATGGACAGCACCTCGGGTATCGGAAGGATTGCCAGCAAAGTCCCTAAGCACCATGTTAGTTTTCAACAATTCTTCATTATTCATCCCAAGTTTCCTGAAGGTAGTATAAGGCATGATATTGATAGCAGCCCCTCCATCGACAAACATCTTAGTTAAAGGCTTGCCATTGACATATCCCTTCAAATAGAGTGGTCTCAAGTGACGATTCTTGATTGGCTTATCAAAAACAGCCTGCTGTGTTAATACAAGCTGAGCCATCAAATCCTGACATTCACTTTCATCAAAATCAGAGTACACCTCTTCTTGGACATCTTGGCTTTCGGGAGCTATAAATTCTGATGGGAGGAAGAAAGCCATACAAGCATTAGCCGAAGGATCACATCCATCAGGCTTCTTTTTTGGATGCCATATTTGTTTTGTTTCGGTAACTTCCAGTTCTAACTCCCTATTCCTCAACCGTTGCACTCTTCTTTTCTGACTTTTCCTCAGACCTGGAGGACACCACTGTCCTTTTTGCCATACATATTTATAGAAGTCAGCTTCTTCATCATGCACTCTATCATGAATCCAACCTGAACCTGCAACTCTTTTCCTTTGCTGACTCTCAAAGCCACCTATTTTTAAACGCCGATCATCTTCAGGAACCTTCATTCCAAGTCTTTCATAGACGGGACGGCGGTTGACTCGAGATTGCCTATACTCGGAAGTACTGAGCACTACACTCCGGACAATTATTTCTTGCAGGCAACCTCAAACCTTCATTCCAACAATGCCTAAAGAACGAACAACCCCTAATGAGACTGCTCCTATTCTGTCATGTATTCTTCTTGCTCCCTTCGGTATACTTCTTCCTCATACCTCTAGCATTCTTCCATAAACCATTGCTTCTTACAGTATTCCTTCTCTTGTTCCCTCTGCCACTTGTTTAGCAAAATACGTGATGTAACTCTAGGTTCGGAAGTTTGACCTTTCTCGGTTCGGCTATTCTGAAACCGAACTCGTTGCTGCAGCTCTCTTACTGGTGACTTGCCGATCCGGGTCAACAGCACCACTCTCCTTTGCCCTATCAGAAGTCAACACCTTCACCTTGCCTTTACCCTTGAGATCATTGGCAGAGACCATATTCACAGAGAAAGAAATCATATTTTGTGGAAAAGGCTGATCATCAATTTTCATCTTACCATCAAACCTCAAATGTCCCTCTTGGATAGCTTTCTGGATTCGTATTCTGAACACTCGGCAATCATTAATAGAATGAGAATTAGTGTTATGAAAACCACAATACTTTTGTCTTTCACTCCTTCAGGACGTAGCATAGGATGTCCTTCTGGCAGCTTGATGCGTCCCTCCTTTATCAACAATGCAAAAAGTCTATCTGCCTTAGTAACATCAAAATCATAAGGTTCCCTTTTGTTGTTTCAACCAGCGTTGACTAACTTGAGTGGGTTCCTTTGCCCAATTTAACTCAGCTGCAGCTATCTCATCTTCATCAATATACTCAGTCGCTTCATCCAGAAAGCCTTGATACACCTCATTAGTGGCATTGTTCTTCTGAAAGCGATTATCTCTCCTGAATCCTTGGGCTTGATTACTCATAGCTGCTAAACGCTGTGTAAGTTGGCCAAGATCATCAAACTCTAAACCGAACAATTTCTCCCTGAATATTCGGCAACATTCCTGCTATAGCTATTCCAGGTAGTTGATCATCTGGTAAATTTAGAGAATAACACATATTCTTAGTCTCCCTAAATCTACGAAGATACTCCAATGGTGTCTCATTTGTTCTCATCCTCAGACTTATGAGATCGACCAACTTCTTCTCATTGGTACCCGTATAGAAATATGAATGAAACTTCTGCTCTAAGTTCTGCCCACGTACCAATGGAATGAGCTGGTAGAGACTGTGAACCATGTGAAAGCTGGTCCTGTAAGAGACAACAGGAAAATATCGAATCCTCCAAGCTTCATCTGAAGCAGCTTCTCCAAGCTGCATTAAGGTACCGACTGACAGTGCTCTATGGTACTAGTATCATCTTGACCAGAAAACTTGGTCAAATCTGTTGGAGGCTTCACCCTTGGAGGCAATGCCACTCTGTTGTACCATTCTGGATAAGGAGACTTGTATGAATAGTATTGATTCTTTGGCTTCAAGCCGAACTGATTTTGCATCATATCAGCCATCCTGTGCATCAAGACATCAATGCCTGGATCCTGATTTCCTTGTACTTGCACTCCAGAAGGCAATCCTGAAACACTTCTATACCCTGGATTTGGCACAGCATTGATAGCACTGTAATCAGTAAATTCTTGATACCCATCTCCATACATATTCTTCTGCAATCTGTTTGATGCTAGAGAAACTCTATAAGCTGAAGGTGGCACTTCTCCTGTGGTACCAAATGTCACCTGGCCATAGGTGGGATGTGATTGCTTTTCAGTGTGAGTCAATCCACCTATATTTGAAGGCGACGCTACTTCTTTTCCAACAGGCTTCTCTTGATGCTTTGGAACATTGAAAAGCATCGGCCCACTGAGTGGTCCAACATTTTCTTCAAAGTATTTATCAACCATTGGGCCAAAAGTACTGACCATGATTGCCCGAAAGGTATTCAGAAAAGTTGTGTGATGGTTTGTCATGGTTTCTCCCATAGCTTTATAAACCAGGGCTGCCATCTTCTGAGCATCCTCCTCTTCAGTGTAATCAGTTTGATGCGGAAGAAGAACCCTTGGCATTGATTGCTTTTGAAATACTTTATTGCTCTTGTTTTTGGAAAAAGACATCAAGCATTTCCGTTGGTATTGCTCACATGCTTGTAGCACTAAATCCTTGTAATTATCTGGCAATTCTGCCATGCTTACATCCAGAACATGATCATTGTTGATCTCAGATGCCATCTTGAACTAGCAGATTGTCCCACCGAGCGTGCCAAAAAGTGTGTTGACACAAAATGTGACGCACTGTGCCTCACACACAGCAAGCCGAAAAGCGTAGCTTCAATCGGGTTCCCAGGTGCTTTGTTATCCGGAAGCGTGTCAGTCAGTTTGACCTGAAAACTAACAAGGGATAAAACAATTAAATGTCAAACCGGAACATGTCTGGTATTACCCGACAGTTCCACATATACGGCCCTGAAGCCACTTACGACGACATACAGCTATAGAGAACTGTCTGCCAATGAGTTCATAAACCATTCAGCTAATAGTAAAATAAATGCACGTGGAGATCTGATTGCCGAATGCACGTGCATGGGAAGACACGTTTGAACAAGTGAAACTAATTATGAGTTAATGCATAACCAAGCTCGGCAGTTCAGCCGAATTGGGGTCCATGAAGAAGGAACGTGCAAATAAAAAACGATTAAACTAATCTAAAACCTGCATCTGCCGCACGACACCTGGTTTTGTTAAAGCTTAAACGTGACTAACATGCATGAACCCGCAACATGTGACAACCTAGATTAAAATAATTCGGCCATTATGAGCACACTATCTAGTTGCGAAGATATTATGAAAAAGCAATGATCGTTGAAACACGAATAAAACCACAAGAGAGAGAAGGCCGAACAATATCAATCTAGATTGGGCAGAAGTGTGTTACAAATATATATATATATATATATATATAATATTCCTTAACATGCAACACTGGATAACTTAATGAATCTATTTAGATTTTGCCATATCTAAAAGAGCCGATAACTATCTTGCTTTTACTGAGCATATTGAGCAAACGCCTGCCGCACGGTATCTACTCATAAACAAAGCATAACCAAAGACTTCTTGATTGTCAAACAAAGATCCGCCGCACGACCATTGAAAACAAACAAGACTACTTGCATCATGTCTAAATCCACCGCATGATACTAAACATGATAACAAGGTTGTCGGAACTTACGGAGGTCGACGGATCGATGACTCCTCTCGAAGAACTCGACGACACGACAAAAGGACTCGAAAGTTGGCACGGGGCCGGTTGTATTGATTTGGTTTTTAACCCTTATTATAATGGTCGAGGGTCAATATTTATACCCTAGACAAAACACGAGTCCTAGAGGACTACGATTTACAAAGGAACCTTAAAATAAACTTGGAAACTCACGATTCCTTACCCTAAACTCTTAGAGTCCTTTACTATTACAACTTTCACCTCTTCGATCGGCCTCGCCTACCATCTTCTGTTTTTCCCAAATGGAATCACCGCCTTCTGGAGTAACCGACCGCAATGCATTTAGCCGACCGCTTGCCTCGTTTGCCGAATACCTTTCTTCCCACACGTGGGTCTACCTGTCATCTTCCAGAATCGACCAAAATCCAGTGTTAACAAGATGTCTCCTAGTGGGAAATCTGTCACCACGGTAATCTTGTGGCTCTAAAAGTAGTGATGAAGCTTGCGTGAAGTAATCAGTAGGGCGTAGAGTAGTTTTTGCACATGCGGATACTGGATTTTTGATTCTGATAGCACTTCGCTGATATAGTATACTAGGTATTGTACTTTATATATGCACCCTTCTTCTTCTCTTTCCACTACTATTGTCGTGCTAACTACAGTAGTAGTTGCTGCAATGTATAGCATCATGTCTTCGTCTTTCTTTGGAGGTGTGAGGGCTGGAGAGGAGGTGAGGTATGCTTTAAGTTTCTTGAAAGATTCATTGGCTTCTTTTGTCCACTCGAACTTATCTGTTTTCTTTAGTAGTTTAAAGAAAGGCAACCCTTTTTCGCCGAGTCTTGATATGAAACGGTTGAGTGCCGCCATGCAGCCTATTAGTTTTTGTACTTCTTTGATGTTTCCGAGAGGGCCCATCTCTGTTATTGCTTGAATCTGCTTGGTGCTTGCTTCGATTCCGCGATGACTGACCAAGAATCTGAGTAGTTGTCTTGAGGGAACTCTGAATACGCACTTATTTTGGTTCAATTTCCACCTCCACTTCTTCAGGTTCTCGAAGGTTTGTTTTAAGTCTTCAATCAGTGTATCTGGGTTCTTTGTTTTTACAACCACGTCGTCCATGTATGCTTCTACATTTTCACTAATCTGATCACTGAGGCATGTTTGGATGGCTCTTTGGTAAGTGGCTCTAGCATTCTTGAGCCCAAACGATATTGTCCTGTAGCAGTAGGCACCGAACGGAGTGATGAAAGATGTCTTGCTTTGGTCTTTTTCCTTTAATGCGATCTGGTGATACCCGGAATAGCAATCGAGAAAAGATAATAGGGCAGATCCTGCTGTTGAATCAACTATCTGATCAATGTGTGGTAGCCCGAACGGATCTTTTGGGCAGTGTTTGTTGAGATCTGTGTAGTCAACACACATGCGCCACTCGTCTGTGTTCTTTTTTTGTACCAGAACTAGATTTGCTAGCCAATCTGGATGGAGAATTTCCCTGATGAATCCAGCTGCCATTAGTTTTGTAATTTCCTTTTTAATTGCTGCCATCTTGTCTGGAGAGAATCGTCATAGTCGTTGCTTTACAGGCTTGGAGCCTTCATTGATATCAATTCCGTGCTCAGCCAACTCTCTTGGGACCCCTGGCATGTCGGCCAGCTTCCAAGCGAAAATGTCCTTGTTGTCCCGAAGAAAGTTGGTGAGCGCGAGTTCCTATTTTGCTGATAGGTGGGCACTGATGGTTGCTGTTTTTGTAGGATCACCGGTGCCTAGGTCGATTTGCTTCACGTTGGCTTCTTTTGGTGGTGCTAGGATGCCCGGTCTCTTAGCTGGTATCTCTAGTTCCTCTTGGCTTGTTTCTGCGACGATAGTGGCTATTTCTTTTCTCCCATCGTTTGCCTGTGCCTTTGCCGCAATTTGGATCGCCTGTACATCGCAGTCAAATGCACGCTTTAAATCGCTCTGAAGAGAAAGAACTCCATTAGGCCCTGGCATTTTATGCAATAGGTATGAATAATACGGTATTGCCATGAATTTTGCTAGTGCTGGGCGCCCAAGAATTGCATGATATGAGGAATCGAAATCTACAACTTCAAATTTGATGAACTCTGTGCAGTAATTTGAGGGAGTCCCAAAGGTAACCGGTAGAGTGATTTGTCCAAGTGGCATTGCTGCCTTGCCGGGTACTATGCCATAAAAAGGTGTGCTTGTTGGTGTGATCATCCCAGCGAGTTGTAGTCCCATCTTCCTTAGAGTTTCTAAAAAGATGATGTTGAGTCCTGCTCCTCCATCAATTAGTACTTTTGTGACAGTCATGCCGGTAATGGTCGGATCTAGAACCAATGGGTAATGGCCTGCATTTCCTATGCTGGTCCACTAGTCTTCTCTTGAGAATTGGATTGGGTACTCTGACCAGTTGAGATATCTTGGTGTAGCGGGTTCTGCGGCCATAATTGTTTGTAGCGCTAACTTTTCTTGATGTTTGCTTCTGGAGTCTAGAATCTTGGCAAAGATTACTACTACTGTCCCTCTAGATTTTTGGAATCCCTTGTCATCATGGTTGTCTCATTCTTTTTTCTAATTGTCTTCTTTATTGTTTCCCTTGCTATCTTTTCTAGTGTACCTTTCGTTGAAGGTGTAGCAATTTCCGATGGTGTGCCTCCCGTTGGGGTGCAAAGGGCAACGCATGTTCTCAATGTCGTCATATCTTCTGGGCTTGGTGAATTTCTTTGATTTGTCAGCCATTGCTACCGTATTGTCTGGACCTCGCTTTCTCTCCTAATGTCTGTTGTTTCGAGGATTTTGCCTGTCCGGGTTGTCTCTGTTGTTCCTTTCCAGGAATCTTTCTTTTGTTTTTTCTTCCGTAGTAATCATCTTTTCTACTGTTCTTCTGAATTCTTCGTTATTTCTTGGGTTTTCTTTGCAGAAGTCTTGGAATTGCCACCTAGTCATGATTCCGTGAGAGAAAGCTTTGATTACTTCTCGTTGTGTGATGTCATGTACTTGAGCTCGTAGTTCACCAAATCATCGATAGTAATTTCTAAGACTTTCACCTCCTTTCTGCTTGAGTCCTTTTAATTCTACGTGGGTGATTGGATGTGTAATAATTCCCGCAAAATTTTCATAGAAAGCTCTTTGTAAGTCTTCCCAATTTCTGATTGATCCAGGATTTAATTTGTCAAACCATTGAAGCGGCATGGTTTCTAGTGCCATGGGGAAGAACAAGGTTTTGATGTCATCGTCTCCTCCGGCTAGTTCAATTGATTGTGAGTAAATCCTGAGTCATTGCTTTGGTTCGGTCTTGCTGTCGTATTTGGAGTGGTTGGACGGCTTGAATTTGTGAGGTAGTCGAATCAATGCAAGTCTGTTTGCAAAATAGGGAAATCTATCATGTGTTCTAGCTTCTGTATATTCTGATTCAATGCCCCCTTCTTGCCAGCTGTCGTCTTGGTAAGAGTAGTTTTGTGTGGCCGTCCGAGTAGGTGCTCTGCTCTTGTCGTTTCTTGGTTGCTCGACTCAGTTATTTTGACTGTGATTTCTTTGGCTTCCTCCGTTGTGACTTCCACTTGGTCCTAGTCTTTCGAAAGCAGACTTCCTTTGATTTTGGTCTTCCTGTTCATGAGATGTTGCATTTCCATCGTTCGTTTTAAAAATTGTTGATCGGAGGAAATCTCGAAGCTATTCTTGTTTCTCATTGGGGTGTGAGGTCACCCTGAGTTCTTCTAGTGCCTCCTGGATCTTATCATAGGGAGTACTCGCTGCTCGTCCTTCTTCGATTTCCCATTCTAATTTTCTTCTATTGTACTCGGCTAGGTCTGATTCATATTTGTTCCAAGTGTCTTTCCACTGTTTTGCACGGCGTTGTCATCCCTGTTTCAATTTGTTCTTTCTTTCTCTTGCTTGCATCTGGCTCTTAGTCTCACCATCATATCCCTGGATAAATGGTGATATATTGGACTCAGATTCATCTGAAGACCTTACATCGGGTGCTTCTGGGGGGACCAATGGTGATCGAGGATGGCAAATCATGAGTACTTCTCTAGCGTGAGTTGTTCCATCATCATTGTTGACTTCTGTACTAGCAGAGCTATTGATGACTTCAGTAGAGGTTTCAAAGTCATAGATGGAATCTCTTTCTTGGTAGGGTAGAATTGCTGTTGTCATGTCATCGACTAGTTGGGCGTCGTCATCCTCAGGAACGATATCTGGCCAGTTAATGATGTAGTCCTGAGATGTTATGGTTAAAACGAGACCTTCCTGGGCTCCCTTCAGTGGCATTCTAAGCATGGGATAAGTGGATCCTTTGTGCCATGTCTGATAGGATACTGCCATGTTGTGGAGTCCAAACGGAAAAAGATCCGACTTCTTTGAAGTATTCTGGGTGTATTCCGAGTAGTATTCTTGACAGGTTGACATCATGTCCTAGAGCTTTATCAGGAAAGAACTTGGTTTCCTGAAGGAACTCGGATAAGACCTCATTTTGGAAGCGGAACTTGAGTTTGAATCGGATACGTGATCTTGCGAGAATTGAGTCGGATTGAGTTGTGCGAATCTTCTAGCGAGCTAATCTGTCGTTATCGTCGAAATAGGATGATCCTGATGATGATCTGATTCTTCAAGGAGACGTCCTTGGAGCTTGCCATCGTCGCTAGCCTTACAGATCCATGAACCAAAGACAAAGGTCAATCCCTTCGAGAAGATCATGTTGTCGAGGTCCATCAAGCTCTCGGATGCAAAGTCACCGAAAGCCCCTACCTGGCGCGCCAGCTGTCGATGTTTGACCACCGATAGCCTCCCATGGGGGTACCCGAGGCAGTATGTTCGGGCTTCAGCGTATGCAAAACTCGATGGTTAATGCAAAAGACAGTCGATTTATCCTGGTTTAGGCCCTCGATCGTGGATCGAGTAATAACCCTACGTCCAGTCGGCGCTAGCCTTTGTGTTGGATTGATTATGAAGTGTTGTGTTGTACAATTGTTCTATTCCACCCCGATCCAAGGTGCCTTGCCCTCCTTTATATAGTCAGGAGGCCAGAAACCTAGTCAGTTTACAATGAGAGTTTCTAGTAGGATTATAGAGTAATACTACTACTAAGATTACAGGAGGAGAATCCTAATTGGACTATGTCTTATTCCTTCCTTGCGGGGTATCCTATGGGTCCCGTACCGACACCTGGCATTCCACATCTAATCATGATCATCAGATTTGGTTTAGGTGTCATATTAGCCCTTGATTTTAATGCAGATGAATTACCGTGTGCATTTTTCTGGGTGCACAATGGTTGGAGGCTCTCAGCGGGGGACATTTTTCCTAGGGGGACCTAGTACAATTTTGATTGGTCTATTATAGTAGAGATAGGAATATGCTCAGCATCCACTTTAGTGGTTAGAAAATATGTTGGAGCAGGTAGAAAGTAGATGCTGCCCTTTGCCCATAAAAGTATGGGCACACCCTTGTATCAGTACAAGCCTTTACATTTTCTTTCAATCTAAGTGGCTAAGGGCTAAGCTGCCCTCTAGTAGTTCCCAAATCTAAATCTGAGATCTATTTGAGCTGAGCTCCTACAAATGCAATGTAGCACAAAAAATTTATGCTCAGCATCAAACAGACGGACGATGGAGAGGACCAAGTAACCTATGTGGATATAATCTATCACAGAGAGATAAAGTGATGTGCTATTATAACAATGTGAAGCCTTAGGACCTGTAACAATGCAACAATATGAAAGCCATGAGTCTAGTAACAATGTGGGGGTATGGCCCTCGGTATCCTCAAGACAAGACATGGGCCACACCATCAGAGGTGGCCCGGCCCACAAGATCAAGGCGAGCACGGCGCTGCTCGACGTGCACCGCAAGACATTATATAGTACCAAATAGGATACTTACCTTGTAACCCTGCTCCTCCAGACTATATAAGGAGAGGTAGGGATCCCCTAGCGAACACGATCCATCCAGATCTATATACTACATCTCAATATAATACACCAAAGACACAGGATGTAGGGTATTACATCGATCAGACGGCCTGAACCTATCTAAATCGCTATCTCTGCGCCTTGTGTCACCATCCGGTTCCTGATTACGTGCACCCCCACTGACAAATCTACCATCGCGGGATACCCCTTAGTGGACTGCCGATGATATTCTGTCGATAGTTGGCACGCCAGGTAGGGGTGTGCGCTTGATCCATGGTGAGCCAAATGGACCTCAAATCAACAACGCGTTCTCGTCATCAATCTCATGGAGATCCATGCCGATCCACGATGAAAATTCATCGCTACTACACCAGCCCCCGCGACAGTAGATCCGATCTTGGAACCACCTCTGAGGTCATCTTCACCAACAACTCACCGCCCGTTGGGTGCTCGCTGTCAACGCCAACCAGATAACACCATACATCACCGACCAGACTTTCTGTCTAAAGCTAAGTCATGTTTTAATATTCTTCTAAATATTCTTCGATCTTCGTATATCGCCATAATGTTTCTCTAAACTATTTTCTCTATATTTGCTCTCCAAATGATTTTCTGAACCCTCGAACAGTCATGTTGATGCTCGGACGCCTCCAGAGATGGCCCTGTCTCTAGCTCCTCCCTACACGTGCACGAGCATCTGCCCTTTGCGTTATGGGTGGTCGACAGCGGCTCCTTGGTCACGCCTATTCCTCCTACACGTGCACGAGCCCTACGCTCCATGTTATGGTTAACGGGCTAGCTAGGGCTGGAGACTCAACTACACACTAACTGTTCGGGTGGTTTATATTAAATATAAATATATCTTCACGCCAACTGATCGCCGAACTGCATACGCCATTTTATCACCATTGCTAATTTTTCTCCAGAGTTCATATATCTTTACATCATGTACTACCCGTTCTACATGTTTGTATTATAGGATCCTCGTCCAGGTGATCGGATCACCAGGTGCTCGGGCTTCTTCACCAATCAACTAGTCAGACCGCTTGGTTCATGGACTCCGTCACTGATGAAAGGTCCTTGTTTGGTTTTGGTAATTGAGTGACAACCTAGATGGACTAATTATGTTTATGTGAGATACATAGGTGATTAGTCCACAGGTATATGTGTGTGAGCAACATATGCTGTGAAGGTGAAAATGGCTTGGAAATGTTGCAAAGCTCACACATGTGATGATGAAGGAGCTTAAATGCACATGAGACATGACACTGAGTCATGTGATCAAGGTGGAGAAGATCAAGACAAGACTTGGCTTGATGGACCGGTTGCAAGCATGAAGGGCAAGTCGAAGTCTTTGGAGTGATGGACCGCATGGCGGTGAAGCTTGAGCAAGACTTGGCGCCGATGGACGATGACAGCGGTGAAGAGCAAGTAAAGTCAAGATCGATGAACTAATATGATCACGCGATGATATGAAGTGGATCATATCATTGTTGATCATGTTGGTGCATGTGTTGCATCGACATTGGAGGAGATGGAATGGAATGCGCAAGGCAAAGGTATAACCTAGGGCATTTCATTTCACCAGTCATAGGTGTGTAGAGAAGTTTATGACTGGGTTTAGGATAGATGGCCGTACTATCAAGAGGGGCAAACTTGTTTGCATATCGATCATCTAGTGCCACTTGAGTGATCTAACTTTGCATCATCGCTAGGATCGAGTGGTGTGGCAAGTTGAGTGGCTAACATCCTTTGGGAAATGTTTGTGAAAAGCTAACACACATACACATGGTGGTGTACACTTGGTGGTGTTGACACATTTACAAAGGTGATGGAGTTGGAGTTGATGTGGATCAACTTGGTGAAGAAACTCCACCGGTGGAGTGTCCACCCGTAGAGTGCGGACAGTCCGACGGTGCCATCGGCACCCTACACAGAAAAAGACAAGGTCTCACTGAGTGCATCGGATGCTGGCACTGGAAGTGACCGGACGCTGGCAGGGCACGTCCGGTCAGGCTGATGCATGGTGACGCAGGAGCTAGAGTATGACCAGACGTTGGGCTGCGTCCGATCACGTGCGACCAAACGCATTCGATCAAGGTCAGTACCTTACTGTAAATGACCGGACGCTGAGGGTCCAGCGTCCGGTCAGTTGAAGCTGCTGCGTCTGGTCAGAAGATGACCGTTGAGATCGGAAGAATGCTGTTGAACGTAGGTGACACGTGGCTGTCATCGGGCAACCGGACGCTGAGGTCCAGCGTCTCGTCAACATGACCAGAGCGTCCAAATGACCCGACAGTTGCCCAGTGAAGGGGTAACTGCTAGTTTAGCCCTTGGGGCTATAAATAGAAGTGGCCTTCGGCCATTGCTGGTGCTGAGCACCTCAGGAGACTTTATGTCCATGCTTGAGAGTGCTTAGGAGCCCTTTGTCTCACACATAATTGATAGTGATCATCCAATTGTGTGAGTGAGCGATTCTAGTTTGATTGCATCATGAGGTTGCATCGAGTGGCACTAGGTGATCGAGTTGCAAGCCGGTGGTGCTTGTTACTCTTGGAGGTTGCCACCTCCTAGATGGCTTGGTGGTGGTCTCTGTCAAAGCCCGCAAGAAGTTTGTGCGGAGCTCCGGAGAAGAGCTTGTCAGGGGCATTGTGCTCGCCCCGCGGGAGTCATGAAGAGCAACTTTAGTAAAGCGTGTCATTGAGCTACCCTCACCTTCGGGGTAGGTTCTTGCAGTGCCTGACGTGCGGGCTTGGCGAGTGATGCCAATTAGCTGCCGAATCACCAAGTGAGTGGTCGATACAACGGGGACTAGCGCGTTGGCAAACACGTGAACCTCGGGAGAAAAATCATCATGTCAACCTTGTTCTTCCCATTGGTTTGCATCCCCGTTACACAAGCTTGCGATTATTTTCATATACATTAAGCTTGTGTTGTTGCTCTTGTAATTAGTTAGCTTGTGTAGCTTACTAGTTACCTTCTTGCTTGTGTAGCATAGAAGTAGCTCCCGTGTGTAGCTAATTTGGTTTGTGTAACCTTGTTAGTTACATTGCTTAGTTTGTGTAGCTAAGTATTTGCGCTCTCTAATTTGGCATTGGTTGTCTTGTTATTGAGCATTGCTAGTGAGCTTAGTTGGCTTTGTGCTTTTGCTTACTAGCATATGTAGGAGCTCCCTTGTTGCTTAAAGTACTAGAGGTATAGGTTTGTGTGACCTTGCTCCTAGCATTAGTTAGGTGAGCTCTAGCTAGCCTGGCACCTTTGTTGCTTGATTAGTATCTTTGGAAGGTGCTAGAGAACATAGATAGAGGGGTGTAGTCTTGGCTAGACTGATAGTTATAATTCCGCACTTATTTCGGTTAGCCGACGTGATTAATTTTAGAAAAGACTATTCAACCCCCCCTCTAGTCTGCCATCTCGACCCTTCAATTGGTATCAGAGCCTGGTCTCTCATTTGTGGTCTTCACTGACCCAAGAGAATGGCGTCTAATGGGCTAGATGTTTGTGAGGCACACATTTTTGATGGCACAAACTTTACACTTTGGAAAAATCACATGCTTGATCATTTTCGTGCAAAGGGACCTAAATTTTGGTGGGTTGTCACTAGTGCTGTCACCCATGTCTTGGATCATAGAACTCTAACCAAAGCTCAAAGAGTCCTCTATGAATTTGATGCACATGCTTGTTGTTTTCTATTGGATGTCTTACATTTTGATTTGATGAAGCAAGTAAACTACAAGGGGACCGCTTGTGAGATATGGGAGTCCATCAAGGAAACCTTCGGTGATTCCTCTACATGGGATGATGGCAAATTCAAGAAGGAGGATGAGCCCAAGAAGGAGGTGCATGAGTGTGTTGAGCATAACCACAATTTGGTGATTGTGGAAGATTGCTCCACCTCATGGTCAAGTGATGATGATGATCAATCAACTACAAGTTCACTTGACAAGGTTGATGATGGTGCCACAAGTGTTGCAAGTGATGATGCTACCCCATGCACACTTGATGGTGATGATGGTTCATGCTCAAGCCATAATGAAGATGCTACTACAAGCTCTCCAACTACATCACCACATTGCTTCATGTCACAAGGTGACACCAAGGTAACAAATGATAATGTGGTTGATCATGTTGATTCATATGATGAGCTTGTTAGTAGACTTGCTAGCATGACCATGTCTTTAGAAAATGAGAAAGCTAAAACATTGAAACTAGAAAATGAAAACTCATTTCTAAAGAACTCTTGTGAAGAACATAAGAAATTACTTGATGCTTATAAATCTTCACTTGATGAGCTTAAATTGAATCATGAGACACTACGTGCATCTCATGATAAATTATTAGAACAACATGCGTCTCTCATTAAAATGTTTACCAAGAAACTTAAAAATAATGAGAGTTCATCACATGGGTCAATTGATCAATCACATATTATTGCTAACCCTTGTGATGTAGGCAAGAAGCATGTATCCACCTCTTGTGATGATTTATTAGATATGCCATGCTCTTCACATATAGATGCTTGTTCTACTTCTATGTCTTGTGAGACTAACCTTTTGAAGGAGAACAATGAGCTAAATGAACAAGTTAAGAAATTGAGCAACAAGTTAGAGAGGTGCTACAACTCAAAAGTCACCTTTGAGCACATGTTGAAGACTCAAAGAAACTATGGTGACAAGTGTGGCCTTGACTTCAAGAAGAAGATGACAAAGGGTGAAAGAAAGAGAGAGAGAAAGATGAAGAAGCTACAACATAGAAAGCTCTCTCATACCATGTGCTACCGGTGTCATGAAGCGGGACACCTTGTAAATGGTTGCCCTAACATTGAGAAGCTCAAGAATATAAAAGAAGAAGAGAGGCTAAAGCATGTCAAGTGCTTCAAGTGCTGCACTTGGGGTCATCTTACCTCAATGTGCCCAACCAAACAATTGGTGAAGCAACAAGTAAAGCCTCAACCAAAGCCACAAGTTGAGCAAGAGAAGACATCCCAAGAGCAAATCAAGATCAACCATGAAGATGGTGGTCACTTAATGATGAAGAAGAAGAAAACAAGGAGTGGAAAGGCAAGGCATCCAATGCAAACTCAAGATGCCAAGATGATGAGCAAGAATAAAGATAAGAAGAAAGATTATGCTCACATCAAGTGCTTTAAGTGTGGAAATATGGGACACTTTGCCTCTAAGTGTCCTACCAAGCTTGAGAAGAAGGCTCAAGCAATCCATGAGAGGCATGGCAATGAGAAGCACCACATGAGCAAAGAAGAGAAGGCTCAAGCAAAAAGAAAGTGCTACTCATGCTAGGAAAGGGGACACATGGCACATTCATGTCCCCTAGGTGACATTTCTAAGCCTATTTCAATTGTTGATAATAATGTTCTTAGAAAGGATGGCAATGGTACCTCATTGGTTGCAATTGCAAAACATCCCGCTATTCATACTAAGGCTATGCCTAAGTATATTGCTCCTAACTTGAGAGGACCCAAACTTGGTTGGGTACCATCAAAAAGTGGATGATTGATTTAGGTACCATCGGCATTGGAGACTTGATTCAATTGATCTCGCATTATTCATCATATGTTGAATCAAGTTATGAAGCTTAGTGCATATCCAAACCCAATGCCAAGTGAAAATTGAGTGAAGTCCAAATGTGCTACAACATACAAGTATCAATTTCAAGTTGTTGATGATTCATTGGATATATTTGATGACTTGCAAATAATTGAGTTAAAGCTTGCTAGTTGGATGATCATGAGCTAACCAAGGTATATCTCTTGTTGATCATTTCATTTGGGTGCATATGAATTGAATGAATTGGATAAATATGCAATGTTGCTTGCTATGAGATGATTGAATGGATAATTGATTAGTAGTCAAGGTTGAATTGATTTATGTTGGATAAATTCATGAGATGACAATTAGTAAGTAGTTTGAATGGATATATGTCTTATGGAAGTATTCAAACAAGTTAGTTTCAAGTTTGATTCATATTTAATAAAGTATAGCTGTGATCTTAGCCATGTTTGAGTGATCAAAACATATTGAATTGGCATGAAAATGGGTATACATACTCTAGACTTATGGTATAAGATGCTGTAAAAGTTTCATGAAAATTGGATAAGAAATGCTTCGGTTTTGGAGTGGTTCTTGTCAGCTATAGTGCAGCAGTTTTCAGCAAGTAGCAGTGGTGGAAGAATTGATATATGGCAGCAATCTAGAAGCCAAATGAAGCTCAAATTTTTACAACTGCTAGATAACTCAGTAAAGAACATCTTCACCAAATTTCGTGGTATTTGGATTTGTACTTTGGGATATATGCTTATTTCTTTGAAGGATACAAAATCTGTCAGAAAAGTGACAAATGTTGGATTGATCTAGAGTCACTTTGATTGAAAGGTCCTCAAGTTAAAAACATGTTTACAAGTGCTTGAGGTACCTAAGTTTAGTTTTGAAATGATCTAGAAGCATGACAAGATATGAGTACAAGGCTATTTGATTGTGGAGTGTACTTTGCACACATTCGGTACTCAAATTGGAAGATCAAGATGAAGTTGAAGTTTAAGTTCTAGTGACTATTGAAAATCATTTGGTAGAAAGAAAAGAACTTAAACAAGAAGAAAGAAAAGGACTTAAAGAAGGAATCAAGGTTACTCATCAAGTTAAGTCCATCACTTGGATCAATCAATCAAGTTATTTCAAGTGAGTGTCAACAATGGTTCTTGGAGAGAGGTCACTTCTCCCTAGTGTAGGGGCTTGCCACCTATGTGTAGGTAAACCAAGTGTGGTACTTGGAAGGCTAACATGGAAGTGGTGATCCGAGGAACATTTGAGATGCTTAGTTGAAGCAATTAAAAGGGTTGATCAAGAAAAAGCAAGCAACACCCAAAAGAGAGCTAGTCATGATATTTCAAGTGGTATTCTCAAATTGATACTCTCATGCAAGCAAAGATCAAAAGATAAAGCAAGTCAACCACAACAAGAAAGTGCACTTGATCATAAGTGGTATTCATTTTATATGGGTGAAGAATGAAATTCAACATGGTATCTATTGGTCTTCACCAAGCTTATAATTGGACTTCGTATTGCTATTGGAGTAATGAATTGGAATCTATGTGACTATCCTCTACTCCAACATAGCAAAGGCATCATTGTAATGTGCATGATCATTTCATCCCTTACTAGTATACGGTTGGTGCATATAGTACATGCTTTATAGGATCATGCATAACAAATGAAATGTTTAAATTCATAGCCTACCACTATTGTTTGAATGATTACTTGATCTAGTGGTTAGTATATGAATTTGTTCATAAGCTAGTAAACCCAAGTACTTGACTCAATTTGGATTGCTAACAAGTGACAAGTACAACATTGGCAAGATAACCCTTGCAAGAGATGTGAAGAAGCTTGTCATTGGTTCAAACCGGACTTGGAAGCTTAGGCAAATCAATTTAGTTCAAGTCAATCATAGAAGCTCATGATAGTGATAAGAGTACAAGCACAAGACAACAATGCAAATGGATATCTAGTTTGTTTATTTCAAATGGTATCTAGACTCAAGTATTTCATCAAGAATCTATAAATAATGTCTAGATCATCTCACAAGTGATATCCTACAAGTGATCCTCAACTTTAAGTGATCATCAAATGAAGAATGCATCCCTCATCTACAAGAGCTCAAGTGTATCAAATGGATGACCCATGCTATCACATAGGGGGAGGTGTCCCACAAATTGATATCAAGATCAAAAATTCTTATGTGTGGTATCTCAAGAAGCCCTACACAAGATACAAGTGATATAAGTTACAAGTGGTATCTACAAGTGGTGTCATTCCAATAATCATGAAGATGTCCATCAAAAATACAAGATTCAAGCCTCAACCATCTACCCCAAATGCATACCTTTGCATCAATAAGAAGCACACCTTTTATGAAAATTGATGACAAAGGGGGAGAGATTGTACAAAAATATGAAAGCCTCTATAGGGGGGAGAGATAAATTGTGTAAGCGGAGAGATAAGATATGAAAGCTTAGGAGGTTGGACATGGACATGGACAAAGAGGGAGCAACATTAGAGAAAAGAGAAGGATCAAAATTCTTGGACAAGAGAAGCACACAAGTAGGGGGAGCAAGCTCATGAACTTTGATTGATTGCATTTGATATGTGCATATTCATGTGCTTGCTTGCATTGCATAAACTTTCAAATTCAATATGCATGCTTGTGTGGTGTATGCTAGTTGTAGAACTTGAATGATGACTTGATAACTAGCATGCATAGGATGATAGCTAGACACTTGGTATGTTTTTCAAGTAATGCTAGTACCTTGCTTTTAATGTTGATCTCACAAGGTATCTAGTGCTTTTATTGCCAAGTAATATCTAGCTAACCATGGTGCTAAGGATGAACTTAAAGGTGCAACTCTGATTGGTACATGCTTCAAAGGTTTATTCTATACACCTTAGCAACATTTTGTAGTATTTACTCTCCCACATTTTTAATCTATGCATATGTGCAAGCTTCAAATCAAACATTCTAGCACATATGTAGGGGGAGCTAATACTACCATTTCGGGTTCATGAAACTTGTCCAAAATCATTTTCATATGGTAAAATTGCTTGGGCAAGCAATATGAATTCAAAAGAGCTTAATTTCCATATCTTTATAGAGTTGTCATCAATTACCAAAATGCGGGAGATTGAAAGGTCCTTGTTTGGTTTTGGTAATTGAGTGACAACCTAGGTGGACTAATTGTGTTTATGTGAGATACACAGGTGATTAGTCTACAGGTACATGTGTGTGAGCAACATATGCCATGAAGGTGAAAATGGCTTGGAAATGTTGCAAAGCTCACACATGTGATGATGAAGGAGCTTAAATGCACATGAGACATGACATTGAGTCATGTGATCAAGGTGGAGAAGATCAAGACAAGACTTGGCTTGATGGACCGGTTGCAAGCGTGAAGGGCAAGTCGAAGGCTTTGGAGTGATGGACCGCGTGGTGGTGAAGCTTGAGCAAGACTTGGCGCCGATGGACGATGGCAATGGTGAAGAGCAAGTAAAGTCAAGATCGATGAACCAATATGATCACGTGATGATATGAAGTGGATCATATCATTGTTGATCGTGTTGGTGCATGTGTTGCATCGACATTGGAGGAGATGGAATGGAATGCGCAAGGCAAAGGTATACCCTAGGGCATTTCATTTCACCAGTCATAGGTGTGTAGAGAAGTTTATGACCGGGTTTAGGATAGATGGCCGTACTATCAAGAGGGGCAAACTTGTTTGCATATCGGTCATCTAGTGCCACTCGAGTGATCTAACTTTGCATCGTCGCTAGGATCAAGTGGCGTGGCAAGTTGAGTGGCTAACATCCTTTGGGAAATGTTTGTGAAAAGCTAACACACATACACATGGTGGTGTACACTTGGTGGTGTTGGCACATTTACAAAGGTGATGGAGTTGGAGTTGATGTGGATCAACTTGGTGAAGAAACTCCACCGGTCGAGTGTTCGCCCGCAGAGTGTGGACAGTCCAACGGTGCCACCGTCACCCTACACAGAAAAGACAAGGTCTCACTGAGTGCATCGGACATTAGCACTGGAAGTGACCGGATGCTAGCAGGGCATGTCCGGTCAGGCTGACGCATGGTGATGCAAGAGCTGGAGTATGACCGGATGCTAGGCTACGTCCGATCACGTGCGACCGATGCGTCCGGTCAAGGTCGGTACCTTACTATAAACGACCGGATGCTGAGGGTCCAGCGTCCGGTCAGTTGAAGCTGCTGTGTCTGGTCAGAAGATGACCATTGAGATTGAAAGAATGCCGTTGAATGTAGGTGACATGTGGCTGTCATCGAGCGACCAGACGCTGAGGTCCAGCGTCCGGTCAACACGACCGGAGCGTCCGGTTGACCCAACAGTTGCCCAGTGAAGGGGTAATGGCTAGTTTAGCCCTTGGGGCTATAATAGAAGTGGCCTTCAGCCATGGCTGGTGCTGAGCACCTTGGGAGACTTTGTGTCCATGCTTGAGAGTGCTTAGGAGCCCTCCGTCTCACACATACTTGATAGTGATCATCCAATTATATGAGTGAGCGATTCTAGTGTGATTGCATCATGAGGTTGCATCGAGTGGCACTAGGTGATCAAGTTGCAAGCCAGTGGTGCTTGTTACTCTTGGAGGTTGCCACCTCCTAGATGGCTTGGTGGTGGTCTCCATTGAAGCCCGCAAGAAGTTTGTGCGGAGCTCCGGAGAAGAGCTTGTGAGGGGCATTGTGCTCGCCCCGCGGGAGTCGCAAAGAGCCACTTTAGAAAAGCGTGTCATTGAGCTACCCTCACCTTCGGGGTAGGTTCTTGCGGCGCCCGACATGCAGGCTTGGCGGGTGCAGTGTTATCCTAAACGCTAAACGGTAAACAGTCGGTCACCTACCGTTTAGCCCATTATTCGGACAAAACGGGTGTTTAAATGGGAAAAACGGCCGTTTAAACGGTCAAAACAACCGATTAAACGGAAACGGTGTACCACCGTGTAGTGTTTAAACGGTGTGTAAACGGGCTAAACGGCCGTTTAGGCGAACAGTGGGCGGGTGATGCCAATTAGTCACCGAACCACCAAGTGAGCGGAGACTAGCGTGTTGGCAAACACGTGAACCTTAGGAGAAAAATCATCGTGTCAACCTTGTTCTTCCCGTTGGTTTGCATCCCCGTTACACAAGCTTGCGATTATTTTCATATACATTAAGCTTGTGTTGTTGCTCTTGTAATTAGTTAGCTTGTGTAGCTTACTAGTTACCTTCTTGCTTGTGTAGCATAGAAGTAGCTCCCGTGTGTGGCTAATTTGGTTTGTGTAACCTTGTTAGTCACATTGCTTAGTTTGTGTAGCTAAGTATTTACGCTCTATAATTTGGCATTGGTTGTCTTGTTATTGAGCATTGCTAGTGAGCTTAGTTGGCTTTGTGCTTTTGCTTACTAGCATGTGTAAGAGCTCCCTTGTTGCTTAAAGTACTAGAGGCATAGGTTTGTGTGACCTTGCTCCTAGCATTGGTTAGGTGAGCTCTAGCTAGCCTGGCACCTTTGTTGCTTGATTAGTATCTTTGGAAGGTGCTAGAGAACATAGATAGAGGGGTGTAGTCTTGGCTAGACCGATAGTTATAATTCCGCACTTGTTTTGGTTAGCCGACGCGATTAATTTTAGAAAAGACTATTCACCCCCCTCTAGTCCGCCATCTCGACCCTTCAGCTGACCAGTTGATCAGACTGTTCGCTGATCGCTTCTACTCAATGCTCACTTAGCCGTCGACCAGTTGACCAGACTATTCATCACTCGTGCTTCATCATCAACTACGCCGGGGACTCCTCAGCGCTCGGTTTCTTCGTGCTCGAGGAGTAAGTGGGCACACTTCACTGCACGAACATCGCCAGCTACGCCGGGGACTCCTCGGTGCTCGAACATCGCTAGCGATGTCAGAACTCTCCGCTCCTCGATGCTCGAACATCACCGCCTATGCCGGGGACTCCTCGGTGCTCGGACCTCGCTAGCGTCGCTAGGAACTCCTCGCTGCTCGAACATCACCAGCGACGTCGGAACTCCTCGCTCCTCGGTGCTCGGTCGTCGCCAAGGACTCCTCGGTGCTCGGTCGTCGCTAGCGACGCTAGGGACTCCTCACTCCTCGATGCTCGGTCATCGCCAGCAACATCGGGGACTCCTCGCTCCTCCCTTGGTGGTCGGACATTGCCAGCGACACCGAGGACTCCTCGCTCCTCGGTGCTCGGTCATCGCCAGTGACGCCGGGGACTTCTCGCTCCTCGATGCTCGGTCATCGCCAGCGACATCGGGGACTCCTCGCTGCTTGGCTCTCGGTCATCGCCAGCGACGCCAGGGACTCCTCGCTCCTTGGTCCTCAGACATCGCTAGCGATGCTGGGAACTCCTCTCTCCTCGGTGCTCGGTCATCGCCAGCGACGCCGGGGACTCCTCGCTCCTCGGTGCTCGAACATCACCGCCTATGCCGGGGACTCCTCGCTCCTCGGTGCTCGGTCATCGCCAGCGACACCGAGGACTCCTCGCTCCTCGGTGCTCAGTCATCGCCAGCGACGCCGGGGACTCCTCGCTCCTCGGTGCTCGGTGCTCGGTCATCGCCAGCGACGCCGAGGACTCCTCGCTCCTCGGTGCTCGGTCATCGCTAGCGACGCCGGGGACTCCCTGCTCCTCGGTGCTCGGTCATCACCAGCGACGCCGGGGACTCCTCGCTCCTCGGTGCTCGGTCATCACCAGCGACGCCGGGCACTCCTCGCTCCTCAATGCTCGGACATCGCCAGCGACACCGGGGACTCCTCGCTCCTTGGTGCTCAGTCATCGCCAGCAATGTCGGGGACTCCACGCTCCTCGGTGCTCGGTCATCGCAAGTGACGTCAGGGACTCCTCGCTCCTCGGTGCTCGGACATCGCCAGCGACGTTGGGGACTCCTCACTCCTCAGTGCTTGGTCATCGCCAGTGATGCTGGGGACTCTTTGGTGCTCCCTTGGTAGTCAGATCTTGCTATGTCTCATCGGTGTGCTATCAAGCTGCTCCATGCTGTTCGGATCAGGGTGCTGATCTTGGGCAGTGCGTCTGGGGTCTTGATATGTGCATGTCAGACGACGTCGGCAAGCTTTCAGACTTCTTTGACCCTGCTACAAGATTCATTCTTCATCTTCCAGCAGGCTCGGGGACTAAGTGGGCACACTTCACCTTACAGTGAATGTGCTTGTTCTCATCTTGGGGCTACGCCCGGGGACTGGCTGCCTGCTCGGTTGGTCTTCTACTTTCTAACCCTGGCACCACGCGACTATGTCACCTACTATCAGGCTCGGGGACTAGCTGTGGGGGTATGGCCCCCGGTATCCTCAAGACAAGACATGGGCCGCACCATCAAAGGTGGCCCAGCCACAAGATCAAGGCGTGCACGACGCTGCTCGACGTACACCACAAGATATTGTATAGTACCAAATAGGATACTTACCTTGTAACCCTACTAATTCAGACTATATAAGGAGAGGCAGGGATCCCCTAGCGGATACGATCCATCTAGATCTATCTACTACATCTCAATACAGTACACCAAAGACACAGGACGTAGGGTATTACGTCGATCAGACGGCCTGAACCTGTCTAAATCGCTGTCTCTACGCCTTGTGTCACCATTTGGGGTGTGCGCTTGATCCACGGCGAGTCAGATGGACCTCAAATCAACAACACGTTCTCGTCATCAATCTCGTGGAGATCCATGCCGGTCCACGATGAAAATTCATCGTTGCTACACCAGCCCCCGCGACAGCAAATCCGATCTCGAAACCACCTCCGAGGTCATCTTCACCAACAACTCACCGCCCGCCGGGTGCTCGCTGTCAACGCCAACCAGATAACACCATACATCGCCGACCAGACTTTCTGTCTAAAGCTAAGTCATGTTTTAATATTCTTCTAAATATTCTCCGATCTTCTTATATCGCCATAATGTTTCTCCGAACTGTTTTCTCTATATTTGCTCTCCAAACGATTTTTCGAACCCTCGAACAGTCATATTGATGCTCGGACGCCTCCAGAGATGGCCCTGTCTTCGGCTCCTCCCTACATGTGCACGAGCGTCTGCCCTTTGCGTTATGGGTGGTCGGCAGCGGCTCCTTGGTCACGCCTGTTCCTCCTACACGTGCACGAGCCCCGCGCTCCGTGTTATGGTTAACGGGCTAGCTAGGGCTAGAGACTCAGCTACACACTAACTGTTTAGGTGGTTTATATTAAATATAAATATATCTTCACGCTAACTGATCGCCGAACTGCATACGCCGTTTTATCACCATTGCTGATTTTTCTTGAGAGTTCATATATCTTTACATCATGTACTACCCGTTCTACATGTTTGTATTGCAGGATCATCGTCCAGGTGATCGGATCACCTGGTGCTCGGGCTTCTTCACCGATCAACTGGTCGGACCGCTTGGTTCATGGACTCCGTCACTAACTAGTTGATCGGACTGTTCGCCGATCGCTTCTACTCAATGCTCACTTAGCTGCCGACCAGTTGACCAGACTGTTCGTCGCTCGTGCTTCATCGTCAACTACGCCAGGGACTCCTCAGTGCTCGGTTTCTTCGTGCTCGAGGAGTAAGTGGGCACACTTCACTGCACGGACGTCGCCAGCTACGTCGGGGACTCTTCGGTGCTCGGACATCGCCAGCGACGCCAGAACTCTCCGCTCCTCAATGCTCGAACATCGCCACCTACGCCGGGGACTCCTCGGTGCTCGAACCTCGCCAGCGTCACTAGGAACTCCTCGCTGCTCGGACATCACCAGCGACGTCGGAACTCCTCGCTCCTCGGTGCTCGGTCATCGCCAGCGACGCCAGGGACTCCTCACTCCTCGATGCTCGGTCATCGCCAGCGACGCCGGGGACTCCTCGCTCCTCTCTTGGTGGTCAGACATTGCTAGCGACGCCGGGGACTCCTCGCTCCTCGGTGCTCGGTCATCGCCAGCGACGCCGGGGACTCCTCGCTCCTCGGTGCTCGGTCATCGCCAGCGACGTCGGGGACTCCTCGCTGCTCGGCTCTCGGTCATCGCCAGTGACACCGAGGACTTCTCGCTCCTCGGTCCTCGGACATCGCCAGCGATGCCGGGAACTCCTCTCTCCTCGGTGCTTGGTCATCGCCAGCGACGCTGGGGACTCCTCGCTCCTCGGTGCTCGGTGCTCGGTCATCGCCAGCGACGTCGGGGACTCCTCGCTCCTCGGTGCTCGGTCAACGCCAGCGACGCTAGGGACTCCCTGCTCCTCGGTGTTCGGTCATCGCCAGCGACGCCGGGGACTCCTCGCTCCTCGGTGCTCGGTCATTGCCAGCGACGCCGGGCACTCCTCGCTCCTCGATGCTCAGACATCGCCAGCGACGCCGGGGACTCCTCGCTCCTCGGTGCTCAGTCATCGCCAGCGACGCCAAGGACTCCACGCTCCTCGGTGCTCGGTCATCGCCAGTGACGCTAGGGACTCCTCGCTCCTTGGTGCTCGGACATCGCTAGCGACATCGGGGACTCCTCGCTCCTCGGTGCTCGGTCATCGCCAGCGACGCCGGGGACTCTTCGGTGCTCCCTTGGTAGTCGAATCTTGCTACGTCTCGTCGGTGTGCTATCAAGCTGCTCCATGCTGTTCGGATCAGGGTGCTGATCTTGGGCAGCGCGTCTGGGGTCTTGATACGCGCATGTCAGACGACGTTGGCAAGCTTTCAGACTTCTTTGACCCTGCTACAAGATTCATTCTTCATCTTCCAGCAGGCTCGGGGAATAAGTGGGCACACTTCACCTTGCGGTGAATGTGTTTGTTCTCATCTCGGGGCTACGCCCGGGGACTGGCTGCCTGCTCGGCTGGTCTTCTACTTTCTGACCCTGGCACCACGCGACTACGTCACCTACTGTCAGGCTCGGGGACTAGCTGTGGGGATATGGCCCCCGGTATCCTCAAGACAAGACATGGGCCGCACCATCAGAGGTGGCCCGGCCCACAAGATCAAGGCGTGCACGACGCTGCTCGGCGTGCACCGCAAGACATTGTATAGTACCAAATAGGATACTTATCTTGTAACCCTGCTCCTCCAGACTATATAAGGAGAGGCAGGGATCCCCTAGAGGACACGATCCATCCAGATCTATCTACTACATCTCAATACAATATACCAAAGACACAGGACATAGGGTATTACGTCGATCAGACGGCCCGAACTTGTCTAAATCGCTGTCTCTGCGCCTTGTGTCACCATCCGGTTTCTGATTACGCGCACTCCCACCGACAAATCTACCATCGCGGGATACCCCTCAGTGGACTGCCGACGATATTCTATCGATAAACAACAATGTGCAATCTGGTTAAGCGCAAACTAAAGAATATATTTAAAATAAGGCATAGTATCAAACTAACCTTTGATGGATGGATGTGCATAGATAAGATGCCTGGTTCATTCGTCCTGTGAAGTTAATGGCTGGAGATACAAGTATATCTCCCGAGCGCATCAGCTGGTGCCAGAGTTGGTGGATTCTGTGACAACAAAAGAACCATTGATTCATTTTTAACAACAAAATGGAACAAAAAAGGCTAAACTTTCACAGCAAGTAAACGAAACAAACTAGCTTCAAGACTCTCGAGATGTGTGTACTTATTTCCTTTTCGGTTTAATTGTGTGCCCGACCTGTGGCCCTTTTTGTTTCTGTTGTCTCTGCTTGTGTGTCCGTGTGTGTGTGTGTGTGTGTGTGTGGTGGGGGGGGTGGGGGGGGGGGGGGGGGGGGGGGGGGGGGGCAATACCTGTCTTTTGTTGCATTCTGCCCGAAGACTTTCGTTGCGCTCTGTAAGTTGAACAATGACTTCTTGAATTTTTTCCCTCTGTTCCAGCAAACGGCTCAATTTTGCAAGCATATTGGATCTAGTACAACGGCCCGGTACATTACATTATACATGACCAAGAGGGGCTCCTTAAATATCTTGCCCTCATATTTAGGTGCATCCTTGCTTAGCTTGACCAAAACTTGTTTTGAAAACAGCTGAGAGAAGGACGCTAGCATTAGTTAAACAATAAACTTCCATCAAAATGCATGCACATTCACAAAACATTACAGTTTACCAATGGAGCTGCTGGAATTTTTTCTTCAGGGTAACATATCATCTTCAGTGCAGTGGCAAGTTTCATTAAATCCAATTCCTGAGTGTCAATGCCAGATATTCTCTTTAGGTGCTCAGCAGCACTACGCAAGGAGTAATCATGTCTGTTCACACAACGATCACACTCACGCACCACACTTGCCAGGTTAATAATATGTCTAGTAACCTGCATACAGGGAGTACAGAAAAAAAAATTACAGAAAAAAAGATAATAGCAAAATTCTGGTAACAATATTACATCAAAATACTTTGGGAAGTGAATTTAAGGCTTGAAGTACACAGGGAGCAAGATAGAAGAAGCCATTTCAACAGACACGTGAGAAAGGATTGGCTCACCTTCAGATCTGGTTCAAATTTAAAGCGATAGCTATATAGAAGCTGTTTCATTCCTATACTCATTGGGAAGCGATCCTCTTTGTACAACTTTGAATTTTCTTCAGGCACTAAATATGGCATCTGAACCTTCAAGCCCCACATCAACTCCTCCACAGTATCACCACACATGCAAGATATTTCCTGAAAATAGAAAAGGCAGTTCTCAAAATGGTTCATAGAATTAAGCAGATAAGGGAAGAGCTGTACACTAACCATGCTACTTTGAATGACTTCTTTGTAATCCACATTTTCAACAGCTAATTTTTGCCCCGGTTGAATATATTTTCTGATCATAGTAGCAAGCTTAGCATCGACACCATTAGGTTTAATGGCGTTGGCCTTGTCCTCAAAAACAAGAAATTCTAACAGCAAAGCAGTCTGTTAAAGAAACAACAAAGAAAAGCCTGTTAAGGGGCGATACAATTTCTAAAAACTTATGCCACAACTAGGTGTGGGTATTTCAGTAACTACATGCATCAACCATAATGATAAAGTCTTGTTCAAGTGCTCAATAAGAGTGTAAATCAGAATTAAGTTCATGTATACTAAGCTAATGCAATGTATTTTGAAAACTGGCCATCGTGGTAGTATTAATACCATCACGAAGTAAGGTCTCGAAGAACCCCTAGCAATCAGTAAATTGGCATTCGTCAATACCGCCTAGGTATCACCAATTTGTGCACATGTATTGTGGACCTCTTCACACGCATCATGGTCTTTTAGCAAAATAGCTTTCGGGAATGCATGCATAGCGAAATTTTATATTATTTTTTCGAGCATCTTAACGTCCTCGATGATGAGACTCAAATTTCAAAAAAATAGAAAACCCTTCAATACAATGTCGGATGAAGATAATTTTTATATGTAAATTGTAGACCTCGATGAGATCTACAACTTTGTAGTTTTGAATTTTTTCATTTGAGGACGTTAAGATGCTCGAAAAAATAATATAAAATCTCAGCACCATATTTTGTCGCGTGATGAGACTCAAATTTTAAAAAATATAAAACCCTTCAATTCGATATCGGATGAAGATAATTTTTATATGTAAATTATAGACCTAGATGAGATCTACAACTTTGTAGTTTTGAGTTTTTTCATTTGAGGACGTTAAGATGCTCGAAAAAATAATATAAAATTTCGGCGCCTCCCGAAAATATCAAAAGTTACTGTTCACTTGCGAAACCGCCCAGAAGGTTGAAAGTTGAACTTTTTCAAGAGTTGGAGGGCCAAAGTTATCCGGTTTTGAAGTTCGAGGTTGAAATCCGGACTTTGCTGAAAATTGGAGGGTGTAAATTGGACTTTACCCTAAATAAGATTGGCAAACATAAATCATGCAACAACGCTGCTCAATTTAATTGAGCATAGTAAGCATATTGAAAAGAGATAACTGCTTTTCTACCCTATTTCAATCTCTAATTGTGTGCTCGTGTTTTTAATTTTGCACCCTTCCCTTGCCTTTTGAAAAAGAATGGCATGTTTCTCAGAGCAGCATGGCATTGCCCCCATCTCGCCTTATGCACGCCTAGGCGGCGCCTAGGCGATTGGAAGGGGGTCAAGCGCCTCGCCTTGCTTTACCGCTTTAAAAACATAGCAAACAACTTTTCAAAACTAGGGCAAAGTGCAGTAAGAGATCGGGCAACCATACCTAGCACCTTACTAAAAAAAATTAGAATCAGGAGGAAGGGGAACTAACTCTTTTTGCCACTGTATGATCTGCGAAGTGTCCCCAAATATTCTACACGGCATAGATAATATTGAAACATTAGCTAGATGAAAATGGCACCAAGAGCAACCAAAGTCATAATATTATAGTCAAGCAGGTACCTGATAGGCATCTTTTACTAAGAGCTTGAGCCCCATCGTACATGAAAATGGCAAAGCAAGTGCACGTCTCAACTAGCGTCGAGATCAACCCACCATTCCCCAACTGGGCAGCTGGTAAAATATAATTCACATAATTTCAGGCAAGTAGAAGGTAAACAAATTGATTCGATATGAAATGTTCGTGGCTTAGGCCAAAGGCTATCTCTCCCCCACCGGATCCAAAACCCTAACCACCTTTCCTACGCTAGCGGTAGCACCTTTGGGGGTCGTTCGGTTATCCTGGAATAAGGCTAAGAGCCATTCTAGCTAATCAATTGTTATACAAATTGTTGCAACCATTCTAGTAGGGAATCATCTCAAGGAATGGTTTCTAGGGAGCCGAACGGAGCCCTTGATCAGATCGGCGGCGACAGGGATCCATCCAAACCAGAACAGGATCCCCAAATGTTTTGAAGGGTTTTTTTTTTTGAAGGAAACCAAATGTGGGGCTGAGAGAATAGGATGGGTGGCTCACCTAGACCGTTGTTGCACCGCGCCGCCACCTCCTCGTCCGTGTCATCGAACTCGACCTCTTCCTCCTCACTCTGCAAGGCCTCTTCCATCCCCTTATCCTCTTTTTTGCAACGGCTCCCCCACCTGCTTCGACTTCGGCGCCGTCTCCTTGTGCGCCGCCTTGTATTTTAATTATTCAGTTCAATTAGCCCGATGGCCCAGCCCAAATATCCCAATATTTCTCCTCGGCCGCTCCTCGCATCGCTCTCCCTCCTGGTGCTCCCCCGTAGTCCCATCGGCCGGCTTCTGTTTCTCCCTCCCAATCCAAAATCCCAACCAAACCCTACCGGGCTGCGGCGTGCCGGCGTGCGCAGGGCTAGGTGAGGACGTTGGGCGCGGGCGGCTCAAGGGCGCCAGCTAGGCGGGCCGCGTCGGGGCGCTGCGCCTGCGCTGGGCACGTGGGCGGCCCGTGGCGGGGCCGCAGCTAGCAGCGTGCGTAGGTGCCTGCGCCGCCGGGTGGCCGTTGGCCGGCTGCTCGACCTTCTCAGCGACTGGACACCAGCACCGGCAGCAGCACTTCTGCAACCTACACAGGCACCGAGGCAGGACAATATCTGATCGATTGGAGTCTTCAGCAAGCCACTAACTGTGAATCCAATTTGTAAGCTAGGAGTATTGGTTAGTTGGCTTTCCATTTCAATGTATTATTGATTGCGATCTGTGAATATTTGAGAAACACTGGAACTATGGCAGTAAGGTGGTGTGCATTACTTGAGTTTGATTTACTGATTTTAAATCATTGAGTTGATTTTAGGTCTCAAACATAAAGGCTAAGAAGTGGTACTACTGGTTTTCAGCTCAATTCTTTGAGTGTTTGCTCAATTATGCATTGTATCTGTTATATATTATACATTTGCTATTATGTGGAGAAGTGGAACTGGTAATTTTTATCTTAATTCTATGAATGTGTGCTCAGCTATGTGTTATATCTGCTATATATTATACATTTACTCTTATGTTGTATTATCATGCTAAATATTAGGCTTTAGACAAAAATTCCAAACCGCCCTTCACATTTTGAATTCCCAACTTCAAAATCCTAGGCCCGCCCTAGACGCAAATCCTCCGCCACTATGGTGGTAGCGGTGTCCGTGCCGAGCCAAGCACAGGCCGTGCTTCGGGGGCGGCTCTGTGACCCGGCCTTCGTCCACTCCGCCCTCAGGTCCTCCCCGGACACCAACTACAGGTAAGCCGAATAGATACCCGTTCCACCCGCATGGCTCGCCAGAAATAATTTTGCTAATCCGCCTCCTTTTGTGCTGGACAGCAAGCTGAAGTACCTAGTCTCCAGCTCTGTCTCTGAGGCCTGCAATAACTCCATCCTCCTGCTAGGTCCCCGCGGGTGTGGAAAAGCAGCGGTGAGGTTCCTTCACCGGTTCAGTATCCTTTTCTGCTTGCTGCAGCGCAGCAGTGCTGTTTGATGAAATGTGCATGTCAGCAATTGCACATTTGCACTCTGCAGTGCGGTGTGGGACTGTAGTTTACTTTTTGTTTGAGAGTTCATGTTTTTCCAGGTGGTCGACATGGTTCTTGATGATCTGAAGAAGGAGCACCCTGATGCGATTTCCGTGGTATGGGTGCAATGCAGCATTCTGTTCAGTTCAAGTATCACTAGAAATAGGTGCTAATTAATTATGGAAATGACAAATGATGACTCACTTAAACCTCACAGACAAACTTCTGTTGTTACTGATTGATGTAGTGTTCGCACTGGTCTAGAACAGCTTGTTGTGCATAAGTGATGATTAGTTACCCCCCCCCCCCCCCCCCCCACCCCACCCCCCTCTTCCCAGTGACAACATTTCAACTTTTCATGTTATTAGAAAGACCTCTTTGATCAAGGATCTTTAGGGAAAGAAGAGACTAGGAATGGTGGAAGACAGAATGGCCTTTTGGTACAAATGTGTGGTTCTTAAGCATCATACTCAAATGCATTCTTACCAGAATTGGTGTGTCCTATTGTTAATTGGTAATCCTATGGACTTTGTTATTTGCACTTTGAGTGGATAATGGCGGCACACCTTTTCAGATCAGACTAAATGGGATGCTACATAATGACGACAACTGTGCTATGAAGGTTAGCACTTTTGGAAGCTCTAACGCATGTTTTATTGTTGGTTTAATTTCTGTTAACATACTCTTCCTGTTCTCCAATCTTGGCTTATGCCTTCCTGTTCTCCATTGTGAACTTTTTTTATTGTGAATAAGTCTGTAAGTCCCTAACATGCTAATATTAATATTTTTCCTTTTTGTAGGAAATTGCCAGGCAGCTTTGTTTGGAGCATCAGTTATCATTTTAAAAAATGGTACATTTGCTGCCTAGTTATTATTCTCTATTTTTGTAGGAAATTTCGTTGTAGACAGGCAGCTCTGATCTCTTCTCTTTTAGGCTTCTTCAGATGACAACACTGAGTTCATGATTGACATGTTACGGTGAGCTTTACTGAAATAATGCCATAATGGATATTTGTATATTGAGCCATTTTTTTTACTTCATTTCTGTTCATTTTTATATTCTCTTCTGCAGGGAGTGCGGACTAGCACACAAGACAATACTATTTGTTCTAGAAGAGTTTGACCTCTTTGCTCAGGTCGAGATAAATAACTGCCCTTTATGCTTTAACTAAACTGAGTGTCTCATTCCCTTTTCATCTATGTCAGCTACTTAAATTCTAATAAAATCATCGTTCATGGCACATATAGTAATGGCATAACATGCTTTCTACTATTGCTATAGTCAGTTTTGACATGAGAAGATTACTTATGTTCATGTTGTTTTGTTACAGGGTAAACAGAGGTTGCTTTACAACTTGCTTGATGCAATGCAGTCTCTAACATCACAAGCTGTTGTAATTGGTGTGAGTTGCCGCTTGGTATGAACTAAGCTTCATCATATTTACTTGTATTTAACAATAATATAAGCTTCAACCCTGTCAGTTGTATATAACTGATTTCTTTTTTTGTGTTGATGCCATTTGATTGGTATGTCTCTGTCAGGTATCACTCTTGATTGGTCTTTCAAAAAAAAGATGCCACCCTTGATTATGTAGTAGTCATAATGCAGTAGCATCACTTAGCGTTGATTATGTTGGCTGGCAATTTGGAATCTGAATGTGCATAACAAATCATTATTTTACTTTAGTTTGCAGCATATTTATGGTGTTATTATAATAATTGTTCAAAGAATTATAAACATTGCTCAAATAATTATAATATTCAGTGGCGTTTCATTTTTTAGGATGCAGATCAACTCCTAGAGAAAAGGGTTAGATCCCGATTCTCTCATAGGAAGCTTTTATTTATTTCTCCTTCACTGGATGATATACAACTGTATGTGCTTTCCCTAGACCCTTTAGATAAAAAAAACATGAAATGCTCCCGAATTCCTTTATCCAAGCAATCTTTTGTTAACAAAATGCAGGTTGGTGGAACATTTGCTTATACTGGCCAAAGACTCAGGTTTACCAGCAAAGTATATCACTGATTATAACTCAATGACTTATTGTATCCTTTCTAAAGCCTGACTGTTATGGGGCATTTTGTTTAACCTTTTTCCTTTATCTCATCTTAGTTGAATACTCCCTCCGTCCCAAAATAAGTGTACTTTTAGCTTTCAAAATGTCCCACAATAAGTACACTTCTAGGTCATTGACCACCTATGACTAGTACTTTTTGCTACTTTCTCCATTCCCAATGTGCAATTATTACATGTTGCCCTACCTTTTTATAGGGGTATATATGTAATTTTGTAGTGGTATTGGTTTCTCCCCTCAATCAATTCTAGAAGTGCAGTTATTTTGGGATGGAGGGAGTACTTAGCTATTAATGGCATATAATCTTGCTAATGAAACAAAAGTGTTTGCTTGCTGAAATGAAAACATGGTAGAATTTAGCCACGTGCAGAATGGAACTGTATTGATATTTTTTTCAATCAGTTCCCTTGGGATTTTTTGTTCCACCGTGGAGAAACAAAAGGGTGAACAATTTAGGCAGCACAACTGCAAAAGTTTGCACAATAGACTTTTCTTATCCTATACGCTGCAAGAGCATTTTTAGTGATAAGAAATTCAAAGGATGTCTCAACTCCCTCATGGATGCGGATGCAACAACAAGCCACATTCTACGATTTCTGTAGGTTTTCAGCAGCTTGTTGGTTCTTTCTTCATAACATCAATAATTAATCATGAATATATGCTCAGCTGAATATTTACAAGCAAATCTTTCAGTTTCAGAGCTGTGTCATATATGGACATGGAATCTGGATTCCTGCCACTGGAAAGCTTCCTGAAGGCCCTTTCTTCCATGCAGAGGCAACCCAAGATGGACAGCCTACAAGGTATATTTTGTTGGCTGCCCTTTAGTTTTATAGTGTGTTTGATCACTAAATGCAAAATATGTGGATTTTCTTTGTGCACCTATTCTCTCCATTTCTCTTCTGCACAGCACAATAGCGACCAACAAGATTTGCTTGTTTTCACACAAACTTACTCGTCTGTCATTCTGTGTTAGCAAATCACATTGCAATGTAGTGATGACATTTTCATGCAATGAAAACTTTGAAGCAGACCTCTCGATTTTGGAATTGTACATTCTTGTGTGCATGCACAGACTAGAAGATAAGGAGCAAAGCTCATACAACTTCACCAGCATAATGAAAGGTAGACTGCTCACCTTCCTCCCCTAGTCCCCTTGTTATCAGGGACATAAAAGTGAACTGAGATGAACTGTCTGTCAGAATACAGATCCATACTAGACGCCTATAAGACTTCTGATAAATATGCAAGCACTGTTTGTTTTAGGGTAAGCACTACCATCACCCACAATCAGCAGGCATCCTATCACATTAGATATTCAAAACTTACACACTTGTTTGACTCAGGCCTTTGAGCATCTTTTGGATCGTGAGCTGATCAGTTTTGGTGACAATAGAGGGAGAAACCAGGCGCTTGAATACCGACCTGTTAAGCTCCTCATATCCTCCCGCGAGCTCGCTCAGTCCCTCAAGCTGAACACCACCTGCCCTGTGAGTCACTGTCCATGTGATTGGACCTTAGTGATTTGCTTCTATTATTGTCTTGTCTGTCATTGTTGTTCTGTAATACATAGTGACTGTCATCGTGTTACAACTTTCCTCTAATGGCAATCGTTATTTTGCTTTTGTAGGCTGTACTACAGATGCTGTTTGACCGTGAAAGATACATGTAGAACCTCTTCTCAGCTGGCCGTGCTTGACCGACCTGAGTTGCCGCTTTCCTATTTCACTGGGCTAATTTCGCTGTCAAGTTCATGTATGTGGACGCGTTGTCAGGTCGATGGCGTTGTTTTGTAAAACGACGATTGTATTGGTATGTGTTCAGTACGTTGGAAAGGTGTGGGCCGTGTTGCCAACTGCCTAGCTCGGCTGCATCGCTCGAGTCGTGACCTGCCTGTCAGTGACTTGGCCAGAGGCCACAGGGAAATAAATATTTGTGCATATGGTGCACTCATCGTGGGCTAAGGCTGTCTCCAGGCGACTCATCGCTGAACCTAAATCCAAAATAGATCTTTAACACAATATTTATAGCCTCCAACGGAGTATCTATATGGAAGACCTATTTAACATGTTAGGAGAGGCATAACATAAATCTGAGTATCTTTTTTTTGAAAATTTATTTGCAGAAAGAGTTGTCTTTTGGGTCTTGTTGTTGGAGAATACTTAAAAATAGATATTAAACTCTTTGCATATAGCGTTACCTAAAGAACGAACGTGTCTTATATTTTGAGTTACGGTTGTTGAAGAGACTCTAACGGCCCGACTTGCATCTCGCACAAGTTTAGCAGCGTGGTGATATGTTTGGTAGCTTTGAGATGCATAAGTTATTCGGAGCTTGCAAAAACAAGGCCAGTTTAGATCCATGAATTGAATTTATTCTCATAATTACAATTTAGGCATAGATTAATTAAGTTAATATAGTTGTATATAGAATATATTTATATATTATTATCAAGGGACATACTTATATGTTGTATTTATATTGCAGAGAAGTAAGTTGAAGAGCGTGCTATAAATTAGATGATAGAATTATAACACAGTGATCTATAGAATCCATTTCCATCTCTCAGGCTTATTTTTTAGGTTGAAAAAGTTATGGAATGTTAAACTCTAAGACAAATTGCTTAATCTTTTAAGTAGATTTCAATTCCTATAAAATGAAAAGATCCAAACGACCCCTAAAATAAAATGATTCAATCTCAAATATATATGTTTGATCTAAAAAAATAACAAAATTGCTTAACAAAAACCTTTAACCTATCTGCCGACCTCAACATTGCGTTCTTGGGCGTAACCTCATATATTATCATCTCCACATGTCTTGGAATCTAATAAGTGCTTGCAAAGTTGATTTTTCTTAGACAACAACGTATGTTTCTTTGCACCTTGTTTGGATGTGCATGTATTCATCTCAATCTATATGTGTTGAAGTGGATTGGGGTGGAATTAAACTAAGCTACATTGCAATCCACTCCAACACATGTGGATTGAAGTGGATACACATACATCAAAACAAGGTCTTGGCTGTATTTTAATCCACATGGGTCGGAAAAATTTCCACTTCAGCCTTTGTTGGGATGTCCTTGTATCTATCTTAACCCACACGTGTTGAGGTAGATTAGAGTGTAAATTAGTTCAAGTTCCACCTGAATCCACCCAAACACATGTAGGGTTGTTTGGATATCCTCATATTCACCTCAATCCACATGTCGGTGGATTGAAGTGTAAGTTAGTTTAAGTTCCATCACAATCCACTCTAACACATGTGGATTGAGATAGATGCAAGGGTATCCAAACAAGCTTGTTTGAACACACATGTATGCACCTCAATCTATGTATTGGATTGGGTTGGGGTGGAATTTAAACTAAGTTTCACTTCAATCCACTCTGACAAATATAGATTGATGTGAATACATATGCACCCCAACAACCTCTCGTTCCCTACCTATTCAGACCTTGTTTGATTGTGAAGGGACCGTGACACCTAAGAGGGGGTGGATTAGGCAACTTAAAAATCTAACTCCGTAAACTATGGCCTCTTTTTCTAACCCTAGCAAAACCTATGCAAAAGATAAACTATCTAAATGTGCAACTACGGTTTTGCTAGTGTGTTGCTATCTCTACCGCAAAAAGGAGTAATACAATCAATGTAAATGTGGAAGCTAAAGATCAAGGTAGAGATATGCAAACTCCCGTCGATGACTCTGGTATTTTTACCGAGGTATCCAGAAGAGTGCAAGCTTCCCCCTAGTCTTCGTTGGAGCCCCTCGCAAGGAATCCCTCGCAAGGGCCAAGCTTCCGATCGGGTAACTCCGTAGATAGCCTCGGGTCTTCCTCACGAGCAAGTGGGTCTCCGATGTGCCTTCCGACAAGCCTCTCCTAGATGCTCCCCGCCGTCTTCACTATCAAGCTTCCGGCTGAAACGCCACGGGCCTTGTTCCCTCTGGTACACGATGGCTGCCATACCATAAACTCAGTTGGTGTGATCTCGCAAGACTACAAGCCCCTTCGATGTACAACAATAGTGCTCGCAAGCACCGAGTGGTAAGAGGTATGCAAACCTCACTAAACACTAGGCCTAAACCTAGAGCAAGCGCACAAGTGGTGGTCTAATCAACCTAAGTACTTCGCAAAGCACCTACGCTAATCACCTAATGAAACACTAAGCACTATACAAGTGGATATCACTAAAATGGTGTATCAACACCCTTGGTATGTTTCCTTAGCTCCACACGTCTCAAATGGCTGGTTGGGGGGTCTATTTATAAGCCCCACTGAGAAAGTAGCCGTTGGGAACAAAATCCCACTTTTCTACTACTGATCGAACTCTGACCAACGTCCGGTCAGTACTGACCAGACGCGTCTGATCATGAAAATGGCTCTCTGGAACCTTACTGATGTTGATCAGACTCTAGCACCCAACGTTCGGTCACTTTGCTGCTCAGCGTCTGGTCTAGCGTCCGGTCACCTCTGTGAGATGTCCAGCGTCCGGTCCAGCGTCTGGTCACCTCTGTGAGCTCGTTTCTTCACGATCTTTCGTCCGACTTGGTTCCTATCTTCGTGCTTGGACTTTGCTTGATATCTTGGGTCTTCTCTTGTGCTTCTAAGGTCTTGCTTATGGTGTTGATTATCGGATCATCACGTCGACTTTGTCCAAGTCACGTCTTGCATCCTATTGAACTACAAAATAATCACTTGCAAATTCATTAGTCCAATTTGATTGTGTTGGTCATCAAACACCAAAATCTAAAGTAAATAGGCCAAGGGTCCATTTTCCTTACAATCTTCCCCTTTTTGGTGATTGATGACAACACGACCAAAGCAAACAAATAATAAAATTTTGAAATTTAAAAAACTACCTACTTGCTAGGATGCAATGCAAGGGGCAAGATTATATGATGCTAAAAGATAGTACTTGTAAGTCTACATAAAAACTCATCTTGCCCTTGCAAATGTCCCCATGTGTTATTATGGATTTAAGCCTTGCTTCCTACAAATTCTCCCAATTACATAGGTTAATCCATAATCCACTATCCTCCCTTTCTCGGACCATTACTATAAATTAATGCTTGCTTTTGGTCCTCTAAATTCTCCCTCTTTGGAATTAAACACCAAAAAGGAAGACATTAGTAGCACAAGGAAGAGTCAAACTTTGTAATTCTTTGTGTGTAGAGTGAAATAGATCACAAAATTTGACTCTCAATATATGCATATATATGATAGAAGGCAAAGCATATGCATAATTGGCAAAGTATTGCACAAGGGAATTTAATCTATATAATGCACGGAGAAAATATATAAATATCAAAATGAAATCAACATGATGATATTGGTTTAGAAATACCACATGTTGATTTCTACCACTTGCAATCGGTGGTGGATATTTGAAGTATGATGCTTAACTCCGGGGACTTTATTTTCCTTGTAATGAGACTACTACATACATGATAAGCTTGAAAAGGTGTTAGTCTCAAAACATCCAACTTGTAGAGTAACCTCCCCCTAAATTTGTGCACACAAGTATAGAATACTTATAGAAAACATGCACATTGATTTTAGAATAAAAAACACCACTTGAAAGATGACATCACATGAATGTGAGGGTCATTTTCGAAGGCGATATTCGGGAGAAATTATCTATAATTTGGACTTGGCACATATTAGATGAACAATTGAAGAACAAGCTATGTGTCGTGCTTCTAAACAATTTTAAATCATGTAGGATTGCTCTAAGGAATAAGAATAAAACCGAGCAAGCCTACCATATGAAATATCTAGTATATGCATGACCAAATATATAAGAATGCAAATACAAACCTAGGCATGAGGAGTCACTAGATGCTAAAAGATTTCAATTGTAGGAAAATTTAAATCTAATACCAATTAAAGTAAATTAAATCTGGTTACCTAACATGGGAAGGGAAATTTGGGTTCATAGTATTCACTAACCCACTTGTCAATGATTTTGTCTATCATGATGCATCCCATGAAATACATCCATACTTTGCCAAGTCTCTAAATTCTCCGAAGTCCACCAGACTTCTCATTTCCCTTTCGGGATCCAAACTTCTTGGTGCTCTTCATGTTGGAGATGATTTTCTTTGGCACCCAAAAGCGTTTGACCCCATTATTGACTTGCTTGTTCACCTTGATGGCCACCACCTTGTCATTTTTCTTCTTCTTCAAGAGACCTTTTTGTCCACCTTGTTGGTGTAGGTGTTGGAGAGCTTGCTTGTTTGTTTTTTCTCTTTCTTCTTTGTTCGTCCCCCATTCTTTACCTTGCACTCATAGGACTTGTGACCTTCATTGTGGCACACGTAGCAAACCATGGTTTGTCCTTCATCAAGCTTCTTCACTCCCTTGACGGTGTTATCTTGATGAAGTCGGGCTTGCTTTGCCTTGCCTTTCACTTGAGTCAAGTCTTTGGTGAGGCGAGCTACTTGTTGCTTGAGATGCTCATTCTCCTTTGCAACCACTTGTGTGTATGTATCTACAACAACTTTCTCAACACAAACTTGGTTGCACAAAGATGAGTCTAAACATAAATTATTATAAGAAGTAGATGCATCCTTTTTAGACATGTTAGAACTTTTCTTTTTAGATACCTTAGTGGGGGTTGTACTAATGGCTTCAAGATTAGTAACTTTATTAGTTAGCTCATCACAGTGTTTGCACATGGTTTCTATTTTAGCAAGCAAACTTTTATAAGTATCTTGTGAGCTAGCTAACTTTTCTTTTAATTTTTCATTTTTCTTTACAAGTTGCTCATCATTGATTGTGCATACATTTGTTATTGCACTAGCCTCAAGTTTCTCAATTTTAGTAGATAGTTCAACATTGAGATTAGCAAAGTTCTCATATTATTCAAGCAAAGTTTTATATGCTTATTGTGAATTATCTATCTTTTTTTTTATTTTTCCGAGCTTCTTTTGTTGACTAGTGCAAACTTTAGCATAATTAAGATTTTATTGCACAATTTCTTCATAAGAAGGTATTTCATCATCACTATCACTCTCACTAGAGGATGAGCTTTTATTACCTCATGCCATAAGGCACACACATGAAGAGCTTAATGATGAGTGCTTGCGCCCTCGTCTCTTATGATGGTGTTCTTCTTCACTTGAAAAATCATCCCATAACTTTATTGATGTGAGGTCTTGGTTTTTGCATGCCTTCTTCTTTGTCTTGGGTGTGGGCTTGTTTGGACAAACTTCTATAAAGTGCCCCAACTCGCCGCATCCATAGCATTCTCTTTTTCTTTGCTCATTTCTTTGATTGGTGAAGATGATATCTTAAATTTGGATGGGCACACCCTTGACATTGAGCCTTTGGTTCATCTTCTTCACCTTGTTGATAAGTTTGATTGATTCTTCATCAAGGTCAGAGGTGGAGGAGGAAGATTAATCATCATCACTTGAATCTTCATCATCATTATCATCCTCATCTTCTTCTTCTTCTTCACTTGAGGCGCTTGAGCTTGAGCTTGAGCTTGTCTCAACTTGCTTGCCCTTTATCTTTTTTTTCTTGCCACATGCAAGAGCTTTGTCTTTGTTTGATGAAGAGGCTTCTTCTTGACCCATCTTGCATGACATTTCAAATGCTACTATCTTGCCAATGACTATGGTCGGGGTCATGGTGCTCAAGTCCTCAATGTTGTGAAGGATGGTGATGATGCTTGTATATTTCTTTTGTGGTAGCACGGAGATGATCTTCCTCACGATGTCCACATCGTCTAGCTTTGTTAATTCTATAGAATGGAGCTCATTGATAATTAGATTCAAACGAGAATACATATCACAAACAAGTTCATCATCATTTATTTTGAAGGAATCATAATTTTGTTTAGCTAGACAATATTTTTGCTCACAGACATTACTTGTGTCGTCATGGAGCTCTTGAAGTTTTAACCAAATTTTATGTGTCGTACTTAAAGTGAATACTTGGTTAAACACATTCATGCTAAATGATTCGAGCAAGCAATTCTTTGCTCTAGCATTGAAATAAATTTCTTTTTCATCACTCTTCGTGGGTTTATCGGGATTCTTAATGGGTTTCATCTCGTCACGAGTGACTCTCCAAACTTATAAATCAACCATCTCAAGGTAGCAAACCATTCTAGCTCTATAGTATGGGAAGTGTGCCGTCAAAATACGAAGGCTTAGAGGTATCCATCATAACCACTCTAAATAGCGTCAGCTCAATGGCGGTTAAGGCAAAGGTCCAATTTGAGCCAACCGGCTCTGATACCAATTGAAGGGACCGTGAGACCTAAGACGGGGTGAATTAGACAACTTAAAAATTTAACTCTATAAACTATGGCCTCTTTTTCTAACCCTAGCAAAACCTATGCAAAAAATAAAATATCTAAATGTGTAACTACGGTTTTGCTAGTGTGTTGCTATTACTATCGTAAGAGAAGTAATACAATCAATGTAAATGCAAAAGCTAAAGATCAAGGTAGAGATATGCAAACTCCTATCGATGACTTCGGTATTTTTACCGAGGTATCAAGAAGCGCGCAAGCTTCCTCCTAGTCCTCATTGGAGCCCCTCGCAAGGGCCAAGCTCTCGGTCGGATAACTCCGTAGATAGCCTCGGGCCTTCCCCACGCGCAAGTGGGTCTCCGACGTGCCTTCTGGCAAGCCTCTCCCGGACGCTCCCCGCCATCTTCACTATCAAGCTTTCGGCCGAAACGCTACGGGCCTTGTTCCCTCTGGTACACGGTGGCGGCCACACCACAAACTCGGTTGGTATGATCTCGCAAGACTATAAGCCTTCCGATGTACAACAATGGTGCTCGCAAGCACCGAGTGGTAAGAGGTATGCAAATCTCACTAAACACTAGGCCTAAACCTAGAGCAAGCGCATAAGCGGTGGTGGTCTAATCAACCTAAGCACTTCGCAAAAGCACCTACGCTAATCACCTAATGAAACAATAAGCACTATGCAAGTGGAGATTACTAAAATGGTGTATCAACACTCTTGGTATGTTTTCTCAGCTCCACACGTCTCAAATGGTCGGTTGGGGGGTCTATTTATAAGCCCCATGAGAAAGTAGCCGTTGGGGACGAAATCCTGCTTTTCTGCTACTGACCAGACTCTGACCAGCGTCCGGTCACAAAAACGACTCTCTAGAACCTTACTGATATTGATCAGACTCTGGCACCCAACGTCTGGTCACTTTGCTGCTCAGTGTCCGGTCTAGCGTTCGGTCACCTCTATGAGCTGTCCAGCGTCCGGTCACCTCTGTGACCTCGTTTCTTCGCAATCTTATGTCCGGCTTGATCCCTATCTTCGTGCTTGAACTTTGCTTGATGTCTTGGGTCTTCTCTTGTGCTTCTGAGGTCTTGCTTATAGTGTTGATCATCGGATCATCACGTCGCCTTCGTCCAAGTCACGTCTTGCATCATATTGAACTACAAAACAATCACTTACAAATTCATTAGTCCAATTTAGTTATGTTGGTCATCAAACACCAAAATCTAAAGTAAATGGGCCAATGATCTATTTTCCTTACAGATTGCACTTGTATTCACCTGGTGCTGGTGGCAGTTGTGCGCCGACGGTCGTTGCCGACTACCACCCCAACGCCTGGAATTGACCAGTCCTGGCCTTCCCTATATTGCAAAACGGATGTTTGAAGTGTTTTAGATATTTCAGAGGTATGTTTCAGATGTTTCATGTGGATGTTGCAATGGTAGTTTTCGGATGTTACACATGTTGCAATAGTTATACACATATGTTGTAAGAGTTTGTTCTGTTTTCAGACGCATGTTGTAAGTGTTTTAGCTGGACGTTGCATATGTTGCAATGGTTATGTTACAAATGTATGTTCCAAATATTTCATCTGTTTTGAACGTATGTTTCAATTGTTTCATGTAATTGTTGTAAAATTAGATCTGGATGTAGGGTTGTTGAGCGAGGAAGAGAGAGCTAGCACGGGAGCCATGGCGGCGTCGATGTGGGGAGGAGGCACAGGTCGCACAGCGCCGGTGTGGCGGGGGAGTCATCCAAGCGACGAGACAGAGTGTGAAAGAGGCGGGGCGAGGCACCAGTGTGAAAGAGACGGGACCGAGTCATTCAGGCAACATGTGCAGGGGAGCGGAAGGGAGTGGAAGGACGTGTTTGGTTTGCTACCATATTTGCCATCAAGATAAATTTTAATAATCAAATTGGTGCTTGTGAAGTTAGTCCACTTTGTGCACTGTTAGCATGCAAATAAATTATGGTCAAAAGTTGATCAAAGTTGGTAAATTTTTGCTTGACTAGCTTGGCGCACCGCGCACCTACGTCGGCAGAATCGCGGCACGAGCCGGTGTTGGCCTCGGACGCAAAATACAACATACTCGAGGCCATATCCGCAAGAATGTTGCTACCAAGTCGGCAACGGCAAGTCTACTGCTCGAACTAACCAGAAAGATGGCGGCGGCCTCGGCGGCGGGCGGCGGGTTCTCTGGCGACGTTCCGATCTTCCACGCGGAAAACCTCGTCAGCAACGTCAAATCAATCAACTACAGGTTCGTATCACCCTCGTCTCCTTTACAAAATTTGGATTACCTAAATCTGATCTAGTCAGTAGCCAGTAGGCATGTCTAGGTTTCGCTTGATCTCGATTCCGATTTGTGCGACCGGAGACTCTCATATACGGCAAGGATCTTGCTGATTGGTGATTAAACTCTAGTTCATAATACAGATTCGCAGTGTAGGGTCGACATTTTAGTTCCGTGTTGTTGATTGACAGGCGAGGATAAAATACTTTTGGTACTAGAATTATGGTTAGAGCTGCAGAAGATGCTGGGTTTGGTACGGAAAGTGGAAAAGGAGACAATGAGATAGTGAAATTAGGATTTCGCAATCAAATATTCAAACACTGCAATTTGGTACCGCACCAGTTCTTTGGAGTTAATCACTGTTATATGGGGGTCTGAACATACAGAGTTCTGTTGAAAAATAATTGAAGCTCTTTGTTTTGTGATTGAGAGATTTCGAACTTCACTTCATTTAGATTATGAGTAATAGATCCAAAGAAAGTTCAGGAAATACAGAGTAGTTGATTATTACCATATTTTGGTTGAATTGAGAAATAAATGAAAGAAATGAGCAAAAGAGAGATGTTGAGTGGTATCGTGTGGTCCATACTCTCATGTTCTATACCAATGACATTCTATTTTCAGCTCATCCTCCAAACATATTTTCAAAACTTCAAATGCATAATTGTCCAATTAATGTTGAAAGTTGTTACACTAATTCCAGCATCTGATAAATTTTAAGTGGACCTGCTCTAACTCCCTTGTCACCTAAAAGCTCTGAAAGTTTTTCATGTGAAGATTTGCTTTTCTACTTCCTGGTCAACTAGATACTGAATTAACATGTTTGTTACCATCAATCTTTTCATAGCTGCATCTGCCTTCTTGATATTTCATTTAGAATGCTTTACCCATTTACACTAAGCTGACTTAAGGACATTTTTCTGTGCCTTTCAGCCGGACATTCTTGTCAATCATTAGTGGAGTTGTTGCTGGAATATGGGGGTTTACAGGCTTGATGGGATTTGTGTTCTACCTTCTTGTGATGATGGTTGCATCTCTGATGCTTTTGGTGAAGGCCAAATTTTCGGTCCATACATACTTTGACAGTTGGAACAGGATTATAATTGAAGGAGTTCTTGGAGGCCTGATGGTAAGAATTATTGGTGCCGATGAAAATTTATTATATTCCTTTATGATTCACCAGAAGTTCAAAACATAGTGATGTAAAAATAATGAATTCTACTGAAACAATTTCATACGTGTGATGTCTTGATCAACATACTACTTTATTGAAGATGAAGAGGATTGGAGCATGTCTAGGATATAGTGAGCCATAGAAAGCAGAGCATTCTATTACCTTTTCTACTGTAATGACTCTTGCTTTTAAGCTAGGGTAGTATTCCATTAGCACGGGTTCACCTCCTTGCTAAAGGTACCCAATAGGTTCCTCTTCTGGTGATATTTGCTTCCATTCTGACTTCTGAGTAAATTTATGATAATTACTACATGCCTTTTTTTCTTTTATAATAAATGTTCTAACATTCTTTCCTTTCTATTTTGCAGTCTTTCGTGTTGTTTTGGACGTATCCTTGATATTGTAAGGCTTTACTATCATTCTAACTTCTAATATATGCTTCCGATGTCTTTTTTGCTGTGTTTGTGGGTTGATAGGTTTCATTCACTTTACTTAACACAACAACATAATATTGTGACTACCAAATCCTTTAAAGAAGTGACACATAGTGTTGTGAGGTTATACTGTTGTAGGCACTTCATCTAAGGAATTGCTGTGATGCGTGATGTAGTTTGTTGCACCTATTTTGTGTAATGATTCCCCTAACTTTTTATGACTGTCAACATATACCCTAAGTTCATCCGTAACGTGAGCAGATTTGCTTATGACATTGTCCACATCTTCTGATGGATGAAACAAGAGCACTCTGAAGAACTGAGGAACCATGTAATCCCTTTGTATGAGACAGAATTAATGTGTAATTGGACCTACTCTGCCATGTGGGGACTATGTTCAGTGGACTACCGTCCGTCCTCAATTGGTCTCTTGCTGTATTCTAGTCAGAAGCCTGAACTTTAGAAAGTTACAAGACTATCAATGAACTCAGGTTAACAGACTGTCAGATTCGTGTAACTCCCCAGCTGTCTGCAAGTGTGGTGCTCGATTCTATGGACATGCAATAGAGCACGCATTTTGTAATAAAATGGGTGTTATGGCTGCCCAGGTCGCTGACTAGAACATGTGAAACATATATGTATCGAAAGCCCTCATTTCATTTCCTGTATATATTCCCTAAGCATCATGCCTTTGCCTGAGTATGTATCTGTTTTCCAGACAGAATAATGGTCATCAAGCCCCATTGCGCGTGGCGGCTATGAAAGTGAAGAACACCAAAGCTACTCATGGGGGTGCGCGCAGACGGAGTGTTCAACTCGCACTTCGCCGGCAGTGCGCGCACACGCGCGTCTATCCCAGCCCACCACCATGCCACGCCATCCGGAAGTGCGTAGTACGGCGCAGGATCCGCCGCGCAGTCACGACTCGCGGGTTGCTTGTCCGCGTTGCCTTCGTAGCTGTTTTGCTGGTTTGAGCGGCCCAGAAAAAAAGGTCGTGCCGTCGTGACTCCTGATTTCACTCGAAAGGAGAGAGGATCCAGTTCCATTTTGCCCCAAAGCATCCATCCGCGTCGATCGGAGAGACAGCACAGCATATAGGCAGGCGGGCGCGGAGAGAGGAAAAAGCGGCATCAGAGGTACCCACTGTTCGCTCCTTGTTTCAGCTAAGCCAACAGTATTTTTCATAATAAGCTAACATCAGTCGGACTTATCACCTCAGAAACCCACCATCGAACAGGCCTCGTACTATGTTCCGGGAGGAGCAGCTGGACCTGGTGCTGGTGCCGCTGGCCCTGGCGGCGGTGGCCGGCTACCACCTGTGGCTCCTCTGGGCGATCCTGCGCCATCCCACCCGAACCGTCATCGGCCTCAACGCCATCGCACGCAAGCGCTGGGTCGCCGCCATGATGGCCGTCGGTACCATGTCTATGCACCCTCCCCCATCTCATCACCGTTTTTACTCTTTACTAAGCTTATTACCATCTTGCTCCGTACCGGCCAGCAGAACACGGAGAAGAACGGCGTGCTGGCGGTGCAGACGCTGCGCAACAACATCATGGCGTCGACGGTGCTGGCGACCACGGCCATCACGCTGGTCTCCGTCATCAGCGTCTTCATCGGCGTCACGTCTCCAGCCTCCTCGCCGTCCTCCAGCAAGGCGCCGGCGCCGCGGCTGGTGTACGGGAGCAAGGCCGGGGAGGTGTTCGCGGCCAAGTACCTGGCCGTGTCGCTCTGCTTCATGCTCGCCTTCGTCTGCAACGTGCAGGCCATCCGGCTGTACGCGCACGCCAGCTTCCTCCTGGGCGGCCTGCCGCCCGGCCCCGGCGACGAGGCGGAGGCGCGCGAGGAGGAGTTCGCGTCGTACGTGGCGCGGACGGTGAACCGCGGCAGCTACGCCTGGTCGCTCGGCCTGCGCGCCTTCTACGTCTCCCTCGCGCTCTTCCTCTGGACGTTCGGCCCCATACCGATGCTGGCCTGCAGCGTGCTCATGTGCGGCCTGCTCTACTTCCTCGACACCACCAGCGCCAGTGACCACGGCCACGTGCACGGCCAGCAAGGGACCCGCGCCGCCCGAAAGGATAACACAGTCTGATCTCACAGTCTTCTACTAGAATGCCAGTAACCGAAATGAATTTTATTTTATTGGTCATCAGAAAACGAGAAACTCGTATGTCGTATATAGATTAAAAAAAAGGAGAGGCACGCAGCCAGCAGCTCCGTGGGCTGTGCGTGGTATTGCAGTATTGCTCGGTGAAAATGACACGGTGCTCCTGCACGTTGAACCCTTTTTTTATGGTACTCTGAAATGACGTTTTCTTTATGGTACTCTGAAATAACGATGAACCATCTTTTGATTACGTCCGGATGTTTATAATCACCTAGTATCTTCTACAAAAATAATACAATCTCCAGCCTGTTCGGCAGGCTTGAATTAACTGGGTAGAACTGGTGCTGAACCAGCCAGCCAAGCAGATGCTTCCGCAGCCAGCCAGCCCCCAGCCAATTCAAATTGGCTGAACAGCCATTTAAAATTTAAACTCTTCTCCTCAACCAATTTCAGTTCTCTAAGTCCAACAAAACTACCAAACACCAACAAAAAAAAAGTACGTAGCCATGGCCATGAATTTTAAACTATAACTTAGGTTTCAACGTGCACTGACACTAGTAAGATACTTATAAAGACGATCTAATCAACTAATGAACTACATTTGTATTAATCATTTCTCATGGTATTTCAGTCCTCCTTGCATTGAAATCCAGCTTGTTCTTTAGCCTCAACTGAGAACATCTTCCTGCCTTCTAAGAACTAACAAATGAACAAAGAATCATGAGCAATGGTCCGACAAAAGTCAATAACACTACAATGAACAGGGATCGAAGAATTTTCTTCGATTCAGAGGAACATCTACATACAAAACAATCAAAAATCAAAAGAAGGCATTCAAGTTGAGTCATCCAGTTCTCGACCCCTACTATACATCTTCTAAGTAGGCATATCAACAACCTGTACAAAGGAAGTAACAGTAGGCCAATAAATATGTCTGCCTAAGTGTTCTTCACAGCTCAAATATAACAAAGAAGTAAAAGTATAATGTGCATGCCTCAAACAAGAATAATGGATTGCTGCCACCAGAAATAGAATTTCACAGCTCAAATAAAACATAAGGAAATGGATGTACAAATGAAGGTGCTCAAATTAAAGTAAGGACAATCTACAAACATCAGTTGCCAAAATGGAAGCACGACATGAAATGCTTGTCCCAGTATGATGCATCCAAACAGATACAATATGCCTCGCTTTGTGCAAAAAGCATGTCACAACTTTGTCATAGTTAAAGCAAAACAAGCAGCATTCAAGAGGGCTACTACATCTCGCATACAAATTGCAAACATGTATGTACAACTACAGGTATATGAATGAATGATCTGGGTGCTGGATCATTTTTCTCCCACCCTCACACGTAACTTCACAAAATAAACTTACCAGGTCAGTGACATATTCAGCAGCAATGTCCTTCACTAGTGACTATAGTTTGTGAAAGTGGCTGCAAAATCAAGAACACCACATATGAGCAAACAACAATGTCTTTTATTATCACTTACAATGTAAATTACTAATCTGAACTATATTGGATAATTGATTGCAGTATAAACTTAATAAAATAACACAAGATTAAATTAAGGAACTAGAAAATGATGAAATAATCTTGGACCATTCAGTTAATTACCTTGTACAAATGATACATGCATTTACTCAACAGGATCTGCTTCTAGTTCGTAGCTACCAAATGACAGTCCATTACAAATACCCAACAAATGACACTCCATTTGTTCAATCCATACAATAAAAGATTACAACATCCACTAGGGTTAACAAATCTTGGCCCACACATAATGCATTCATTAAATACCTAACTTAAATTCAAGTACTAAAGTAGGTTCATTACATCACCTTCCCTCAATCATATTCCACTCCACACTACAGCTGATATCAACTCCCTTACTGTAGTTGTTTGGGTTCCACTATTTAAAACCATCCACTCCGACAGCTCATACGACGGTGCATTAAGTCCATACTTACGCAGCCACAAATAATTATCCATTGCAAAGCATGATATGATAATCATCGCTTGCTTTTTCCTCGCGAAGTAAGGAACCCGTTCAAGAATATGCCACCGTTCTTTGAGCCCCCTAAATCTTCTTTCAATTACATTGCGCAGCCTCGCGTGAATGTAGTTAAATTTCTCCTCGCGTTCTAGCGTCTCCAACTCTACGCCCCTAAAGTCGTTTATATGGTATCTTGTATTCCGAAAAAGGAGTCATGTATCCTTGAGTCTCCGTGTATCCCGCGTCTGCCAGGTAGTAGCATCCTACAATAATTGAAATAATTCCACAATTAGTGCCAACAATGTCCTGCCAACTACTTATACACATACTGCATCAAAGATATTTGTAAGTCATCACGAACCTACGGGTGGATGCGGAAACCATTCATCGGCTTGACAGTCTTTTAGGACCGCCATGTCATGGCATGCTCCCGCCTTCCCGGCACCCACATAGGTGAAGCGGCCATCCATATCCATAATGGCGCAAACATTAATTGAAGTTTCTCCTTTCCTATTGAAGAAGTCAGCTTTGGCTTCCTGATTAACCTCAACCTTTATGTGGGTACCATCTATAGCACCTATGCACCCATCAAACCATGGTGCATATTCAGCAAGTTTCTGGCTAACTCATGGGTAGTTCCTATCTGCTGGAACTAGTATAGTCTGTGCCCACCTATACATAACCTCTGCTAGTGCAATTACCTTCCTACTAACCATATCTAACGACCTTTCAAATCTATCTTTGCATTCTCTACTAGCAGATTGGTGGGCACAAGTCCAAACATACATTCCTAAAGCTTCAACGGAACTACACTTGTCTGTAGATGGCAGCCCAAACAGAAGCAACATGTTATGCAAATGCATGAAGGCATCACGGGACATACGCAAATTGTCTATGCATTTTGTGGGGTCGTCAAGAGTAAGTTCCATCCATTGCGCGCCGGTGAGCTTGGGTATGGGACAAGGAGGATTTACCGCAGGACGTTGTTGCGCCAGCAGGCCTTTCAACCTTCTTAGCACGACAGCTGCCTTCGCCAAGTTCACCATGCCCGGTCCTTCACTAGAAGTGTCGCTATTGGATGACTCCTCATTGCTGCTCATGCTGCAATATTGAAAAGGGCACAAACCAATAAGATGTGACAGCATATATTGGCATGGTATCATACCAAAAATAACAAAAAAGAATCACTTTCAATTACCTCAATACACATGGAGGCACAACCAGCCAATTAACAAAATTTCTACAGTCAATTAATGAAATATCTTGGACCCACCATCTCCTACCGCCAAAGTTTACTAAACATGCTCAAATCAGAAATTGACATCAAATAGAATGCAGATGGCGCTTCAACTAGAATGCTCACAGTACACCACACATCTAAGTGAACATAGTTCTCGACAACGGTCTTTATTACAACGAAGACAAAGAACATAACGCTGACAAGGTACATAAACAACTCAATATGCTCATGCTAGAAAACTAAACCAACTAAAGAAGCCGCAGGAGGAAGTATGGTGCTGATCACTTTGACTTGGAGAAAACAAAGTCCCACGAGACATTCACCCAGTTCAGCCGGCCCTCTTTTGTTTCCAAATCAAGAAAAGCCCGATGGCAGAGCCTGTTGTTGCAAAGATTAAGGGCTTGGGCAAAGACTACATCACTCTCGCTATAACCATCTTGCTTCAGAATCTTATTGACTTAGGCAATCTCCTCGGCATCAGTGGCTTGACGAGCCTTATTCCCCCTAGCATCCCTGGTAATGTCGCTCAGGTCATCAAGGCAGTCATCAAGGGTTGGAGTCCTGCTACTCTTCTTACTACGAGGACAGTTAATGGAATGGTCCCTAGTGACTCTCTTAGAGGGCTGACCAACACTATGTGGTTGTACGGGCTCATCGGACAAGGCTTGAGGAGTCTGAGGGCTAGCACTATTGGGTGTACGGTCATGTTGATGTCCCCCTGTAGGTACCAACTTGCCCCTGTCATGTGGGATGCATCCAAAAATCAAGGTTAGTTGCTCACAGCATGGTGGACGTCTGAACTTCTCACGAGTGGTTTGGCTACTTTCCTACACATGATCCAGGGATGGCCATGTTAGCAGTCAGTTAATGCGGACCTAAATGCTAAAAAAGAGTCAACGAAAAGGGTGTAGTTAGTACCCCATTGCCTATGGCGTACCAACCGGGATCAGCTGTCACCTCTCTAGTATGCGGGTCACGACCAAGCCTAGTATGGATCTGTCCATCGTGCCAATTGAAATACACCACTTTTCAGCTTGTTGTACTTGTTCTGGAGCTGTTTCTTGTTGTACCCGAGCCTTGTGGCCTCGTTAAAGGCACGATGGACATTTGTCCACCCAAGAGGGGTTGGGGTATTGTTGCCCCAGTGACATAGGTTTTTTCTGCTGAGTGATTAGCTCAAGAAACAATGAGTAGGTTCTTTCATCCTAGCTAGCACTGTCATGGTTCATCTGATGCAATGTGCGACATTCCGATGTATTATTGTCGTGGATGCTATGGAAAAGGAAAAAAGATGTTCCTAGCATTACGCAAAGTAGGGTTTGGGCAAAGGAAAAGGGAACTTGCCTTTCCAAAATGCTTGCGGCGTTTTGAACGGAGGTTGTACTGCCTGGCTGCATGTAGAGAGCATGACAAAGTCGACGATGCTGCAGTGCGAGCAGCGTTGAGCACCAGCGGATGAAATGTTCCTATATTTTCTGCAGCGTAAGAATAGAGCATAATGTTTAGGTTCAACAAAACATGATGCATGAACATCAGGCGATAGTACTCTTAAAACCGTGTACCAAGTTGTGCATATGAACATTATAAATCATACAAGATTATTATTTGTAAACTAGGCAACAAGGACATATCAAATAGGTTGTTATCAAAATACAAATGGGGTACATACTCAAAAAAGCAATTACGATAGCTAAGTTTAAACAAATATAACAATTACAGAAGAGAGTAAGACAAACCCACCACTAATGGTAGCATATTTCAAAGAAAGCTCAAATCAAAGGAAATCTTGTGATGCATGTGTACAAGACAACCAGTGTTCTCAGGAACCAAGAACACAAACTGGTAATAAGTAGTTTACTAAAGAACGCATGCATTACTAACCTTCTGCAGGTCGAGCTGAACCTAGAACACCAAGTAATAGAGTCTTATCTTGTTTGGAATTGTACAAGAACGTACTACAACACTAATCACCAAGTTAGGACTGCACCAACTTCGTCATCCTGTACAATTCAGAGGCAACACAGGATGGAACACGTCAACAATAAGTTATGTATGATCAGCAAAGTTATCTTCAACATAGATCTAAAATACGAACCTTCATAGTGGGCGGATCAGAAACACCTAGAAGGAGCTACCGGTGACCGGGTCATGGTGGGGATGGGGGGTGGGGCGTGGGGCGTGGGGAAACCTACAAGACAAGGCCATGGGGCTCAGATCCGGCTGGGTGAGACTAAGGCGGCGTGGGATCCGAGGGTACCTTGCTAGAGGCAGTCGACGTCGATGGAGGCGGGTTTAGGGAGGGAGGCATAGCTCAAGGTCTCTGAGGCTATTGATGGCAAGGCTCGACGACACGGCATACAGAGGCAGTCACGATTGCCGAGACTCACGCAGAGACGGGGACGAGCGGCGAGACTATGGTGGAACCCTAGCCATGTGAAGGGGAAAAGAGGAGGGAGAGAGGGGCATACGCTCGGCTAGCGTGGCTTATAGTCTAGCTGTTCGATTAGGGCTAGGCTACTGAATGGCTGGGCTGATAAGCCCAAGCACATCTAGCCCAGCCAGCCAGTTTAGGCCTACCGAACAGGCCCCTCGCTATTTAGCGCGCAACATCATTGTCTAAAAAAATCAGCGCGCAACACGGTCTATAGCCTGGTGGCTTTTAGTCCTAGGCCGGGGAGTGTCAGTGAGGTCCCACAACCGTTATCCTAAGGTTCAATTTTGGTTTCGCAACTGTAAACTCGTTTGAAGATCCATGGTGGAACCAATTTTTGTCCTCCAAAAAAATGAAGAGGCTCGGAGCCCAGGCTGGCAACCGGATCTCTGTTGCGTCTGCAACCGTAGAAAAGTGAAGTGGCTCCTATCACATCGAAAGTTTGACACTAATTTAGAGTATTAAATACAGGGCTAGTCTTGAATTTTTAGGGGCCTAAGGCGAAACAAAATTTTGGGACCCCTTACACATGAACCATGGAACTCTTTTGGGTATTCGAGAAAAAACACATGAACAATGCCATAGCCACCATGACACATGACTTCAGCAAGGAGATGTTGCGATGGAAACACATGTTGCAAGCGTATGTTTCAAGTGTTTTAGATGTTTCAGAGATATGTTGCAATTATTTCATATGAATGTTACAAAAGTAGATCAGGGATGTTGCACATATTGCAACTGTTTCAGAGGCATGTTGCAAGTGTTTCAGGGGTGTTGTTCAAAATGTTGCAAGCGTTCTGATCTGGATGTTGCACATGTTTCACACATATATTGCAAAATATGTTCTAAATGTCTGAGATGTTTCAGTCTTATATTGTAGTACATGTTTTCTTGGTCGCAAGTTGTAAGTGTTTTATCTGGTGTTGCATATATTTCACATATATATTGCAAGTGTATGTTCTAAATGTTTTATCCGTTTCCTATGGATGTTGCATTCAAATGTTTCATGTTGCACGTGTCTCATACTATTTGGAGAGTCAATGGGCGTAGGGAGTGATGGTGGCATGGCACGGGCGCCGGTGAATGGGCCATGGCGAGCTGGAGGCCGGTGGTCGGGGCGCGATGGGGCGGGGTACGTGTGCGGGATGAGGCAGGCGGCTTTGAATCTAGTCAGACAGGGCATGCTATGGGGGCGAGGCGAGTCATCTGGACATGTGGGCACTACGACAGGGTGGGTGCGCGTGTGGGGCGAGAATAAAAATCATTATCAGCGCATGGGGACAGGCTGCGTGGGGCATCTTATTCGGACGTTCGGACGCTAGCGTAGCCGGTTGGGGGTGGTTTGGGGGACTTCTGATATTAGTGCATACCTAGTTCATATGAAGCTACGTACGCCTCATTGGAGTCTCACTCCGAGTTGGCCGCCCACCGTGGCATCGCCGTTGAGTTGGGTGATCGCGTCGCAGTTGCTGCGTTGTGTTCGGGATTTGCGATTTGGTTCTAAGATGAGAAGTCACAGTTGCATAGTCGACAAACAAATCACAAACGACAATCTGCTAAGCTGTCATGGGCCTTAGCGAGCTAACCAAGCCATACAATGATACAACAACATACTGAGTGTATACCTGAGTGGGCCTCATGGGATTGGGGGCCTAGGGCGGCCGCCCCGCTTGCCTGCCCTTAGGGCTGGCCGTGATTAAATATAGACTAATTACAAAACCAATTGCAAAGAATGAGAACAATTTGCGAGATGAATCTATTAAGCCTAACTAGCAAATATGCCCGTGCGTTGCAACGGGAAAGAAAAAGCTATCAAACATTCATAAAAAAGGCTATCAAACATTCATAGGAAATGAGGGCAAACATAATATACTTACCTATTTATGTTTTATCCTTCTATAAATAAATTTTTAAAGCTATAGTTTATTTTAAGAAGACTATAACATCCATAATATTTAAGCTAATGTTGGCAATACATGATGTCTTATTAAGTATGTATCAGATTAAAATATAATCTTGATAGATTTTTTTCTTCTATTGCAAAGCACAAACATATTTACTTTAAAATACATCATAATTATAATTTCATATTATCTATTCATTGGTACAGTTCAATATCGAGTTCGGATGACTTTCTTTGTGAACCCATAAAATTTTGTAATTCTATTTTTGATTATATATATAGTCAGTAAGGAGTTAGTTGCCGACGTATCAAGGACGGCCATATCCGTTGATCATTACAATAGAAGAACTCTCCTAATTTTCCACATGGTTGCCCCAATCATGTCTGTTAGAGTTTTTGGACCACCACCGAGTAAATTTGTATTTGTGTGTCTGGCTCGGATGGTGTGCTCGGAGGACACAAGGGTTTATACTGGTTTGGACAGAATGACCCTACGTCTAGTTCGCTGATGCTTGTGTTACCGGCACTTGATTTGAAGTAGGGGTTACAAACAGGCAAAAGAGGGAGAGGATCCCAATTCTCTGGTGGAAAGAGTGAACGGGTGCTGAGAGCTCGCTTTGCCGCTCTGTCGTGTGCTTATGCTGTGCACTTATGTTCCGATTTCTATTTGCCCCCTTCATGGGGCGCCTTGCTTTCCCTTTTATAGGCAAAGAAAAAGCACAGGTTATAGTGGAGGAAAAGGAGAAGAATGAGAGAGAGAAGAAGGCTTCTAGGATCGCTAGGTCCTTCTTCTCCTTCATGTGGGTCCTGCCAATCCTGTAGATGTCAACAGGGATGGCTCCATGTCACTGCCCTATTTGTCACTATCACCATGTGCGGGCGTCATCATGGCATTCCACTCTGTCCCGACGGACGTCGTGGTGAACTGATGCGCCTATCAGCATCCGTATGAGGGTTAGGCAGAACAACACCAGCATGTCCGACACTGTTCTTGATGTGAATACCTAGGTATGGCCCATCATGGCCATGGGTTACATCGAGGCATGCCAGTCTCTTCCCTGGTGTTAGAGTTTTGACCTAGTCCCATACGCTGGACCTGGAGTGGTTGGCGGCAGTATGGGTCCTCGTTGGACGAGACGGAAACCGTGTCTTTGGGATCGAGCGAGATGTAGCCCACACCTAAGGGTGAAAGGATCAAGATGCCCAAGAGGGGGGGGGGTGAATTGGGCTAATTCTAAATTCTCTTGCAATAATCAAATCCTACGGATAGCCCAATTAACCCCTTGTGCCTAGAAAAGTGTTTATATCAAACTAATGCACAACAACCTCTCAAACTATGTTCCAAACTTACTCTAGCAAGCAATTCTATGGATGTAAAACAAGTATTGAATTGCTCAAAGTAAATACTCAAAGTAAGTGCTCAAAGTAAGTAGAGAGAGAAAGGAACGCGGCGATGTTTTGCCGAGGTATCGGAGAGTCGCCACTCCCCACTAGTCCTCGTTGGAGCACCCGCGCAAGGGTGTAGCTCCCTCTTGATCCGCGCAAGGATCAAGTGCTCTCTACGGGTTGATTCTTCGACACTCCGTCGTGGCGAATCACCCAAAGCCGCTCACAACTTGAGTTGGGTCACCCACAAGCTCCGCCGGGTGAACACCAAACTCCCAATCACCACCAAGCCGTCTAGGTGATGGCGATCACCAAGAGTAACAAGCACAAACTCTCACTTGACCACGCGAAGCCTAATGAGAAGATGGATACACACTTTGCTACTCTTGATTTGCTAGTGAGGCTACTCTCTTGGATTCTCAAATCACAAACACCTCACTAGGATCTTGCTCTTCTTGGCACTCACAAACGTGTTTCTCAGCTGTTGGAATGAGCAAAGGATGCTCCACTCACGAGTGGAGCTTCTATTTATAAGCCAGCCTGAAAAATGAACCGTTATGAGCTTCTGCGGGATGACCGGACGCTCCGGTCGTGATGACCGGACGCTCCGGTCAGTTCAACCCGTGAACCAGCATTCAAGTGATGACCGGACGCTATCAGGGTCTGGTCAGTACCGACCGGACGCGTCCGGTCGCTCTTGGATGCTTACTGTAAACGACCGGACGCTGGATACTCAGGGTCCGGTCACACTGACCGGACGCGTCTGGTCACACTTTTCCAAGTCTGGACCCTTACTGGAGTTGACCGGACGCTGGCCCTCAGCGTCCGGTCACATGACCTCCCAGCGTCCGGTCACACCAGACTTGATCTTCTCGGTCAAATGAACTGACCGGACCCTGTGGCCAGCGTCCGGTCGCACCGGAGCCAGCGTTCGGTCAGTATTTGACCCTCCATTCACTTCCAACTTCCGAACATATGTGAATGAAGTTTGCTCCAAAGGATCTTAGGCATTCATAGGAGCTACCTAGAGCTAGTTTTAACAAGTGTGCACCACACCTAACTTACTAGACTCAACTAGGTCAAGCTACCCGTTCATACCCCCCTTCATAGTACGGCCAAAGGAAAAAAAACAAAGTCCTAAACTACTCTAAGTGTCTCTCCAACTCCAATCGACACTTAGAACTAGTTATCCTTAACCTTGTCGTCCATCCTTTGAAAACCGAAACGATTTCCATCGTAGGGGCATGACAACCTTGATTGCCCAATCGATCTCCATTACCATGACCTAACTTACTTGTTTTTGCAAAACACACGTTAGTCATAGTAATCTTTGTATTGACATTAATCACCGAAATCCAACTAGGGGCCTAGATGCTTTCAATCTCCCCCTTTTTGGTGATTGATGACAATACCACCTCGAGTATGTTATGGAGTGAGGTTTTTGATGGGCTTGGTTCATATAAGCTTTTGTCAATAAGAACAAGAGAGTTAGTCACGCTTATATGACCCAAGCCAACACAATGTACTCAAAGGATATGAATTAAGCATGAGTACAAATAACAAAGCTCATTTGCTTCGAAGTAAAAACGCGGAAGCAAAAGCAAATGAGCATTCCACAAGTGATATGACATATAGATAAAGCAAAGTAGAAATCACATATGTCAAATATCACAATCATGTAGATAGCACTATCACATGTATATATAATAGTATGCATGAAAGAAAACACACGAATGCATAAGTAATAGTGTATCACACAAATAAAACTCCAAATGTATATAATAAGCTAATACTAGATAACTAGCTCCCCCAAAAACTCGCTCCCCCTAAGTCTACATACACAAACCCTCTCCCCCTTTGGCGTCAAACACCAAAACCTAAGGGTCGGTCGGTGGGGCTGCAGCGGACGAGTCGGGCGCTGAAGTACGTGGAGCAAGGTGGAACTGGGCGCCATCATCATCTGACCCTGAGCTCTGAACTGACTGACCCTCTGAAGCAGGAAGTGTCGCTGAAGCGGTCTGGGTCTGAGCTGGGGCTGGTGCTGCCTGTGAAGCTGCAAGTATGTTTGTCGTAGGATCTGACGAGGCGACAGACGAGGGGAGCCTCTGAGTAGTCATGATAGCTAGAGCTGCTGTAGACGGACCGACAGTATGCATGTGAGGCGGAGTAGGCATGCCAGTCAACTCGCTGAATGATGTTCCAAGACTCCTGGAGACTGACAACTCAGGCACGAATAGCGAGGAAGTCTGCTCTGGTGAGAAACCCGTGTGATAAGGAGTGAACTGCGGGGCTATACCAGGTGAAGCTAACCACTGGGACACCTGTACAGGAGGTGAAGTAAACTGAGCTGGAGGCTGTCCCTGACTCTGAAGCCCGATGGGCTGTACTGCTGGAGTCGTCGAAGTGGTAGGAGGCTGTGCAAGCTGGGGCGAAGTCTGTGGCAGTGGAATCCCAATGGCTGTCACTACATGCTGCATGAATCCCATGAGCTGCTGCTGCATAAGTAACTGCTGGTGCTGAAGGAGCTGCTGCTGCCGCTGAAACTCGTCCTGACGAGCCTGAAACTGAGTGAAGTTTGTAGCTGTCTCCTGTGCCTGTCGTGTCTAATCCTGCTGCATCCGCTCAAGAATAGCAATGAGAGCGGGGTCTGTCTGTGGAGCAGGTGGAGCAGAACTGGAGCTACCAGCCTCTGCATCGTGTCTGCGTGGAGGCATCTGAGGTATAGGCTGGTAGTCGTCGTTAGAGCTGTCACTGTACTCACTCACTCCCTGCTGTGCCTCTAGCTCCTCCTCCTCAGTGGCTGCAATCCCTCTGATGATCTCGTCCTACTGAGCTGCAGACTCTGGCACATCGGGGCGACGGCTAGGCTGACTGGGTGCCTGAGGAGTGGTGTGTCTGATCCTCTGTGACAGGTTGTAAGCTGGGAACTCTATAGTGGCACCTGTATACTCATCCATCATGCCAGGGGGCTTATCAATCACAACTCTACGGATGAGGAACATGATCTAGTGAGCATAGGGAAGCTGCCTGCAACCCTTGAATCCCTCAGCTATAGTATCCTCCATCTCTGAAAGAAGGAGGTCCCAGATGTCAAACACTGTCATCTACATGATGGCATTGAGAAGCCAGAGCTGTAAGCGAGTCAGGCCCTCCCTGTATCCCAACCTGGGAAGCAGTGTCCTCCTGATGATGGCCTCTAGTATCCTCGCTGTAGGAGTCAAGTCACTGGGGTTCCTGCTCGACCCCTCACCAAACGGCTCCTTGAAGCAATGGCGCACTAAGTCTGTAGGGGGCACCAACCCTCCATGAGGACGCCTGGGAGGCTCCTGATGTCCATAGCAAACCTCATGCATCCTTACAGGCTGCTCCTGTAGTCTCAGTATCTCTCTGGCCCTGCTACTCGTCACTCTATAGTCTTTGCCATTGAAGGCAAAGTGAATGAATCTGTGATGAGGATCGATGTAGAGCGAGGCATAAAACTGACGAACCCAAGAAGGTACATATATCCCTGTCCGTCCAATCAGATCTGACAGTCCTGGCAAATATGACAAGTATTGCCGAATGCCCTCTCCGGCTGCTGCCACAATGGACTCTATCGGACAGACCCTCTGTGATCTGAACACTGCCCCACTGTTTAGATATGCATTGTAGAAATCCTCCTGCAGTGGCGTGTAGAACCCCTCAGCTGCTCTCTCATCCCTCCTCGGAGGGAACCAAACCTCAAACTCAACAAACCGCAGCTGCTGAACCTGCCTGGCTGTAGCGGCCCTCAAGTCGAGGTGAACCACTGGAGGCGGACCCTGTGGTCTGGGCAGAGGGCGTGAACCCCTGCACCGTGTAGCTGGCCTCGGTGGAACTGCAGCACTGGTACAACTTGAGCGGCGTAGCTAAGGTGCCGGCTCAGTCTCCTGACTCTCCTGAGTCTCCTGGGCTAGCTGAGGCTCTGCTAGGTGGAGGCTGCTGCTGTGCTGACGGACCCTCCTCAATGGCAACCCGTCGTCCTGCAAACGTGGCAGTCCCTGCTGGACTACCATGACGACGCTCAACCTCCTCAATCGCAGCTCTGACTGCGGGTGAAACTGGCTGATCTGCAATGACAACTCTGCTGCGGGTGCCACCTCTCTTGGCACGCTCTGCGGCCTCTGCAACAGCTGCTGCTCTGGCTGTCTCTGCGTCGGGGTACTTCCGCTTCTTGGATGTTACTTGCTTGGTTGATTTGCCCTTGGATCCGGCTGGCTGACGAGGCGGGGGCCTCCGATCATCTTCACCTGGGCCACCACCAACATTCTTGGTGCGAGCCATCTGAACTGACAAGATGGTGAACTGTCGCTGATGAAGATCGACTGTCAAACTGCTGCTTTCGAGGCTTGGCCTCGATCCTTACTCGCGAGCTTGGCTCCGAGTTTACTGCCAACTGCCAGACTGAAACACAACGGAACCGACTCGCTGCACGATAGAATAGATGGATATACAAATAAATACCATATATCTAATAGATGCGAAATCCTAATAGAGAAAGCAATTTTAGATGCGAACTTGAATCGAGTGGCTTTCTACCTGACGATCAGCGATCCGAGAATAGATAAGACGTCACGTGGGGGATCTCGGAACCGGTTAGGGTTAGGTCAAACGCCCTGAATGCAATGGGGAATCAATGTATTTAGAATTTGATCTAGGTCACAATTGGAGATCAAGATTGAACCACAAGATTTGCCTTACCAAACAATGGGAGGATAGGGCAAGAGCGGCGAAGATTGGCAGCCTTGGCAACGATGAAGCAACGAGCTAGGGCGCGAGGAGGCCGGTCGAGGCACTGAGCAGAGGCAAGGCAGGGCCGGAGCTCGGCGGCGCTTGGCTGCGACGGACCGGTGGTGGCGCGGGACAGGGGCACGGAGGCGCGCGGCTGGGCAGGCGTGGTGGCGCACGGCTGGGCAGGCGTGGTGGCGCGGCGAGGCTGCGGCGGCGTGCGGCTGCTCGGGCTAGGGCTGGCGAGCGAGGCTGCGGCGGCGCGGCTAGGCAGGAGGTGGCGGCTTGGTTGCGGGCTCACGGAGGCGCTGGTAAGGCAGGTGAACCGAAGGTCCGGATTTATAATTCCCCAAACGCGACAGAAAAGGAAACCGAAAAGAGACTTGAAGTCGCGCGAGATCCACTGACCGGACGCTCCGGTGGTAGCGACCGGACGCTACCACCCAGCGTCCGGTCGATTCCAGAGAGGTCCAAATCCTCTGGAATCGCGACCGGACGCGTCCGGTGGTCCATGACCGGACGCAGGCAGGGTCCGGTCAGTTTAACTTTGTCATCCTCCGATCGACCGGACGCTGAGCCCTTTCTGACCGGACGCACAGACGCAGCGTCCGGTCACTCCTTCAACAGCAGTTCACTTCCTGTGAACTGACCGGACGCTGGACAGCAGCGTCCGGTGCAGCGTCCGGTGCACCTTTTCCAGCAATCCTTCAACCTTCCTTTGCGCTGCCTGTTCCCAATCAAGTCCCAACTTGAATAAGATCCAAATAAACACCAATTGGGACTGATGTGAGTGACCTCTCTCAAAACCTCATATTTTTCAAAATATTTTGCCTTAGGCTATAATTCTTTTTAAGAAACTAGGCAACAAGAGGGCAAATGGAACAAAACGACAAAACAACATTCATGCATATGTAATGCTTGTAAGTAAATCTAGTTGCTTGTCAAGTTTGATCCATGGTTAAGCTTCTTCACACGCTTTTCGGCGGTTATCTTAACCATGTTAAACAAGCCCTATATGCATTAGCCACAAATTAAACATGTTGTATATTACAATGAATGCAAGGGACAACACAAGCTCAATTTTTAGTGAAGTTACTAAAATCAAGTACATTGAGCTCATTCCGCAATCTACAAAATGTAGCTTCATCTAGCGGTTTAGTAAAGATATCCGCTAATTGATCTTCGGATCTTACACCCTCTAGTGATATATTATTTTTGGCTACATGGTCTCTTAGAAAGTGATGGCGGATATCTATATGCTTGGTGCGAGAATGTTGAACCGGATTATTTGCAAGTTTTACCGCACTTTCATTGTCGCACAAAAGAGGTACTATCTCTAGAACTACTCCATAGTCTAGTAAAGTTTGTTTCATGTATAATATTTGTGCACAACAAGCACCCGCGGCAATGTATTCTGCTTCGGCGGTGGACAAAGCCACACTATTTTGTTTCTTGGAGGACCAAGACACAAGTGATCTACCAAGCAAATGGCACCCTCCGGATGTGCTCTTTCTATCAACTTTGCATCCGGCGTAGTCCAAATCGGAATAGCCAATTAATTCAAATAAAGCTCCTTTGGGATACCAAAGGCCTATGCTTGGTGTGTGCTTAAGATACCTAAGGATTCTTTTTACGGCAATTAAATGTGTTTCCTTAGGACTAGCTTGAAATCTAGCACACATACACACACTAAACATGATGTCGGGCCTAGATGCGGTTAAATATAACAAGCTACCAATCATAGAACGGTAGAGAGTTTGATCAACCGAGTTACCTCCCTCATCTAGGTCGAGATGTCCATTGGTAGGCATTGGGGTCTTGATTGGCTTACATTCATCCATCTTGAATCTCTTGAGAAGATCTTTTGTGTATTTCTCTTGAGAGATGAATATGCCTTCTTTCATTTGCTTGACTTGAAAACCGAGAAAGAATGTAAGCTCACCAATCATTGACATCTCGAACTCCTTAGACATCAATTCACCAAATTCTTTGCAAGAGTCTTCATTTGATGATTCAAAGATGATATCATCAACATATACTTGACAAATGAAGATATGCCCATCAAGCTTCTTGGTGAATAGTGTGGTGTCGACCTTCCCAATAGTGAAGCCCTTTTCAATAAGGAAGTCCCGAAGGCGCTCATACCAAGCTCTTGGGGCTTGCTTAAGCCCATATAGTGCCTTGTACAACCTATAAACATGATTAGGATATCTAGGGTCTTCAAACCCGGGAGGTTGATCAACATAGACTAGTTCATTAATAAAGCCATTTAAGAATGCACTTTTCACATCCATTTGATATAGTTTCATTTCATGATGTGATGCATATGCAAGAAGGATACGGATGGCTTCTAATCTTGCAACCGGTGCAAAGGTTTCTCCAAAATCTAGACCTTCAACTTGAGAGAACCCCTTTGCCACTAGTCTTGCCTTGTTCCTCACAACAACACCTTGATCATCTTGTTTGTTGCGGAACACCCACTTTGTTCCAATGACTCTTGCATCTTTTGGTCGCTCTTCAAGATTCCAAACTTCATTGCGAGTGAAGTTGTTCAACTCTTCATGCATGGCATTGATCCAATCCGGATCTTTAAGAGCATCTTCTACCTTGGTAGGCTCATAGCAAGAGACAAAAGAGTGATGAGCAATAAATGAAGTAAGCTTTTGAGATCGAGTCATCACCCCCTTTGTTGGACTCCCTATGATGAGATCTTGTGGATGATCTTGTAGGAGAGGTGTATTTCTTCTATTGACCACTTGAGGAGGAGGTTGTGGAGCATCAACATCTTGTGCTTGTACCACCATTTGCTCATGGGAGATATGAGTATCTTCATTTTCTAGTCTCCCAACTTTTTCACTATCTTGTGGTACATTTGATGAAGAGGGTTGATTAATGACTTGTACATCATCTTCATCATCTTTTGGCTTGATGTCTCCCACCGGAATATTCTTCATAGCCTCCCTCAATGGTTCATCACCTACATCATCAAGATTCTCATGTGCTCCTTGGGAGCCGTTAGATTCATCAAATTCCACATCATATGTTTCTTCAACCAAGCCGGTGGCATGATTAAATACTCTATATGCTTTGGACTTCAATGAGTAACCAACAAGAAAACCTATATCACAACGCCTTTGAAACTTCCCTAGGTGTTGCCGCTTCTTGTAGATGTAGCACTTGCAACCAAACACCCTAAAGAAGGAGACGTCCGGCTTCTTCCCATTGAGCAACTCATATGGAGTCTTGACAAGGAACTTTTGAAGAAATAGGCGATTGGATGCATAACATGCGGTGTTGATTGCTTCCGCCCATAGAGCTTTGGGGGTGTTGTACTCATCTAGCATTGTCCTTGCAAGAGTGATCAAAGTCCGGTTCTTCCTCTCAACTACACCATTTTGTTGAGGAGTATAGGTTGCGGAGACTTCATGTTTGATTCCAACTTCATCATAATAAGCTTCTATATTTGTGTTGTCAAACTCTTTGCCATTGTCACTTCTTATCTTCTTGAGCTTCACTTCAAATTCATTTTGAGCTCTCTTGGCAAACTTCTTGAAACAAGATGCAACTTCGGATTTGTCATGAAGGAAGAACACCCATGTATATCTTGAATAGTCATCCACAATCACAAGACAATAGAGATTTCCTCCCAAACTCTTGTATGTTGTTGGTCCAAATAAATCCATGTGTAGGAGTTCTAGCACTCTTGTGGTTGACATGAAAGCTTTGGTTGGATGAGTGTTTGCAACTTGCTTGCCGGCTTGACATGCACTACAAAGCTTGTCCTTCTCAAACTTCACATCCTTCAACCCTCACACCAAATCATTCTTCATAAGCTTCTTGAGTGAGCTCATCCCAACATGAGCAAGTCTTCTATGCCATAGCCACCCAAGTGTTGTTTTGGTGAATAGGCAAGTCTTCAAGTTTGCATCTTCGGAGGTGAAGTCAACTAGATATAAGTTGTTGTATCTAAATCCATTGAATATCACTTGATTGTCATCTACCTTGGATACAACCACCTCCTTCTCGGTGAATAAGCATTGAAAGCCAAGATCACACAATTGTCCAACGGATAGCAAGTTGAAGCTCAATGAAGCAACATAGAGCACATTGGAGATGGAATGATCATTTGATATTGCCACTTTGCCCAATCCTTTAACCTTGCCCTTTGAATTATCTCCAAATGTTATTTTCTCTTGTCCATCTACCTCTTCATCTAGTGAGGTGAACATACGAGGATCACCGGTCATATGTTGAGTGCAACCACTATCAATAACCCAATGACTTCCACCGGTCTTGTAGTTCACCTACACACAAGAGATTCAAGCTTTAGGGATCCAAGCTTGTTGAGGGCCCTTCACCTTCTCAACAAGTGACTTAGCCACCCAAACTTTCTTAGGCCTACTCTTGTTGGGGGGACCTAAGAACATGACTTTCATCTTTCCACTCGAATCTTTTCTAAGCATGTAGTGAGCATTGAAAGCAAAGGATCTAGCATGCTTGGGCAAGGGTTGTGGTGGTGGAGTTTGACACTCATGAGCAAAGTGACCTTCTTGTCCACACTCAAAACATCTCTTTGGCTTTGGCTTTGGCTTTGATTGTTGGTGTTGAGCTTGAGCCTTCTTCTTCTCTACACTTGCCATATATCCAATGCCACTTCTATCCATCTTCATGACGGTATTCATGAGTAGCTCACTTTGGAGATGCTTGCCTCTAGCAAACTTGCTCAATCCCACTTTGAGATGCTCTTTCTCCATCTTGAGCTTTTTGTTCTCTTCCTTGAGAATATCATTGTTCTTCTCCTCCTTGAGTTTCTTGATTTCTTCTTTTAGCTTCTCATTCTCAAGGATCACCTCTTTGTCATGATCAAGAGTTTCTAGCACAATGGTGTTGTGACTTTTCATCTCTTTAAGATCTTTCATGAGCTTCTCATTGTCACTCTTGAGCTTGACATACTCATCATAGTCATTGCACTCAACCACTTGCTTGCCCTTGCTACTAGATTCATGCTCAATGCTTTCATCAATTAAATCATCACATGAGGTAGCTATATCAATCTTAACAACATGGTTAGTAGCATCATGTGGCTCATTTGGTAAGAATTCTTGTGCAATAATAAGGGTATCATAATTGATCTTTAGAGTTGTATATTCATCTTTTAGCTTATGGTGACTAGTGACAAGCTCATTGTGCACCCACTCAAGTTTATCATTTTTATCTTTAAGCTCTTTCTTAGAAGATTTGAGCTCCTTGAGTCTGGATGATATAGAATCATTTGTTTCTTTGAGCTCATCATTAGCCTTTTCTAATGTATCACACTTAGCTAAAAGTGAATCATTTTTAGCATCAAGTTTTTCATTTGTAGCTCTACTCTTTCTAATGATCTTAGTATATTTTCTTAGTATTTTGACAAGATCATCATAAGTGGGTGAGTCATCATCATCGCTATCACTATCATCATCACTAGCATGTTCATCATCACTACTATCATCACTCTTAGTTACCTTGCGTTCACCTTTGGCCATAAGGCATAGGTGTGTAGAGGATGATGGCGATGGTGGCGGTGAAGATGCAAGATCAATAGCAATGGCGGCCACCTTTTCATCGTCACTATCATCATCGGATGATCCACTTGATGAATCAATGTCCGTGAGCCAATCACCGACAATGTAGGCCTTGCCACTCTTCTTCTTCTTGTAGAAGTCCCTCTTTTTGCCATCTCTCTTCTTGTATGGCTTGTTCTTTTTCTTTTCATCTTCATCACTTGAATCATCTTTCTTGCCCTTGTTCTTGAACTTGTCTTTCTTGGGCTTTGTGCATTGATGAGCTAAGTGGCCAAGTTCACCACAATTGTAGCAATCCATCTTGGAGATTGGCTTTCTTCTTGAGCTTGTGAAGAATTTCTTCTTCTTGCCGTCGAACTTGATGCCACTCTTGTTTAGCCTTTTTAGCATCTTTGTGGTCTTCTTCACCATGAGGGCAAGGCTTTCTTCATCATCTTCATCACTTGAGCTCTCATACTCAAGTCTTGCTTTGCCCTTGTCTTGGCTAGCTTTGAATGCTAAGTCCTTCTCTTTCTTCTTTGTAGAGGATGAGCCATCTTGTGGTGTGATGTGCATGTACATCTCATGAGCATTGATCTTTCCCAAGATTTGTGTCGGTGTAGCGGTGGAAAGATCACCTTGATGTAGCACGGTCACAATGTGTCCATATTTATCAATGGGGAGGACACTCAAGATTTTTCTCACAACATCGGATGGTGACATTTGAGTAAGTCCAAGCCCATTGACTTCCTCTACAAGAACATTTAATCGAGAATACATCTCATTAGCACTTTCTTTGGGAAACATCTCAAAAGAATTTAGCTTTTTAATCACAAGATGATAGCGCTCCTCACGCTCACTCTTGGTTCCCTCATGGAGCGCACAAACGTCCGACCATAGAGCATGGGCGTCTTTGTGGTTCCTTACACGATTGAACACCTCTTTGCAAAGGCCTCTAAAAATGGTGTTGCGAGCCTTTGCATTCCATTTCTCATAATTCACTTCATCCCCTTGAAGTTGTGCGGCATTCCTAGGTGTGGGGAACCCTTGAGAGGCGGCTCTAAGAATTCCAACATCTAGAGCTTCTAAGTATGCCTCCATGCGGATTTTCCAATATGGAAAATCATCTCCCTCAAAGATAGGAGGAGGTCCATCCCCGTGAGACATCTTGCTCTAAGCGATTAAGCTTAAAAAGTGAGCACGAGGCTCTGATACCAATTGAAAGGATCAAGATGCCCAAGAGGGGGGGGGGTGAATTGGGCTAATTCTAAATTCTCTTGCAATAATCAAATCCTACGGATAGCCCAATTAACCCCTTGTGCCTAGAAAAGTGTTTATATCAAACTAATGCACAACAACCTCTCAAACTATGTTCCAAACTTACTCTAGCAAGCAATTCTATGGATGTAAAACAAGTATTGAATTGCTCAAAGTAAATACTCAAAGTAAGTGCTCAAAGTAAGTAGAGAGAGAAAGGAATGCGGCGATGTTTTGCCGAGGTATCGGAGAGTCGCCACTCCCCACTAGTCCTCGTTGGAGCACCCGCGCAAGGGTGTAGCTCCCCCTTGATCCGCGCAAGGATCAAGTGCTCTCTACGGGTTGATTCTTCGACACTCCGTCACGGCGAATCACCCAAAGCCGCTCACAACTTGAGTTGGGTCACCCACAAGCTCCGCCGGGTGAACACCAAACTCCCAATCACCACCAAGCCGTCTAGGTGATGGCGATCACCAAGAGTAACAAGCACGAACTCTCACTTGACCACGCGAAGCCTAATGAGAAGATGGATGCACACTTTGCTACTCTTGATTTGCTAGTGAGGCTACTCTCTTGGATTCTCAAATCACAAACACCTCACTAGGATCTTGCTCTTCTTGGCACTCACAAACGTGTTTCTCAGCTGTTGGAATAAGTAAAGGATGCTCCACTCACGAGTGGAGCTTCTATTTATAAGCCAGCCTGAAAAACGAACCGTTATGAGCTTCTGCGGGATGACCGGATGCTCCGGTTGTGATGACCGGACGCTCCGGTCAGTTCAACCCGCGAACCAGCATTCAAGTGATGACCGGACGCTGTCAGGGTCCGGTCAGTACCGACCGGACACGTCCGGTCGCTCTTGGATGCTTACTGTAAACGACCGGACGCTGGATACTCAGGGTCCGGTCACACTGACCGGACGTGTCCGGTCACACTTTTCCAAGTCTGGACCCTTACTGGAGTTGACCGGACGCTGGCCCTCAGCGTCCGGTCACATGACCTCCCAGCGTCCGGTCACACCAGACTTGATCTTCTCGGTCAAATGAACTGACCGGACCCTGCGGCCAGCGTCCGGTCGCACCGGAGCCAGCGTCCGGTCAGTATTTGACCCTCCATTCACTTCCAACTTCTGAACATATGTGAATGAAGTTTGCTCCAAAGGATCTTAGGCATTCATAGGAGCTACCTAGAGCTAGTTTTAACAAGTGTGCACCACACCTAACTTACTAGACTCAACTAGGTCAAGCTACCCGTTCATACCCCCCTTCATAGTACGGCCAAAGGAAAAAAAACAAAGTCCTAAACTACTCTAAGTGTCTCTCCAACTCCAATCGACACTTAGAACTAGTTATCCTTAACCTTGTCGTCCATCCTTTGAAAACCGAAACGATTTCCATCGTAGGGGCATGACAACCTTGATTGCCCAATCGATCTCCATTACCATGACCTAACTTACTTGTTTCTGCAAAACACACGTTAGTCATAGTAATCTTTGTATTGACATTAATCACCAAAATCCAACTAGGGGCCTAGATGCTTTCAAAGGGGATGATTGAGATGGAGCCCATGGCCTTGGGCAAGACGGAGCCCATGGCCTCGAGGTTAGGCGAGACAGAGCCCATGGCCTTAGGGTCGGGCGAGAAGGAGCTCGCAACCAAGGGTTCGGGCAAGACTGAGCTCGTGGCCTCGAGGTTGGGCGAGACAGAGCCCATAGCCTTGGGATCGGGAGAGACCTTTTAATACGGCTTGCTCTATCCGGGGAAGTCAGCGTGGGCGCTAACTTCCTTGCTTTGGGTATCCCTAATATTGATACCCGATAGTAGCCCCTGAGCCTACGGAGGAGTACAATACTCCTTTGGAGGCTTTTTTGGATGGGAGGATACTAAGGGCCTTGGCCTTCTTTTTGTAGCCCGCAGTGTGTCCTGGTAGGGTGGTAGTTTCCTTTTGTTGCGATCGGTCTTCTTGGGGGCATGTAACCGTAGGATTTGGGAGGTCAGAAAGATTTTTTCTTGATTCCGGTCCCCTAGGATCCGATCGGTCCACTGTAGTACTATGATGGCGCATTTGGTCTCCTTATGAGTCTAACTTTCCTTGAGCCCCATGCATAGCAGGGGCCCGATCGAGGGTTGGCTCATCTTTGTGATCGTCGTCCCTCAAGAATTTTTTGACAAAACAGAAGGGCTGAGCCGTGCCACATTTTTCCTCAATGGACGAAACATGGTGCTCGATGAGCTATTAACGGGCTAGTCTGGGTGGGGCCCCGGCTTCCCATTCATGGGGGTCTTGCATGGTTCAGCTGGTGACCGACACCAGACTCTTGGCAGCCAGTCCATATAGTTCTTGGGTCCGTTCGGCCAGTCCTAAGGGCTCATTGCCTTTCTTTGAGGAAAAACTATGGACTAGGAACCGATCAAGACTTGAACATTGGCCGGGTTGCCCATGGCGCTTGTGCACCAGTGTACTGGCCACTAGTGGGCCCATCCCTTTCCACCCCTCGCTCTAAGGGTGCCTTGGAGCGGCTGTGAACCCATCGGTGGGCCAGCCTTCGAACTCCTGGTCCTGAATGGGTCGTAGGAGCGTTTTCATCTCTGTATCCCTCCTTACTTGCGATGGTTCTTGGCCCGTTAAACGGGCGAACCGTCATCCGGCATATCCTTCGAGGGCATGGCCAGAGATAGCATGCGCGTGATGTTCGGAGGGAGGTGACATGACATGGCACAACAGGTGCGTGAATCTAGGTGGATGGTTCGCCTTCTTGCCCCGCTCTGCCCTATAAATAGCGGCCTCCCCATTTGTGTTCCTGCACACCAAAACTATAGCCTTACCTTCTCTGTTTCTCCACTGCCATTGTTCAGATTTGCCGTGCTTGCTAATCCACCGCTGAAGCCCTAGATCTATAGCTTTTGCTCCTCCACCGCCGCCTTTGCTTCTCCACAGCCACCTCCATCCTCCATGGATTTGTGGAACCGCTCTAATGTTACCCATGTGCACATATAGGGCCTTGTCAAGCATGGTCTTCTCTGTGGGAGGACCGATGCGGCGGAGCAGCTTATGCCTGGCCATGAGGATGCACTAGCACCGCCCGACGGCTACATCATCTCCTTTGCGCTCTTCCACGAGTGTGGACTCACAGTTCCTCCCCACCCATTCTTCCAGAGTCTGCTGCACCACTATCAGATCGAGCTACAACACTTGAACCCCAATGGGATCTAGCATATCATGACCTTCATCATGATGTGCGAGGGGTACCTAGGGATCGAGCCCCACTTCGAGCTGTGGAGATATTTCTTCTCCATCTCCTTAATCAAGAAGGAGAGGCCGAGAGACTCCGGTGCCGATGGGATGAGCGGGCATCCACCTCCGGGGGTAGTGGGCGGCTGAGTACATGGCCTACCAACTCTCCAGATTTAACAAGGTGCGGCACTCGCATTGGTTCTACCTGAAGAACGACCCTGCTGCTCCCTTTTCGATCTTCTCTGGGTGCCTGGTCGAAGAGGTAATGCCATCATGACCATGGGGCCACCTATCAAGGAGAAGAAGAGGATGTGTGACCTCCTCAAGGCCATCACATTCCTAAAGACCCATGGCCTCCATGGGGCTGGTGTCATTAGTGGGTATCATGCGAGGAGGGTGGCACCCCTGATGGCGCGCGTTCTCCCACTATACAGGATGACGCCAGATGCGCAGCTCATCGAGACAATGCTTGCCTAGGGGCTTCTCCATGACAGCGAGGTCATGTAGCATGTCAAGGAGGCCATATGGGAGGCTGATGTCATGTTCCCAATCCTGAGGCATCCTATGATGCGGCCGGATGCGGGCTTTATCGAGCTACCAGCGAGGTTATCCTTCTGGCACTCTGTCGCGCCGCTGCTAGAGCACATGGCGATGAGGGCGGTGAACCATGCCACGGATGAACAAAGGAAGAAGAAGAAGGGCAATGAGGATAGGAAATGGCAGTCGAAGCAGCGAGTGAAGCTATAGCGAGGGAAGTGGCATCAAGGCTCATCGGAAGAAGAGGAGGATGATAGCTCCATGTCACCCATCCCATGGGATGATTTGGACGCCGGGGATGAGAACCCACCTTCGCCATAGGTGGGGCCCTTCCCATAGCATGTCATGAGGCAGGAGGGGAAGAACATGCCCTTAGAGCCAGCGGAACCAAACCGCCCTGCCCCATCCGGACCTTCAACGATGGCCTTAGAACTGGAAGAGTTAGGCCACCTCGCCTCTTCTAGGCCTTCGATGGCGGCCCTAGAGCTGGCGGAAATAGGTCACCCTACTCCGTCCGAGACCTCAGCGGCGTCTCTAAAGTTGGTAGGAGGCAGCCATTCTGATTCGTCCGAGCCCTCTGAGCCGAGGGAGGGCTCAAAGTAGCAATGTGCTGATGAGGAGCAGCCTGAATTGGGCAAGCCGGCCCCAAAATGTCCTCATATGATGGCATCAAGGTGAGTCAAGAGTTTTTTGTCCTTTTGTCTTAACGAATTTTTGTCACAAACTAACTGCCATGTCCCTAGCAGCGTAAGAGGATGTGGGACTCTCTTGTGGCTCGCTCCAAAAAAATCCTCCATCAACAAACGCGCTAGGAGACGGCTGGCGCTGTGTTAGTCAAGGGCGTGAATGGCGTCGGGGTGGCCATGGCATCGACCATGGAGGCATAGCCGATGGCTGCGTCCATGGGAGAGCAGGTAGAGGAGGGCACATCTAGGGCGCCCATGGTGGGTGTGACATGGCTAGTCATGTCCTTGACATCACAGGCAGAGGCGGCACGGCCGGAGACATTATCCGTGTAGGTGGCCATGTCCACAGTGGGGTGGATGGAAGGGGGTGCACCCGAGGCATCCTTCGTGGATATGGCGATAGGGTAGGCCACCATGTCCGTGTCACCCACCCCCTCTATCGCTAGAGGAGCCACTCTAGAAGAGCTACCGCCGCTAGAGAGGTTGGCACCGCTTGAGGTCGGTGCGAGGATTTCCCGATCTCTAGTCCGGGTGGCTACCCTCAATGAAGCGGTAGAGGAGAGGGAATGGGGGAGCGTTCACATGGAGGTTGGGGACGCGGTTCATGCCCTGACCACCATGCTGAGCTCAATGCGCGACATTATCGCCCGGTTGGCCAGGTATGATATGACCCTCATGTTCTCTTTTTGTGCCTCTAAGTCTTGTCTTCTTCATAGATCCTTATGGCCCATAGTAGGAAGAAGTCATAGTTCCTTGCTAAGGAGGTGTGACAGAGTGAGGGGCTGGCCGCACAGCTCATTGTCGCCTATCAGGAGGTGGCTGCACTTGCCCCTACTGCCCGAGAGGTGGCCAACCTCAGAGTTAGGGAGAAGGACGCTCGCGACGATGCCCATGAGGTTGAGGAGAAGCTCATGGCCCTGATCGAGAGGGTGCGCACGGATGCCATGGAGGCCAAACGACTATAGAATGAGCAGGATGATCTGCTCTAGGATGTAGAGGAGCTCTGCACAGGGACTGAGCTAGCTCGCCAAGAGCGCACCGACGCTCAGTAGCAGATCAACTACCTTAAGGGTGAGCTTCAGAGGGAGAGGGACCTGAAGGTTGTAGCTGAGGGCGTGTCTACCGGGCTCGCCATGGAGGTTGGTCAGTGCCAAGAAGAGGTCCAACGCCTAGAGGCCAAGGTGACCCTATAGCATGATGAGGTGCGCAGGCTTCGGGCGAACATGGATGGTAAGCCTCTGGTTTCCCTTATTATCTTTCTCCCTAGAATCCGTGGTAAGGCTTTTGACACGGTCGATACATGACTTGGGCAGGTCTTAATGATAAACTCAGGGCAGAGGTGGTGAAGAGCCGTGGCCTGGAGAAGGAGCTCAGTGAGGTAAAGGACACCCTCTAGAAGGAGAGCGATGAATATGACAACCTGCGTGTCACCGTCTAGCTAGTCTGTGATGAGCTCGAGTTGGCCCCGGAGCAAGAGACAAGCTCACTCGCGATTCACGCCACCCAGATCATGGACTAGGCATGTGATATGGCAAGGGGCATGCTTCACTTTGGCGTTCACCGATTGTTCGTGATCACCTATTCTCAATACGAGAACATTGATCTGGCTACGATGAGCTAAGGCTTCACGCCCGTCTATACTGATGCCGAGCTGGACAACATCGAGAAGGAGGTGGCCCCCTAGTGCATGACCTTTCTACCAAGATAGGAGATAAAATCATCCCTCTAAGGGGTTAGTTTAGTTAGATAGGTTAGGCGGCATATTTGTAATAAGCGGACAAGTTCCATCCCTTTTGTTTCGTGTAAACAAGCTTGTTCTTTTGTTTTGGTTGAACAAATTTATTCTTTCTCCCTTTTTATGTGTAAAAAGGGATAATGCGTTCCGACCCTTCCTATTGATAAGACCGTAGAGCTCGAGGTGTGGGCGAGAAACTCTAATTATGCTGGTAAGAAAGAGTGTCGTAGCTGCTAGGGCGAGTTTCTTGAAGTCCGACCAGTTTTACTCAGGGTTCGTTTCCGCAAACCTTGCCTCTAGGTTTTTAACAAGAGAAAGGGTCGAGCATGATGACTATTTTAGAAAGGGTTAATGTGTTCTGACCCTTCCTATTGTTGAGACTGTAGAGCATGAGGTGTGGGCGAGAAACTCTGATTACGCTGGTAAGCAAGAGTGCTGTAGCCGCTAGGTCGTAGGTTTCTTACAGTCCGACCAATTTTACTCAGTGCTCGTTTCTGCAAACCTTGCCTCTAGGTTTTTAATGTGAGAAAGGGTCGAGCACAGCGACTGTTGTCAGCCCTTATCAGGCCCCAAGTGAGGCCCAACCCCTTGCCGTTGTTGGGGTCAAGTTTCACTAAAGATTGAGGAGACGTACCCCTCCCTTGGATCTGAGCCATCATCCTATGACCGCACATTCGGTCTTCTTGTGAGTCCAACTTCCCTCAAGCCCCCACGCATTACAGGGTCCGGTCGAGGGTTGGCTTGTCTTTGTGATCATCATCCCTCAAGCATTTTTTCGATAAAACAGAGGGGCTGAGCCGTGCCACATTTTTCCTTGATGGACGAAATATGGTGCCCGGTGAGCTGTTAATGGCTAGTCTAAGTGGGGCCCTATCTTCCTGTTCATGGGGGTCTTGCATGGGTTAGCTGGTGACCAAATCCAGATTCTTAGTGGCCAATCCATATAGTTCTTGGGTCTGTTTGACAGGTCCCAAGGGCTCGTTGCCTTTCTTCGAGGAAAAACCATGGACTAGGATTTGACCAAGACTCAAACATGGGCTAGGATGCCCACAGCACTCGTGCGCCCAGATACTAGCTGCTAGTGGGCCCATCCCTTTCCACCCCTCTATCAAAGGGTGCCCCAAAGCGGCTGTGAACCCGTTAGAGGGCCAGCCTTTGAACTCCTGGGCCTAAATGGGTCATAGGAGTGTTTTTAGCTCCATATCCCACCTTACCTATGATGATTCTTGTGCCGAGCTAGATGACATCTAGAAGGAGGTGGCCCCTCTGGCATAGGACTTACCTATAGAGATAGAGGATGAGATCACCCCCCAAGAAATTAGTTAGGTAGATAAGCTAGGCGGTGAACTTGTAATAAGTGGACAAGCTCTTAAATTTCGTTATGGCCAAACAAATTTTTAGCTCTTCTCTCCTTTTTGTTTTAAAAGGTTAATGTGTTTTGAAAAAACTCAGGGTGCGGGTGAAAAAACTCTGATCACACTGGTGAGCAAAAACACCATAGCCACTCGGGCATATGTTTTTTGCAGTCCGACCAGTTTTACTTAGGGTTCATTTCTGCAACCCTTGCTTCTAGATCTTAACATGAGAAAGGGTCGGGCACAGAGAATGTTTGCTGAGTAGATATACTCTTTAATACATTTTGACTCTTTCCGTAGTTAAGGCTAAAAAGACCGGGGTGCGAGCAAAAAACTTTGATCATGCTGGTGAGCAAAAATGTTGTAGCCACTAGGGTGTAAGTTTCTTGCGGTCTGACCAGTTTTACTCAGCATTTGTTTCCACAACCCTCACTTCTGGGTCTTAATTTGAGAAAGGGTGGGCATAGAGAATGTCTACCAGACAAATATGCTCTTATCAGCCCCTGAGTGAGGCCTAGTCCCTACCATTGCTGGGGTCGGGTGTCACTAAAGATCAAGGAGTTGATAGCGACACTGATAAGAGAAAGCGTGCGTAAATTAAGGGTAAAAGTGACATAGTTGTTTGATGTTCTAGGCATTGACGAAGACCTCATTGTCGATGGTTCTGAGCCCCTTGCCATTTCTGGGGTCGGGTGTCACTGAAGATCGAGGAGTCGATAGCAAAAGCGATAAGAGAAAGCATTCGTAGATTTAAGGGTAAAAGCGACGTAGTTGTTCGATGTTCCAGGCGTTGACGAAGACTTCGTCATCGATGGTCCTGAGCTTATAGGTGCCTGGTCAGAGGACCTCTACGACGACGTATGGTCCCTACCATGGTGGAGAGAGCATGTGGCGGTTCTTGTTGCTCTAGACGAGACGGAGCACTAGGTTCTTGACGTTGAAGGCCTAACCACACACTCGATGGCTATGGTACCAGTGCAATGCTTGCTAGTACTTGGCCAAGCAGAGGAGGGCAACATCGCACGCTTCATCTAGCTAGTCCATGGCATCCTCGAGGGACACCTTGGCTCCCTGTTCATCGTATGCCCTGACCCTTGGTGCTCCATAGTCGAGGTCAGTCAGGAGGATAGCCTCGAAACTGTAGACCATGAAGAATGGCATGTAGCTAGTGGCCTAACTGGGGGTCATCCTTAGGCTCTAGAGCATCGTGGGGAGCTCTACGACACATCGTTTGCTAAACTTATTCAACCGATTGAAGATCCTAGGCTTGAGGCTTTGTAGAACCATGTCATTCGTGTGCTCGACCTGCCCATTCATGCGCTGGACCTGCCCATTCATGCGGGGGTACATCGGCCCAATCAACACGGATGTGGTATTCATCATAGAATCAAAGGAACTTCTTCTCGGTGAACTGTGTGCCATTATTCGTTACAATGGAGTTTGGGACTCCAAAACGATGGATGATGTCAAGGAAGAACAACACAGCTTGCTTAGACTTGCTCACGGAGATTGGTCAAGCCTCTATCCACTTTGTAAACTTGTCTATAGCAACAAGCAATGTGTATAGCCCCCGAGCACCCTCTTGAGAGGTCCGACCAGATCAAGCCCCTAGACCATGAATGGCCATATGATGGGGATCGTTTGGAGTGCTTGGGCCGATAGGTGGGTCTATTGAGCATAGTATTGACACCCTTCATAGGCGCGCACAATCTATTCAGCGTTGGCTACTGTGGTCGGCTAGCAGAAGCCTTGTCAGAACATGTTTCTGACTAGGGTCCTAGCTGTGGCATGGTGCCCACAGACCCCACCATAGATATCACTCAGCAACTGCTTCCCTTGTTTGATGGGGATGTAGTGCTGCAGGATCCTAGTGTGGCTTCACCTATAGAGCTCACCCTCAATAAGGACAAAGGACTTGGCATGACGCATGAGCCGCCGAGCCTCTGTTTTGTCCATCAGTAGTGCCTCATGGAGGAGGTAGTCAAGGTAAGGCATCCTCCAGTCAGCTAGAGGGTCAGGCTCTATCGCTGGATCCTCGTTAAGCTCCATGACTTCGAGGTTGGATGAAGCCACCGGCTGGTTAGCCCCTAAGCCTAGGGTAGGTGGCCCATCATCGATCTATTTTGGGTCCTCGTAGCGGACCGAGGGCGTATACTGATCATTGGCGAAGATGCCCATCGGCACTGGCTCTCGGTCGAACGCTATTTTTGCCAGCGCGTCGGTCGCCTCATGGAGACATCTTGGGATGTGATTGAGCTTGAGACAATTGAACTTGTCCTCTAGCTGGTAGACTTCTCGGTAATACGTAGCCATCTTGGCATTGTGGTAGCTTGATTTCTTCATGACTTGGTTGATGACCAACTAGGAGTCACCCCAGACATAAAGCCGTTAGATACCCAACTCGATGGCGATGTGTAGTCCGTTGATGAGTGCCTTATACTCAGCCACATTGTTGGAGGAGGGGAAATGGAGGCCAACCATGTACCTTATATGTACCCTCAGGGGCAAAACGAAGACCAGCCCCGCACCAGCGCCTTTCTTCATCAGTGATCCATCAAAGTATATCATCCAATACTCTCGGTCAATGACCGCTGGTGGCATTTGGACCTCGGTCCACTCTACAACAAAATCAACCAACACTTGGGACTTGATGGTCATCTGTCGACAGAATATCGTCGGCAGTCCTCCGAGGGGTATCCCACGAAGGTAGATTGATCGACAGGGGAGCGTGAGATCAAGAACAAGAAGGAAACAGAGACACACGAGTTAGACAGGTTCAGGCTGTCAGTATGACGTAATACCCTACTCCTGTGGTCTGTTGGTTTGTATTAGCTATCGTATGATATTGCGTGTGTTTGGAGGGGGTCCCTGCCCACCTTATATAGTCCGGGGAGCAGGGTTATAAGTCGGTTAGATCTAAGAGATAACCGGAAAGTAATAACTGGTTACAGGAATCTTTGGATCATACATGTCATCGTATGATATTGCGTGTGTTTGGAGGGGGTCCCTGCCCACCTTATATAGTCCGAGGAGCAGGGTTATAAGTCGGTTAGATCTAAGAGATAACCGGAAAGTAATAACTGATTACAGGAATCTTTGGATCATACATGTCCTAACAGATCTTGTAGTATCTTTAGGATATCTTCCAGATATCTTGCAGAAGGTGCCAACTAGAGTCATGCCCCACAAGGATTCATCTTGTGGGCTGGGCTACCCTTGAGGGCGTAGCCCATGTGGTCTTCCATGGGTACCGGGGGCCATACCCCCATAGCTAGTCCCCGAGCCTGACAGTAGGTGACATAGTCATATGGTGCCAGGGTCAAAAAGTAGAAGACCAGTCGAGCAGGTAGCCAGTCCCTAGGCGTAGCCTCAAGATGAGAACAAGCACATTCACCACAAAGTGAAGTGTGCCCACTAAGTCCCCAAGCCTGCTAGAAGATGAAGAATAAATCTTGTAGTAGGGTCAAAGAAAATGAAGTCTAAAAGCTTGCTAACATCGTCTTACATGCGTGTATCAAGACCCCAAATGTGCTACCCAAGATCAGCACCCTGATCCGAACAGCATGGAGCAGCTTGATAGCACACCGACGAGACGCAGCAAGATCCGACCACCAAGGGAGCACCGAGGAGTCCCCAACGTCGCTGGCAATGACCGAGCACCTAGGAGTGAGGAGTCCCTGGCATCGCTGGTGATGTCCGAGCACCGAGGAGCGAGGAGTCCCCAGCGTCGTTGGTGATGACCGAGCACCGAGGAGCGAGGAGTCCCCGGTGTCACTGGTGATGTTTGAGCACCAAGGAGTGAGGAGTCCCTAGCGTTGTTGGCGATCACCGAGCACCGACGAGTGAGGAGTCCCCAGTGTCGCTAGCAATGTTTGAGCACCAAGGAGTCCCCAGCATCTCTGGCGATGACCGAGCACCGAGGAGCGAGGAGTCCCCGGCATCGCTGGCGATGACCGAGCACTAAGGAACGAGGAGTCCCCGGTGTCGCTGGCGATGACTGAGCATCGAGAAGCGAGGAGTCCTCAGCGTCGCTGGCGATGACTAAGCACCGAGAAGCGAGGAGTCCCCGGTGTCACTGGTGATGTCCGAGTACCGAGGAGCGAGGAGTCCTCGGTGTTGCTGGCGATGTTCGAGCACCGAGGAGCGAGGAGTCCCCAGCGTCGCTGGCGATGACTGAGCATCGAGGAGCGAGGAGTCCTCGGCATCGCTGGCGATGACCGAGCACCGAGGAGTGACGAGTCTTCGGCGTCGCTGGCGATGACTGAGCACCGAGGAGTCCCCAACATCGCTGGCAATGTCCGAGCACCAAGGAGCGAGGAGTCCCCAGCGTAGGTGGCGATGTCCGAGCACCGAGGAGTTCCCGGCGAAGCTAGCGATGACCGAGCACTAAGGAGCAAGGAGTCCTCGGCGTCGCTGGCGATGACCGAGCACCAAGGAGTGAGGAGTCCTTGGTGTCGCTGGCGATGTCCAAGCACCGAGGAGCAAGGAGTCCCCGGCGTCGCTGGCGATGACCGAGCACCGAGGAGTCCCCGGTGTAGGCGGCGATGTCCAAGCACCGAGGAGTCCCCAGCGAAGCTGGTGATGTCCAAGCATCGAGGAGTCCTCGATAAAGCTGGCGAGGTCCGAACACCGAGGAGCGAGGAGTCCTCGGTGTCACTGGCGATGACCAAGCACCAAGGAGCGATGAGCCCTCAGCGTACCAAGGAGCGAGGAGCCCCCGGCATCGCTGGCGATGATCGACCACCGAGGAGCGATGAGTCCCTAGCATCACCGACGATGACCGAGCACCGAGGAGAGAGGAGTCCTTGGTGTCGTTGGTGATGACCGAGCACCGAGGAGCAAGGAGCCCCCGGCGTTGCTGGCGATGACCGAGCATCGAGGAGCGAGGAGCCCTCGGTGTCGCTGGCGATGTCCAAACACCAAGGAGCGAGGATCCCCCGGCGTCGCTGGCGATGACCGAACACCAAGGAGCAAGAAGTCCCCTGCGTTGCTGGTGATGTCTGAGCACCGAGGAGTCCCTAGCGTAGCTGGTGATGTCCGAGCACCGAGGAGTTCCTAGTGAATCTGGCGAGGTCCGAGCACCGGCGTAGCTGGCGACGTCTGTGTGGTGAAGTGTGCCCACTTAGTCCTCGAGCACGAAGAATCCAAAGGCTGAGGAGTAACCGACGTAGCTGGCGATGAAGCATGAGCGACGAACATTCTGGTCAACTGGTCGGTAGCAAAGTGAGCATTGACTAGAAACGACCGGCGAACAGTCCAATCAATTGGTTGGCGACGAAGTCGATGAACCAGTTGATCGGTGGAGAAGTCCGAGCACCAGGTGGTCCGATCACCTAGATGATGACCCTACAAAAACAAACATGTAGAACGGGTAGTACATGATGTAAAAATATATGAACTCCGGAGAAAAAATAGCGTATGTAGCTTGGCGATCAGTTGGAGTGTAGATGCATTTAATATAAACCGCCCAAACAGTTAGTGTGTAGCTGAGTCTCCAACCCTAGCTAGCATGTTAACCATAACGCGGAGTACGGAGCCCGTGCACGTGTAGGAGGAACAATAGTCACTAAGGAGCCGCTGCCGACCACCCATAATGCAGAGGGCAGACGCTCGTGCACGTGTAGGGAGGAGCCGGAGATAGGGCCATCTCTGGAGGTGTTAGAGCATCAATAGGACTGTTTGGGGGTTCAGAAAATCGTTTGGAGAGCAAATATGGAGAAAACAGTTCGGAGAAACATTGTGGCGATATATGGAGACTGGAGAATATTTAGTAAAATATTAAAGCGTGACTTAGCTTTAGACAGAAAGTCCGGTCGGCGGCGTACGACGCTATCGGGTCGATGAGAGGATGGACGTCTTCAACTTGGTCAGTGAATCTGCCCCTTAGGGCATGTTGGTAAGCGGCGGCGGCATTGGTGAACCCAAAGGGTAGAGCCACAACTCCCGGAGTTTTCAGAGCAGCCTCCGATAGATTTGGATCAGAGGGTGGTCGTCGCTGAACCAAAGTGTCCAGGGCCGATTCGGCGATCGAGAGGCAATCGGCGAGCTTCAGACCGACCTGATCAATGGATTTGATCAGATCATCGTTGTTGATCTGCCTCTTCTGGTAGCAAGGAAGCGGGTGGTGGGTCGTTGATGAAGGCGACCTCAGAAGTGGTTCCAAGATCGGATTTGTAGTTGCAGGTGCGGGGGTGGTCGGCGCAGAACTGATCTACGCCGGCTCAAGGAGCTCTCTGACTCCATCAGCATTGATGGTCCATGAGATCAATCCGACCATGAAGATCTAGCCAGTTTGTAGGAGGGACAAAGTGCCTACGGAAAAAACCATCTTGTTCGATAAGGAAACAACACGCCCACCCCTACCTGGCGCGCCAACTGTCGACAGAATATCATCGGTAGTCCTTCGAGGGGTATCCTATAAAGGTAGATTGATCGGCAGGGGAGCGTGAGATCAAGAACAAGAAGGCAACATAGACACACGAGTTAGACATGTTTAGGCCGTCAGTATGATATAATACCCTACTCCTGTGGTCTGTTAGTTTGTAGGGGAAATTGTCTGGCGGACACCCATAGTGGTGGTCGTTTGCTGGTGAACACCCAAAGTGGAGCTGTATGCTATAAGACACTCTGGTTTGTTGTAATTATACCAGAGGACACCGCGGGCTAGTTTCTACCGGTTGAGGAGAGAAAAATTCAGTTTGGACATCTGGTGCCCCTGAGCCATGTTTGGGTCTGGTTGGACTGAGATGCTGCCGTAGAGGCCGTTGCTCGCGAGGTTGAGTGACTGTAGCTGTGTCAGACCGAACATCTCGTCCGGTAGCTCACTGACGAACCTGTTCGAGCTTAGGTCGAGGCTGATGCCTAGGCTCGACAGCGCACCGATCTCCGGCGATATCGGGCCAGAGAAGCTGTTGTTGCTGAGGTCCACCATTGTCAGCTTCTAAAGGTTCTGAGTTGACTTGGGCAATGGCCCAAACAGATTGTTGACGCTGAGGATCAGCTTGTTAAGGTAGCTAAAGTTGCCAAAGCTCACCGGTATCTCGCCAGTGAGCTTATTCATGCTCAGGTTGAGCTGCTCCAGGTTCATGAGCTCCCCAAACTACGGTGGGATGCCACCAGTGAAGTTGTTGTTGTGCACGTCCAGCAGCTCCAGCACCGTGATGTTGGCGAGCTCGGTGGGCAACGAGCCTATGAACCTATTCGAGTATAGGTCTAGGAACACTAGGTTCCGCAGCTTGCCAATCTCTCTGGGTATCTCGCTGACGAGCTAGTTCTCGCCGAACCAGAGGCGCACCAGTGATATGCAGTTGGCGACGCTCGGGGGGAGCGGACCAGAGAGCTCATTGCCCAGGAGGAGGAGCTTGCTGAACTTCTGCGGCGCGAACACCTCATCGGGGATGCCGCCGGAGAGGCGGTTCTTTGACAGGTCTAGCACATACAGCTCTGTGCAGTTGCCCAGCGACGATGGGATCACGCCACATAGCGCGTTGCCCTAGAGGAACAGCACCTGCAGCGCCTTTAGCTCTCCTAGCTGCGGCGGGATCACACCCGAGAAGCCATTCTTGTCGAGTTGCAGCATGGTGAGGCTGCTCAAGTTGCTGAGCTCCGACAGTATGCGCCCTGTGAGCTGGTTGTCCGACAGGTGCAGCTGCTCGAGCACGCTAAGCCATCCGAGCGCCCTGGGCACCTCGCCGGTAAGCCGGTTGCTCGACAGGTCGAGCACAACCAATGCGGAGTAGTTGGATAGCTCTGGTGGGATCTTCTCGGAGAGGGCGTTGCCCTAGAGGAGTAGACTGGTGAGCTTCTGTAGCCGCCCAAGCTCCGGCGATACATGGCCGGTGAGCTTGTTCATGTGAAGGTAGAGGTTGCATAGCTCGACACAGCCATCGAGCGCGGCGGGTATGGACCCGGACACACTGGTGTCGTACAATGCCAGCGTCTGGAGGTTGACGAGGCTGCCTAACTCCTCAAAGATGGGACCAGATAGCGCGGTGGCCGTGGCGCCAAAGACGGTGAGGTTGGAGAGCGCACTGAACGAGGGCAGGATGGGGCCTGATAGCATCGGGTTGCCACCGATGTGGAACTGCTGGAGCGCGGGATGCCGCCAGTGAGGTGGTTGGAGTTGAGGAGCAAGAACTGGAGCCCCGAGAGCACGCCGAGCTCGTCGGGGATGTTGCCAGTGAGCGCGTTGGAGGACAGGTCCAGGACGCGCAGCGCGGAGAGCGACACGTACGAGAGCGGGATGGTCCCGGAGATGATGCAGGTGGAGAGGTTGAGCAGCTGTAGCGAGGAGAGCATGGCGAGCGGTGGCGGCAGCGAGGACAGGTTGAGGAAGGTGTTGGGCAGTGAGAGCAACACCACCTGGCTCTACGGCGAGCACGTGACCGGTTAACCAGACCAGGCTCGGGTCGGTTATTAGATGGTCCAACCAGACCCAAACGTGGATCAAGGGCACCGGATGTCCAAACTGAATTTTTCTCTCTCCTCAACCGGTGGAAACCAGCCCGCGGTGTCCTCTGGCATAATTACAACAAACCATAGTGTCTTCTAGCATACAACTCCACTTTGGGTGTTCGCCAGCAAACAACCATCACTGTGGGTGTCCGCCAGCCAATTTCCCCTAGTTTGTATTAGCTATCGTATGATATTGTGTGTGTTTGGAGGGGGTCCCTATCCACCTTATATAGTCTGGGGAGCAGGGTTACAAGTCGGTTAGATCTGAGAGATAACTAGAAAGTAATAACTGATTATAGGAATCTTTGAATCATACATATCCTAATAGATCTCATAGTATCTTTGGGATATCTTCCAAATGTCTTGCAGAAGGCGGTGACCAGAGTCGTGCCCCGCAAGGATTCATCTTGTGGGCTGGGTTGCCCCTAAGGGTGCAGCCCATGTGGTCTTCCGTGGGTACCAGGGGCCATACCCCTACACCATCCGAGGGGCATATGAAATGCCTTGACCCATCAGCTCGAGTGCCCACTTCGCGATTCTTCTTGTGGCATTCTGATTTTGGACGACCTCGCCGAGAGGGAAGGACGTCACGACCATCACTAGATGCGTCTCAAAGTAGTGACACAACTTCCTCTTGGCTATAAGGATGGCATATAGGAGTTTCTAGATTTGGGAATAATGATTCTTAGAATCGGACAAGACCTCGCTAATGAAGTACACAGGACACTGTACTTTGAGGGCGTGTCCCTCTTCTTCTTGCTCTACCAACAGGGTGGTGCTGACCACTTGCATGGTGGCCACAATGTAGAGCAGAAGCGATTCCCCATCAGTCAGAGGGACTAGGATTGGGGCCTTTGTCATGAGCTGCTTGACCTTGTCAAGTGCCTCCTGGTCCTCACGCATCCATTCGAAATGGTTAGCCTTCTTCAGAAGCCGATAGAGGGGGAGACCTCATTTGCTAAGGCATGAGATAAAGTGGTTGAGCACGGCGAGGTAATCTATAACTCGCTATACCCCCTTTATGCTCTGAATCGGGCCCATCCTTGTGATGGCTGAGATCTTCTCTGGGTTGGCTTCGATGCCACGCTTGGAGACAATAAAACCCAGCATCACACCCCTTGGGACCTAAAAAACGCACTTCTCAGGGTTGAGCTTAATGTCGTTTGCTCGAAGTTTTGTGAAGGTCTGCTCTAGGTCGGCTATGACCTGGTCAGCCCATTTGGACTTGACCATGATGTCATCTATGTAGGCCTCAATAGTCCACCCAATGAGATCCCTGAAACACTTGAGCATGCAGCGTTGGAATGTAGCCCCTGTGTTCTTCAAGCCAAACGACATTGTGACGTAGCGGAATGATCCGAATGGGGGTGATGAAAGATGTTGTGAGCTGGTTAAAATCTTTCTTCGTCCTATAATTGGTCAGATTCTCGAAAGTAATGGGCATATCAATCTGCCCAAGTCGCATGGCCTGCTTTCTAGGCATGATGCCATGGAAAGGCGCCCAGGTCGGCTAGATGCACGATTGGTCGATGCCCATGGCATCGAGCGTTTTAGCGTACATGAGGTTGAGGCCGCTGCCTCCATCCATCAAGACTTTTGTGAGTCGCTTCGCGCCGATGATTGGGTCGACCACGAGTGGGTATCTTCCCAGCTGCAGGATGCTTTCTAGGTGGTTGGTCTGATCAAATGTTATGGCAGACTACGACCATCGGAGGAAGGAAGGCACGGCCAGCTTGACCGTATAGATCTCGCAGTGCGCAAGCTTCTAGTGGTGCCTAGAGTCGTAGGCCGTTGACCCTCCAAAGATTATGAGGCAGCCATCCAATGCCAAAAATCCACCTACCTTCCCCTTGGCATCATCTGTGGCAGGCTTGGGCTCCTTCCTATGCTCCCCCTTATTGGAGCCTCCGGACAAGAACTGCTTCATGAGGGCGTAGTCCTTGTATAGGTGCTTGATGGGGAAAGCATGGTTTGGGCATGGCCCTTCAAGTAGCTTCTCGAAGTGGTCTAGGGTACCCTCGATGGGATTCTAACCCCTCTTGAGGTCAGCAGTGGCCACGAGCGAGCCCTCGCGTCACTGCTTGTTCTTCTTCTTGTTGGGGCGGTTGGAGGCGCCTTCATTGGTGTCCTCGTCCTGCTTTGCCTTGCCCTTGGGGCGGTCAAAAATCATCCTGACCGCCTCCTCACCGGAGGCGTGGCTGGGGGTGATGTTGTGGAGCTCCTTGGTGGTTCGTGGTGCCTTACGTCCTAGCTTGTGCACAAGGGACTCGTAGGTGGTCCCAGAGATGAAAGCTCCTATGACATCGGCTTCGGCGACGTTGGGCAGCTCGTTGCACTGCCAGGAGAAGCGCCGGATGTACCCACGAAGAGTTTCCCCGGGCTTCTGCCTATAGTTTTTGAGATTCCATGGGTTCCAAGATGCACGTATGTGCCCTATAAGTTTCCCCCAAAGATCTCTTTTAGGTCCGCCCAACATTGGATTCGGTTGGGCGGAAGGTGTTCCAACCACATTTGTGTCGAATCGACCAAGAACAATAGAAGGTTGTGGATAATGAAATCATCACTATCCGCTCTACCGGCTTGGCAAGCATGCCGATAATCATCAAGCCATAGTCCGAGGTTCATTTCCATAGAGTATTTCGAGATGTTGGTCAGCGGTTGGTACCGCGGTGGGAAGACAGCATTGAAGATGTGTCGGTCAAAAGCCTAAGGTCCCAGTAAGTCGAGGCTCATGCTTCGGTTGTCGCCGCTGTCGTAACGTCTGCCATGATGAGGGTGGTAGCCACGACAAGCCTCCTCCCTTGCATTGCCATGGGCATGCCCGCGGGCGTCAAGGGTGTCACGCGTGTCATGGTGGAGGCCGAGATGCTCATGCATTGGGACCGTGGCATGTGGCCTACCGCCTTACTACACCTGGTGGACTGACACGTCCTTGTTGGGTCGCTCTGAGGGCATGCTCTAGCTAACATTCAGCTCACATCGTCCGGACAGCGAGCTCTTGGCCAACTGCATCGCTGCACGCTCGAGTAGCATGCGAATCACGCGACGGACCCGACGATCCTCGCATGTCGTGGGCTCTAGAAGCCCCTAGAGCAAAGGCCGCCATAGCAGCGATGTTCTGTCTTGCCCGAGTGAAGTGTGGGAGGGCTTTGTCATCCTCGATGATCCTCTGGTTCATGTTGCGGTCCATGGCGTGCGCACACCCACCATCTCTGTGGCGCTCGATCTCTCGCTCGAGCTCCACATGTTCCTACTTGAGTTGGAGTCATGCTTCTTCAAGCTCTTGGTGTCGGGCCCTCAGCTGCTCTACCCACAGGTGAGGTGGGGCCCCTACATCCTCATTGACCTCATCGTCGAGGTCATCTATTGGGGTAGCCCCTCCCTCATGGATGCTTTCAATGTATCTCTCGGGGGTACCTACCATGAAACACTCTCGCGAGGGGGATGGCTCCCCCTGTTGGAGTCAGAGTTGGAGGGTGACTCTGATTCTCCCGTGAGGAGGTCATGGAAAGATTTTGCAACATATTCGGTCATCCCCATAAACTCGTCATTCGTAGGGGATGGGGGCGTGCGTTGCGCCACAAGGTGGTTAACGGTGTCGGTGGCCTTGCACAGAACGAACGAGAGCGCTGTTGGGGTGTTTCGGGTGAGGTATTCCTAGAAGAGTGGCTCTCCTCCGGCAAGCTATGTCATGGCATTGGCGAACGATAAGGTGAGGCGGCCCAGGTCCTCTCGGGATGGTTAGGGTCCTAGGAAGACGCTGAGCTAGCGCTCTAGCCTCCCATAATCGAAGCCGAGGAGCTGGTCGCTCCCGAGGGCGTAGGCCTCTGGTGTGTGCAGTTGCAGCTCCTCAAGAGCCTCGGCGATCGCGTCGAGGCCTGTAGAGTGGAGAGGTTAGGCAGCGTCGGGAGTTTGCGCCAACTCGCCCTCCGCCGTAATGATGAAGTCCAGGTTTCTAAAGCGCATGTGCGTGCCCGAGACCTAGCTGACGCCGTGACTTGCCATTCGAGGCCTGATGTGGACAGTCGAAACACGCAAAAAGCCCCTACCTAGCGTGCCAAGTATCGGTTTTTTGGACCACCTGATGAGTAAAATTGTATTTGCGCGTCTAGCTCAGATGGTGTGCTTGGAGGACATAAGGGTTTATACAGGTTTGGGCTGAAATGTCCCTACAGTCTAGTTCGCTGCTGCTCGTGTTACCAGCACTTAGTTTGCAGTAGGGGTTACAAACAGGCGAGAGAGGGAGAGGATCCCAAGTCTCTAGTCGAAGGAGTGAACGGGTGCTGAGAGCTCGCTTGCCGCTCAGCCATGAGCTCGTGTCGTGCGCTTGTGTTCTGATTTCTGTTCGGCCCCCTTCATGGGGCACCCTGCTTTCCCTTTTATAGGTGAAGGAAAAGCGCGGGTTACAGTGGAGGAAAAGGAGAAGAACGAGAGAGAGAAGAAGGCTTCTAGAATTGCCTGGTCCTTCTTCTCCTTCATGCCGGTCCCGCTGATCCTGTAGATGTCAACAGGATGTATTCACTGTCGCTGACCCTGTTCATCACTAGCGCCATGCGCAGTCGTCATCTGCCGGTCATGGCGTTCCACTCCGTCCTGACGGACGTCGTGGTGAACTGACGCGCCTGTCAGCGTCCGTATGAGGGTTACGCAGAACAGCACTAGGCACGTTCGACACTGTTCTTGATGTGAATACCCAGGTCTGGCCCATCATGGCCACAGGTTACATCGAGGCATGCCAGTCTCTTCCCTGGTGTCAGAGTTTTGACCCAGGCCCATACGCTTGGACCTGGAGTGGTTGGTGGCGGTATGGGTCCCCGTCGGACGAGACGGAAACCGCGTCCTTGGGGTCGAGCGAGACGGAGCCCTGCACCAAGGGGTCGAGCGAGACAGAGCCCGCGGCCTTGGGCGAGACAGAGCCCACGGCCTCGAGGTCAGGCGAGAAGGAGCACGCAACCAAGGGGTCGGACGAGACGGAGCCCGCGGCCTCGAGGTCGGGCGAGACGGAGCCCGTGGCCTTGGGGTCGGGTGAGACCTTTTAATACGTCTTGCTCCATCCGGGGAAGTCAGCGTGGGCGCTAACTTCATTTGCTTTGAGTATCCCTAATATCGATACCCAACAATGTCTTTCACCTTAGTCACATATGTCTAGACTAAACTGGACTACAAACTGCTCAAGATTTCATGTTAAGATTTGATTAATTGGACCATTGACTATATCATGTTGTAATAAGATAAATTTTGTTTTAATTTAAAACTACATCAATGATTTACCAAGTTAGTGGTGAAATTATCTATTTTATTAAGAAAGAGGTCTAATTGCTCAAGTACCATAATATTTGTTTATTATTAGTTTTTATATTTATGGTGAAAATAAGAAAAAAAGGGTAAATAAAAATGGAGAAAGAATACCACAGAAGAGGTTTGGTGCTTGATTTTTTTCAATCCCCATCGAGCTTCCCTTATTTGCTTGTTGATTTTCTCTATGTTAATTAAAAGCCATATAGACGAAGTGAGGTGGTAGCTGGAGCGCTCTGGTCCATGACGTTTGGGACCAAAACAACAAGGGAAATTTGTCCGGCGGACATCCAAAGTGATGGTCGTTTGCTGGCGGACACCTAGTTTTGAGCAGTTTGCAAGAAGACACTCTGGTTCGTTGAAATTAGGTCACAAGACACCGTGGCCCGGTTTCAGCTGGTTGAGTAGAGAGAAAATTTCGTTTTCGACATCCGGTGCCCCTAAGTCACACTTGGGTCTACCCCAACCTGGTCAGGTTGGACCCCAACGGAGGGGATGGCGGCGTGGGAGGGGAAGGCAGCGCGGGAGGCCGCTGCCAGAGGAGAAGGCGCCGACGGCCTTGCGCTGCTCGTCCTGGCGGCGCACGACGGCCTGGAAGACGGCGAGGAAATCGTGGCCGCGGGCGTCGAGGATCACGTTGCGGTCCTTGAAGGGCCGCTCGAGCGCGCGGATTGGCTTCCCCTGTGGTGGCCTCCTCGGCAGCCGCGGGGTCCTCGGGCGGCGGCGAGGGTGGGTGGAGGTGGGGCTCCTGCGGCTGGAAGGCGGAGGGGAGTAGCAGGTCGGCGGAGGGGAGCGAGACGCGGCTCTGCCGGCTGCGGTCGCGAGCTTCGTCGGGCGCAGTGGAGGCGGCGGGGCAGCCTTGCCCATAGCTCCTCCGACTAGGCGCGATGAAGGCGACGGGGCGGCCTCACTCGCAGGCGTTCCGGCGAGGCGCCGTGGAGGCAGCCGGGCCTCGCCCACTGGCGCACAGGCGCGGCCCGCTGGAGGCAGCGGGGCGCCCTCGCCTAGAGTCGCGCCGACCAGCTCTCGTCATGGAGGAGGCAGAGGACGAACTGGCCACGGGCGTCGCGAGTGCAAGGTCACTAATGGCGCCCAGCAGCGTCATGGGCGGCCGGTGTGACACCTGCTCCAGGATGACGTTGAGGCTGCCCTCGCGTCCGTGGCTGGTGGAGCCGCGGCTGGCGGTGCCCGCGCCTTCCGCTCCGGCAGCAGCCTCCCGCGCTGCCTTCCCCTCCCGTGCCGCCATCCCCTCCGCTGGGGTCCAACCAGACCAGCTTGGGGGCAGACCCAAGTGTGGCTCAGGGGCACCGGATGTCTAAAACAAAATTTTCTCTCCCTCAACCGGTTGAAACATGGCCGTGGTGTCATGTGGCCTAATTTCAACGAACCAGAGTATCTTCTGGCAAACTGCTCAAAACTGGGTGTTCGCCAGCAAACAACCATCATTTTAGATTTCCGCAAGACAATTTTCCCAAACAACAATAGATCAAAACAATAATTATAGAATTTAAAAACAAATTATCGTAAACGGCTTGGACTTTATGTCTGATCGGACAATATTAAGTGCGAAGGAACAAACTGAGTCAAGGATGAGCTTGACGGGTGAAAAAGTGTTGCCTACGTGATTTAAAAAGGAAATAGGAGACTCGTTACCTGCAAATGACGTGATTTGTTTATGCACGTAATTGAATAGGTGTATGCTTACGTGATTGGCCAGTTTTGACTTTTGAGTAGGAGAGAGCGACGTCGGTTCGGTCTCTGTTTCATCATCGTACGTAGGAAAATAATATGGCCAAATCTGGTGCAACCGAATATTTAGATTAGGATTCACTCGTAACGTTTCCTTTTTCTAGCCTATTTCGTTTTCCTTTTTGTTTCTGTTTTTATCTTCCAAGCATGCTGTACCTGAACTCTATCTCATGTCTTTGCGTTCTGTATATAAAACAAATATTCAAAATTCACTCATAACGTTTCCTTTTTCTTATGTTTTGGAATCGGATTTCATATCATGTTAGACAAGAGTTATTCTAACTTGTATGAGCATGAGTTATATATATAAGTCTAGACGGAATAAACTCTCCATTACCCGGTAGTTATCTTATATTTTGGAATCGGACTCCATATCACGCTAGACAAGAGCTATTCTAACTTGTATGAGCACGGAATTATATATAAGTCTAGAGGGAATAAACTCTCCATTGCCCGGTAGTGAGAGGTAGACAGACAAAAAAATAAACGGATAAAAAAGATAGGCTGAAATTTTGTCTCTTTATTATTAAGGTATAGATTAGTCTATGACTTGATAATATAGTGCTACAGTAAATATGTTCTAATGATGAATTAATTAGATTTAATAAATTTGTCTCATAAATTAATCTTTATATGTGTAATTAGTTTTACAATTAAGCTCATGTTTAGTCCTTCTAACTCATATCGAACGTCCGAGATGCGACAGACTTTAGTGTAGATGCAAACATCTTAGAGTCCAAGAGTTTCAGAGCCCAGGCTGGTCCTGCAACAGTGAAAGCAACGGTGGACGCTGATATTTTAAGCTAGGGTGCCGGCCAGCCGGAGCTCTGACCCATGCCTGCAACCATCGTCCTGTTCGTCTAGGCTTGTTTGACTGATAAGTCATGGCTGAAAGTATTGTTAGTTAATTTGGTGTAAGAAAAAAATATTATTCGTTGACTGAAAAAGTACGGCTTATAAGCCAAACAAACCCAAACGAACAGGGCGCATAAAGATGATGGAGTTCTGATCATCAAAACCGTATAAAAGATAATAATTATATAATTAAGAAAACTTGTGAACAATTTATCCTATATGCATATCCTATCCTAATCCTATATATATACCTATATATATACATGAAGGCAAACACTAGCAACCATTAATTGCTATAAAGCTCAATCCTCATGAAGCCATGTAAGCAGATCACTTCAGGAATCTTTTTTAATTTTAATCCTTTTTTAATAAATATTTTAATACTAACAGCTCCCAAAAAGCATTTGTGCAGTTAGACCCTTCTAGTCGCACTAGCGCGGCTGACGCGACTGTACCACGTTATCGTCCCACATGCGCTGGTGCGACAAGTCGTGCCACGCTGGCGTGCATGGTTGACCAGAGCTAGCGTGGCGGAGCGTGGGCCCGCCGTGTCGCGCCAGCGACTCCGATGCGACAGTGCTGTCGTGCCTGGCGCGACAGGCCCATATAAAGGCGCGGCCCACCTCCTTTTTCCTCCCTCTCTTCTCTCTTCCACATTCTGGCCGAACTCGAGATCATCTCCCTTCTCTCTCTTCTCTCTCTTCTCTTCCTCCCATCTTCTGTTTGTCTTTGATCAAGATTGCATTTGCATTTCAGGTTTGATCGGTCTCGTGCATGAGGTATGACTCCCTCACTTGTGTTGTCATGGCATTGGCGAACGATAAGGTGAGGCGGCCCAGGTCCTCTCGGGATGGTTAGGGTCCTAGGAAGGCGCTGAGCTAGCGCTCTAGCCTCCCATAATCGAAGCCGAGGAGCTGGTCGCTCCCGAGGGGCGTAGGGCTCCGGTGTGTGCAGCTGCAGCTCCTCAAGAGCCTCGGCGATCGCGTCGAGGCCTGTAGAGTGGAGAGGTTAAGCAGCGTCGGGAGTTTGCGCCAACTCGCCCTCCGCCGTAATGATGAAGTCTAGGTTTCTAAAGCGCATGTGCGTGCTCGAGACCTAGCTGACGCCGTGACTTGCCATTCGAGGCCTGATGTGGACGTCGAAACACGCAAAAAGCCCCTACCTAGCGTGCCAAGTATCGGTTTTTTGGACCACCGACGAGTAAAATTGTATTTGCGCGTCTAGCTCAGATGGTGTGCTTGGAGGACACAAGGGTTTATACAGGTTTGGGCGAAACGTCCCTACGTCAGTTCGCTGCTGCTCGTGTTACTAGCACTTAGTTTGCAGTAGGGGTTACAAACAGGCGAGAGAGGGAAGAGGATCCCAAGTCTCTAGTCGAAGGAGTGAACGGGTGCTGAGAGTTCGCTTGCCGCTCAGCCATGAGCTCGTGTCGTGCGCTTGTGTTCTGATTTCTATTTGGCCCCCTTCATGGGGCACCCTGCTTTCCCTTTTATAGGTGAAGGAAAAGCGCGGGTTACAGTGGAGGAAAAGGAGAAGAACGAGAGAGAGAAGAAGGCTTCTAGGATTGCCTGGTTCTTCTTCTCCTTCATGCCGGTCCCGCTGATCCTGTAGATGTCAACAGGGATGTATTCACGTCGCGGCCCTTATTCATCACTAGCAGCCATGCGCAGTCGTCATCTACCGGTCATGGCGTTCCACTCCGTCTTGACGGACGTCGTGGTGAACTGACGCGCCTGTCAGCGTCCATATGAGGGATACGCAGAATAGCACTGGCACGTTCGACACTGTTCTTGATGTGAATACCCAGGTCTGGCCCATCATGGCCACAGGTTACATCGAGGCATGCCAGTCTCTTCCCTGGTGTCAGAGTTTTGACCCAGGCCCATACGCTTGGACCTGGAGTGGTTGGTGGCGGTATGGGTCCCCGTCGGACGAGACGGAAACCACGTCCTTGGGGTCGAGCGAGACGGAGCCTGACCAACAAGGGGTCGAGCGAGACAGAGCCCGCGGCCTTGGGCGAGACAGAGCCCACGGCCTCGAGGTCAGGCGAGAAGGAGCACGCAACCAAGGGGTCAAACGAGACGGAGCCCGCGGCCTCGAGGTCGGGCGAGACAGAGCCCGTGGCCTTGGGTCGGGTGAGACCTTTTAATACGTCTTGCTCCATCCGGGGAAAGTCAGCGTGGACGCTAACTTCATTGCTTTGAGTATCCCTAATATCGATACCCAACAATGTCTTTCACCTTAGTCACATATGTCTAGACTAAACTGGACTACAAACTGCTCAAGATTTCATGTTAAGATTTGATTAATTGGACCATTGACTATATCATGTTGTAATAAGATAAATTTTGTTTTAATTTAAAACTACATCAATGATTTACCAAGTTAGTGGTGAAATTATCTATTTTATTAAGAAAGAGGTCTAATTGCTCAAGTACCATAATATTTGTTTATTATTAGTTTTTATATTTATGGTGAAAATAAGAAAAAAGGGTAAATAAAAATGGAGAAAGAATACCACAGAAGAGGTTTGGTGCTTGATTTTTTCAATCCCCATCGAGCTTCCCTTATTTGCTTGTTGATTTTCTCTATGTTAATTAAAAGCCATATAGACGAAGTGAGGTGGTAGCTGGAGCGCTCTGGTCCATGACGTTTGGGACCAAAACAACAAGGGAAAATTTGTCCGGCGGACATCCAAAGTGATGGTCGTTTGCTGGCGGACACCTAGTTTTGAGCAGTTTGCTAGAAGACACTCTGGTTCGTTGAAATTAGGTCACAAGACACACGTGGCCCGGTTTCAAGCTGGTTGAGTAGAGAGAAAATTTGGTTTTCGACATCCGGTGCCCCTAAGTCACACTTGGGTCTACCCCAACCTGGTCAGGTTGGACCCCAACGGAGGGGATGGCAGCGCGGGAGGGGAAGGCAGCGCGGGAGGCCGCTGCCAGTAGGAGAAGGCGCCCGGCGGCCTTGCGCTGCTCGTACCTGGCGGCGCACGACGGCCTGGAAGACGGCGAGGAAATCGTGGCCGCGGGCGTCGAGGATCACGTTGCGGTCCTTGCAGGGCCGCTCGAGCGCCGGATTTTGCTTCCCCGTGGTGCCTCCTCGCAGCCGGGGGTCCTCGGGCGGCGGCGAGGGCAGGTGGAGGTGGGACTCCTGCGAGCTGGAAGGCGGAGGGGAGTATCAGAGTCGGCGGAGGGGAGCGAGACGCGGCTCTGTCGGCTGCGGTCCGCGAGCTTTCGTCGGGCGCAGTGGAGGCGGCGGGCAGCCTTGCCCATAGCTCCTCCGACCGGGCGCGATGAAGGCGACGGGGCAGCCTCACTCGCAGGCGTTCCGCGCGAGGCGCCGTGGAGGCAGCCGGGCCCTCGCCCACTGGCGCAGAGGCGCGGCCCGCTGAAGGCAGCGGGGCGGCCCTCGCCTAGAGTCGCTCGTCGACCAGCTCACGTCATGGAGGAGGCAGAGGACGAACTGGCCACGGGCGTCGCGAGTGCAAGGTCACTAATGGCGCCCAGCCAGCGTCATGGGCGGCCGGTGTGACACCTGCTCCAGGATGACGTTGAGGCTGCCCTCGCGTCCGTGGCGGGGATGTGGGGCTGGTGCCCTGCTGCCCCGCCTCCTTCCGCTCCACAGCATCCGCTCTCAGCCTCCTCCCCTCCTTCGCCCCTCCCCCCCCTCGCTCCTCTGGGGTCCTGGTGGAGCCGCGGCTGGCGGTGCCCGCGCCTTCCGCTCCAGCAGCAGCCTCCCGCGCTGCCTTCCCCTCCCGTGCCGCCATCCCCTCCGCTGGGGTCCAACCAGACCAGCTTGGGGGCAGACCCAAGTGTGGCTCAGGGGCACCGGATGTCTAAAACAAAATTTTCTCTCCCCTCAACCGGTTGAAACATGGCCGTGGTGTCATGTGGCCTAATTTCAACAAACCAGAGTATCTTCTGGCAAACTGCTCAAAACTAGGTGTTCGCCAGCAAACAACCATCATTTTAGATATCCACAAGACAATTTTCCCAAACAACAATAGATCAAAACAATAATTATAGAATTTAAAAAACAAATTATCGTAAACGGCTTGGACTTTATGTCTGATCGGACAATATTAAGTGCGAAGGAACAAACTGAGTCAAGGATGAGCTTGACGGGTGAAAAAGTGTTGCCTACGTGATTTAAAAAGGAAATAGGAGACTCGTTACCTGCAAATGACGTGATTTGTTTATGCACGTAATTGAATAGGTGTATGCTTACGTGATTGGCCAGTTTTGACTTTTGAGTAGGAGAGAGCGACGTCGGTTCGGTCTCTGTTTCATCATCGTACGTAGGAAAATAATATGGCCAAATCTGGTGCAACCGAATATTTAGATTAGGATTCACCCGTAACGTTTCCTTTTTCTAGCCTATTTCGTTTTCCTTTTTGTTTCTGTTTTTATCTTCCAAGCATGCTGTACCTGAACTCTATCTCATGTCTTTGCGTTCTGTATATAAAACAAATATTCAAAATTCACTCATAACGTTTCCTTTTTCTTATGTTTTGGAATCGGATTTCATATCATGTTAGACAAGAGTTATTCTAACTTGTATGAGCATGAATTATATATATAAGTCTAGACGGAATAAACTCTCCATTACCCGGTAGTTATCTTATATTTTGGAATCGGACTCCATATCACGCTAGACAAGAGCTATTCTAACTTGTATGAGCACGAATTATATATAAGTCTAAAGGGAATAAACTCTCCATTGCCCGGTAGTGAGAGGTAGACAGACAAAAAAATAAACGGATAAAAAAGATAGGTTGAAATTTTGTCTCTTTATTATTAAGGTATAGATTAGTCTATGACTTGATAATATAGTGCTACAGTAAATATGTTCTAATGATGAATTAATTAGATTTAATAAATTTGTCTCACAAATTAATCTTTATATGTGTAATTAGTTTTACAATTAGCTCATGTTTAGTCCTTCTAACTCATATCGAACGTCCGAGATGCGACAGACTTTAGTGTAGATGCAAACATCTTAGAGTCCAAGAGGTTCAGAGCCCAGGCTGGTCCAGCAACAGTGAAAGCAACGGTGGACGCTGATATTTTAAGCTAGGGTGCCGGCCAGCCGGAGCTCTGACCCATGCCTGCAACCATCGTCCCGTTCGTCTAGGCTTGTTTGACTGATAAGTCATGGCTGAAAGTATTATTAACTAATTTGGTGTAAGAAAAAAATATTGTTCGTTAACTGAAAAAGTACGGTTTATAAGCTAAACAAACCCAAACGAACAGGGCGCATAAAGATGATGGAGTTCTGATCATCAAAACCGTATAAAAGATAATAATTGTATAATTAAGAAAACTTGTGAACAATTTATCCTATATGCATATCCTATCCTAATCCTATATATATACCTATATATATACATGAGGGCAAACACTAGCAACCATTAATTGCTATAAAGCTCAATCCTCATGAAGCCATGTAAGCAGATCACTTCAGGAATCTTTTTTAATTTTAATCCTTTTTTTAATAAATATTTTAATACTAACAGCTCCCAAAAAGCATTTGTGCAGTTAGACCCTTCTAGTCGCACTAGCGCGGCTGACGCGACTGTACCACGTTATCGTCCCACATGCGCTGGTGCGACAAGTCGTGCCACGCTGGCGTGCATGGTTGACCAGAGCTAGCATGGCGGAGCGTGGGCCCGTCGTGTCGCGCCAGCGACTCCGATGCGACAGTGCTGTCGTGCCTGGCGCGACAGGCCCATATAAAGGCGCGGCCCACCTCCTTTTTCCTCCCTCTCTTCTCTCTTCCACATTCTGGCCGAACTCGAGATCATCTCCCTTCTCTCTCTTCTCTCTCTTCTCTTCCTCCCATCTTCTGTTTGTCTTTGATCAAGATTGCATTTGCATTTCAGGTTTGATCGGTCTCGTGCATAAGGTATGACTCCCTCACTTGTGTTGTTTTTTATGTTTAGTTGATGTTTATATACTGCTCTAGTTTACGTTGCAGTGTGCAATACTGTCTTTTGTTTGGTTTAATGAAAGTTGCTTTGGCAAATCACGTGTAATATATTATGATTCATGTTGTAGTTCTTGAACTTTTTGGATTTTTGTGATTTGTTTTGCTTGGCACTGCATTAGGATTTGACTGCAATGGTTTAGATAGCTGTATGGGTTGGACTGTTGTAAGTAAACTTTCTTCTAAGTGTGTCATTTAAAGTTTTTTAGTGATTACATGTATGGATGGGTTGTACTATGTATGTATAGACATCATTTACATTCAATAAGTTTGTTTTAGGGTTTGATTTCATGGATTTGCATGATTATAGAAATGATTGAGATGAAAATTTGTAGCAGAACCGTCTAATCTAATGCCCTCCCAAGAGTACTTGTCTTCCAACAATGTTCGCCTAAACGACCTAAACGAACAATTAAACAGCCACTAAACGGTAAACGGTGGTAAACTGTTTTGTTTATGGGGTAAACAAAAATTAAATGGTTGGCCATTTAAACGGTCAAAAACGGGAAAACAGTCTAAATGGAATGAAGATAAACAGTATTAAACGGGCTAAACAGCTGTTTACACGACTGTTTAGACGAACACGAGGTAAATCTAGTTCAGTTTTGTATGGATAAATTTATATACTTAAGTTTATTATATTTATAAATGTGTACACTTGATATGTTATATGCATAAATATCTATATTTGGTTCTTTTCACATGCATAAATATATATACATACCAAAATAATTGATTTTTACTCGGATAAATATGTATAAATGCTAGAATACTTGATTTTTTACATGCACATATATAATTATATGTATTTTTTAAGTACAAAACCATTTAGTCCGTTTAAATTCGTTTAAACACCATGTAAACAACCTAAACGCTAAACGAAGGGCGACCGTGTAAAGACCGTTTACCGTTTAGGAAAACATTGCTTCCATTAGACACTAAGTACCCAAAAGAGTACACTAAATTGTGTCGTTCCGTTGAGCACACCCCAAGAGAGAACTCAAAAATCCGTATTTTCGTTCGGATCATAAATGAGAGAATAAAACTTACAACATTCTTAACCATTTCTTACATCAGTTTATTACAACATTAGAGTACTTAAACAAGTTGAATGCAATAGTGAAATTAAGACAGTTTTACATATAAAAGAGTTTATACATTTTATGTTCACATTTTTATCTTGTAGCGGAGAACAATATATGATCAGAGTAACAATGGAAATAAAGATTAATGATGAATCATTAACATAGTGGACATTTATAAACCAGATATGATGGCAGATCATAAAACTTTTCTTCTAAAAACTTTTAGTGCGGGTAATAAATAAACACTACGGTCATAGCATGAAAGGAATCCTCTCTGAACCCACCAGGAGGTTTCTACGCACAAGAGTCAGCTCTATGTATCCTTCGGTTACCTGCAACAGGGGGAATAAAACCCTGAGTACTCGATTGTACTCAGCAAGACTTACCCGACAAAAGGAAAATAAAAGACTCTAAGGATATGAAAGGCTATCTGGCTTGTGGGTTATTGCATCTGTAGGAAGCCTTACTAAATGTGCATCATTATATTTAATTTTATTTGCAGTCACCATTAGTTCATTAACTATCTAATCTAGGTAAGCACCTATGCTAGTTTCAAGCATGTGGTAAGCAATCAGCACTGCTTTATCTTCTTCTATGTTCCAATTCTTACTACGGTGCTAGACCATAACCAAGTCGTACCACCTCACAGAAACGGCGATTCGTGAATCAATGTATCCCAGCCGGGAACCCCAAAACACATGCCCCGCTTGTACCCCAGGCACAAACAGAACCAACTCATCCCACTCCTATCAAGGGGTCTAGGTCTTCATCCAAACTTGGACTCTAAGCCTCCAACACCTAAGACCCGGTCTCAGTATGGTGCTTAGACCTCCACCTAATACCCACCTCTAAAAATCGGTCCAGAAAGAGCCGAAACCCATGACAAGAGAGTGATGTCTTTCCGCTCCTATAAGCAAGTATGTGCTCAGGATAATAAGTCTGTGACCTGACTACCATCCACAGCAACGGACGGTCCTTAATCAACATAGGCGGAACAAGTGCAATCAGAGCCTCGCTCGACTGCCCAACCGAATCTAGATCCAAAGTATAATTCCGCCCGGTCTCCAATTATCATCATGATATCTATTCTATGTGATAGTTTATAATAATAATAACAACAATGTCTTTCCTATCTCTTGCGAGTGATAGGTAATCACTCGACTTCTACCGGGTCCTATAGCAGAGCAATCTACACGATCCTGCCATACTAGTAGCACTCATAGGATAAGGATATATATATATATATATGCAAGTGGATTTCATTCAACTCCTTAAAACTTAATGCACAAACATAAAATTTAGTGCAGAATAATAGGGTTTATGCATCAGAGCTTGCCTGGGTGAGATTTAGGCCCTGTTCGCTTCTCTTATAATTCGTCTTTTTCAGCTGGAACAGTGTTTTTCTCTCACAACAAATTAGTCAGAACAGTGTTTCGGCTTATTTTTTAGCGAAGCGAACGGGGCCTTAACCAAGGATTAGCATTCCACCGTGGTGACCCGATCATCAAGGCACCATCCTTTCTGCTACTTCAGATGACTCCGGAAGCCATTGTTGTTCCTATTATACACGTGGATGCAACATAGAAACGTAATTAAAAAACGACAACCGTAACTCTTACAATACATTGACGCCTCTCAAGCTAATGAGCTAGCTTTACAACTAATACGTATCCATGTTGTCGAGTAAGGCGTCGTTTTCTGGAAAATGTTTTAGTTTTACAATCCCAAGGTGTTTTAGCATTTGATCGATTAAACATATATATATTTGAACTGGAAGTCATTTAGCTACTTTAGCAAACTGATTATTATGGAGCCACAAAAATTACAGTGAGCACCTAATAGTGTTAGGAATTTTATGTGAAAGTTCCAGAGACATCACTATCACCAATTTATCACACTAATTTCTATAAGTTTATGTCTTAATCATAGTAAGCATCCTGAATTACTTAAATAGCTCCTGAAAATACTATGAACTATGTAAACTAGATATACGGGCAGATAGAGCGGGATTTTAGAAACCTAACAAAATTAGTTTCACAATTTTTGGAGAGGTACATTAATTCCTATTGAATCTACAAGTTCCTAGCAACAAAGAAAAAGGAAAAACAATTAGGAAATACATTTTAAAAGGCAATGGACCAGCGCCAACCATTCGGCCCAGCGATGGCCCAAGGCGGGGAGTCCCACGCGCGTGGCTCGTTTGCAAAAGAGACCCTGATCTTTTCTGAAACTACATCGCCTGTTGTTTACTATTTCCCTCTTTCTCTGACTAATTCATTTCACCTCTGGCTTCTTCCTAATTTCCCCACACACGCCCCCGAAGCAGGACGCACGGCGGCGCGACGAGCAAGGGCAACGAGCGGTCACATCGGCCATCTAGGGTTCGCACGGACTTACCTAGAGGGTCGATAGCAATCCCCGACCTAAGCAGCTACACTGGGTGGTGGTGGAGAGCTGGGAGGTGCTCTAGCACATGCTGCAGCGGCGAGCAATGATGTATGGCGGTGGCGCAGCCATTCTAATGCACTAAAGCAGCTACCAGCCTATATAGTTAACGATTGAGCAACAAGGGCTTACTACAAACCTAGTCGTGGTGATGGTTCGATTGAGGACGCCCCGAGCAACGCTAGCCACGTACGCACGGCGAGCTCGGCGACAAGCCACGGCGGACACAGCCGTGTCAGCGACGTCTAGGAGGCATTAGTGGTTCCACTGGCGCATGTAGGGTGGAGAGGGATTCAGGATGACACCATTGGTGCAACTTGTTGAGCCCGAACGACAACTAGAGTGGGTTGCCACCCACAGTGGCCGAACATGGCCTTAACGGCTAGATGGTGGGGAAACTCCAAAATTGGAGCTCGACCGGGCGCCATTCAAGGTGAGGTGGGGATGGGTAGCTAGGTGGGTTAATGGTGAGACCATGGACGTATTGAATCGACCCAAGATGACCTCTCCTGCTGGACCATGGACGGCGTCGTGATAGTGGAAACTATAGGGGAGGGGGAAAAAGAGGGGGTCGGCCAGCTCTTGACCTGACGTTCATAAAGGCAAGGGCGATTGGGAGTGGTACGGCTGTTGCGGCGGGGTTATGCGCACGTGGCAGCTACGACTGCGAGCACAGCCAAGTGCTAGTGCCACAGGTGCGCCATGTGCGCACGGCAAGTGGGGCCGTGCCATCAGGCTGGGCCAGTAGAGGCGTAAGGGGGAAGCCGAGGGGGGTGCCGAGGCCATTGGCCAGCAACAGGCGCCATGCCACGGCCAGGCTAAGGGCAGCCCCCACCAACCTGTGGCCACACGCGCGCGTGGCCAAGCTCAGCCATGGCACGCACCGAAATGTGGTGACCGCGCACTCTAGGCCGAACGGCTAGACAACGTGCAATGCATGAGTTTTAAAGCGTCAAAACCAACCGCTTAGAGCCCAGTTGAGATTAAAACCCAAACTCAAGATTCTAGTAGACCCTAAGGGCTTCTCGTTAGAACAATGAGCATGGGCGAAGCGTGAGCATCAAGGGAGATAGAGAGGTGCCAATGGGGGTTCATCACGCTGAGCGCTGGTTCATGAACGGAGCGCCCACGACATGATCTAGCGCATTCCAACGAAGTTTGGGAAATTTTTAAGAGGGCAACGTGACACCCAACCCTAGTACAACCTATACCATGCCCAAGTACTCACTTAGAGGCAACCAATAATACGAAAACATGAAGCTAGTGTTTAAACATTTTAGTTATAATTTAATTGCCAAAATAGCATTGTCTACAATCCTTTTCGGACTTAAAAAAAAGGGCAAGGGTTCATAAATAACCATTAACACTTTTGCCACAATTTTTAAAATGTCTAAACCTTATTAACTTTAACCAACAAGTATTTCATGCAATAGTTCATACTTCATACCAACCCATAGGAACAGGTTATTTAAGCACTCTTTAATTATTTTGCTCGATATAATTCACCAAAAATGACACTTTAAACAATAGTTCAAGTGTTTGCCGACTCAACAAAAAGGCTTACCTTAATTTCATATTTGATCTTTGAGCTCTCCAGAACACTAATTAACAATATATGTTTTCAAGAATTAAAGTTGCATTTTCCACTACAGCACTTGCTCACCATCTTCACATAAGCACTATACACTAGTCATATTTTATTTTGTTTACAGAAATTGTTTTTCGTACCAAACAATTAACTACTTATTTTATTCTTTTTGTTAGGATTTCCATAGTATTCTTACGCACTAAGTAAATTAACTTAGATTTTATTTGATTTCCCTGAACCATAAAGGTAGGTCGCACATGGTTTGTTTATCATTTCATGTGTGATTTTAATTTTTTCAACTCGAGAACTTGTTTTGCTAATTTCCCTAAGACCTTAACCTAGGTGCTAAGCAAGCTCGTAACACCAGAGGTGTTCCAAAATTATTGTTCTACTGTGTAATAGTATTGGTTCATATCTTTGCTTTCTTGAACTACTTTGTAATAGGTTCAATGGCGGTTCCAAATACGAACCAATTCGTGCACCATCTAAAGGATTATGGTGCCATCGGTCCTTTCCTACCATCACTGCCAACACCATTGTGTTACTGCGTGGGTTACTGGCATTTGTGAAGCAGTTAAGGCATCCCGCGTCAGTTGGGTGTGCTTTCTACATGTGTCAACTTAAGCGTCGTCCCCCGACACTTGATGTCTACCTAGAGGAAAGCAGCTTCTATTAGTGGATCGATGGCCTTGAAATGTTTGATCTATAGATTATGTTATTTCCTTACGACCCCTGGAAGCGCATTCCATATTCTAAATTTGTTCGTTGGGTTCCACCACCGCCGAATCCTTCAGAAATGACACAGGAAGAGAAGGTTGACGCTGCTTTGCACCGTCTTGCCAATCCTCCTAAATGCCACTGTGGAGTGTCAACGGTACTAACTACTCTGAGCCAACCTCGAGCATTCACTCTCTTCTATCGTTGTGGATTGCCATGTTATGTAAGTTCTCATGAAATCAATCTATTTCAAAGCATGTATGCGTTTTACACATACAATGTTACACTTTGAACATTTGTTTTTTTTTTGCAGAGAGGATTCTCATGTTGTGACTTTGAAGAATACAATTATGGACCCAAATTGCACTGGCCTTTTGAGTTCGAATTTGCAAAGTTTGAAGCAGGCATTAAGCCATGGCCTTGCACAAAGATGTCAGACTGTAAGTGCAAGTGTGGCATCAAGGCTCACCAAGGAGTTGTTTTGTCTAAGCTAGGCTATGGTTACTATGGCGGCAATGCTTATGGAGGGCCGACCGAGTTCTGGGTGAGTTGACTGAAGTGTTGAATTATTGAAGCATGAATAGTCATGAGTTTGTTTTCTTTTGTTCCTTTTTGTTTGCTTAGGAGGGGAGGACATACGATTGGGAGGACTTCCTCGGCCGTGCAAGCTTAGTAAAGAGGCTAAAGATACATTTGCCTCTTGAAAAAAGCAGGAAGCTTTGGCATAGGTAGCAAATTTAGGTACGTGTCAGGAGGGAGCACAATGTACCAGGCCATCATGGAAGACCGGTAATTGGATTTTCGAGGACTTTCCTCGGATGACTGGTCGAAGTCTTTCTTGGTACTTTGACGAAATGGAGTTGATCAGCTTCTGGCGACAAAACAAAGAGGCATACGACTTCAAGGAGGCCAAGGATGTGAGGGAGGAGACCTTTTACAAGGGGAGGCAACAGGAGGAGTGGGCTAAAAACTAAGGTAACGGGCTATGTTTTGGGCGTGCACACCCTTTGGCTTTGAAGATCGACAAGTGTGAGGTTGCCTCACATTGCGAATCTTCCACTTTTCGTTTCTTTGCCTCTAGGCCCATAGACCCTAATGACATCCATTCTTGCAAAGCACCATGTACCTCTTCTTCTTGTCAGAGTGGGTAACATAATACAGCCTGTGAAACCTAACAGCATAATCCATCAGGAAATACTTTAGATGCTCCAATGTATGAAATATCATTCCCGTCTTAATTTCCACCTCCTCACTATCTGGAATCGCATCGGCCAACAACATCAAACCGGTGTCACATATTGCCTGGTCACCATACTAATGTTCATGAAATTTGGTACCGAGGGTACCTCGACATGGACAGGCTTCAATTGCCTCAATTCGACATCATTGTACTCCATTCTCAATGACCCGCTAGCTGGGACTCCTATTGCGTTCGCAAACCCTGCCTCACAACAATCACTTTCGTCCTCGCTACTAGGCTCAAACCTGTACTCGTCCTCCAACACATCATCCGAATTACTTGGCCCCAAAGTAAAGTCATCTTCGTCCATGAAGGCAACATCAACTTCGTCATCCTCCGATCCTTGGGATATGTCATCCATATCATGTGTTCCATCTCCGCTGCCATCGTCCTCAATAAATGTTTCTTCATCGAAATCATCATTCAAGGCACCGGGCACACATGACCTACCAACTTCTCTAATGACAACCACCTGTAACTCTTCGTCTTGGGTAAGGTTCTCTATGGGCTCCATACCAACATTATCATCCATAGCCACCAAAATTGGGCTAGACCCCTTCTCCACAACAACTTCCAAGCACCTAACACTGCTACTCTTGACAACTTCTATGTAGTTCTTCCATTCATCTTCACATGACAAAGACATCAACACATAGTGTGCTTGTTTCTTCCCACAGTCAAATTGACCTCTCAATCTTAGTGGCCACCCAAATTTATCCCGGCATTGGCTAACCAAACCATCAAAGGTAGGAGGTGTACTAAAGAACTGAACATGTTCTTGCATGCTTTTAAACTCTCATTTCCTTTAACTTTGCCACCACAAAACAATCGCACTAACCGATCCATCCACAAAATACAAACGAACACATGAAATACGCATTTCAGAAATAAATCATATCATTCACTAATACACTACAATAAGTCCATGCATTAACTACTTAGGTCCATGTCAGCAAAGGCAACACACTAACCGATCCAAATCCCTCATGCATCAACTACCTAGGTCCATGCAACACGTAGTTTACGTCGAATCCACGAGAAGAGTATATCCTAAACCTAATCAACGCAGTAAATTTTAACAACCAACGCTACAAACATTCACAATATCCTAAATTTGCTAACCCTAGTCAACCAAGAAATGACCTAACAAATCAAGAAATTGAGGACATGGAGTTTAACCTGGCAGTGTACTGCACTCCACAGAGCAGAGACGTCCACTTGTCGGTGATGGGAAGCCCTGGCCGGCGGCGGTGCCGCCATGGCCAGCCACTGACGTCGCGGCAAGGACGGAGGCCTCGCCCTCTTGCTCCCAGGCCGCATTAGGAACGGAGGAAGATGGTAAGGGAGAGGGAGAGAGAGGGGCAACGGAGTGGGAGGGGTGCCGGGGTGGCGCGGTGGGGGCGCCCGCTCCCTGGTGGCGGGGCAGCGGCGGCACGTAGCGTCGGGGGCAGGAAAGGGAGACCGAGAGAGAAAGAGAGAAAAGAAATGGGTCGGGTCGGCTAAAACCTAACTCGCCCTGTCACGCCAACCCGTGCTGGCGCGATAGGGTGGGGCCCACGCTCCGCCACGTCAACTCTGGTCAACCATACACGCCAGTGTGGCTCGGCTTGTCGCGCCCGCGCACGTGGCGAGATCAAAAGGGCCTATTTGCACAAATACTTTTTGGAAGCTGTTAATATTAAAACATTTATTAAAAAAGATTAAAAAATCCATCAGTTCAACCGTTTGATCATAGAGTCTCACCACCATCTGTCCATCCACATGTACGTATCCTATCCTATCTACGATCCTATCCTATATACCTATACAGATGGAGGCCACTAGCAACCATTAATTAATTGCTATAATAATAAAACTCAATCCTCGTGAAGCCATTCCAGCAGATTAATTCAAGCGTACGATCATAGAGTCTCAGCATCCTCTGTCCATCCACATGTCCGTTTTGTCCCTTTACATCCCGTTAGTTTTGTTGCATCCATGCGACAGGAACATTGAATCTGTCCACTAAAATGTCGAAAACCAATGGTCACCGAAGCAAAAACGTGTCGACCAAGGTTCTATTCGGCTTACCTCATATTCGATTTGTTCGACTTTTTTTTAGCTGAAACAGTGTTTTTTTTTTCACAATAATTTAGTCGGAACAATATTTTTCAGCCAGTTTCAAACCAACAAACAGGGCCTAAATGTCGAAAACCAATATATAGATGGAGACCCCTAGCAACCATTAATAATTACTATAAAGCTCAATCCTCATGAAGCTATGTCAGCAGATCAGTTCAACCGTCTGATTAGGTCAGTCTCAGTGGCAGTCGTAGAAAATAATGTAAACAAGTTTTATCCCATAAAACTGGTTTCATTCTATTAATTTTTTTTCTCTCTTCACTTATAATATGCCACATCAGCTTATTTAATGTCTATAAAACTCTCATTAAACTCTCATTGTGACTAGCCTGTATAGTCTCAGCATCATCTGTCCATCCACATGTCCGTTTCTCCCTTTACATCCCGTTAGTTTTGTTGCATCCATCGACAAGGATATTGAATCATGTCCATTAAAATGTCGAAAACCAATGGTCACCAAAGCAAAAACGTGCCCACTAAATGTTGAAAACCAATGGTCACCGAAGCAATAACTCAATAGTTGAATCAAGAAACATAGAGTCGCCAAGTGGTCAACTAATTGGGTTTATTAGACCCAGTCACGCATGCAATCTGTGGAAGCAGGCACCCAACTTGGTCACTTCCCCTTGCTGCATCACTCTGAATATTCCAACGTTTCGGCCGGGTTCGTTTCGCTGGAAAAACAAGTCCAAATATTGTTCAACTAATTTGTCATGAGAGAAAACACTGCTCCGACTTAAAAAAAAATAAACTAAAAATTACAGATTATAAGTACCTCCGTGTCGCTATCAGCCCTGGCGTTCGTCTATCGTCTTCGTCCTCTCGGAAGCCTGCTTCAGCATGGACACGTTTGGTGTGTTGTATTCGTGCCGTCGTGCGCATAGTAGCATAAGAGGCCATCCGCGGGCAGCAGAGTTACTCCTATTTAACATCTTGAGTGCTTTGATATGTTTGGCGCAGGAAAAATTCATAAGTTGTTTATCCCACAAAAGAAAAGACAAAAGGTTTCTCATTCCCTCTCTTTTTTGTCTTTTTCTTTCTGAATTGAGGTGGAATGGTTGAAAATGATGTGTTTGGCCCACGCAACAATAACGCAGACCGTGAAGTGTCCAATTTTTTTTTCCATTGAGGTACGGTGTGTTTTTTTGCAGTCATGGATGACGTAACGTACCATCCAGAAGATAGAAAGGGATGGATAGGAGAGAGCACCAAGTCCAAGCTGTGACAGAGAATGGTGGCAAATTTTAAGCAGACTGCCGTCTACTTGGAGAGTGGGACTGCAATCTCATTCCGGCATCCGCTGATCTGCAGACTGTAGCAGTAGTTCTGTGCTACTCTTCCCCAACTGCGCAAGTACAACGTCCGACGTTGCTATTGGCGGTGACGATGGCCATGGCCGCGGCGCCGGACCAGCAGCAGCTACCTGCAGGGGCCGCCTCCTCATCTCCTCGCCTCCGCGTACACGACACCACCCTCGTGCCGCCGTCTCCGTCACCGCCGGAGACCTCGCTCCCGCTCACCTTCTTCGACATCATCTGGCTCCACTCCCCGCCCGTCGAGCGCCTCCTCTTCTACCGCCTCGCCCCCGACGCTGACGTCGGCACCATCATCTCCAACCTCAGGGGCTCCTTGCACCAGGCCGTCCGCGCCTTCTACCCGCTCGCCGGCCGCATCCGCCTCACCCCCGGAACGTCCGACCGCTACGAGCTGCACTACCAACCGGGTGACGCCGTCACCTTCACCGTCGCCGAGTACGACGACGACGACGATGCAGACATCGACGGCCTCACCACCGATGAGCCCCGGGAGGTCGCCAAGATCGCAACTCTCGTGCCGCCGCTGCCGGAGGGCGGCGGGCTGTTCGCGTTGCAAGCCACGCTGCTGTCCGCGCGCCGCGGCCTCGCCATCGGCGTCACGGTGCACCACGCCGCCTGCGACGGCTCGGGCTCCACGCACCTCCTGCACACCTGGGCGGCCGCGTGCAGCGGTACCGAAACGCCGCCTCCGCCTCCTGTCATCGACCGGAGTCTCCTCCCCGACCCCAGGGGCCTGTACGATGTCTTCTTCCAAGGGGCGCCGAGCACTGATGAGATGGAATTCGTCAAGATGTCCGCCGACCAGCTCATCGCCACGTTCGTTCTGTCCAAGGACGACCTGAAACGCGTCAAGGATGCCGTGGCCGACGAGGCTGCGAGGCGCCGCGTTGCGCCGCCCCGGTGCTCCTCTCTGGTTGCCACCTTTGGCTTCGTCTGGTCGTGCTACCAGCGAGCCAAAGACAAAGTGAGCAGCGGCGCCGGAGCGGGCCCGACGGCCTGCTTGCTCTTTTCTGTCGACCACCGCTTGCGGATGAAGCCTCCCCTGCCGGACAAGTACCTCGGCAACTGCGTCGGCCCAGCGTTCGCGCTGGCACCACAGGGCGAGCTGGCGGCGGCCGGCGCAGTTGGCCTATTTAGCGCGTGCGCCGCGGTCGCCTCCTCCATTGACGAAGCTGTACGCGACATCGGGACATCCGCCATGGACGTGTGGATAGACCGCATCAAGGAGGCAGGCGCAACGGGTACACTGCTGTCCGTGGCTGGCTCGACGAGGTTCCGCGTCTACGACCTGGACTTCGGATTCGGCCGGCCGGCGAAGGTGGATATCGTGTCCGTGGCGAGGACCGGGGCATTGGCGATGGCGGAGAGCCGGAGTAGCGCCGGCGGGATGGAGGTCGGAGTCTCTCTGCAGCCGGCTGGCATGGAGAGGTACCGGAAGTGCTTCGTGGACGGCATCGCGTGGCTCCACCAGCGCCCAGCGGAGCAGTCATGACATGAGTGTGACTGCCATTCTGCTGATACATGTGTGGTGGAGAGCGACTCTGGCGACAAGTGGAGGCTTGGAGCAATGAACAAGGGCTTGCAATCACCACGAACAACATCAGGGACTGGTGGAATATTTGGAAGGAGCGATGAAAACGAGTCTTCAACGACAAAGCACGCAGCATAGAGGAACTCTTAGAAGTGATTCGAAACGACCTAAGACTGCTACAGATGGCAGCCCAAGAATTAGAAACGTGGACTGAAATCTGCTGCTGCCTCTCTTCTTTTCCTTTTCCCTCCTTGTCTCCTCTGTTTTGTCATCTAGGTTTGTGTTTTCTCTCTCTGTGTAGTGTGAGTGTTTTGTAACCTTTGAACCTTTGCATCTAAACTGAAATGAAACGGCAGAACACCTGCCAAATTATGCTAAAAAAAAGAGTGGTGGAGAGGGATGATCGGATGAGTCTCCTCAGCTCAATCAGATATATGACGACAAGCCAATCAGATGAGCCTTCTCTGTAGCACTACACAGGAGTTGCTTCTATCTAAATCTGCACGAACGGATTCTTTTGCAAAATCATTATTACACTTCGGTATTATTGTTAAAACTTTTGTGTTGGCACTACACAGGAGTAAAACACTGTAATTTCATTAAGATGGTGATGTCCTAAGTTTTAGTCTAACTGTCCAAGCATGCAATTAATTTTCCTTCCTTCATTGTTTAGGGCCTATTTGGATCTCATTCTCTAAACTTTAGAGCACTTTAGCTCACTTTTAAGGTCTAAATCTTTAATGTGATGTAGACTAAAGTTTAGAGCTAACTTTAGACCATCTGCGTGGAGCTTTAGCTCTAAAGCTTAGAGAAAAAAATTCAAACAAGCCCTTACTGTCACTAACACAAAGTGATAACTACTACTTTCGGCGAAGAACTCCATCTCAACCACCTCTTTGACATAGAGTGGCTTCCTTAGAATGTTTTTCTGGTTTTGCAATAACACTTAAAGGTTTATGTCTAGCAACCCTGGATGGTCTGTGCGTGCCAAGCCAAGCACTAGAGGCTTGTGAGTCTCTGCTCTATGCAAATAAACAGACCGCAAGATCTGGGGCGACACTAGGGGTATGCCCCTATATTCTACTCACTCCGTTTCAAATTATAAGTCGTTTTGACTTTTTTGATACATCCGTTTTGCTATGCATCTAGATATGATAATATGTCTAGATACATAGCAAAACGGATGAACCAATAAAGTCAAAGCGACTTATAATTTGGAACAGAGGGAGTATGAAATACTCTTTTTTCGTGCAATGGTGCAGACTAAAATAACTGTTACACTATTTTAGGAACTAAAAGTATAGCCTAGGGCTTTGAATCCATTTTTTAGTAAAATATAAAATGATATTTTAATAAAGTATAATAAGTGTTAGTTGGCACTTGGATAAAAAAATTACAATAGTTAATAAAATTTAAAGTTGAAAGCAAAAAATATATAGATTCACAGGATCATAACAAAGCTAAGGTTTCATTAAAACATATATTAAAAACTCACGTAGATACAATGTAAAGGAGGAAACCCCGTATAGAGTAATCGATAAATTTATCACAGCTAAATAGATATTATAGAGTATCTAAATGGGTATCATGTTATGAAATAAATATAGAGTAAAGATAATCAATTTTCATTAGTGGCACATACTTAATTTATCCATGAAACTTTAATTTCTTTTGTAATGTAAGATTCTAGACCGTTGTGGAGCACGGGCTAATGGATAGTACGTATATTTAACAAAAATGGATATTTAAATATGCAAATTTGAGCAATTTTTTTTAAACCATCAGGATGAGTCAGTTTTGGTTAAATTTATTACAGATTTCAAAAAATCACACTAGAGATTCTTTTCAAGAAAGTTGGTAAACGATGACAAGGATGCCGACAACCACCGAAGCTCTAATGAATGGCGGCCGTAACTATAACTATCTTCAGGTAGTTATTTTTTTTTTTGTCGATAAGTTCCAACACGAAAGGCATAAGGATCTAGGCACTGTCTCGAAGAGAGGCTCAGTGAGATAGACATATATGTGAAGATTTAGACTACATAAAGCTTTACTATTCCTAGGATTGGTTTTGAGTTTTTCCTAAGTAGCTTAGGTGAAAGGCGAAGAAGACCCCGTTCCCAAGGGGCCTGAGCTCTTTTGTTGGTACGAGATCATACGTCAAGAAGGTGGTGTGGGAGGTTTTGGACTGCAAACATAACACAGATGGAGCCACGATGTACATTTGGTGGTCTCGGTACATGCTACATAGAGTTTGGTGAGATGATTTTTGCCTTGTTAGTCATATTGTCGAGTTGTTCGTTCCGTTTCACTCTCCACTTTACATGATAGATACAAAAATCAATCGTAGGAAGGCAAATCTCAAAGCAAGATCCCATTTGCCTTGGTGAGGTGAGAAACTTTGCAGGGGATGGCCTGATCCCCTCTCCTCGTGAACGCGACGGCCCACAGGAATGACAAGCAAACGCCTTCCCCTGCAAATCCAGTCTGGAAATGTTGCTCGGGTGCACATCATGAATTCATGGCACCGGCTCATGTGGCTTGTCGCTGAACACCCTCTCTCTGGCCTTCTCAGCCTGCGAACACAACAAGCGCAACGCATCATGAGAGAGAGAGAGAGCACACAAGCCTTCGAAGATGACTAGTAGATTATAAAACGCGTTTGTTTTCCTCAGGCAAAAGTTTAGCCATGTCATATCGAATCTTTGATACTAATTAGAAGTATTAAACATAGGCTAATTACAAAAGTAATTACACAGATTGAGGCTAATTTGCGAGATGAATTTATTAAGTCTAATTAGTCTATGATTTGACAAGGTGGTGCTACATTAAACATTTGCTAATTATTGATTAATTAGACTTAATAGATTCATCTCGCTAATTAGCCTACTCCTGTGGAATTAGTTTTATAATTCGCTCATGTTTAGTCCTCCTAGTTAGCATCCGAACGTCTGATGTGACATAACTAAACTTCAGCCCCTGAATCCAGACAAAATATTTGTTCATCTTTGCTGCTGCAATAAATTGTGTGCATCCTTGCTGATGGATCAGAGAAATGAACGTACCATCTTGGGCCAGTCGGTGAAGAATGTGATGGCGGACATGAGCGTGGTCTGCGACAGGGAGCCGCAGACGATGCCCATCCAGAGCCCCCTGGACCCCATGTGCAGCACAAAGCCGAGGAGGATCGCCATCGGGATCCCCAGCAGGTAGAACGAGCCAAGGTTCACGTACGCGCCCAGGTGCTGCCACCCGCACCCGCGGGCGACGCCTGATGAGAAGGGACGGCAGAGGTGGTAGACAAATCAGAGGACTGCGATTATGTTGGAGTATTGCTTTTTGAAATGTTAGATACAACAACAAACCTGAGAGAATTCCTTGTATACAGTCAGTTATGACAGTGATGCAGACCAGAGGAACTATGGCGGCGACCGAAGATATGACCTCCTCCTCGCTGCTGTACGCGATGCCCACAAGGCGCCGCGCCGCTAGAAGGGTTCCGCTCACGACAACCGCGTCGATCCCCGCCATGGACAGCACCACGCGGACTGCTGATCGAGCTCCGTCAGGGTTCCCAGCACCCAGTTCATTTGCTACTCGTGTGCTGCTTTTTTGTAAGAATGATCAAATGATAAACTGCTTGAATTCAAAAGAGACAGAGTAAGCATCTTCCATGAAAGCCAAGTTCCATCGGAATCGTACCTTCCAGCAGCTCCAAGCCCAAAAGGTATAGTGAAGAGTAACGTTACACTTGTGAGACTGTTACAAAAGGATTTCGGAAACATTAGGTAAACATCGTTGTCGATGCAGAATCATTTTTGCATATATGTATATATACTGTGACCCTGGATTCACTCTGTAGTCTGTACCAGATCGAAAGCACTGAGGTCTGCAGCTCTGGGTTGGGTAGAAGCCCAGACATGAGAGTAAGGAGCTCAAATGACCACCATTCAAGACTGGGACCAAAAAAAAAAACAAAAAATATCAGACACAGGTCAAAAGAGGAATTCACCATATAGAGAGAGAGATTAGAGAAAGAGAAGCATAAATGTAGGATGTGGTGATTACCACATCATGAGTGCAGAAGGCAGGGCTAGGCGCAGGAACGCGTCCACTCCCCTGAAGACGTCGATCGTCGGGCGCGCGCGTGTCTCCTTGCAAGAGCTCGAGAACACGATGTACCCAACAAGCATGGCCACGTTCAGCCAGTACGATATGCTTATCGTCAGGGCAGCGCCTGTGTACCCAAGGCCAGTCTTGAACACCATGACGTAGCAGAGCGGGATGTGGATCGCCGCCGTCACCACGGACGACAGCAGCAGCGGGTATATCAGGCTCTGCGTCTGCAGGAACTTGGTGAGCGGCTGGATCACCGCGTTGGCGAAGAGCCCCGGGATCATCCAGATCATGTACCTCCCGGCGCCTTGCGAGATGAGAGGGTCTTGCCCTATGAGGACCAGGATCTTGTCCATGAACACCCAGAGGAGCGAGAGAGGGATGCAGACCACCAGGAGGGTGACGACCGCTCTGTAAGTATCTAGGCCTATTTTATGGTACTGTTTTGCACCGTAGGCCTGGCCACATAGCGTCTCCAGTGCACTTGCCAATCCGATCTGTCTCGCAAGTGCAAAGCAGGCCAAACAATAATAGTCAATAGCAGGTGAAGATGCTCAATACTAGCAGGGAAATCATTAATCATGGCTATTTTTGTCACGGCGGAAAAAGAGAGCCAGTGAAAAGTTGGGTCAATAAGTTTTAGCCCTTGTGTTGCGGAGTGGATCCCACAAGTTATGTAGGAGCATTACTGCATTTAAATTTACGTTTAAGTAGATAATATTTGTAGAAGCAAAAGTATTATTTGCGTTTAAGTTGATAAAATTGGATATGTTTCATCATAAGTTGTTTAATTCGGAGGACATTGGCACGTGGAATGATGTTTAATTCTAATTTTGATTAAATATGACATGAGGCTAGATATATGTGGGGTGATAATCTAATTTTAGATTGAGGCAATTGGGTTGTACAGTGATGATCAACTATTTTAGACTGAGACAATTGGATTGTGCAATGATGATTTATTTGTGATGTATATCGATGATGTCTTTTGATTTGCAACCTGAGTTCTAATTAAATGTTCCCGAGCACAAATCCATTGCTTAATGTCTTTTGATTTGCAATTGCTAATTATAATTATTCCTGAGCACAATTTCATTGCCTCTGTGATGTCTTCTAATTAGCAATCAAATTTCAATTGCGATGAGACTATGTTTGCCTTGGGATGGCACTTCATTTTAATTTTTTAAATTTAATTGCACATTTGAATTTGGATCATCTGTAGTAACTACTAATATTATAGTTTTCAATCATATAGTGTCGAATAGATTGAATGTATATAGTATGTGGGAAAAGAGAGAGAAACAAAAGCATGGACTCTTTTTTTGAGTGTTAATTCTAGAGTTGAGCCTAGAAAATAATACGCATAAAAGTATAGAGAGCCTTCAAATCAAAAGTATGAACCTAATTTAAGGGCTTAAAATAAAGTTGCTCTAAACAAGAGGTGATACATGCTAAATTAGCTTTTCTTGCATCTAACATCTTACATGTGACACAACACAATGACTAACCTGAAGTCTTAAATGTTCCCGAACACAAATCCATTACTTAATATGTCTTTTGATTTGCAGTTGCTAATTATAATCATTCCTGAGCACAATTGCATTGACTGTGATGTCTTCTAATTAGCAATTAAATTTGAATTGCGATGAGACTATGTTTGCCTTGGGATGGCACTTTATTTTAATTTTTTTAAATTTAATTGCACATCTAGATTTGGATCATTTGTATTAAATACTAATATTATAGTTTTCAATCATATAGTGTCGAATAGATTGAATGCCTATAGTATGTGAGAAAAGAGAGAGAAACAAAAGCATGGACTCTGATCTGAGTGTTAATTCTAGAGTTGAGCCTAGAAAATAATACGCACAAAAGTATAGAGAGCCTTCAAATCAAAAGCATGAACCTAATTTAAGGGCTTATAATAAAGTTGCTCTAAATAAGAGGTGATACATGCTAAATTAGCTTTCTTGCATCTTACATCCAACATGTGACACAATACAATGACTAACCTGAAGTCTTAAAATGAAAAGCCTAGTCAATGTCGTCTTATATTACATTATCATTACTAAAATATTACCCGGACACTGATGCACTCAGAAAAAATAATCAACAGCACTCGCCGTGAACCACAGTTTATGTGCAATATGATATTTCCGGTGGAGAACGACACTATGTATTTTTTATCATAAAAATTCTACCAAGAAAACATACTCTAATCTCCAGAGGGCTACTTACGCTGAATTTGCTAATAATAAAAAAAAAAGCAAACTATGCTGAAATAATGACTGACCTAAACTGAAGAGTATGCATAGTCAAATTCTTCTTTGACATTATACTGACTAAACATGTTACAGGACACTGCTATCAGAAATCAAACGTCCCATACTTTTGTCATAACGCATACTTCCGGTGGAAAAAATGCCTGGAACCATCAGGAGGCTGCTAACTCGCACAAATCAAACGTCGTAGGGAGTAGATGGATTGCATACTTTTTTCCAGTCTTACTGCAACGCCCTTGTCGCTAACGGACTAGTTGAACTACCCCGTAGTAAATATCTTTGAACCATTCAGATGGCATCCACTAGTTCAGTATCATAATTTCCAGTCACATCACATATAAAGAAACCAAAGTCACGTGACCACATATGCACCTGCAACGAGACAGGCTATCGACAAACTAAGAACCCATCAAAACCATGTTCTTTGCTCGTTAGCATCACAAGATCGCACTGAAGAATCTCACTGATGATTTGCCAAGAACTCGGAAACGGCAGGGCAATCCATGGCGCCCAGATGGAGGTCGACCACCGGGAACCGAGAAATGCACAGTGTGCAAACGCAAAGCAGCGATCGAGATGGCTTTCTCCACTCCGACCAAGAAAGCGTTCAAAGATCACGACGCGAGCAGCACGGAACGGCACGCGAAATTAAAGGTAAATAAAAGAGCCCCAAATATGGGGACGAGAACGAAAACAGGGGAAAGGGGGGGAGTGTACGGACCAGGAGGCTGAACCCGGAGACGTTGGCGAGGGAGGTGGCGATGGCGGCGGAGGAGAGCGGGAGCACGCCGGGGAGGTGCCCCACCATCATGTTGGACGACACCTGGACGGCGTACTGCGACAGGTTCACCACCACCATGGGCAGGGCCAGGTACCCCACGCACCCGGCCTCGCGCGCCCACCGCCTCCACCACGCCTGGTCCTCCTGCGCCGACCGCGGCAGCAGCAGCGGCCGCGCGGCATCATCCTCCTCCCTCGCGGCGGCCATCTCGGGCTCGGCCGGCCTCGGCCACTCTCCCGGTCTCGGGTCTCCCCAGGCGCCTCTCTCGCTCAGAGGCTCAGAGCCGTACCGATGTTTGGAGCTGCATGTGTGGATGGGCCGGTCACCTGTTCGCGCGAACTTTGGGCCAAACCGATCGAGTTCGTCATGTTTGTCCGAAACGTCTCAGGCCGGTCTCGGCACGGCGTCGATCTCGACATAGCGACAGCACGTGTCAAGCTGTCAAAGGTCATACTCCCTCTGGGACAGTGAACGTCATGGGATAAATTTTGACTAGGTTTATATAAAATACGTGTAACATTTATATCTCTAAATAAGTTTAATATGAAAGAATATTCAATAATCTATCTAATGATATTAATTATGTATTATAAATATTAATATTCTTTTACATATAATTGGTCAAAGTTAAAAAAAACTTTGACTTCTCAGGGAGAACTTCTATTTTAGGACAGAGAGAGTAGCCATCACCAACACACACAGACCGTGCGCGCGTCTCTCTCGGTTGGTACTCTCTTCATCCCCAAATAAATCAATTCCTATAATCCGTGTAAGTCAAGCTATCTTAAGTTTTATTAATTTTATAGAAAAGAGTAACATCTATGATATAAAATGAGCATATTATGAATATATTCTATGGTATATCTAATGGTACAAATTTGATATCATAACTCTTGATAGGTTTTTGTAGAAATTCGGTCAAAGTTTAAAAATTTTGACTTAAGATAACTCTAGAAATCTGTTTATTCAGGGACAGAGGGAGTATATAAATACTACACGGCAAATTTTTCTACCAGGCGTCCAAAAATCGTGTATTTTGCTATTGTCCATCGCATGTTTCTTTATTGGAACACATAGTAACCAATAGAATAATTTTTTCGCTGATTTGGGAAAAGAGAAACTTATGTGAATGGACAATTTTGCCTCTGCTCAATGAACATGGTCCAACTTAACTCGTTAGTACTTGGTACCTGGTCGGTCGCTCTCCCACCGTCTTCTTCCTCCCAAAACCTCGTGCCTTGTCTCTGTTCTCTATTGTCCTCAAAATTTTCCCCGTTCAAACCCTAGCCACCAAGGAGGCAGAATGGCGGTGATCTCTCAAACCATGTCAACTTTGAGCCCACCATCTCTAGCGGCATTCTAGTCTGAGATGTTCATTGAGGACTTGAAGGAAGGCTTTGAGTTGTTAGGAAGAAGTTGAGTGTTGCAGTGCCCTATTGCAAAGCGCTCCAATCTCTCTCAAGGATGCATTGCTAGCTTTGAAATCAGCACCGCCTATACCAATATGGCAATCGGTGGAAAGGTTGACAGGATTGGTGAACGACAGCTTGTTGTAGGTCTAACAAATTTGCTTGTTGCAGTCCTACTTCTCATGGTTCTATTAGTTAAGTAACCATTGATCTATTATGTTTAGTAAGGCATGTATGTGTTTGATAGTACGGTGGGTTCGTAACCACGGCAGTGATTAGTGATTCGATCGGTGGGTTGATGTATGGTACTCCAGTGGTTTAGCACTCAAAAACAAGGATTTGTCCTGATTCACGTGTCTAAGCCCTACATCTAGCAGCTAGTTCTTCGTGTTAGAATGCTCAATCGAATTCTTACAACAGAGAAGGAAGAGAGGTGATAGGAGAGCGCTAGCTCATAGTGATCTAGGTTTTTTGGGATTCGTCGCCCCTCTAAGGGTGCCTGTGCCCTGCCTATATGCCGGAGTGAATTGGGTTTTTGAGATGTTGCAAGGTGATTATCTCACAAGAGCAATTCACGGGGAATATTTGAAAAAAAATCAAGTGTTTGGCAAGAAGTCTAGAGTGCTCTCCAAACAATGGTCAATACATGTATTGCACTAGAAAAAAGTGGCCAATGTATACATCACGCTTAGATACTGTGGCAGAACCGCCTGAAATAACACGCTTTCGGAGGCGCTCGTCTTCCACTAGACATTAAGCACCCCGAAAGTTAGCTACATCAGACAGTTTCATCGAGCACACCCCATGGGAGACTTGAATCAATCCACGTTTTACCTGCAGAATCCAATAATGAGTACGAGCTTACAATACTTAGTCCATTTCATACAACGAGAGTTCTTGAAAATTATTTATACAATATCAGGGTTCAGAGTACAATAATAAATAGTGGAATAAAAATAAACATATAGCAAAAATGATACAAGGATCCATCTGTGCCCACCAAAAGAATCCTCCACACAAGAGTTACTCCTCAAGCTGCACCTACAACAGGGTAAAATAAACTCTGAGTACACAATGTACTCGCAAGACTTACCCGACTAGTGGGAATAGTTTCTCGACTCCAAGGAGTATGATAGGCAATATGGGTTTGTTGTTTTCTTTTTGTTTACAAAAAGCATTACTAGAAGTACGTCCTTAAGATCAAGTTTAATTCGCAGTCATGATTACTTCATTAGCTAACCATTCTAGGTAAGTACCTGTACTACCTTCAAGCAAGGATTTAGCAATGAGAACCATTTTATAATCTTTCATCTTCTAGTTCTTACTACGGTGCTAGACCATAGCCAAGTCGTACCGTCTCACGAAAATGGCGATTCACGAACCAATGTATTCTAGCTGGGTACCCTGAAACACACGCTCCGTTTATACCCCAGGCACACACAAGACCAACCCATTCTACTCCCGTCATGGGGTCTAGGTCCCCGTCCAAACTTGGACTCCAAGCCCCCACACTTGAGACCCAGTCTCAATATGGTGCTTAGACCTCCACCTTTCTCCACCTCGAATCAGTCGGTCTGGAAAGAGCCGGAACCCCCGACAAGAGCGTAACGTGTCTTCCCACCCTCATAAACAAGTATATGCTCATGATAATAAGTCTATGACCTGACTACCATCCACAGCAACGGACGGTCCTCAATCAACACAGACAGAGAAAACAGTGTAACCAAGCTAAGCCCCGTGGACATGGGACACAACTTGTTACACCCACCAAAACCCATACTATATCCCTGCCTGGTCTCTATTTTCCTTTAATCATTTTATCATGAGAGTAATTATAATAACCACCTATTGTGAGCAATGGCAAGTTACTCATGCTACTGATAACCTAAGCATGGTAGCTACTCAAACCTGCACTAGTAAGACTCATAGGACAGATATATCTATGCATGTGGTTTCCATAAAATTTATGTAATGTAAATGAACATCACATATAGATATTCAGTGATTATCAAATATAAGGATTATGCACCGGGGCTTGCCTTGGGCAGGCGTGGAGTTAGCTGAGTCAGTCATTGATAGCTCTGAGATCTCCTCCTTCACGAGAATCTCCTCCTCGTACTCATCGACGATCTCCTCGAACTCGCGATCGTCTGTGGTCACTATCTCCACCAACTCGTTCTCTATATGCATGCGATGATGATGCAACACATAGCATTTAGGCAACAGCAACTCTTAAAATAAGAATACGCATACTAAGCTACTAAGCTAGCTCTAATGACTAAGGTACTAAGCTAACTACCATCTTCATCAAGCAAAGTGTTGGGTTCAACTAACAAACCCTTAGCTTGGCAATTTAAGGATATATCTTTATTTCTACTAGTGATTTAATGTATATTGAAATAAAGAGCATTTAACTACCCTAATATTTAGTCTATTCTAAAGCTACAAAAATTACAGCGAACACATAATAATACAATGAAACTGCTATAAAAATTTTAGGATCAAAACCAACACCAATTCACCACAAAAATTCATACAATAATCAACTTAATAATATTAAGCATTCTCATACAATTTAATAGCTCCTAGTGTCAACACATATAAACATAAACTAAATATATCAACAGATAGATCAAAATTTTAGGAACCTAACAAAATTTGTTTCACAATTTTTTGGACACCTACATGATTTTATATTAACTACCAAAGATCAGCTCAGAAATTAAATTAGAAAACTATTTCTAATTCCTAAGGAAAATGAAAAGTGAATCTCCCATGCGGCCCACAATCATGGCCCGCGTGACACAGTGCACACGCAGTGGCACGCTGAAGCGGCCCACGCGTGAGATGGCCCGCGGCAGGGGAATCCTACGTGCGATGGCACTTTTGCAAAATAGACCTTGCACTTCTCCTGAATTACAACTAAGTCCTAATGATATTTCCACCTCTCTCAAACCTTCTCACTTAACCTCTTGGCTTTCCTAGAATTCCCCCGCGTGCAACCCCAATGACTCAGCGCATGGCGGCATGGCGGCGATGACACAGCGCGGCCATGTCGGCCACCTGGGACCTATGCCGACCCTCCTAACGGGTCGATCACCATCTCTGACCCGAGCGGCTATGCTAAGTGGCGGTGCATGTTGACATGACTTGTTGGGGAAGGCTATAGTGGTGCGCGGTCATTCATGATGGCAGTGCCACTATTTCGGCAAGCTAGGGCAGCTACTAACCTAATTGGTTAACGTGTGAGCATCAGGAGGCTACCGTGGACCAGGCCAAGGTGACGGTTGGAGCGGAGGATGATGAAGAAGGGCTAGCCATGTGTGGCCAAGCCATGCGGCAGCACACTGCGGTGGCACGGTCGCGTCAGCAACGATGGGGAGGTGGTAGAGGTTCGACTATGGTGCGCAGGGTGAAGAGGGGATGAAGGCGAATCTAGTGGTGCGCAAGAATTAGCTCGGGGTGAAGTGATGGAGGGCTGCCCTCGGCAATGGCCGAGCGTGGCCTTATGGGCACGACAGCGGGCAAAGTTCCAAATTAAAGCTTGGCCATGCACAGTTCAAGGCTGGGTGGAGTCAGGCAGTGAGAGGACTTGATGGTGAAGCCGTAGACATGCTAAATTAAATGGAAGTGATCACTCGGTGGCCAATTTGATGGCGTGACTCGACGGCGGCAGTAGAGGGAGAGAGAGAGAGAGAGACGAGGTGGCAAGTGGGCTCATCTCGGTCTTGCCTTGGCGGGACGTGGCCAGCGTGATCTAGGTGTTACGTGCGCGGACGCAATCGGATAGGCACGTGCGTCCATCAACCGGCATGGGCCGCGCGGGCGCAGTGCCATTAATGGCAAGGTGATGACGAGCTCGGCCACGTGCGCACGGTAGTGGTGGCCTCGAACTAGGCCAGCAGCAACGCAGAGGTGCAGAGAGAAGCGCAGACATGATGGTGAGGTGACGACACCGGCAGCGGCTACGTCGTGGCATGGGGCAGGGTGGCAGTACCGTTTGGCTACACAAGCAGTAGCAGTGGCTCCACACGCCAGAGGCCAGTGGCGGCCAAGCCATAGCCAGGCCAGAGTAGACACGACCAGCTATGCACGGCAGCGCGTGCATGACCAGCGCGTGACGCCATACGGCCGGGCTTGGTGATTGATCTCACACGGCGAACCAGCCCGAGAACGTGTCGTGCATAAATTTTAAAGCGTCTATAAAAACTAAACGGTTGTTCTAGGAATCAAACCACCTTCACCATGCTCTAGAGGGCTTATCAGGCTTCCAACTCTAGTGAAAACATGACACCACTTCTTAACTCGATTTCACAAAATAAATTTCCAAACATGGCATTGTCTTGCTATTTATAAACTTGAAAATATTCTAAGTCTTTGAGCTGAACTTGATTCCAAGTTGTATTTCAAGGCTATTGGAAATGTTGGCTAGCAATGTTATTTTTCCACGGCAAGTATTTCATTGTCATCTACAAAGTTCATATTCCAAACTTTATTTAAGTGCTACATATATGTTCTATAGTGTTTTTTGTTCAATAAAAATTAGTTTTAAACCCTACTTGATACATATGAGTTATGGAGTAGCTTCTCATTAAACATTTTTATTGATCATCTTAAGTTATAAAAATGTTATCTACACATTCCATCACATGCATTATCACATAAACATGATGCTCATGACATGATTTGGTAATTTGTTTAGGGCGTAACACCGAGGGTGTTACAGCTCTCCCCCCTTAAACAAAATCTCACCCTGAGATTTCATGTGAGTGTCTATTGTAGGAAAAGGGATAAGAAGTATACTTTTATCTTAAACCATTACCTCGATACTTTGGGGAGAAGATGGGGATAATGCTCCAGAATATAACTCTCCTATTCCCAAGTGGCTTCATCCTCTGAATGATTTTGCCACTAGTCTTTATAGAATTTTACCACTTTGTTCCTAGTGACTCTCTCTTTTTCATCCAAGATTTTGACAGGATGCTCAATATAAGAAAGATCAGGTTGGAGAGGGAGTCCTTCAATTTCCACTACTTCAGTGGGAACCCATAAACACTTCTTTAACTGAGAAACATGGAAGGCATTATGGATTGTTGACAAGATATCCAGGAGTTGGATATGATAAGCAACAGAACCACACCATTCTAAAACTTTATAAGGTCCGACGTAACGAGGACCTAACTTTCCATGGACTCTAAATCGATGTACACCTCTCATCGGAGATACCTTGAGATACACATGGTCACCAACTTCAAACTACAAGGGCCGTCTCCTCTTGTCTACATAAGCTTTCTGATGGTTCTGAGCTGCATTCAAATAACTCTGAATAACACTGACTTGCTCTCTTGCTTCCTTTATGAAATTAGGTCTAAAGTAACCACGGTCACCCACTTCCACCCAATTAAGATGTATTCTACATTTCTTGCCATAGAAAGCCTCGAAAGGTGCCATTCGAATGCTCTCTTGACAACTATCTAAAAGGATCAAGATGCCCAAGAGGGGGGTAAATTGGGCTAATTCTAAATTTTCTTGCAATAATCAAATCCTACGGATAGCCCAATTAACCCCTTGTGCCTAGAAAAGTGTTTCTATCAAATCAACGCACAAAAGACTTGCACCCTATGTTCCAAACTTACTCTAGCATAGCAATTCTATGAATGTAAAACAAGTATTGAATTGCTCAAAGTAAATACTCAAAGTAAGTGCTCAAAGTAAATAGGGAGAGAAAGGAATGCAGTGATGTTTTGCCGAGGTATCGGAGAGTCGCCACTCCCCACTAGTCCTCGTTGGAGCACCCGCGCAAGGGTGTAGCTCCCCCTTGATCCGCGCAAGGATCAAGTGCTCTCTATGGGTTGATTCTTCGACACTCCGTCGCGGCGAATCACCCAAAGCCACTCACAACTTGAGTTGGGTCACCCACAAGCTCCGCCGGGTGATCACTAAGCTCCCAATCACCACCAAGCCATCTAGGTGATGGCGATCACCAAGAGTAACAAGCACAAACTCTCGCTTGACCACGCGAAGCCTAATGAGAAGATAGATGCACACTTGTCTACTCTTGATTCACTAATGAGGTTTCACTCTTGGATTCTCGAATCACAAACACCTTACTAGGACCTTGCTCTTCTTGGCACTCACAAACGTGTTTTTCAGCTGTTGGAATGAGCAAAAGTAACTCCACTCACGAGTGGAGCTTCTATTTATAAGGCAGCCTGAAAAATGAACCATTATGAGCTTCTGTGGGGTGACCGGACGCTCCGATCGTTTTGACCGGACGCTCTGGTCAGTTCAACCCGTGCAACAGTTTTCACATGATGATCGGACACTGTCAGGATCCGGTCAGTACTGACCGGATGCGTCCGGTCGCTCTTGGATGCTTACTGTAAATGACCGAACGCTAGATACTCAGGGTCCGGTCACCACTGACCAGACGGGTCTGGTCGCACTTTCTCAAGTCTGGACCCTTACTAGAGTCGATCGGACGCTGGCCCTCAGCGTCCGGTCACATGACCTTCCAGCGTCCAGTCACACCAGACTTGTTCTTCATGGTCAAATGAACTGATCGGACCCTACGGCCAGCGTCCGGTCGCACCAGAGCCAGCGTCCGGTCAGTATTTGACCCTCCATTCACTTCCAACTCTCGATCATATGTGAATGAAGTTTGCTCCAAAGGATCTTAGGCATTCATAGGAGCTACCTAGAGCTAGTTTTAACAAGTGTGCACTACACCTAACTCACTAGACTCAACTAGGTCAAGCTACCCGTTCATACCCCCCTTAATAGTACGGCCAAAGGAAAAACAAAGTCCTAAACTACTCTAAGTGTCTCTCCAACTTCAATTGACACTTAGAACTAGTTATCCTTAACCTTGTCATCCATCCTTTGAAAACCAAAATGATTTCCATCGTAGGGGCATGACAACCTCGATTGCCCAATCGATCTCCATTACCATGACCTAACTTAATTACCTCTGCAAAACACACGTTAGTCATAGTAATTTTGTATTGACATTAATCACCGAAATCCACTTAGGGGCCTAGATGCTTTCAATCTCCCCCTTTTTGGTGATTGATGACAATACCACCTCGAGTATGTTAAAGAGTAAGGTTTTTGAAGGGCTTGGTTCATATAAGCTTTTGTCGATAAGAACAAAAGAGTTAGGCAAGCTTATATGACCCAAGCCAACACAATGTACTCAAAGAATATGAAATAAGCATGAGTACAAGTAATAAAGCTCATTTGCTTCGAAGGATAAATGCAGAAGCAAAAACAAATGAGCATCACAAATGATATGACATAGAGATAATGCAAAGTAGAAATCACACATGTCATATATCACAATCATGTAGATAGCACTATCACATATATATAATAGTATGCATGAAAGTAAACACATGAATGCATAAGTAATAGTGTATCACACAAATAAAACTCCAAATGTATATAATAAGCTAATACTATATAACTAGCTCCCCCTAAATGTAGCTCCCCTTGAGACTACATACTCGAACTCCCTCTCCCCCTTTGGCGTCAAACACCAAAACCTAAGGGTCGGTCGGCGGGGCTGCAGCGGACGAGTCGGGCGCTGAAGTACATAGGGCAAGCTAGAACTAGGCACCATCATCATCTGACCCTGAGCTCTGAACTGACTGACCCTCTATGGCAGGAAGTGTCGCTAAAGCGGTCTGGGTTTGAGCTGGGGCTGGTGCTGCCTGTGAAGCTGCAAGTATGTCTGTCGTAGGATCAGACGAGGCAACAGATGAGGGGAGCCTCTGAGTAGTCACTGCGACTGGAGCTGCTATAGATGGACCGGTGGTATGCATATGAGGTGGAGTAGGCATGCTGGTCAACTCACTGAAGGATGCTCCAAGACTCCTGGAGACTAACGTCTTAGGCACGAATAGCGAGGAAGACTGCTCTGGTGTGAAGCCCGTCTGAAATGGAGTGAACTACGGGGCTACCACGGGTGAAGCTAACCACTAGGACACATGTACAAGAGGTGAAGCAAACTGAGCTGGAGGCTATCCCTAACTCTAGAGCCCACTGGGCTGTACTGCTGGAGTCATCGAAGTGGTAGGAGGCTGTGCAAGCTAGGGCGAAGGCTATGGCAGTGGGACCCCAATGGCTGTCACTACATGCTGCATGAATCCCATGAGCTACTGCTACATAAGTAACTGTTGGTGCTGAAGGAGCTGCTGCTACCGCTGAAACTTGTCCTGACGAGCCTGAAACTGTGCGAAGTTGGCAGCTGTCTCCTGTGCCTATCGTGTCTGATCCTACTGCATCCGCTCAAGAATAGGAATGAGAGCGGGGTCTGTCTGTGGAGCAGGTGGAGCAGAACTGGAGCTACCGGCCTCTGCATCGTGTCTGTGTGGAGGCATCTGAGGTATAGGCTGGTAGTCATCGTTAGAGCTATCACTGTACTTGCTCACCTCCTGCTGTGCCTCTAGCTCCTCCTCCTCAGTGGCTGCAATCCCTCTGATGATCTCATCCTACTAAGCTGCGGACTTTGGCACGTCAGGACAACAGCTAGGCTGTCTGGGTGCCTGAGGAGTGGCGTGTTTGATCCTCTATGATAGGTTGTAAGCTGGGAACTCTATGGTGGCACCTGTATACTCATCCATCATACCAGGGGGCTTATCAAGCACAACTCTGCAGATGAGGAACGTGATCCAGTGAGCATAGGGAAGCTGCCTGTGACCCTTGAATCCCTCAGCTATTGTGTCCTCCATCTCTGAAAGCAGGAGATCCCAGATATCAAATATTGTCTGCTGCATGATGGCATTGAGAAGCCAGAGCTGTAAGCGAGTCAGGCCCTCCCTGTATCCCAACCGAGGAAGCAGTGTCCTCCTAATGATGGCCTCTAGTACCCTCGCTGTAGGAGTCAAGTCACTGGGGTTCCTGCTCGACCCCTCTCCAAACAGCTCCTTGAAGCAATGTCGCACTAAATCTGTAGGGGGCACCAACCCTCCATGAGGACACCTGGGAGGCTCCTGCTGTCCATAACAGACCTCATGCATCTTGATAGGTTGCTCCTGTAGCCTCAGTATCTCTCTAGCTCTGCCACTCGTCACTCTGTAGTCTTTGCCTTTGAAAGCAAAGTGAATGAATCTGTGATGTGGATCGATGTAGAGTGAAGCATAAAACTGATGGACCCAAGATGGTACATATATGCTCATCCATCCAATCAAATCTGTCAGTCCTGGCAAATATGACAAGTATGGCCGAATGCTCTCTCCGGCTGCTGCCACAATAGACTTTATCTGATAGACTCTCTGAGATCTGAACACTACCCCACTGTTGAGATAAGTATTGTAGAAATCCTCCTGCAGTAGCGTGTAGAAACCCTCAGCTGCTCTCTCATCCCTCCTCGGAGGAAACCAAACCTCAAACTCAATAAAACACAGCTGTTGAACCTGCCTGGCGGTAGCGGCCCTCAAGTCGAGGTGTACCACTAGAGGTGGACCCTATGGTCTAGGTGGAGGACGTGATCCCCTCCGCTGTGTCAGCGACCTTGGCGAGACTGGTACACGAGTCCATCCAGAGCGGCGAAGCTAGGGTGCTGGCTCTGTCTCCTTGGCCTCCTGGGTCTGCTGAGGCTGCTCGCTCTCCTGAGTTTGCTAAACTGGCTCCTACGCTGCTGACGAACCCTCCTCAATGGCAACCCATCGTCCTGCAAACGTGGCAATCCTAGCTAGACTACCGTGACGACGCTCAACATCCTTAATCATAGCTCTTAGTGCTGGTGAAACCTGCTGATCTGCAATGACAACTCTGCTACAGGCACCACCTCTCTCGGCACGCTCTGCGGCCTCTGCAACAGCTGCTGCTCTCGCTGTCTCTATGTTGGGGTACTTCTGCTTCTTGGATGTCACCTACTTGGTTGACTTGCCCTTTGATCTGGCTGGCTGGCGAGGAGGGGGCCTCCAATCATCATCACCTAGGCCACCACCAACATTCTTGGTGCGGGCCATCTGAACTGACAAGATGGTGAACTGACGCTGATGAGGATCAACAGACAAACTGAACCTCTTGAGGCTTGGCCTCGATCCTTACTCGTGAGCTTGGCTCCGAGTTGACTACCAACTGCCAGAAGAAACACAACAGAACCAACTTGCTGCACGATAGAATAGATGGATATACAAATAAATACCATATGTCTAATAGATGTGAAACCCTAATAGAGAAAGCAATGTAGATGCGAACTTGAATCGAATGGCTTGCTACCTGACGACCAGTGATCCGAGAAAAGATAAGAAGTCACGCGGGGGATCCTCAGAACCGAGCTAGGGTTAGGGTAATCGAGCCACTGCGAGGAATTAGCTGTGGATCAGTGACACTGACGAAGTACGGGTTGCAGCGCAAAAGATGAGTAGCCTGAAGAATCGGCAGAAAAGGAAGGCTTACCAAGGGTTAGGGCTAGATGACTCCAGCAAGCTTCGGTGGCGTCGGCGTGGGTTGTGCTGGTGTGGTGGCGCACGTGGCCGGCGTAGGAAGCTCGGCTGCTGGGCACGGCCGCTGGCGGCGCGGGCAGGAGAGAGCACGGTGCTGCGACGCGGCGGTGCGGCGAGCAATGGTGGCGCGGCGGCTGGCAAGCTGAGGAGACGCAGGAGGTGGCAGGGGCTCGGTCACAGGGATTAGGCGGTGCGGGTTAGGTCAAGGAAAGGGTACATGAAGGCACGGTTTATATGAGGATCCGAAGCGCAATAAAGAAGGAAACAGAAAAGAGTCCTAAAAACGCGCGAGATCCACTGACCGGATGCTCCGGTGGTAGCGACCGGACGCTACCACCCAGCGCCTGATCGATTCCAGAGAGGTCCAAATCCTCTGGAATTAGGACCGGACGTGTCTGGTGGTCCATGACCGGACGCAGGCAGGGTCCGGTCAGTACAACTTGGTCTTCCTTTGATTGACCAGACGCAGAACCCTTCCTGACCAGACACACAGACACAGCGTCCGGTCACTCCTTCGGCAGCAGTTCACCTCCTGTGAACTGACCGAACGCTGGACAGCAGCATTCGGTGCAGCGTCCGGTGCACCTTTTCCAGCAAATCTTCAAACTTCCTTCTCGCTGCCTGTTCCCAATCAAGTCCCAACTTAAATAAGATCCAAATAAACACCAATTGGGACTGATATGAGTAACCTCTCTCAAACCCTCATATTTTTCAAAATATTTTGCCTTAGGCTATAATTGTTTTTAAGAAAATAGGCAACAAGAGGGCAGATGGAATAAAACGACAAACAACATTCATGCATATGCAATACTTGTAATTAAAACTAGTTGCTTGTCAAGTTTGATCCAAGGTTAAGCTTCTTCACACGCTTTTTGGTGGTTATCTTAACCATGTTAGACAAGCCCTATGTGCATTACCATAAATTAAACATGTTGTATATTACAATGAATGCAAGGGACAACACAAGCTCAATTTTTAGTGAAGTTACTAAAATCAAGTACATTGAGCTCATTCCGCAATCTACAAAATATAGCCTCATCTAGTGGTTTTGTGAAGATATCCGCTAATTGATCTTCGGATCTTACACCTTCTAGTGATATATCATTTTTAGCCACATGATCTCTTAGAAAGTGATGACGGATATCTATATGCTTGGTGCGAGAGTGTTGAACCGGATTATTTGCAAGTTTTACCGCACTTTCATTGTCGCACAAAAGAGGTACTTTCTCTAGAACTACTCCATAGTCTAGCAAAGTTTGTTTCATGTATAATATTTGTGCACAACAAGCACCTGCGGCAATGTATTCCGCTTCGGCGGTGGACAAAGCCACACTATTTTGTTTCTTGGAGGACCAAGACACAAGTGATCTACCAAGAAAATGGCACCCTCCAGATATGCTCTTTCTATCAACTTTGCATCTAGCGTAGTCCGAATCGGAATAGCCAATTAATTCAAATAAAGCTCCTTTGGGATACCAAAGACCAATGCTTGGTGTGTGCTTAAGATACCTAAGGATTCTTTTTATGGCAATTAAATATGTTTCCTTAGGACTAGCTTGAAATCTAGCACACATACATACACTAAACATGATGTCGGGCCTAGATGCAGTTAAATATAACAAGCTACCAATCATAGAACGGTAGAGAGTTTGATCAACCGGGTTACCTCCCTCATCTAGGTCGAGATGTCCATTTGTAGGCATTGGTGTCTTGATTGGCTTACATTCATCCATCTTGAATCTCTTGAGAAGATCTTTTGTGTATTTCTCTTGAGAGATGAAGATGCCTTCTTTCATTTGCTTGACTTGAAAACCAAGAAAGAATGTAAGCTCACCAATCATTGACATCTCAAACTCCTTCGACATCAATTCACTAAATTCTTTGCATGAGTCTTCATTTGATGATCCAAACATGATATCATCAACATATACTTGACAAATGAAGATATGCCCATCAAGCTTCTTGGTGAATAGTGTAGTGTCGACCTTCCCAATGGTGAAGCCCTTCTCAATGAGGAAGTCCCGAAGGCGCTCATACCAAGCTCTTGGGGCTTGCTTAAGCCCATATAATGCCTTGGACAACCTATAAACATGATTAGGATATCTAGGGTCTTCAAACCCGGGAGGTTGATCAACATAGACTAGTTCATTTATAAAGCCATTTAAAAATGCACTTTTCACATCCATTTGATATAGTTTCATTTCATGATGTGATGCATATGCAAGGATACAGATGGCTTCTAATCTTGCAACCGATGCAAAGGTCTCTCCAAAATCCAAACCTTCAACTTGAGAGAACCCCTTTGCAACTAGTCTTGCCTTGTTCCTCACAACAACACCTTGATCATCTTGCTTGTTGCGGAACACCCACTTTGTTCCAACGACTCTTGCACCTTTTGGTCGCTCTTCAAGAGTCCAAACTTCATTGCGAGTGAAGTTGTTCAACTCTTCATGCATGGCATTGATCCAATCCGGATCTTTAAGAGCTTCTTCTACCTTGGTAGGCTCATAGCAAGAGACAAAATAGTGATGAGCAATAAATGAAGTAAGTTTTTGAGATCGAGTCATCACACCCTTTGATGGACTCCCTATGATGAGATCTTGTGGATGATCTTGTAGGAGAGGTGTGTTTCTTCTATTGACCACTTGAGGAGGAGGTTGTGGAGCATCAACATCTTGTGCTTGTACCACCATTTATTCATGAGAGATATAAGTATCTTCATTTTCCACTCTCCCATCTTTTTCACCATCTTGTGGTACATTTGATGAAGAAGGTTGGTCAATGACTTGTACATCATCTTCATCATCTTTTGGCTTGATGTCTCCCACCGGAATATTCTTCATAGCCTCCCTCAATGGTTCATCACCTACATCATCAAGATTCTCATATGCTCCTTGGGAGCTATTAGATTCATCAAATTCCACATCATATGTTTCTTTAACCAAGCCAGTGGCATGATTAAATACTCTATATGCTTTGGACTTTAATGAGTAACCAACAAGAAAACCTATATCACAATGTCTTTGAAACTTCCCTAGGTGTTGCCGCTTCTTGTGGATGTAGCACTTGCAACCAAACACCCTAAAGAAGGAGACGTCCGGCTTCTTCCCATTGAGCAACTCATACGGTGTCTTGACAAGGAACTTTTGAAGAAATAGGCGGTTGGATGCATAACATGCGGTGTTGATTGCTTCCGCCCATAAAGCTTCGGGGGTGTTGTACTCATCTAGCATTGTCCTTGCAAGAGTGATCAAAGTCCGGTTCTTCCTCTCAACTACACCATTTTGTTGAGGAGTATAGGTTGCAGAGACCTCATGTTTGATTCCAACTTCATCACAATAAGCTTCTATGTTTGTGTTGTCAAACTCTTTGCCATTGTCACTTCTTATCTTCTTGAGCTTCACTTCAAATTCATTTTGAGCTCTCTTGACAAACTTCTTGAAACAAGATGCAACTTCGGATTTGTCATGAAGGAAGAACACCCATGTATACCTTGAATAGTCATCCACAATCACAAGACAATAGAGATTTCCTTCCAAACTCTTATATGTTGTTGGTCCAAATAAATCCATGTGTAGGAGTTCTAGCACTCTTGTGGTTGACATGAAAGCTTTGGTTGGATGAGTGTTTGCAACTTGCTTGCCGGCTTGACATGCACTACAAAGCTTGTCCTTCTCAAACTTCACATCCTTCAACCCTCTCACCAAATCATTCTTCATAAGCTTCTTGAGTGAGCTTATCCCAACATGAGCAAGTCTTCTATGCCATAGCCACCCAAGTGTTGTTTTGGTGAATAGGCAAGTCTTCAAGTTTGCATCTTCAGAGGTGAAGTCAACTAGATATAAGTTGTTGTATCTAAATCCATTGAATATCACTTGTTTGTCATCTACTTTGGATACAACAACCTCCTTCTCGGTGAATAAGCATTGGAAGCCAAGATCACACAATTGCCCAATGGATAGCAAGTTGAAACTCAATAAGGCAACATAGAGCACATTGGAGATGGAATGATCATTTGATATTGCCACTTTGCCTAATCCTTTAACCTTGTCCTTTGAATTATCTCCAAATGTTATTTTCTCTTGTCCATCAACCTCTTCATCTAGTGAGGTGAACATATGAGGATCACCGGTCATATGTTGAGTGCAACCACTATCAATAACCCAATGACTCCCACCGGTCTTGTAGTTCACCTACACACAAGAGATTCAAGCTTTAGGGATCCAAACTTGTTGAGGGCCCTTCACCTTCTCAACAAGTGACTTAGCCACCCAAATCTTCTTAGGCCTACTCTTGTTGGGAGGTCCTAAGAACATGACTTTCATCTTTCCACTAGAATCTTTTCTAAGCATGTAGTGAGCATTGAAAGTAAAGGGTCTAGCATGCTTGGGCAAGGGTTGTGGTGGTGGAGTTTGACACTCATGAGCAAAGTGGCCTTCTTGTCCACACTCAAAACATCTCTTTGGCTATAGCTTTGGCTTTGATTGTTGGTGTTGAGCTTGAGCCTTCTTCTTCTCTACACTTGCCATATATCCAATGCCACTTCTATCCATCTTCATGATGGTATTCATGAGTAGCTCACTTTGGAGATGCTTGCCTCTAGCAAACTTGCTCAATCCCACCTTGAGATGCTCTTTCTCCATCTTGAGCTTCTTGTTCTCTTCCTTGAGAATATCATTGTTCTTCTCTTCCTTGAGTTTCTTGTTTTCTTCTTTGAGCTTCTCATTCTCAAGGATCAACTCTTTGTCATGATCAAGAGTTTCTAGCACAATGGTGTTGTGACTTTTCATCTCTTCAAGATCTTTCATGAGCTTCTCATGGTCACTCTTGAGCTTGACATACTCATCATAGTCATTGCACTCAACCACTTGCTTGCCTTTGCTACTAGATCCATGCTCAATGCTCTCATCAATTAAATCATCACATGAGGTAGCTATATCAATCTTAACAACATGGTTAGTAGCAACATGTGGCTCATTTGGTAAGAATTCTTGTGCAATAACAAGGGTATCATAATTGATCTTTAGAGTTGTATATTCATCTTTTAGCTTGTTGTGACTAATGATAAGCTCATTGTGCACCCACTCAAGTTTATCATGTTTATCTTTAAGCTCTTTCTTGGAAGATTTGAGCTCCTTGAGTTTGGATGATATAGAGTCATTTGTTTCTTTGAGCTCATCATTAGCCTTTTCCAATGTATCACACTTAGCTAAGAGTGAATCATTTTTAGCATCAAGTTTTTCATTTGTAGCTCTACTCTTTCTAATGATCTTAGTGTATTTTCTTAATATTTTGACAAGATCATCATATGTGGGTGAATCATCATCGCTATCACTATCATCATCACTAGCTTGCTCATCATCACTACTATCATCACTCTTAGTTACCTTGCGTTCACCTTTGGCCATAAGGCATAGGTGTGTAGAGGATGATGGCGATAGTGGCGGTGAGGATGCAAGATCAATAGCAATGGCGGCCACCTTATCATTGTCACTCTCATCATCGGATGATCCACTTGATGAATCAATGTCCGTGAGCCAATCACCGACAATATAGGCCTTGCCACTCTTCTTTTTCTTATAGAAGTCTCTCTTTTTGCCATCTCTCTTTTTGTATGGCTTATTCTTTTTCTTTTCATCTTCATCACTTGAATCATCTTTCTTGCCCTTGTTCTTGAACTTGTCTTTCTTGGGCTTTGTGCATTGATGAGCTAGGTGGCCAAGTTCGCCACAATTGTAGCAATCCATCTCGGAGATTGGCTTTCTTCTTGAGCTAGTGAAGAATTTCTTTTTCTTGCCGTTAAACTTGATGCCACTCTTGTTTAGCTTCTTTAGCATCTTGGCAGTCTTCTTCACCATGAGAGCAAGACTTTCTTTATCATCTTCATCACTTGAGCTCTCATACTCAAGTCTTGCCTTGCCCTTATCTTGGCTAGCTTTAAATGCTAAGTCCTTCTCTTTCTTCTTTGTATAGGATGAGTCATCTTGTGGCGTGATGTGCATGTACATCTCATGAGCATTGATCTTTCCCAAGATTTGTGTCGGTGTAGCGGCGGAAAGATCACATTGATGTAGCACGGTCACAATGTGCCCATATTTGTCAATGGGGAGAACACTCAAGATCTTTCTCACAACGTCGAATGGTGACATTTGAGTAAGTCCAAGCCCATTGACTTCCTCTACAAGAACATTTAAATGAGAATACATTTCATTAGCACTTTCTTTGGGAAGCATCTCAAAAGAATTTAGCTTTTTAATCACAAGATGATAGCGTTCCTCATGCTCACTCTTGGTTCCCTCATGGAGCGCACAAACGTCCGACCATAGTGCATGGGCGTCTTTGTGGTTCTTTACACGATTGAACACATCTTTGCAAAGGCCTCTAAAGATGGTGTTGCGAGCCTTTGCATTCCATTTTTCATAGTTTACTTCATCGCCTTGAAGTTGTGCGGCATTCTTAGGTGTTAGGAACCCTTGAGAGGCGGCTCTAAGAATTCCAACATCTAGAGCTTCTAGGTAGGCCTCCATGCGAATTTTCCAAAATGGAAAATCATCCCCCTCGAAGATAGGAGGAGGTCCATCCCCGTGAGACATCTTACTCTAAGCGGTTAAGCTTAAAAACATGAGCACGAGGCTCTGATACCAATTGAAAGGATCAAGATGCCCAAGAGGGGGGGTGAATTGGGCTAATTCTAAATTTTCTTGCAATAATCAAATCCTACGGATAGCCCAATTAACCCCTTGTGCCTAGAAAAGTGTTTCTATCAAATCAATGCACAAAAGACTTACACCCTATGTTCCAAACTTACTCTAGCATAGCAATTCTATGAATGTAAAACAAGTATTGAATTGCTCAGAGTAAATACTCAAAGTAAGTGCTCAAAGTAAATAAGGAGAGAAAGGAACGCGGCGATGTTTTGCCGAGGTATCGGAGAGTCGCCACTCCCCACTAGTCCTCGTTGGAGCACTCGCGTAAGGGTGTAGCTCCCCCTTGATCTGCGCAAGGATCAAGTGCTCTCTACGGGTTAATTCTTCGACACTCCATTGCGGCGAATCACCCAAAGCCGCTCACAACTTAAGTTGGGTCACCCACAAGCTCCACCGGGTGATCACCAAGCTCCCAATCACCACCAAGTCATCTAGGTGATGGCAATCACCAAGAGTAACAAGCATGAACTCTTGCTTGACCATGCGAAGCCTAATGAGAAGATGGATGCACACTTGTCTACTCTTGATTCACTAATGAGGTTTCACTCTTGGATTCTCGAATCACAAACACCTCACTAGGACCTTGCTCTTCTTGGCACTCACAAACGTGTTTCTTAGCTGTTGGAATGAGCAAAAGTAACTCCACTCACGAGTGGAGCTTCTATTTATAAGGCAGTCTGAAAAACGAACCATTATGAGCTTCTGCGGGGTGACCGGACGCTCCGATCATTTTGACCGAACGCTCTGGTCAGTTCAACCCGTGCAACAGTTTTCACGTGATGACCGGACGCTGTCAGGGTCCAGTCAGTACTGACCGGACGCATCCGGTCGCTCTTGGATGCTTACTGTAAATAACTGGACGCTAGATACTCAGGGTCCGATCACCACTGACTGAACGCGTCCGGTCGTACTTTCTCAAGTCTGGACCCTTACTGGAGTCGACCGGATGCTGGCCCTCAGCATCCGGTCACACGACCTTCCAGCGTCCGGTCACACCAGACTTGTTCTTCATGGTCAAATGAACTGATCGGACCCTACGGCCAGCGTCCGGTCAGTATTTGACCCTCCATTCACTTCCAACTCTCGATCATATGTAAATGAAGTTTGCTCCAAAGGATCTTAGGCATTCATAGGAGCTACCTAGAGCTAGTTTTAACAAGTGTGCACCACACCTAACTCACTAGACTCAACTAGGTCAAGCTACCCATTCATACCCCCCTTAATAGTACGGCCAAAGGAAAAACAAAGTCCTAAACTACTCTAAGTGTCTCTCCAACTTCAATTGACACTTAGAACTAGTTATCCTTAACCTAGTCATCCATCCTTTGAAAACCAAAACGATTTCCATTGTAGGGGCATGACAACCTCGATTGCCCAATCGATCTCCATTACCATGACCTAACTTAATTGCCTGTACAAAACACATGTTAGTCATAGTAATTTTGTATTGACATTAATCACCGAAATCCACTTAGGGGCCTAGATGCTTTCACTATTGTTATAGGAAAACTCAGCTAAAGTCAAGCATTCATCCCACTTTTCTAGAAAAGAAATGGCATAAGCTCTCAACATGTTTTGAAGTACTTGATTAACCCTTTCTGTTTGACCGTCAGTTTGTGGGTGATAAGCTAAACTTCTGAGAAAACGAGTACCAAGACATTTCTGAAGTTGCTCCCAGAAGCAAGAGACAAAGATTGACCCTCTATCAGAAACAATGGTAAGAGGAACTCCATGTAGGGTTACAACCCGATCAAAATATAGCTTAGCATATTTCTTGGCGGAATACCTTATATCCACTAGGAGAAAATGAGCGGACTTGGTAAGGCTATCCACAATGATCCAAATAGAGTCATACCCCTTTACCATGCGGGGTAAACCCACAACAAAGTTCATGGAAATATCCTTCCATTTCTAAATAGGGATAGGCAAGGGCTGTAGAAATCCAGGCGTACGCATATGGTCTGCCTTAACCCTTCCACAAATGTCACATTCTGAGATGTATTTAGCAATCTCCTGTTTCATATTTGGCCACCAATACAAGTGATGCAAATCATGATACATCTTGTTACTTCACGGATGAATGGATAATTTGAAGTTGTGAGCTTCATCCAAAATTTTTCTCCTAAGCTCATCACTTGAGGGAACCACCAATCGGTTCTTGAACTTCACCACACCTTGATCATCAATACTGAAATAAGGACCACGCCCTTCGGCGATTAGCTTCTTGATATGCAGAATTCCTAAAGCATCTTGCCTTTGATCTATACTAATTTGCTCAAGTAGATCCGAGACTAGAGCAATATCGGCTAACACCTCAAAATGGTTGAGAGACAAAGATTCTTCTACAACTTGATGCGACCTCCGACTTAAGGCATTCACTACCACATAAACTTTTCTAGGGTGATAATGAACTTCTAAGTTATAATCTTTGATTAACTCAAGCCACCTCCGTTGTCTCATGTTTAGCTTGGATTGAGTGAAAATATATTTGAGACTCTTGTGATCCATGTAGATATGCACTTTATTTCTCAACAGGTAATGTCTTCAAATTTTTAGAGCATGCACAACCGCAGCCAGCTCTAAATCACGGGTGGGATAATTCAACTCATGCTTTTTTAGCTGTTGTGAAGCATAAGCTATTACATGTCCATCTTGCATAAGCATGTAACCCAATCCAGTCCTAGAGGCATCACAATACAAATCAAATGGCCTATCAATATTTGGTTGAGCAAGAATAGGAGTAGAGGTAAGAAACTTCTTCAGGGCTTAGAAAGCCTCTTTACAAGCTAGACTCCATACAAACTTGATATCCTTCTGCAGCAACTTGGTCATCGATTGAGCTATTTTGGAGAACTCAGGGATAAAGCGTCGATAATAACCAGCAAGACTAAGGAACTAACGAATTTGATGCACTGACTTTGGAGATTTCCAATTTAACACATCCTGCCAGAATCCATAGAGATGCCTTCAGGTGTCAGGACATGTCCCAAAAACTACACTCGATCCAACCAAAACTCAGACTTGCTGAATTTGGCATATAGCTTATGTTCCCGCAATCGAGTCAGGACTATGCGAAGATGTTGTGCATGCTCTTCATTGTTCTTAGAGTAATCAATATGTCATCAATGAACACCACCACAAACTTATCTAACTCTGGCATGAAGACTGAATTCATGAGATGCATGAAGAATGCAGGAGCATTGGTGAGACCAAAAGACATGACTAGCTATTCATAGAGGCCATACCTAGTTGAGAAAGCTATCTTTGGTATATCTTGTGGCCAGATCTTAATTTGGTGATACTCAGAACAAAGATCAATCTTTGAAAATACATTGGCACCATCCAACTAATCGAATAAAGTATCAATACGAGGTAAATGATACTTGTTCTTAATGGTTACAGCATTGAGAGGGCGATAATCCACACGCATCCAAAGAATGTCGTCCTTCTTCTTCACGAAAATAGCTAGACAACCCTATGATGAAGAACTTAGACGGATGAATCCCTTCTCCAACAATTCCTCTAACTATTTCTTCATCTCAGCCAATTCCTTTAGAGCCATGCGATAAGGTCGCCGCAAAATAGGAGTAGTACCAGGTTCTAACTCAATGGTAAACTCCACATCTCTATCCGATGGTAACCTAGGTAGATCTTCAGGAAAGACATCTAAAAACTCATAGACCATAGGAATAGAAGTAAGATCAGGAGAAGCTTCAGCATGAGCAACAACTAGCAAGGCTAGGACTAAAGGCATAAGGAGAGACATTCTATCCTTAGAAGAAGGGAGCTTCAACTCAACAATTCTCTATCTAAGGTTCAGGACTACCCCATAATTTCTTAACCAGTTCATTCCTAGAATTGTATCTATGCCTTGTCCAGGTAGCACCATGAACTAGAGACAATAAGAGTGAGTTGCTAGCACTAGTGTCGTTATGTCCATCCGAGTTTTAACGCACAACTACGCACCCGGGGTTCTGATTCTATAGGCAATAGGAATAGTCATAGTAGATATATTGTGCCTTTGTGCAAACCCCATATTCATGAATAAATGTGATGCACCAGAATCAAATAACACATATGCTGGGTGAGAATCAATGGTAAACATACCAGCCATCATAGGCTCACCCTGCGGAATCTCCTCAGCCTCGATGAAGTTAACCTATCCAGAGTGGCTCACGGACACCTTCTTCCTAATGATGGTCCTCTTGACCAGACGAGAGTTGGCTGAAGGCTGAGAAGACTGAGCAAGCTGGTTCTAGGAGCACTCATGAGCATAGTGGCCTTCCTTGCCACACTTGAAACAAGCACCTGGCTTGTTCCCCTATCCCTAACGAGGTGGAACCTGCTGTCCTTGAGGCTGCTACACCTACTGAGTAGGTGCACGGTACTAAGTGGAAGGTGCCTGGTGAGTCTGCTGAGTCTAGCGAGATGGCTGTCCACCCAGAGAGTGATAAGACACCCTCCTCACAACTTGTACCTTCTATGACTGTGGGTGACTAGAAGACCTAGTGATCACCCTCTTGCACTTCCACTCAGCCTAAGAGTCATGCTAAAGTCCCTCCATAGCAATGGCAGCATTCATCAAAGCACCAAAAGTCTGATAGCCCACTGTATACAACTTCTCTTGTAAGATACAAGAGAGACCGCAATTGAAACGGTCCATCTTCTTCTCATCAGTATCCACATGAGCCCTAGCATATTGTGCAAGATGGTTGAACTTGTTCACATATTCCATCGCAGTCATGTTTCCTTGCTTTAACTCTAGAAACTCAGACAACTTCCTGTTTAGCAAACCAGTAGGAATATAGTACTGATAGAAAATAGTGATAAACTCCTACCAAGTCACATGATGATCCACAGGATGCATGGCATTGATAGGCAATATGGGTTTGTTGTTTTCTTTTTGTTTGAGAAAATCATTACTAGAAGTACGTCCTTAAGATCAAGTTTAATTAGCAGTCATAATTACTTCATTAGCTAACCATTCTAGGTGAGCACCTGTACTACCTTCAAGCAAGGGTTGAGCAATGAGAACCATTTTACCATCTTTCATCTTACAGTTCTTACTATGGTGCTAGACTATAGTCAAGTTGTACCATCTCATGGAAACAGTGATTTACGAACCAATGTATCCCATTTGGGTACCCCGAAATACATGCTCCATTTGTACCCCAGGCACACACAAGACCAACCTATTCCACTCATGTCATGGGGTCCAGGTCCCCATTCAAACTTGGACTCCAAGCCCCCACACTTGAGACCTGGTCTCAATATGGTGCTTAGACCTCCACCTTTCCCCGCCTCCAATCAATCGGTCCAGAAAGAGCCAGAACCTATGATAAGAGTGTAATGAGCCTTTCTGCCCCCATAAGCAAGTATGTGCTCAAGATGATAAGTTTGTGACCTGACTACCATCCACAGCAATGGGCGGTCCTCAATTAACACGGACAGGGGAAAACAGTGTAACTAAGCTAAGCCCCGTGGGCGCAGGACACAACTTGTTACACCCACCAAAACCCATACCATATCCTTGTCAGTCTCCATTTTCCTTTCATCATTTTATCATGAGAGTAATTATAATAATCACCTATTATGAGCAATGGCAGGTTACTCACACTACCGATAACCTAAGCATAATAGCTATTCGAACCTGCACTAGTAAGACTCATAGGACAGATATATCTATGCATGTGGTTTCTATAAAATTCATGTAACATAAATGCACATCATATATATATATTCAGTGATTATCAAATATAAGGGTTATGCACCAGGGCTTGCCTTGAGCAGGCGCGGTGTCAGCTGAGCCAGTCGTCGATGGCTCTGAGATCTCCTCCTGCATGAGAATCTCCTCCTCGTACTCCTCAACGATCTCCTCGAACTCACGATCGTCTGTGGTCACTATCTCCACCAACTTATTCTCTATATGCATGCGATGATGATGCAACACGTAGCATTTAGGCAACAACAACTCTTAAAATAAGAATACGCATACTAAGCTACTAAGCTAGTTCTAATGACTAAGGTACTAAGCTAACTACCATCTTCATCAAGCAAAGTGTTGGGTTCAACTAAGAAACCCTTAGCTTAACAATTTAAGGATATATCTTTATTTCTACTAGTGATTTAATGTATATTGAAGCAAAGAGCATTTAACTACCCCAATCCTTAGTCTATTCTAAAGCTACAAAAATTATAGTGAACACATAATAATACAATGAAACTACGGTGTGAGGTGACATGACTTGCTAGGGAAGGTTGCAGTGATGTGTGGCCATCCATGACGGCAACGCCACTGTTTTGGCGAGCTGGGGCAGCTACAAACCTAACTGGTCAGTGTGCGAGCATCAAGAGGCTACTGTGGATCAGGCCGAGGTGACAGTTGGAGCGAAGGATGACAGAGAGGGGCTGGCCACGTGCGGTGGCACACCGTGGCAGCACAGTCATGTCAGCAACGATGGGGACACTGTAGAGGTTCGGCTATGGCATGCAGGGCGAAGAGGGGATGAAGGCGAATCTAGTGGTGCACAGGAATTGGCTCGGGGTTAAGTGATCGAGGGCTGCCCTTGGCCATGGCCGAGAGTGGCCTTATCGGCATGGCAGTGGGGAAAGTTCCAAATTGGAGCTTGGTCATGCACTATTCAAGGCTGGGTGGGGTCAGGTAGTGAGAGAACTTGATGGTGAAGCTGCAGACATGCTAAATTAAATGGAAGTGATCACACGGTGGCCAATTTGATGGCACGGCTCAACGACGGCAGCAGAGGGAGGGGGATACACGGGGAGGCAAGTGGGCTCGTCTTGGTCTCACCTTGGCGAGACATGGTCGGCGTGATCTAGGTGTTACGCGCGCAGATGCAATCGGATAGGTGTGTGCGTCCATCGACTGGCATGGCCCGCGTGGGCGCAATGCCATTAATGGCAAGGCGACGACGAGCTTAGCCACGTGTGCGTGGCAGTGGCGGCCTCGAACCGGGCTAGCAGTGGCGCAAAGGTGCAGAGAGAAGCCCAGACGTGATGGTGAGGCGATGGCACCGGTAGCGGCTACGTCGTGGCGTGGGGCGGGTCAGCAGTGCAGCAATGCGGCGGGGCCGGTGGCAGTATCGCTTGGCTGCGCAAGCAGTAGCAGCGGCTCCGCGTGCCAGAGGCCAGTGGCGGCCAAGCCACAACCAGGCCAGAGCAGCCGTGGCCAGCCACGTGTGGCAGCGCACGCGCGCGACCAGCGTGTGACGTCGTACGGTCGGGCGTGGTGATTGCGCTCACCTGATGAACCAGCCCGAGAACGTGTTGTGCATGAATTTTAAAACGTCTATAAAAACTAAATGGTTGTTCTAGGAATCAAACCACCTTCACCATGTTCAAGAGGGCTTATCATGCTACCAACTCGAGCTAAAACACGACACCACTCCTTAACTCGATTTCACAAAATAAATTCCCAAACATGGCATTGTCTTGCTGTTTATAAACTTGAAAATATTCTATGTCTTTAAGCTGAACTTGATTTCAAGTTGTATTTCTAGGCTATTGGAAATATTGGCTAGCAATGTTATTTTTCCATGGCAAGTATTTCATTATCATCTACAAAGTTCATATTTCAAACTTTATTTAAGTTCTACATATATGTTTTATAGTATTTTTTCAAAAAAAAAATAGTTTTAAACCCTACTTGATACATATGAGTTATGGAATCGCTTCTCATTTAACATTTTTATTGACCATCTTAAGTTATAAAAATATTATCTACACATTCCATCACATGCATTATCACATAAACATGATGCTCATGACATGATTTGGTAATTGTTTTAGGGGCGTAACACCAAGGGTGTTATAGATACCAAGTAGCTGATGAGTTAGGAATCGTTGCTATTTAGTGTTTTTATATTTTCATGTTCATGTAAACTTCACATAAACACAGGGGTCATATGTTAAGAACAAAAGTATACCAACAAAAGTAAGGGACTCCACCACAAAGTTTATGGTTTCAAGGCATTGTAGGAATATATTTGGAACATTGAAATTGAAGTTCAATTGAAGAATAGACGATTTTGGCTTCATCTGCCAAAACTGGCCTAGCCAAGTTCCCTTCCCTGTGAGCTGTGCGGCAACACATCCCGGCTACAAGAAAACCAACTAGGCCGGTTTTCAAAATAGGCCAAGCCGGTTTCCTTGTTCTGAGACCAGGTTGAATCAAACTCGGTCTAGACCTATTTTTAGTTATGGAAAACTTGAAGATTGCGTTTTGGAGATGTTTTCTAGTGGGATAAGACCACCACCTCTATGTTTATGAGAGGATGATCACGACCGATTGAGGAATCCAACTTTCGATTGTCAAAAATACATTTACTACCCATTTTACCCTACTTCTCCAACCCTTGATGTTCGTCACATCTCTCGACGATATTTGATGGAGTTTATGTGGCTTTGTCAAAGATGAGCATGCAGCCCGCAGCACGGTGGCCCAGCCCAAAGCACGGCATAGCCCAACTCTTCGGATCATGCTTGGGCCGCACCCCAGACACATCGGGCGAAACGGCATGGCCCAGTAAATAGCCAAAGGCCTGATGAAGGCCCAACACCAACTCCCAAGTCCTAATCTGGCCCATACACTAACTCGTCCATTCTAGAACTCCCATCCGCTATCTCCGTCTCGACTACGCACCCCCTCCAAGGTCGTGACTCCGTTGCTTCCCCTTTCCCGCGTCAGATCTAGGCGCGCCTTCTTCTCCCCGACGCGCGAGCACCCGCTGGCCGAGCGCGACGTGCGCCTCCCACTCCCCGACGCGAGCCTCCCTCTCCCTGTCGCGTGAGCGACCGCCTGCCGAGCCCGATGCATGCCTCCCTCCCCCGATGCGCGCCTCCGCTCTCTCCCCAATGGCCGACGCCCGAGCACGACACCTCCTCCGCCGGCCCCGTGCTCAAGGACACTGCCGCCTGCCCACCTCACCGTCGACTGGCTGCGTAGCTGCGCCCTTCTCCTCTTCCTCCCTGCTCCCCTGAGTCCCTGTGCGGCGATTGTGCAGGCCACGGGCCGGCCCGGCCTTCAAAATTGGCTGTGCTTTTTGGGTCGGCCCGGCAGGAAAAGCGGCCTAGAGGGCCGTGCCTGGGCCGTCGGCCAGGCACGAAGGACTGGTGCGGCACGGCACGGCCCGGTGGCCCAGCGAGCCCTTCCATGCCGTGCCGGGCCGGGCGGCCCGTTTGCTCATCTTTAGGCTTTGTCGATCCAGGGCAACCTCGTTGCGCCTTTCTCCGATGGGTCATCTCGGGAGGTATTCAGGAGTTTACCGGACGAAGAACGAACGAAGGATCGGTCCGACCAACTTGACGGTTGTGGTGTCACTGTTCTAGGGCATTCTCGCTGAGGCCAAGGCACATGTGCGAGCTGGAGCGTGCTAGCCCTTACTAATGTTTGACCTAACGACTTTCTTTTTAGAAACACATTGCACTTAACCTACATCCATTAATTAAACAGAATATAGAACACCCGTCTGCCAGCCATACACATTGCGCTGTCCAAAAACGAGCGTACGCTCGAGGAACGATCAGGACTGCTGGAGTTGGATCTGGACGGGCCGTAATGTTTTGGGCTGTTTTGAGAAGGTGGGCTGTATGTGGTGGGTCTTGCCTCTGCTTTTGGGTTGTGAGACCATGTTGGGCTGCCCTTTCGGTAGTTTCGATGAGCCCCCCTTCTGTTCCCCCCCCCCCCCCCCCCCCCCCCCCCTCCTAATATCAATATGTGTTTGACACATGATTTTGGTCAAGAGGAACACTAATGGCATAGAAAGCTTCAAGCAGACTACACATGTGAATCCGTTGCGACATACGCGTCGTTTCGGTTTTAATTATTGTTCATCCATGGCTCTTTCAAAGTCCAAACCTTTGAAAGATGTCGGAACAGTATGGTAGTCAAACCTGCATGCGCTGGAACCCTGCACAGCACAGCGCAACTTCTTCCGTCCTTGTTCTCGTTGCATGGACCGAAAATTAAAAAAGAATGCAGGTAGCAGCCGTATGCGTTGTCTTTGGCCCTGTGTGAACCACTAGTATATGATGATGATTGCCATTTCCGTTCGCTCCGTTCCCTTTCTGCACAGCCTTCGCCAGCGCAAAAAGGTCAAGGTGCATGCCCCTTGGCTACTGTTTATTTACTCCTATTGCCCTATTGGACCTAGAGTGCACAGATTTACCCCGTCGAGATGAACAAGGGTTCAAACGGGGTTGGTGTGGTGTTGTAAAGGCGACGCGAAGATTGCCCCGGCAGGTATAGCGCACAATCTTGTGAGTCACCGCGCTTGACCCCACCGCCTCTGCCGCGCTTGGAAATGGATCGATGAAACAAAGGTGCTCCATTCCCCTGCTACTAGCCGAAAGGAAAGGCGTCCAAACGATTCATATGGCCATGCCCAGCTCGTGTTCTTTCTTTATCCCGTGGCGGTATCCGCATGGGTTTGCATCGCATGGCCACAGGTTGTAAACACAAGCGATAATCAATGATGCCCCCCGCATTTGTCAACAATGCCTAAGAACTGCTGTCGTCGTCTGAGACACGTTCACAAACAATTTCGCATACTTGTGTGCCCAAGTACAACCAGACGGATTGACTAAAAACACACAAGTACTAAAACACACAGTACTATAGAAGCAAAAACATTTTTCAAAACAAACGGCCACGGCGCAATACGTACGGCGACAGGGACGAACAATAATACGGTCGGGGCCGGGCCGCGGGGACGGCTCCGCAAATTGGTCGCATCTGGCCCACGCCCACTATCCTTCCCAGGCCAGGCCCCGAACGCACCTCCTGGTGCTGGTGGTGCCTCAAGGTCAAGGCTGCCGCTATAAAACGCGCCTGCGCTCCCCGCAGACCGCAGCTGCAACCTCGCTTCCTGGCCTACCTTGTTGCGAGTATCTTCTGCCAGAAACACACGCCCGCCCCAGCGGTCCGGCTGCTGCCGCGCCCCCGAGCACAGAAACCCACACCGCCGCTGCAGCCGCGGCCTGCCACCACCACCCTATCCCGATCCCCACCACGGCTGCCGGTTCCCCTCCCTTCCCGACGTGCGCGAGTTTGTTCGATCAGAGCGGGCACACACAGCCTGAGAATTCTGTTGGAGCAGGCAGCAGCGCAGTGCCAGCATGGGCCGGGCGCCGTGCTGCGACAAGACGAGTGTGAAGCGGGGGCCGTGGTCGCCCGAGGAGGACGAGCTGCTGCGGAGCTACGTCCACAACCACGGCACCGGCGGCAACTGGATCGCGCTCCCGCACAAAGCAGGTGCGTTCTATACACCGGCAACTGGATCGATGCTTATTGAGTATAATTCTGATGGTTGCATCGTTCGTCCATGGATGTGTAGGGCTGAACCGGTGCGGCAAGAGCTGCCGGCTGCGGTGGCTGAACTACCTGCGGCCGGACATCAAGCACGGCGGCTACACGGAGCAGGAGGACCGGATCATCTGCTCCCTCTACAACTCCATCGGGAGCAGGTGGTCCATCATCGCGTCCAAGCTGCCGGGCCGGACGGACAACGACGTCAAGAACTACTGGAACACCAAGCTCAAGAAGAAGGCAACCGCCATGCACCAGCATCACCACCACCACCAGGAGTACTACCACCACCAGCAGCCGCACAGCTCAGGCGGCGGTCGGGGCCGCCGCGGCGCCGCCGCTCCCCGGAGCCAACAATGCGCCTCCTCCATGCAGCCGTCGCCCGCGTCCGCCTCGTCCGCGGTCACCACCGCGAGCGCCAGCGACGCGTGCAGCTTCGGCGCCATGTACCCCTCCCCGCCAACGACGCTGCAGGCTGCTGCTCCGGTGCTCGCGCGCTACGACGGCACACTGCCGCCGGCGCCGCCGCAGCAGCAGCAAGCGTCTTCGCTCGCCGAGTTCTCCGCCGCGCCGGCGCCGCCCACCGGCGCCATCAGCGGCACCTGGGCTGGCGGGCTGCCGCTAGACGACATGTTCCTGCCGGAGCTCCTAGGCGACAGCGAGTTCCCGCCTGGCGGCGACTTCTTCGGCACCGGGTTCGCCCCACTGCTGCTGCAAGACAGGGCGGCGTCGGCGTCCCTGCAGGAGCTCTCCGCGTGCTACTTTCCCAACGCGCAGGCCGAGATGTGGGCGGCAGCGGATCATCACGTTAATTATGTCAAGCCGCCGCCGGCCGGCCTCTGCCACAGCCTGACATGACCGAGGAGACTACACTAATTAACGCGTGCTCAAAGCTTCGGCAATGACTACTCATGCAGGGCTAGCGTGTCTCTTGCTAGTCGTTCTTGGCTCCCTGTCCATCGATATGATCTCTCTCTGAGTATGAGGTCATCACATGTACATTATCTCTCTCTCTCTCCATATGGTCTGTGACTAGCTAGCACCATATCATAGAGAAATTATTAGAGATGTGGATCGCCATTGCTTTGTTTGCCTTATCTTCTGCGTACCAACCAGTCAGTCAGTCAGTCACTGTTCAAAACTATTCTTCAGTTGCCATTGTTTCTCACTGTGATAATGACATGGTAGGGCGCTCTCTTTTTCTCTTCCTGCCTGCCCATCTAATTGCAATTTGGAGATGAAGGGCCAGTTTGGCACCGCTCCTGCGTGCTCCGGCTTCGGCACTGTTCACGCACTGTAGCCGGGAGCCGCAGGAGCTGAAAAACGAGCTCCGCCGGCTTCGTGAACAGTGCCCAGCGAACAGTGAGACGAAAAAGTAGGAGAGAGAAAAACAGCTTTAATGAACAGTGTTGCTACAGTATAGGAGAGAGAGAAACGGCTTCATAAACAGTACCGATGTCGATGGAAGCCGGAGCCATTGGAGCTGAAACAAACGAGTCCGAAGTCGTAGCTTCCGAGCAAACAAGTGGCCTCAAGTCTAAGCACCTAATTAATTCACGTAGAATTTATAGTAGCAGTGCTATTGGTAGTATACAGCCTGTTCGGTAGCCTGGATTTGACTTATAAGGCTTATCATTTAACGAATAATATTTTTTCCTCACCGAATACCAAATCAGAAGACAGTACTTTCAGTTATGGCTTATACTTTCAGTTATGGCTTATAAGTTAATTCAGTTAAGAGGCTGATAGTAGTAGCCGCGACCTGTCACTTGGGAGGGAGACTGTCAAATCGATGTCGCCATGTACCTGGATTTGATATATGGCGCGCCTTGCTTCTCAATCTGTGACCTGAGAGCACTTGCTTCTCGGTGCGCTGTGCTTGCGTCCGCGCGCGTTTCCTCGTCATGATCATGGTGCTGACGACGACGGCCGACGAGCGCTGAGGCGGCGACGGACGAAGCCGGGGCCGCGGGGGGCGGCGGGGGGCTGGTGCGCGCGCGCGGGGGGTGCCGTGTGCGCTCGCGGCATCCATCGGCATGGACCAGCGCATCATGAGGCTCGCGTGCATGCACGTACCGAGACGTACGGTGCAAAGGGTAACCAACAGGTGCCCCGCGCGCGCGGACTCGGTCCTCCTCGCCGACCCGTTCCATGCGATGACGACGAGCGAGGCCACCGCGAGATGGGCGGCGCCAACCACCGGCGCGGCCAGAAAAAAAAAAAAACGTAAAACGAGGCGTGTGGACGGAAGCAAACTCTATTGAGATTGATGAGAAGAACGAATCGATTCTCTCTCTGTGGAGTACCAAACCATGTTGTGCATTTGATTAAATAATGGTACTTTCCATCTGGTTCCAGTGTTTGATCTTTGTCATATGTCTCGATGCATGTGTCGCTCTTGGAGCACATGGCCGTTGGGATTAGCTTTGGATAAACTAGCTAGCAAAGCTAGCCACATTTAGGCATGCCCACCCATTGTTTATCACAGATGTTTTGACACTTGTGGTGCGAGAGAAAGGTGGCACCGTCTAACTAAGTAACTAGTATAGCGGCTAAGGTCTGTCTACTTTTCTAGAAGTGCTAATTTGTCGTAGCACGCACCTAGATGACCATGTGTTAACTATAATCAGCTTCCAAGAAGCTTCTTTGCCATGTACTATATATGCACTCACGCTAGCTACCGATTGAGCGCCAACAATTACAGGCGCAATAATTCTCTCACTCGATCGTCGACAAAAAGATTCAATACCGTGCATTAGCCTTTTCGTAATCGACACCGAGTCACCGAGTACGAACGAGCCTTTCTTCGTCTCTTTTGTCATGGATCGGTCACAAGAAACCGGTAGACACACCTCTCACGCGAACAGTGACGACGGCGGCACGCGTATGCCTGCTAATCTCGCACAATAGAAAACACTATCGGATTCGGATGGAGCACCGAGCACATACATATACATAGGTCCCGTTGGCAGAGCTCCGGTAGCTCAGGCTCACCCATCGGCCGCTCAGGGGCCGATAGGTGCCAGAGGAGCCGAAGCCGCACTCCCTGAAAAACAAGCTTCTCCAGCTCCGACGGTTTCTGAGAGAAAATGAAAAGAGAGAAAAATAACTCCAACGACCGCCGCACTCCCTGAAAAACAAGCTTCTCTAGCTCCGACGGTTTCTGAGAGAAAATGAAAAGAGAGAAAAATAACTCCGACGAACAATACATGGTGTCGACCGCTTAGGGACCGACAGACCGAAGCCAGAGCCGCTCGGAGCCTCGCAAAACGACTGTAGGCTGTGTTTGGCATAGGGCTCGGGCTCCTCCATGAAATCACTGTAGCAGTACTGCTGCAGTGCCAGAGATGGAGCCGAGAGAATCCACTCCAAACGGGCTCATATACTTATGACATCTGGGTGACACACACAAAGCACATGACACCACCAATCATCGTCCCATTACTCTATTATAATACTGCGCCCCATATCTTTTACTGCATTGGGACTCGGAATAAGGCCAGAGAGAGACGAGATGTGCATGGCATGGATGGACGGATGGATATGGGCCTCTCCAATATTATTTTTTCTTCCTGGAAGGATTCTGCAGCTTGCTAGTACTAGGTCCGTGTCAAAGCGCACCTGTCACCGGCCGGTCAGCGGCGCGGCAGAGGCCTGCTGACGACGCTGCACCGGGCGCGGGGGGGGGGGGGGGGGCCCTCGGTCCTGGCTGAAGAAGCCTGATCAAAGGCTGAAGGGAAGGTTCGAACTGGCCTGCCTTGGCAGCCTTGCCCGGTCTCCGCCCGTCCGTTCGCCCATGACGCGCGCACGACGCACCAGCAGCACCATGCCAGTGGCCATGGTTACAACCATCGTACGTATCTCTTCGACCAGTCACAGTGTCACACCACGCACGCACGCACGCGGTCCAGGCGTCCAGTTGCAAGCCCCCTTGCCGCCCTCTGATGTGTCATCGATGGGTGTGGGATGCATTGCCGCCCCTCGAAGCGTCACGTCGCACGTCACGGGCAACGGACATGGGCCAAAGCACGTATAGCTAGCTAGCTAGGACGACTCTGCGTGCTAGAAGAGGAGTGTACTATACTAGTAAATCAACTGGCCATCCTATCCTAGGAGTATGTCTTCATAGGAAACCGATCGTGATCCTTATCTGCTAGCTCCATCGTTTCTTTAAAGAAAGTGCAAAGCGTTCGCTCTGATTGGCATGATCCCGAAGCCCGCCCCAAGGGGATTGTTTAGTGAAGGCCGGGGTGATTACAAAACTGAGATGGTCGGTGGCCTGATGGAGGATGACCTTTATCTTGCCCTTTTGGTCCCGTTCGGTATGCTGAAACTTGCCTGAAAAATACTGTTATGGCTGAATTATTGTGAGAGAAAAATATTGTTTCGATTGAAAAAAACAAGCCGAACAAACCGATTTCTAAGCCGAACGATGCCTTTGTGTGTCGGAAATGCCGTAATGGTATGGATGTACACTGTCAGTGTGTAAAACCATTTCTGCCGTACTTGTAGAAATAAACTGGGCTTGCTTTTACTGGTGTCTAGCTTATGTTATGTCAGTCAAAGTAGTGCCTGTGCCGGTTGGGTCGCGGCAGTCATTGAGGCGGCCTAACTTGTGTGGGAAACTTGAGCCGGTTTGGTTCTTCGTTCTATCTATGTGCTACGTATTCTTCCTCAACAGTTAGCTTATTAATTCCTGTCCCTACATGGTCAAAACAACGGATAGAGACGGTAGTAATAATCGCTCATTGATAGGAACAGGACATGCATCTGGCGTAAATCTGAAGCTGCGAACAAAAGTCTGCACACTGCCAACAACTAGTCCAGTATACATAACTGTACGTCTCGATCGTTTTCCCAGGGCTAAAAGCCGCGAGCACACCTGTTAGCTCAGATCAACGTTGTAACGGTGCCCTGTAGCTTTCATTCAGGCTAGCTCTGCCTCCTCAGTTCATCCTAGACCAACTTTCATACACAAGGGAGCAAATGCAAGAGACAGTCGATCGAGGAAAACTGGGCAAACGACTCGCTACACGTGTCTCCAGTGTCCATTGCTGGTTACTTGCAATTGCAAGCCACATGCATGCATGCCGGCGGTTCCAAGTAAAGTGCACGAGCTGATGAGCACACCGTGCCTGCGTGACCGTGGTGGTGGGTGCCTCCACGGCGTACTGCGCTGCTGCTGCTAGCTCTAGGGCTCACTGAGAGTGCAAATCATCCGTGCAGTGTCTCTCCTAAATGATATGCGTCGCTTTCCCTACCAACCTAAAAAGGATAAAAAGGAACAAAAGGCTAACATCTTAGCTGCTGCACCCCCAAGTGTTTATGAAGCTGTCTGAAAAGGACTTGCACTTTCTCAAAACGCATGGGCGCAACGCAAACGCGCAGCAACCACGCACACCTCCTGCAAACTGCACATCACACACACAGGGCTCAGGTGTGCCTAGCAAGATTATAGGCACTTTTTTTTTGTTTGTTTCACTCCAGTAAAGTGTTCCCAGCAAAATAAAATGCATTTTATACATGACATTACCGGTATTTGGCACCGGTAAGTATTCGGAATTACTCCAGTTGTAAAAAGAATGCAATTATAGGCACACAAGGCTCATGTATGCCTAGCAAGATTATAGGCACTTTTTTTTTTGTTTCACTCCGGTATTGCCAGCAAAATGAAATGCATTTTATACACGACATTACTGATATTTGGCACCGGTGAGTATTCAAAATTAGCAACTGTAGCGCGTGGGTAGCTAGATTTTTCATTCGGACATTCGGAGTAAACGATTTTGTTTGTTAGTTTAATTGTAATTGTTGTCCTCTCCTCCATGAATCTTTACTAAATCGATCGGTACGAACGATACGTATAGCTATTGTCAACCATATCCTTGACTTAAACCTATTGCCATCTTCCCCTCCTCTTCCTTTTACGTCTTACTTTGTGGTTGTACAATCTCTATCGAGGCCACCAAATCAAGGCAACATTTAGTTTTTTTATTGATGAGCTTCATTACTCGGTAAAACCATTGTCCAAGTCTCTCACATACTATTCCATTTCTTAGTCATCTTGTAGATTATTTTTTGGATCATCTTGTATCTTTTCTTGTGAGCCGGTAGTTCCTTTTTGCCCTAAATATTGGTAGATCAATCACAATGTTGCTCATATATGTTACAGCCATTATTGCACCTTGTAACATTATATTCATTGGCGCGTCCAAGCATTCCCAAACAAACTACGAAAAGTTCTTTGAAGTGTGTAAACAACACCCCCCCCCCCACCCCACCCACACACACCTAAATGCTCCTTGTGGTTTCCTTGATTTTTATTATATGGCAAAATCTAGCTATAATGCATGCTGATTGGATCCTATGATATTATATCTTTCTCATACTTGTTCTGTCCGTATTAGACCATTGATTTATTTATCTACTCCGGTGTCTTTTGATACATCTAGATTGTTACAATATGGATCTATAGGATCAATATGGTAGTTTTAAGCCCTTGTGAGTAAAAGAGATAGCATTTTAAATTTCTATAGTAACATACTAACTTTTTATTTACTTGTTTTCAAAACATATGGAAATTAGACTTCCTCTTTTGTTTTGTAATTTTCAATTAGCTATTTGCTAATTATAAATTGTATGTGTTGTTTATCAGTTAGGTTTCTTTTCTTCGTAATTCGCGTGGAGATCAATTAAACTATTATTTTTCTTAGTTTTTATCCAAATGTTGTCTTCACTAATTGTGCATATGTTTTACATGACTCTTTATTTATTTTCGTTTCCAACCCATGTGAAAATCAACTTGGTATTTTTTTTCTCCTTCATTTATTATTCTAAATTAAGTATATTTATACTAGGCATTAGCTCTTTGATTTAAATGAGACCGTAAAATCATTGTAATTTCTAGGCTCTCACGGCATCATGGTTTATTCTTCTAACACTATTCTATCTAATAACATAATAGATAGATTTTCAATAGAATTCGATAGATGGCATGTTTCTTAATAAAAAAAACATTGTAAAAATGATTCTTGACAACGAATGAAAATGAAAGCTGCTTGAGCGAGCGAATGAGCTCTCGAGGCTGGACTCTGACTTAGGCTTGAAACTATCCAAATTTGTTCGCGGAAACGTGTAAACAGCGGAGATGAGAAAGTGAAAGCGGTGGTGGCCTCGCTGCCGCGATCATCGTATCTGCTGCGGCGTCGCTCTCGGGGCGTCGGGCGTCAACCCGGTTGATCTCCCTTCGCCCGCCGAGCACCGAAATAATAATCCCCCCTCGCGCCGCTTGCGCTTGTCGCCTAGCCGGCCGTAAATATTCCCGCGCCGCTTTGGAGCATCTGACTCCGGCCTGACGAGAAAGAAAAGAGAATGATGGACGGAGGAGGCCCAGCAGACGGCCCCAGGCCCTCCTCCTCTCTTATCCTGAAGGAAAACTACCGGCCAGGCACGAGCACGCACGGCTCGACAGCATCAGCGTCAGGCCTAGTACTCCTACTGCTCACTGTCACTGGAAGGAACTCATCTGATGCGGTACTAGGTAATGATCCGCCTGCATTTTTCGAGCTGCTAGCCGGCTTTGGCATGCATATATGGACTATCCTATGTCCCTGCTATGATGAGTGATGAGTCGTTCTTGTTCTTCAGGGAGATGGATGGTGCTCCGCAAGCAGCAATGCAGCAGTGACATCTTCCGGATCAGCTCTAGGACTAGGAGTGCCCGGCCCTTAGCGTTTGTCAGTTTGTGTGCGGCTGCATGCCATGTAGCGCATGCATGCATATTCTATTCCCCGGGGTGGTATGATGCGCTAACCATCGGCCTGGTCTCCAAATGGCTAGGTCAACCCTTCTGTTCCGCTCGCACATCAATCGACCCATCGACTGTACTGGTCTAGTATGTAGCCCTGCCCGTCTGGGACGGCACAAGGACGGCAAAGGCATGGCCCTGCCCGCCCGGCTGCTTGTCCCTGATCTAGCGGATTCTTCTTTCCTTCCTCCCCTTCTGGCGTAGTCTGGCCCTCTGGCCTCTGCTATAAAATCACGCACATCGTACTTTGCTATTCACGCGTGCGTCTGATGATCTGATCTGGTCTCACTCGTCTGGTGACGGGTGTCGTCCAGAGGCCAGAGCATATATTCCAAATAATCCTGTAGTGTGCCAGAGGACAGTTACAAGAAGGCAAGCTAGGAGCTGAAAACTTTTCACGGATGCAAATAAAAGGCCAGTCGGAACAGATCTTCTCCGGCGCCTGCGGCATTCCGTCCGTCCCCAGCCATACTAACCTTACCCGGTGAGAGGACGGATAGGGAAGATCGATCTTGTGGCTGAAGCAACTCGTCACTGATCTCACGAACGTGCAGATTCGTTCTAAAGTGCATTCATGCGGTCAAAGTTTCCGCCAAGAGCAAAGCAAGCAACTGCATGCATAACCAACAGCGACCTTGTTGCAAAGGTCACCTAGCCTAGGCTATGGCTATGGTCTATGGCAAGGCTAGTCCAATACTACGGCAATACGGCCTCGTGCTTCCTCTTCGCCCGCAGTACGCATTCCGAGTCCCCTCCGTACCACTACCGGTACGTGCAACACCGATGTATCCATCTACGGGACTACGGCCGTACGCCGTCGATCGACGCATCGTCTATCGTTCACAGCATCGTGCAGCAGCCACTGCCAGCAGGGCAGGGATGGAACGGAACTGAATTGACCGGCCGCGACTGACTACTCATCGTTCATCACTACTCCCTCTGTCTCAATAATTTTGACTTAGATTTACAGAAATACGTGTAATATTTCTATCTCTAAATAAATTTATTAAAAAAATTAGATTTAAATATCTATCGAATGATACTAATTATATATTATAAATATTAATATTTTTAATATATATTTAGTCTCACGAGAACCAAAAACGACGTACGTCTAGGACGGAGGGAGTACTCATCACGCTTGATCGCCCGACGCGCGAGAAAGAAAGAAAGGTGGCAGCGACGACGGACGAAAGCTAGCTGTGGCCGGCCTGCTTTATTAGCAAGAGGGCACAGGACGTATTGCGGAAAGGCAGCTCCATGATTGTCAGCCAAGGGGCCTGTAAAACAACCGGGGGTCCGGGTTGACGACGAGACGAGGCGATCGGCGATCGGACGGGGCACGCAGCAGCCACGCCGACGCCGGCAGGGCCGGGGGTCGCGAACGACATCAGCTAGTGCCTGCGGGCTGCTGAGATGACCCAGTCCGGGGTCCGGCCGGCCGATCTGGGGCTGTCACCTTTGCTTTGCCCTTTAATCTGCAGTCAGGCTCAAAAGGAACGGGTTGACAATTCCCTGGCTGCGATCATGCCGCCGCCTGACTGGCTGCTGCCCGATAGAAGCATTTGCTTTGCTTTGCTGTGCTGGAAGATGGAGACTGGAGATGGATGCGTTTCAAGCAAGGCCATCATCCAGGCCGGACGATGACCTGCCTGTCGTGTCAACTTTCTTTTTTCTTTCCAAGCGATCGGAGGAGGGGGTGGAGTGTACCAGCTTCTCTTCGTTGCCCAAACTGGGGTCGTAGATCAGATCAGCGGCTAAACGGTGGGTTAGTTTACAGCCTTGTTGTTGGACTCTGTATAGCTAGGTGTCCGTGTTTTGGGTTCGGCGGGTCCTCAACTGACCAGTGAAAATGTACTGCATGTCCTTAATCCCGGATAGTGATGCAAAGAGATACACGGTTTATACTGGTTTAGGTAATAGGTGTCCTACGTCCAGTCTGAGAGAACGATCTTGTATTCCTTGCACCGAGTTGCTTGTAGTAGGGGCTTATAAGCTGAGCGAGAGAGGGAGTTAGTCCCAGGTCTCTACGTAGAGTGGCGTGGGTTGCTTGAGATGTTGATCTCTTACAGTGAGGGAGCGTGTGTGTTACAGAGCGTTGTGTGTTGCTTGCACGTCTCTGTCTCCTCTCCTTAGAAGCGGCCCTGGTCACTCCCTTTTATAGTCGAAGGGAGGCACAGCGGCGGTACATATATTTGCTACGTGGCGTTTTGTGAGCAGAGGCGGTACGTCTGAGCCCTGCAGCTCATCACTGTGGCGGCATGGTCGGTGGAGCGGTCTTGTCCTCGATTCACTGGAGCGACGCGCCGGTCACGCCTGATCCTGTGCGACGTGGGAGCTCCTGTGGTGGCATGCGCGCCTTCTTCTGTTGGAGGTGCGCTGGTCACTGTATGTTTGACCGGCGGGGAGAGCCGAGGCTGGGTAGATGCGACGGCGCGGGTGCGCTAATTCCGAGGCTACAGGAGCTCGGCCCTATGCACGACGTGGGAGCTCCTACAGCTTGACGCAGGGCATGGCGCGTACTGCGGACGACGTGTCGATCCTAGAGTGCTGACAACGTAGAGAGCCGAGGCCTAGTTGGTGCAGAGGCTGAACCATTGTGGGGGGCTCGGCGGGCGCGAGTCCTGAGGCTACAGGAGCCCGGAAGCGGATAGCCGAGGCTCGGAGGGTGCAGTTGGTCTTGTACGTCGATTCCGAGGCTACAGGGACCCGGACTTAACTTTCCATGCCGCGCTGTCCTTGGAGCAGGGGTTAGGCAGCACGGGTGTCAGCCGTGGGCACAGTGCCGAGCACAGCGGCCTGTAACCCCTGCACCGTCCTGTCCTGGATGGCATGGCGCCGATGTGACTCCCGTCTCATCGGCCACTCCGCTGTATCGTGCCGTCATTCGGCTGACGTCGCAGGAGTGGTTGGACGCGTTAGTTGGATGTGATGTCTCATCAGAGAAGTCGGTCAAGGCGGCGGTGACGGGGTTGATGCCGAGCCAGCCTCGAGCGAGTCGGCAACTGGGTGCTTGTCCGAGGCCTCGTGGCGTGGGGCCTCGAGCGAGTCGGAGAATCGGTACCTTGTCCGAGGCCTCGTGGCGCGGGGCCTCGGGCGAGTCGGAAAACCGGTACCTTGTCCGAGGCCTCGTGGTTTCGTTCTGGGCCGAGCCCGCTTCGGGTGAGCCCGGATATTGTTCGAGGTGGGCCGGGTGGTCCAGCCGGGCCTCGGATAAGGTGGGGGTTTGCCGGTGGTTGTCTCTTGGCTTCGATATTTATAAGATCTAAGCGATTTTTTGGTTCTTGCTTAGGGGACCCCTTTTTATGGTACCCGACAGTAGCCCCCGAGCCTCGGGGAGAGTGTGAGCGCTCTCCCTGAGGTTTTGACGAGACTTTCTTGGCGGCAGCTTCCTGGCGGGATGGGTGTTTCGTACTCGAGGCTTCGGTGGGTGCGCTTAGCTCTCGAGGCCCTGGAGGAGTAGATTTATTCCTCCAGGGGCTTTTTCATGTTGAGTGAGGAGTTTTATCTCGTTTGCCGAGCCCTCGAGTGCGAGTTCAGGTCACTGGGCCTCGACTTGGTTGCAGGAAGAGCCCTCGAGCCTCTACTCGGAGCAAGAGGGCGATCAGGAGTTTCCCTGTCTTTTTGTGCGGCCCTGACGCATCCTTTTCGTTCGGAAGGAGGGGTGGAGTATGCCAGGCTACCCTCGGTGGGCGAGCAGTGACACCTCTAGTGAGCAGTTACCGGTTAAGTCCGAGTGGAGGCCCGTGCCCCATTCGATAGGGGTCGGCTAGCGGTCCAGAGACGCACTCCAAAAGTACTAGAGGGCTTCTCTAGTGGGTCCTAGGGCCGTTCGATTGGCTCCGGGGGCTCGGTGCCTCCCTACGGTGGGATCCCATTCAGAGACCTCTCTGCCGGTCTCGGACATGACTTAGGGCATCCCAAGCAATTGCTTGCTTGGGCCTTGGCCATGTACGGGCTCGCCCATAGTCATCCCTGACTCTGTTTGTCCTAGGGTGGCTGTCGAGACCCTCGGAGGCTAGCCTTCGAACCCCTGGATCGTAACGGACTCGGTGCCCAGTTCCTTAGTCTGAAAAGAATCGGGTGGGGGATATTCCCTTCCCATCGGCTGACGATGGCGGGTGTGCCTTTTGAGGCGGTTCCTCGAGGAGACGGAACGGCAGCAGCCATTGCTGTGGTCAAATGCGACACGACGTCTGCGGATGGGACGTTACTGCATGCGCGCAGTTAATAAGAAAAAGGTGGACACGTGGGCGGTTTGGTTGGATCCGGATTAACTGCGCTAGATCTGAGAGAAACTTTCCCGGTTTCGTCGCCCCCCCCCCCATTTTGCCTTCTTTCCTCCCTCATAAATGAAAGGTCCTAATGGCTAGAGGGGGGTGAATAGCCTAATAAAAATTTTTACAACAACACTTAACAAAAGATTAGACAATTATGAGACATAGCAAGTGTTGCGCTAGCCTACTCAAAATGCAAGCCATCTACCACAATTCTAGTTTAGATAGTGTCGATTCACACAAGAGGTATGACACTACCCTATGTTAGTGTGCTCTCAAAGGCTAACTAAAGAGCCACACTAACCAAGCAAGCAAGCTCTCACAACTAGTTACACTAAAGAGCTTGTCAACTAGTTTGCGATAATATAAAGAGAGTGATCAAGATAGTTATACCGCCGTGTAGAGGAATGAACCAATCAATCACAAGGATGAATAACAATGGAGACCAATCACCTCAAAATCAATGAATGAACACAATGATTATTATCGAGGTTCACTTGCTTGCTGGCAAGCTACTCCTCGTTGTGGCGATTCACTCACTTGGAGGTTCACGCGCTAATTGTCTTTACACGCCAAACCCTCAATAGGGTGCCGCACAACCAACACAAGATGAGGATCACACAAGCCACGAGCAATTCACTAGAGTACCTTTTGGCTCTCCGCCGAGGAAAGGTCAAGAACCCCTCACAATCACCACGATCGAAGCCGGAGACAATCACCACCTCCGCTCGACGATCCTTGCTGCTCCAAGTCGTCTAGGTGGCGGCAACCACCAAGAGTAACAAGCGAAATCCATAGCAAAACACGAACACCAAGTGCCTCTAGATGCAATCACTCAAGCAATGCACTTGGATCACTCCCAATCTCACTATGATGATGAATCAATGATGGAGATGAGTGGGAGGACTTTGGCTAGGCTCACAAGGTTGCTATGTCAATGAAAATGGCCAAAGATATGAGCCACAGCCGGCCATGGGGCTTAAATAGAAGCCCCCATGAAATAGAGCCGTTGTACCCCTTCACTGGGCACACTGCGCTTTGACCAGATGCTCCGGTCTTACTGATCGGACCCTGGACCCAGCATCTGGTCCACAGATGAACGCCACGCATTATCAGCTTCAAACGATGTTCGTCAGTTTTTAACGGCTATAAAGCTGACCGAACACTCCAGTAAAACTGATCGGACACTGGAGCCTCAGCGTTCGGTCGAGTACAGTAAGGGTCGAAACCTAGTTTTTCTCGACCGAACGCATCCGGTCCACCTCGACCGGACATAGCCCAGCGTCCGGTAGTAAACCCTAGCTTCTGTACCACCAGTCAACACGACCGGACACAGCCAGTCAGCGTCCGGTGCTTTTGGATCCAGCGTCCGGTCAGTTGACCAACGCCAGCATCATCTCTGTTTTCACTTCTAACTTCTCCACCCTTGCTCCAATGTGCCAACCACCAAGTGTATCACCTTGCGCACATGTGTTAGCATATTTTCGCAAATGTTTTCAAGGGTGTTAGCATTCCACTAGATCCTAAATGCACATGCAATGAGTTAGAGCATCTAGTGGCACTTTGATAACTGTATTCCGATATGAGTTTCACCCCTCTTAATAGTACGACTATCAAACCTAAATGTGATCACACTCTCTAAGTGTCTTGATCACCAAAACAAAATAGCTCCTACAAATTATACCTTTGCCTTGAGCTTTTTGTTTTTCTCTTTCTTCTTTTCAAGTTTAAGCCCTTGATCATCGCCATGTCATCACCATTGTCATGTTATGATCTTTATTGGCTTCTCTACTTGAAGTGTGCTACCTATCTCATGATCACTTGATAAACTAGGTTAGCACTTAGGGTTTCATCAATTCATCAAAACCAAACTAGAGCTTTCAATAAATACATGACGAGCCACACCCCATCCCTCCTTACCTTTTTTGCCTGCGTTCGCCCTTTCTGCCCTCGAGCGGTTGCTAAGAACAGAGGAAGAGAGCGTCGGGGAGAAGAAGGGAGAAGGGGGAGGAAAGGAGAGAGAGATAGCGAGAGCACACCTTACCGCCATAGCCACATTCTCCACCGCACCCATGGCCGGTGGTGCTGTTGTCCTCCAGGTGGATCCTTGGGGTTCATCCAACATGTTCACGACGATGCTACAGTCGCTTGTCGACGACGGTCTCCTCCGCTCGTTCACCGACCCCAACAGACCAGAGTAGATTGCTCCGAGGGATGAGCCAGAGCCGAGGCCACACGATGGCTACATCATGAGCTTCATGGCCTTCCACGAGCGCGGCCTCGGCTTGCTGGCGGACCGGTTCATGCGGGCGCTCCCGCATTACTATGGTGTGGAGCTCCACAACTTCAACCCCAACTCTATCGCACAGGCGGCCATCTTTGTTGCCGTCTACGAGGGGTACCTGGGCATTGCCCCCCACTGGGAGCTGTGGCTCCACTTCTTTCGGGCGGGGCTCACCACCAAGCCGGCTGGCACGATGGGCACGTAGAAGGCGTTGAGGGCCAGCGGCTGCACTCTCCAAGTGCGCCAAGATCTGTAGCCCTTCTACATCCCAGACCAGCTTGCGTTGTCCAACCGCCGCTGGTATAATAGCTAGTTCTACCTCTACAATGATGATGGCGGGCTTCCCCCTATACCAAGTAGGTCGTGGAGAGCCAGCCAGAGAGGTGGAGGTACGGCATCCCATTGGCTGATCAGTCCAAGCTACAGCCGCTCCTGAGGGTGCTGGAGAGGCTACGTAGCCATGGCCTTACGGCGGCCATGGTCATGGCAGCCTTCCACCACCGGAGGGTGCTGTCGCTGATGGCTCAGCGGCAACGCCTATTCAAGATGACACCAGGTGAGCCGATCGATGGCATCCAGTTGTCCACCGTCGCCCTTTCCGATGAGGAGATTCTACATCGGGTGAGAGAGACGGTGGAGGGTCGGTAGAGAAGCAGTGATCTGACCCCATTCCCGATGCGCCCGTCGCGAGGGTACATCTCTCTAGTGAGTCACGCGTCGCTGCAGCCCCCAAGGCCTCCTTGCTCCTTACGTTTTCAATATGTTCCCTTATTTGCGTTTGCCATTCCTGTAGGGGATGAGGGATGTGTGAGCCTCCCCGCCGCCCATTCTCGAGGACTCAGAGCGGCGAGCAGAGAACAGGGCGCACACTGAGGCGTACAAGGAGCAGAAGGACACTAAGGAGGCAAGGCGCAAGAGGAAGAGCTTTGAGCGCGATGAGCTAGAGAAATGTCGCCGACAACAGAGGCACGATGGTCCCCGGAGGAGCCGTCTCCGTCATCGTCGTCGATGGATTTTTCGAGCGATGACGACGAGAGCGAGGCGGGGTGGGGTCCCCTAGACCACCTCCTTGATGTCAGGGAGACGACGCCTAGGGTGTCGGCGAGCGGCCTGGCATCTCTAGGAGGAGGAGGAGAGGGCGCCATGGGGCTGGCGATCGCCTGCCCCGGGGCCAAGGCCGACACGCCTGAGACATGGGTGTTGGGGAAGCGCGCCTTCAGCCCGATGGGCTCGACAGCGGGGGCGACTCAACCGCCTCCATAGAGGGTCGAGGGGGCATTGGAGTCCGGCGAGGGCTGGCCGGTACCGGTGAACACGGGGGTCGTGCCACTACCGCCGCCACCACCATTGCCGAAGACGAGGGATGCGGTGAGAAAGCTATTGCTTCCCCGTTTGAGGTAAGCATTTTGTCAGTGGAATTTGCAGCATCTCCCACTCGTTCTTTGGTCGTATGCTGACCTTGTGAGTATTTTGTCTTTAGCCAGAAGCGTCAGGCGGAAGCGCCCGCCCTGGCGCCACTTAAGGTGCTCAAGGTGAGCACCAGCTCCACCACCCGATGGGTGGTGGACGCATAGGCCGCCATGCAGCATGGTGCGGCATTGGCCAGGGCTGACCTAAAGACACCGGTCGCCCAAGGAGAGGCTTCCGAGGCGGCCACGAAGCAGGCAAGGGAGGAGGCGCCTACGCCCCGTGAGGCTAGGGCCCTCAAGTTAGGTGAAGCCAAGGCGCCTTCAATCGCTGAGGCCACCGAGGGTGAGGCCAAGGCCCCTAGGACCTCTAAGGCCGAGGTGGTGGAGGCCGGGGCTTCTAGGGCTTCTAAAGCCGAGGTGGCGGACGCCGGGGCTCCTAGGACCACCGAGGCCGAGGTGGCGGAGGCCGGCTTGGGCGCCGTGGAGCCGGCAGCCTAGGATGCGGAGATGGAGACAGGGCAAGCTTCGATACTGCCCCCGATCCAAGACCCACCGCCATCGTAGGAGAGCGCCCAGGAGGTGGAGGTTCATTCAATCTCCTCCGATGATACTTCCTGGGGGAAGGAGGTGGCGGACACTGAGGCGGCCAGCACCACAGAGCAGCCAGCTCTGACTTCTAGAGAGGGGAGCTCGGCCCTCATCTGGGTACGACCCGAGCCTCGCGGGTGGGATAGCCCGCGTGTCTTGTGGTGGAGCCGGGACAACCCTGAGGGGGAACCTCTGTTCACCATTAAGGACGTGGATGAGGGGAGGCACTGGGGCTCCCTCAAGTAATTCCACCAGCTAGCGGAGCGGTCGCTGCGGACAACGCTGTCCGTCATGGCTAACAACCAGCCCAGCGTTGCCTAGGTACGCGCTTTCTTTTCTCGTGCTGTGTCGTCTTTTTCCCGAGTTTTCTCACAGTGCTTGACGTTTGTTCTACCTATCCAGGAGCTCGAGGCCCGGTCCCTCGAGAAGTCAATGTTCCTCCAACGGGAGAGGGACGTCTGGGACCAGCTCCAACAGCAGAAGGACCTGCTCGCCAATGCTAATGAGCTTCTGTGGGTGCGAAGCGCGGAGGTGGAGGACCTTTGCCTTCGCTGTGCTAACATGAAGGCCAAGGCGGCCACGACTCGAGAGCAGGCCGCCCCTTTGGCAGCACGGATCCAGGAGCTGGAGGAGGAGCTGACTCGAGTGGCCGGCGAGCGGGACACCTTTAGGTCCTAGGCTGAACAAGAGGCGGCCTCTACCAAGGCCATCGCCGAGCAGCTGGAGGCGAAGCAGGGCGTGCACCTGCTGACAAAAGGTGCCCTAGCGGAGGCTGTCAACATGGCCGAGGCCTCCCGGGTCGAGGCCTTAGCCTAGAAGAAAAAGACCAAGGGTGAGTCCTGTTGAGCCACGCCCCTTGTTTTATTTGTTTTTCTTGCGTTCGACCCCCAACTCCCCGATGTGACGTAGAGCTAGAGAGAGAGGCTTCCAGGGCGACCGAGGCCTCTTAGGTCGAGGTCCAAAACTAGAGGGAGAAAGCCGAGGGTGAGTCTCATAGGCTTGCGCCCCTGTTCAGCTTGTTTTCTTTCGTGCCTAACCCCATCCCGCTTGTCTTGGCGTAGGGTTGAAGAGGGAGGCCTCCTAGGCAGCTGAGGCCTCCGTCGCAGTGCAGGCGATGCTCGAGGCCAAGATCTAGGAGCACAACGCGCTGCAGAGCACTGCCCGTATCGCCTGTGAGGCCCTGGAGGTCGGGGGGTTGATTCGGGCAGCTCCCTCAGGAGCCGCTTGATCATGTTGAGCGGCCGAGTCCACGAGTGGCTCCGGGGGGCGCTGCATACGGGCGCCCTGGCCATCATCTCCTCGTACTACGCCGGCATCGACCTTGAGGCTGTTAGTTGTGGCAGAACTGCCTAATGTAATGCCTCACAAGAGTGCTCGTCTTCCATTAGACACTAAGCACTCGAGGGAGAATACTAGATTACTCGGTTTCGTCGAACACACCCCAGGGGAGAACCCGAAAATCCACATTTTTGCCATCAGGATCACAAATAAGAGAATAAAGCTTACATCATTCATAACCATTTCTTACATCACTTTTAACACAACAGCAGAGTATAATATTTATTAATATAACAGCGGAATGAAATCATATTATCAGAGTTATAAACAATTTAATTGAACAGCGGAATAGAAACATGTGAACAGAGTTACAGCGGAAATAAACCTCTATTAATGACATGATGAAGTATCGACATATAAACTATGACAACAGATTATTAAACTTCCATTTATAAAAGCATTTGGCGAGAGTTATAAATAACAACTACGATCGCAGCGTAAAGGAAATCCTCGCTGAGCCCACCAGGAGGAATCCACACACAAAGGTCAGCTCAAGCCTCCACCAGTTACCTGCAACAGGGGGAATACAACCCTGAGTACTCAATTGTACTCAGCAAGACTTACCCGATAGGAGAAAAGAAAAGACTCCAAGGATATGCAAAGCTATTTGGCTTATGGGTTCATTGCATTTGCAGGAAGCATTACTAAACGTGTGTCCTTATATTCGATTTTTATTAAAAGCCGCATTGGTTCATTAACTAACCATTCTATGTAAGCACCTATGCTACTTTCAAGCAGGTGGTAAGCAATCAGATTTCCTTTGTCCATCTTCCATCTTTCATCTTCCAGTTCTTACTACGATGCTAAACCGTAGACAAGCCGTACCGGATAGCCCGGCGATTCACGAATCAATGCCCCCAGCTGGGTACCCCAAAAACACATGCCCTGCTTGTACCCTAGGCACAAGCAAGACCGACCCATCACTCTCCTATCCTGGGTGTCCAGGTCCCCATCCAAACTGGGACTCTAAGCCCCTGCCCCTGAGTCCCGGACTCAGTGCGGCGCAAGGACCTCCTCCACCAAAATAAAACCCTAACAGTCGGTCCGGAAAGAGCCAGATCCACGACAAGAGAGCAACAAGTCTTCCAAGCGCCCATACACAAGTATGTGCTCAGGATAATAAGTCTGTGACCTGCCTAGAATCATATGCAACGATCGGTCCTTAATCGACCAGACAGGGAGAAACGGTGTAACCAAGCTATGACCCGCCTAGCGAGGCGCGCGCGGCCCAACAGACCGGCCCAAGCGCGGCCTGCCCCAAACCAGTCAGGCGACTTTCACAAAAATGTCCCTGTGTTTTCTCGAAACTAACCCGCAGGACACAAGCACTATTTACTTGTGTCACGTATTTTGCGATAAGAACCCTGTACAAAAATTCGGCTTGGATTCATACCCTCCTTCAATCTCCAGAGCAGAGCCTCGACACAGAGGAACCGAGCAGTGGCGCTGCTGCGGTTGAGAGGCGTGGAGCAGCAGCAAGAGCACCGGCGCGCGGGCACGGAAGAGGCACGCGGACACGACCGTGCGTGGCCTGACCGCGACACGGACCATGGCGAAGCACGGCACGGTGGCCTGGCAGGTAGAGCTACGTGAGGCAAGCAGAGGAGGGCGGCACCGCGGTGGTGCAGCACGGACTTTGGGGCGGTGGCGTGGCCGCGACGGCTCGGGCGCACAGGCTTGGAGGAGCCGCGGTTGGCTCCAGGACGGCGTGGGACACCGGCGGCATGGCGCACGGGAGGGCGGCAACGGCGCACACGGACACCGAAACCCACGCGCGCGGACGGCAGCGGCCGAGGAGCTCCAGGGGCTTGGCTGGTGCGGTACGGCCAGCGTGAAAGGGCAGTGCGGCTACTGTGGTTCGGCGCATGGAGCAGTGGGTAGCACGGCGGGCGGGCATGACACGCCCGGTGGTGGCGTGTGGGTCGCGGCCATGGCAGGGCGCTCGCGCGAGGCAGCAGCAGCGAGAGGAGTGGTGTGCCGGACCCGGCCGAGAGAAGGAGTGGGAGCAGAGGAGAGACTGCTTCTGCGAACTGGCAGTGGAGAGTGGGGTGGGCTAGTCGAGCGGCGGCCTGGCGTCCTCAAGAAGTGGAAAGAGCAGAGGGTAGGAGGCAGTAGCATGTGCGACCTTCCTGACATGGATGCGTTGTCGATCAGGGGAAACGAACAAAACAAGATGGATCACGCCATCAGGGGTATGGCAAAATGACAAAACGAGTAGCTTGTATCCTTGTGCTGGATAGTTAATTACTTCTCTTGAACAAGTTGAGCGCTCGGCAGCTAAAAAGAAAGGAAGAGAGAAGCATTGCTGCCGACACGGAGGTGACCCGGCCAGACCTGACGCGTAGTGACTGAACGACAAAGACCAATGTGGCACGGCGTGGAAAAACAATCGGAGACAGACAAGGACCAAACGGGCAGAGGCAGCAGCAGATTCAGAGGACGCAGAAATGGACATGCAGGCAACCCACAGCGCAGCACACGGTAAGTCCATTTCCCCCTCATATATATATATATATATATATCTGTGTGTGTGTGTGCGCGCGCGCGCATGTGTACGAACAAACAATTGAATGAGATAATCGACAGCATGCATGCACGTACTTTGATTTAATGTTACTGCCGTAACATGTATATATATATGTATGTGTGTATATATATATATATAACGGTTCACTACTTTAGTTAATTTGCAACGTCTAGGCACCAGAAAATTTCAGCAAGCTCGAATTTAAATTTCTATTCAAAAGCTATATATATATATTGTTCTATTTATGAATGGGTTTTATTTTATTTATAAACGTTGCTTTTCATGCTTAATTTAATAGAACGAACCGTTTGCTATCGATTGGCTCGAATTGCCATTCGACATTCCTAATTATTTCTACGCCTGGCGTGATTCAACTTGAGCGTTTACTTGAGTCCGCGAACTAAGTCACACTGGATTCGCGTATCGCGTTGAATACGTTTTAAATCAAAAGTCCGAGAAACTCGTTTCGAAAACTTTACTGAGGCCTAAATCGTGGCGCTAAAAGGATCGTAAAACCAGGGTGTTACAACCAACCCCCCATAAAAAGAATCTCGTCCCGAGATTCGAAACTAGAAGCAGAAAAGGGGAAACGCGATTGCATTCCGTAGATCAGGGACTACATGAAATTTACACGACTTCGAATACTAAATCACACGGGGAGCTAGGGATACCTGGTTAAGAGCAACTTGATACACCCAAGACCTACTCCCAAAGTTGAGATAGACGAGGACAGTGGAGAAACAACAAGATAATGATTATCCAAAACATGGCGTAGCACCAACAAATCCAGAAACAGTCGACTAAGAAGTAAAACATCATGAATCCTACGGCCAACTACCCAAGGGAACTTGAACTTCTTCGACGAACCGGATCCTTTCTTCTTCTTTGATCACACCATCACCTCAAACAGACGAACCTAGCTTCACAACATCGACTGGATTTCATAGTTCTGCTCCAAAGGAGGGGGAGAAATGGGGATGAAGGAGAAAAGCAAGGACCAAGGGTTACTTATAGTGGAGAACGGAGGTGGGGAGCAACACACTGGAGTGGAGATAAGATTGGACATGTTGCGCTCCCTGCGTGAGCGACAGAGGGGGAAATAAAGGAGAAGAGAGGAGGTCCGCTCGACGAGGCAGGTGTGCGGCGGTCATGTCACCAAAAGAAGAAAGAAAAGAGAGGGAAGTGGGGGGTTCGGTACGAAGGACGAGGCGTGAGAGTTGAGAGCCGACCAGATGCTGGGGAAAAGGAGCAACACACAGTGCACAAAGATGGTGAGCACTACACGATGCCGTGGCCACACGAAAATGGGATGCTACCGATCCCGACACAGACGACGTTCGTAGGGCACGCAGTGAAAAAACCCGGCATGCGTAGCACGGTCAACTAAGCACAGGGCTTGGGACAAAACATCCACTCTGACTTTTGCAACTACTCCCGACTATCCACTGCTGACCTTCCTCGACCACATCCATCTTTTCTGTAAACCCAGATCATGTCATACTTCCTTTCTCCAAACCATCTCCTTTTTACCTTGAAAGACACTTTTGCATCCCCATTATGGATTTCCCGTTTGAACACCCGAACATTTTCAAGGAGAAAACTTTAAAACAAAATGGTACGGTGGTGTAACTTGGTAAAGGTACTTGGTTAACAACCTCGATACCAACGCGTGCCGAGCAACGTCACATGTGGCAGCTGTTCCACACGAAGCCCTCGGTTTCATCGCGGCACCATAAGCTTTTAACCAGGCAACTATTACCAACTTACATGCCATAAAGGCGGTGGGGTCATAGACCATAGAGTAAGGGGTATCGCAAGGGAAAATTCAAACAACAAAAGTTTCCCTCCACAACAAGGGACAAGGAATTCAAATCCAATGACGGATTTGTTTTAAAAAGATTTAAGAGTTCTGTTGGGACATCCACAATTAATCGATATAGTGTCCAATAACATCCCATTACGGCTAATCTGCTTGGCATCTGAATGGCAACTTCTCTTGTAACTCACTTAACATCGCCCTTGAAAACTTGGAGCACGTCTAATGAGACTTTAAATTAAATGAACGCAATAAACACAGCGAAATAATTAAAATGCATGTTCCAACGATCTTATGCGGGTACAACGTACAGGCATTTAGGCTCACATTCACGGCATAGCATTTACCTATGGTCGGGCGATCTCAACACTACGGATGACAACAATAGCAAGAGTACAATACATGGGGACAGCAACGAAAAACACTACTACTACAAGTACAACGTCCCAAGGCAACTAGTCTACATCCTCGCGGGACAACGGCTGAGCGAGAGGAACCAAGGGTTCTTCTTCTGACACTTCCGAGGGTGGAGGTGCGGGCGGTGCTATAACACCAGTTCTTCTTCTTTCTGGCAGGGGGATAGGGATCCCTTCCAAGATAGGGAATCCTGCCTTTCAGCAGCCAACATCCTCCGCTCGGTCCTGGTGACAAGATAGGCCACCCATAGCTGATGAACATGCCGGTCTTCGGCCTCCTTTAGAGTTTCCTCCATGGCAGCCTCTCGGCTCTCAGCAGCTGCAGCGCTGGCATTGCGCTTCGGCGAGCTGCACCTGAAGCATCCGGTTGAAGATCTCGGCTTCCTTCGGTGCGCCGAAGACACGCCCTCAGCTCCAAGGCTTGACGGTCATACTGCTCATCCTAGAGCGAGTAGGTACGTGGTCAAGTGCACCATGGTGGGACTGTCCTCTTGCACATCTCGTCCTTGCAAAGCCTCCATGCGGGCCCTCCATGCCCGCCGATTCTTGTCCAAAGGAGGAAAGAACCCGCATGGGGGTACTGGGCAATGGGCTCCTCATAGATCTGGCAGAGATACCACAAGGCTTTGCGGGCCACAACCTGGTAGGTGTCGACGAAGCGAAACCCGGTTGTGGTCACACTCTAGGCTTCAGTGAGGTCGGGGAACTCCTCACTCTTCCCGATGTAGACGGTAACCTCACACCGCTCGGTGCCATGCTCCTCATACTCACGGCCCTCATACTCGGGGCGATCATTGACTTCGAGCTTTTGCAGGGTGGCATGCAGGATTCTAGGAAAACCCTCAACGTTCATGCAATAGGTACTAACCCAGGCTCCTGCCATCTTTGGCGGTGGTTGCAAGGAAGGCTGAGCGAAAAGCTGGCTCAAAGGAAAAGCTAAGCGAGCTAAAGTGTGCCGAGTGGTGGTACCAATGGCTAAGCCAGGCTCTACTTATAAAGGTGGAGCGTTCAGTGGTCCTGGCGTGGTTCACCAGGGTTCCCGCGCGAGATCACTATGGCGGATCGACCAAATTCCACGAGTTCGAGGCGAGCGACGTGCGATGCCATTACTGACTAGTACGACTGCATGGTAAGGGTCCGACAAGAGCGCAGAAAAGAGGTATGGGGAGACAGTGGGTCATGACCGATGTGAACCACGGGCGAACGCAAACATGAAGCCATAGTTCAGACCTACCTCTAGAATAGGACGAGACAGTCGTGCACAATACAACACGCGTGACACCTAGGGATGGACGTATCTGCAAGTAATACAAGTACTACAATGCACAGGCAGGCTATGCATGAATGCACGTCCTATACGTCCTTTCACTGTTGCCACATATAGGGCAACCGTTCTCAGAATTTTGGCATATCGTTCTCTCCCTGTAACTAGTCGATACTATCGAACTATGCTCGAGTCAGTGTACCTACAGAAAACTTGATCAATCCTATCTAAGTCAGCAGAGTGCCATCTATCCTGGATACATAACCATAGTAATAGGGCTACTTATATAACTTCGCATATAAACGTCCTAACTTTTTGCAACAATGGGTTGTCAAATTTTAGTTTAGAAAAGGTTTTCGAAGCTTTATTTCCTCATTTATGCTCTGATACCACCTATGGTAGAACCGCCTAATGTAATGCCTCACAGGAGTGCTCGTCTTCCATTAGACACTAAGCACTCGAGGGAGAACACTAGATTACTCGGTTCCGTCGGACACACCCCAGGGGAGAACCCGAAAATCCACATTTTTGCCATCAGGATCACAAATGAGAGAATAAAGCTTACATCATTCGTAACCATTTCTTACATCACTTTTAACACAACAGCAGAGTATAATATTTATTAATATAACAGCAGGAATGAAATCATATTATCAGAGTTATAAACAATTTAATTGAACAGCGGAATAGAAACATGTGAACAGAGTTACAGCGGAAATAAACCTCTATTAATGACATGATGAAGTATCGACATATAAACTACGACAATAGATTATTAAACTTCCATTTATAAAAGCATTTGGTGAGAGTTATAAATAACAACTACGATCGCAGCGTAAAGGAAATCCTCGCTGAGCCCACCAGGAGGAATCCACACACAAAGGTCAGCTCAAGCCTCCACCAGTTACCTGCAACAGGGGGAATACAACCCTGAGTACTCAATTGTACTCAGCAAGACTTACCCGATAGGAGAAAAGAAAAGACTCCAAGGATATGCAAAGCTATTTGGCTTGTGGGTTCATTGCATTTGCAGGAAGCATTACTAAACGTGCGTCCTTATATTCGATTTATATTAAAAGCCGCATTGGTTCATTAACTAACCATTCTATGTAAGCACCTGTGCTACTTTCAAGCAGGTGGTAAGCAATCAGATTTCCTTTGTCCATCTTCCATCTTTCATCTTCCAGTTCTTACTACGATGCTAAACCATAGACAAGCCATACCGGATAGCCCGGCGATTCGCGAATCAATGCCCCCAGCTAGGGTACCCCGAAAACACACGCCCCGCTTGTACCCCTAGGCACAAGCAAGGACCGACCCATCACTCTCCTGTACCGGGTGTCCAGGTCCCCATCCAAACTGGGACTCCTAAGCCCCCGCCCCTGAGTCCCGGACTCAGTGCGGCGCAAGGACCTCCTCCACCAAAATAAAACCCTAACAGTCGGTCCGGAAAGAGCTGGATCCGCGACAAGAGAGCAACAAGTCTTCCAAGCGCCCATACACAAGTATGTGCTCAGGGATAATAAGTCTGTGACCTGCCTAGAGTCATATGCAATGATTGGTCCTTAATCGACCAGACAGGGAGAAACGGTGTAACCAAGCTATGACCCGCCTCCGTGGCGACACAACTTCTTACACCCACCAATACCCAAACCATGTACTTGTCCAGTCACCATTTTCCTTTCCACCATTTTATATATTCCAAGTGATAATCATATAGTAACATATTTCCTATATCTCGCGAATGACAGGCAATCACTCGACTTCTACCGGAGTCCTGTAGCATAGCATTCTACACGATCCTGTCATACTAGTAAGACTCATAGGAATAAAGATATATATGCAAGTGGGTTTCATTCAACTCCTTGAAACTTAATGCACAAATATAATTTAAGCTGCAGAAAGGTAGGGGTTATGCACCGGGGCTTGCCTGGGTAAAATATAATCAGAAGTTAGCTTTTCATCATGGCGACATGATCTCCAAAAGCACCATTTCTCCAGCAACTCCCGATGACTCCGTGATCCAGCGATGTCCCTATTATGATATGCAATGTAATGCCATGCAAAGATATAATTAATTGACTGCAATCGTGACTCGTATAAATACGCTTTACGCCGCTCACGTTAACAAGCCAGATCTAACGACGACCGTACTTAGGCTACATATCCGTGTTGTCGAACAAGGCATTATTTCTCAACAATTCTTAGTTATATAAACCAACGGTGTTTCTTTATTTCATTCTATCGATTTAATCCTTTTTCGCAATAAGCCATCATTAGCTAATTAGCAACTAGTTATTCTGGAGCTACAAAATTTACGGTGGGTACTAATATTGCTGGGAGCCTACTATACAAATTTCATATTCAATACTATTGCCAATTTATCAGAACAATTCCTACAAGTTGTCTTTTTACATTATTAAGTATCCCAAATTAATTATATAGCTCCTAAGATTATTATCCAACTATGTGAACAAATTATACTAGCAAGTAGATCATGATTTTAGAAACTTAACACAATTGGTTTCATCATTTTTGACAACTACACAATTTTATATTGATCTTGCAAGTTTCAGCCATTTTAAACAAAAACTACAAAAAGACAGGCACCTGGGCCAACCACGGCCAGCGCGGCCCACGCGGGCGACCACGAGGCCCAGGCAGGCATCTGACCAGCGGACGGCCCTAGGCGCGGCGCATGGCCAAGCGGCCCGGGCGGGGCAGCGAGCAGGCCATGGGCAGCGGCCCAGCCACAGTGAGACGCGCGGTAACGGCGCGCGGCCCAGCAGCGGTCGCCGGCAAGCCGGCCCAGCGAGGCGCGCGCGGCCCAACAGACCTGCCCTAAGCAGCGGCCTACCCCAAACCAGTCATGCGACTTTCGCAAAAATGTCCCTGCGTTTTCTCGAAACTAACCCGCAGGACACAAGCACTATTTACTCGTGTCACGTATTTTGCGATAAGAACCCTGTACAAAAATTCGGCTTGGATTCATACCCTCCTTCAATCTCCAGAGCAGAGCCTCGGCACAGAGGAAACCGAGCGGCGGTGCTGCTGCGGTTGAGAGGCGCGGAGCAGCAGCAAGAGCACCGACGCGCGGGCACGGAAGAGGCACGCGGACACGACCGTGCGCGGCCTGACCGCGGCACGGACCACGGCGAAGCATGGCACGGTGGCCTAGCAGGCAGAGCTGCGCGAGGCAAGCAGAGGAGGGCGGCGCCGCGGTGGTGCAGCACGGACTTCGGGGCGGTGGCGTGGCCGCGACGGCTCGGGCGCGCGGGCACGGAGGAACCGCGGTTGGCTCCGGTACGGCGTGGGACACCGACGGCATGGCGCACGGGAGGGCGGCAACGGCGCACACGGACACCGAAACCCGCGCGCGCGGACGGCAGCGGCCGAGAAGCTCCGGGGGCTTGGCTGGTGCGGTACGGCCAGCGCGAAAGGGCAGCGCGGCTGCTGTGGTTCGGCGCATGGAGCAGTGGGTAGCACGGCGGGCGGGCGTGACGCGCCCGGTGGTGGCGTGCGGGTCACGGCCATGGCAGGGCGCTCGCGCGAGGCAGCAGCAGCGAGAGGAGTGGTGTGCCGGACCCGGCCGAGAGAAGGAGTGGGAGCAGAGGAGAGACTGCTTCTGCGAACTGGCAGTGGAGAGTGGGGTGGGCTAGTCGAGCGGTGGCCTGGCGTCCTCAAGAAGTGGAAAGAGCAGAGGGTAGGAGGCAGTAGCGTGTGCGACCTTCCTGACATGGACGCGTTGTCGATCAGGGGAAACGAACAAAACAAGATGGATCACGCCATCAGGGGTATGGCAAAATGACAAAACGAGTAGCTTGTATCCTTGTGCTGGATAGTTAATTACTTCTCTATGAACAAGTTGAGCGCTCGGCAGCTAAAAAGAAAGGAAGAGAGAAGCATTGCTGCCGACATGGAGGTGACCCGACCAGACCTGACGCGTAGTGACTGAACGACAAAGACCAATGTGCACGCACAGGCACCTCCGTGGCACGGCGTGGAAAAACAATCGGAGACAGACAAGGACCAAACGGGCAGAGGCAGCAGCAGATTCAGAGGACGCAGAAACGGACATGCAGGCAACCCACAGCGCAGCACACGGTAAGTCCATTTCCCCCTCATATATATATATATATATATATATATATATATATATATATATATATATATATATATATATATATATATATATATGTGTGTGTGTGTGTGTGTGTGTGTGTGTGTGTGTGTGTGTGTGTGTGTGCATGTGTACGAACAAACAATTGAATGAGATAATCGACAGCATGCATGCACGTACTTTGATTTAATGTTACTGCCGTAACATGTATATATATATATATATGTGTGTGTATATATATATAACGGTTCACTACTTTAGTTAATTTGCAACGTCTAGGCACCAGAAAATTTCAGCAAGCTCGAATTTAAATTTCTATTCAAAAGCTATATATATATATATTGTTCTATTTATGAATGGGTTTTATTTTATTTATAAACGTTGCTTTCATGCTTAATTTAATAGAACGAACCGTTTGCTATCGATTGGCTCGAATTGCCGTTCGACATTCCTAATTATTTCTACGCCCGGCGTGATTCAACTTGAGCGTTTACTTGAGTCCGCGAACTAAGTCACACTGGATTCGCAGTATCGCGTCGAATACGTTTTAAATCAAAAGTCCGAGAAACTCGTTTCGAAAACTTTACTGAGGCCTAAATCGGACGCTAAAAGGATCGTGAAACCGGGGTGTTACATCAGTGACGGTTACGTCATGGCTGAGGATGACAAGAAGGCTGAGGAGGAGGTCATGAAGCTAGTGGAGGCGGCTGAGGCCCCTGGCACGGCACTAGCCAGTTTGTTCGAAGAGGAGGTGGTTCCTCCTACGCCGATCGCCGACGCTGGCGACCCTGAGTTTTGACCTAGGCCAAAGGGGCCATGTAAATAGATTAGGACTTACATCATTGTACCATGACGCTTGTGGTTGTCGAGGCCTTTTAAAGTACTTGTGTGTATAAGCTTTTTTAATCGTTTTTATTGTATTTCCGAGCCTCTGTCCTCTGTCTCGTCTTTGAACATATCTCTTGCAAAAAACTTCCTCGGAGCCTAAGCCGCCCTTCGGGCAAAAGGTGGTGAGGGAGTTGCCATAGCTATTTCTTACCAAATTTCTTCAACAGAGGCAAGCCTTTTTCGTCAAGGTGCGAGATGAAGCGGCTCAGGGCCACAAGGCATCCCATAACCCTCTACACTCCCTTGAGGTCTTGGATTGGTCCCATGTTGGTCACGGCCGAGACCTTCTCTGGGTTGGCCTCGATGCCGCGCTCCGAGACTATGAATCCCAAGAGCATGCCTTGGGGGACCCCGAAGACACACTTCTTAGGGTTGAGCTTGATGCCCTTCTCTTTGAGGCATTTGAAGGCTATCTCCAAGTCATCGACGAGATCACTGGCCTTCCTAGACTTGACCACGATGTCGTCCACGTAGGCCTCGACGGTTCGCCTAATGTGCTCACCAAAGACCTGGGTCATGCACCGCTGGTATGTGGCCCCTATGTTTCTGAGGCCGAATGGCATAGTCACATAGCAGTACATGTCGAATGGGGTGATGAAAGAAGTCATGAGCTGGTTGGATTCTTTCATCTTGATTTGATGGTAACCGGAATACGCATCAAGGAGTAGCATCGCTGCTGTCGCGACATTCTGGCTAGCGCGATTGAAGACAGGGGTTGTTCGCCCCCTTCATCGTTGTTGATGCGGTGGTTGACGTCGCGAGCCCTCCGCCAAGCTGCTCCGCCATCACCACGACCCCGCTGCTCGAGAGTGTCTCGGAGCTGCTGTAGAAGGAGTCGGTCTTGTTTGACCTTGGCCTGAAGCTCACGGAGCTGCTCTAGGTCTAGGCGTCGAAGTTCCTTGGGGCGGGGTTCTCGTTCCACGCTGCTGGGGGGCTCGACGCGTGGAGGTGTGGCATCGCCTGCCCCCTCATGGGGTAGGGAGCGATTGCCTGCCCCTTCGTCCTCATCGCTCACGCTTGGCACCCCGAGCTCGACGTTGAAGCACTCACGAGTGGGATCGTAAGTGTCTTCGTCGTCGGGGTCGGAGTAGCCGAAGCAGTAGTCGCTTACGGCCATGAAGCGGCGCATGGCTTTAGGGTCGCAAAGCCCAGAGAAGTCTACTCCGGCCCACGCCTCGTCCTCCTCCGAGGAGTCAGCGTGGGTGTGGGTCGGGGTTGTGGCGATGAGGTTGAGGGCAAAATGTTGGTGGCGTCCTGGGGGCTCTGCGCAAGTGGAAGCGTAGGTGGCGGCATTGCCCAACCCGAAGGGGGTACAGGGATGATGTCGTCGCCGGGCTACGCTCCGCCGGAGTCAACTCCTCAAGAAGTGGTGGGGCAAAGCTTGATGATGGGGCGTTGCTGCGCGCCACTGGGGTCTTTTCCTTGCCCAGGCTTAAGCTAGACAGGTCCCCAGCTAGGGACTCTGTACCAACAGCCGGGTATGGGATACTGGCGGAGCGCGGTGCGTCACCCTAAGCTCACGCGGTGTCGGGGTGGTCCCGCCCGCGTCATGCCTGGCGAGCGTGATGAGAGCGGCGGCCCAGGCGCCGCCTGCGCCTAGGCTGCTGGTGCGTGATGTCGTCAACGGTCGATGGGGCTCTGGGTGGGAGGAGTACCATATCGTACTCATATCCTAGAGACATGAACTCTAGGCTCCCGAACCAGATCACCATACCAAGACGCAGTGGTCGCACGGGGTCTGCCATCCGGAACTTGTCGGGATGACTAAGCTGACACACAGTAAGGCCCCTACCTGGCGCGCCAACTGTCGGTGTTTTGGGTCCAGCGAGTCCTCAACCGACTAGTAAAAATATACTGCGTGCCCCTAATTCTGGATGGTGATGCAAAGAGACACAAGGTTTATACTGGTTCAGACAATAGGTGCCCTACGTCCAGTCTGAGAGAGCGATCTTATATTCCTTGCACCGAGGTGCTTGTAGTAGGGGCTTACAAGCTGAGCGAGAGAGAGAGAGCTAGTCCTAGGTCTCTACGTAGAGTGGCGTGGGTTGCTTGAGATGTTGATCTCTTGCAGTGAGGGAGCGTGTGTGTTACAGAGCGTTGTGCGTTGCTTGCACGTCTCTGTCTCCTCCCCTTAGAAGCGGCCCTAGTCACTCCCTTTTATAGTCGAAGGGAGGCACAGGGGCGGTACATATATTTGCTACGGGGCGGTTTGTGAGCAGAGGCGGTACGTCTGAGCCCTGCAACTCGTCACTGTGGCGGCATGGTCAGTGGAGCGGTCTTGTCCTCGGTTCACTAGAACGACGCGCCGGTCACGCCTGATCCTATGCGACGTGGGAGCTCCTATGGTGGCATGCGCGTCTTCTTCTGTTGGAGGCGTGCTGGTCACTGTATGTTTGACCGGCGGGGAGAGCCGAGGTTGGGTAGATGCGACGGCGCGGGTGCGCTGATTCCGAGGCTACAGGAGCTCGGCCCTGTGCACGACGTGGGAGCTCCTGCAGCTTGACGCAGGGCATGGCGCGTACTGCGGACGACGTGCCGGTCCCAGAGTGCTGACAACGTAGAGAGCCGAGGCCCAGTTGGTGCAGAGGCTGAACCATTGTGAGGGGCTCGGCGGGCGCGAGTCCCGAGGCTACAGGAGCCCGAAAGCGGATAGCCGAGGCTCGGAGGGTGCAGTTGGTCTTGTACGTCGATTCCGAGGCTATAGGAACCCGGACTTGACTTTCCACGCCGCGCTGTCCTTGGAGCAGGGGTTAGGCAGCACAGTGCCGAGCACAGCGGCCTATAACCCTTGCCCCGTCCTGTCCCGGATGGCATGGTGTCGATGTGACTCCCGTCTCGTCGGCCACTCCGCTGTATCGTGCCATCATTCGGCTGACGTCGCGGGAGTGGTTGAACGCATTAGTTGGATGTGACGTCCCGTCAGAGAAGTCGGTCAAGACGGCGGTGACGGGTTGATGCCGAGCCAGCCTCGAATGAGTCGGTAGCTGGGTGCTCGTCCGAGGCCTCGTGGTACAGGGCCTCGGACGAGTCGGAGAATCAGTACCTCGTCAAGGCCTTGTGGCGCGAGATCTTAGGCGAGTCAGAAAACTGGTACCTCGTCCGAGGCCTCGTGGTTTCGTTCTAAGCTGAGCCCGCTTCGGGTGAGCCCAAATATTATTCGAGGTAGGCCGGGTGGTCCAGCCGGGCCTCAGATAAGGTGGGGGTTTACCGGTGGTTGTCTCTTGGCTTCGATATTTATAAGGTCTAAGCGATTTTTTTGGTTCTTGCTTAGGAGACCCATTTTTATGGTACCCGACACTAGGTAATAACGTGTACCAGATGAGAACGAGATGGTCCTGAAGCCTCTTTGCAACAGGGAAGAAAGAGGGCTTAAGAGACCTATTCAGTTTCTGTACAAAGAAAAACTGAAAGCCAGTGGGATCAGTGCTGACTGCCGTCCTACCCTTTTCAGTTTTCACCATTTCACCAGTGGGGTGCTTCACCCTGGTTCGTTCTGTATACAAAAAACTGGTGAACAAAAGAAAAGCTAGGATGGCAATGGGCCGATCTGCTCAACCTCGCTTGCATCGCTACTCCTGGCCCTCGCTGCTGACATCCATCTTCCGGGTCTGAGCTTTGAACATGCTAGCAATATCGGCGGCCGTGGCGCAGTCCTCTGGACTCCGGTCTGGAACTGAACGGATGTACCTGGGCATCCTCACTGAGATGCCGCGCGATGGATGGACAAGCCCAATGGCCGCATGGTGAACAGGGGACAACGTCAGGTCTGCATGGAAAAACAAAGGCAGATAAACACACGTTTCGCCACTGACATATTGCATTAGCTTATGTGGTACAAGTATTGAAAACATATGTCAGGCCTTGTTGGATGTATCCATCCATCTCAATCCACGTGTGTTGGATTGGATTGGGGTGGAACTTAGTTTAATTTCCACCCGATCCACGTCCAAACAAGCCCTGGAAATGCTAATAGGAGGGTCTTCACGTTACCTGCACCTCGGATCTCCCAAATTTGTTCTGCGGTGAACCACAGCTCTGGTTGCTCATCTGTTTTGTAGTAAACAGGCTTCTTGGGCAGTATCCTTTCCCCCGAATAAAACTCCTTCATCTGTAGATTAAATTCCAAATATCAAAGCCATAACCATTGAAGGTGTTTCTGCAGAAGCACAGAGATCTGACACTGTTTGAAACTGCCTTGAGTTTTAAGTATAAAATGACAGACTATTTGTCTTGTAGACAATATCTCAGCTACCACTGAATAGAGATCTATAATAAATAAATAGGTAGGCACATAAAACTACGCACTCACTTTGTGAGTAAATTGCATCATACGAAGAATCATACAATCATGCGCTAATTTCCATTGTTGATCATACGAATTCTTAACATTCATTCTTTATGACCAATCACTCATGAATGATGTGCGCCTTTTTATAATAGCAAAACCATTCAAAAGAAAAGGAACCACTTGAAGGGATCAGCTCCCCCACATTCAAGCATGTAAGCAAATACTGACCATCTTCTTAAAGATGTAATGCTACTAGGAACAAGCGTTCCATTGAAACATCCAGGCAGCAATTTATTCGTACCTCTTTATAGTACTCATCTGAGAAACCAGACATAACACGGCATACACTTTGGAACTCTTCAGTTTCAGGGTTGTAGCATGCCATGAGAAAAGGGCTGTACCTGTACAGATAAATTTGGGCACACTAGGTCGGGATTGTTCGGTAAAATAATAAAAGTTGAAACTAGAGCTGATTGGGACTAAACCTACCACCCAGCTTTACGTCCATTTCCATACCATGCACCAATTGGAACTAAATCAAGGCTATCACCTAAGCCTTCCACATAGTCACGCTTGACCTGAAAATAATGATAAGGGCATAAGACTTCAGGAGCTTCAGGAAATAAAAAAACATCAAGCACCAGTTCGGTACTGAAATATGTTTGCACCTTTAACCATGAATCGCAGCGTTTGGAAGCAGAGTATCCAGCATCGCTATCCAAAGTCTTTAACATTATACCCTCACAAGAAGACTGGCATGCATTTTTGAAAAATGTGTTCATCCTAGCCAAAGTGCTAGAATTGTCTTGTGAAGCTTCGTTGGCTTCTACCTACATGGTAGAAATTGATTGATTCATGCGAAATTACAAGCATCCATGAACAAATCTTATCATAAACAAAACAAATAATTAAGGTTGCGCACTTGTGCAAGTTCATGGCAATGACAATTAGAAGCTGCATGTTATTCCAGACCAAATCATGTATACTTTAAACTTTAGGTTGGAGATGTGAATGCTCATGCAGTCATGCTAAGGTCATTCACAATGTACAGTAACATTTGATTTCTAGGATATGATCTCTAATTTACAAAGCCGCACTGCTGAAATGCTATATTTCAGGCTGCACAGCATAGATTTTAATTTAGAGTAGTGCAAATAACGGGAAAAATTAAACAAAAGAAAAGGAGAGGTCAGATACCTAACATCGACAACGTCTCAATGAATGGAAAAGAAGGAAGTGTCATATTAAGATTTAGAAGGTGATTCAATAGTGTCACAGTACCAAAATAATGTTGAAAATAACAACGCATGCATGAAAAGGGAAGTGCTTCATTCTTAGATGAAACTTACAGTTAGCTGCTGAGCTAACTCAAAATATCCTGGCTTCTCCTGGAACAAGTCATGAATGTCTGGAATGAAAGAAAATCACAGGAAGAAGTTTAATGGCACCCATTGAGACATGTACTCAACAAAGCAGCAAATTCTCCTATTAGAACTTTGCAAGTGCTTCTAGATAGTACTGAAACATACACTTTCTTCTTTGTCGAAGAGGGCAATCCAGTAGCCTGCAGGAGCAGAAAACTGTTAAACCCCTGATGTTTTGAATAAGACAATAAAGTTATACACGTGAAGGAAGTAATATGCAGCTGCTTTTATAGCATTTAGTGGATATTGCCATGGTACTGTACCAAGTGCAATCACTTTCGTAGGTGCAATTATGAAATTACCTTCCATTTTAAACACCAAATCAACATAAGTATTCTAAAGGAAGTTGAGGGTCTAGACCATAAACTATTGAGTATTGTAACCCCCATTAAAATTTCAACCTCATACTTCAGTATGTAAGAATAAAACAATAAGATTGCTCCGAGTGGTAGCATTTGTCTTTAAATTCCTTAATAAAAAATGATAAGTTTGTGTTCCTGTTAGCACAATCAATTTCAGTTTTAATACTTAATAGTAAGTAGAGTAAACTAAGAAATAATCTGGAAGTGTTTGCCATGATTTGGTGCCCAACCAAAGGTGACGGCAGCCTCAGCAGAGAGCCGGAGATTGCACTTCATATCTCCCCCATTTCCATTAGGCACCTCATGCGACATGAATTTGAATCATTCATATTCTATGAACTGGAAATAGAATAAGCTACTGTACATCACCAGCAAACTAAATATGTCATAACTTAGTAATTGAAATGTGATACAGTTAAATTTGCCAAAGGGCGCCTAGCTCAAACGGTTAGGTGACCCAGCGGCACTCCTCAGGTCCTAGGTTCGACTCCCCGTGGGAGCGAATTTTAGGCTGAGGTTAAAAAAATCCCCTCGCCTGTCCCCATAACCAAAGCACTGGGGGGGCACCGGCCCAATTCTCACTTGGGCAACGGAAAGCCACTGTGTAAGGGTGGGGGTTTTCTCGGCCGGGTGAGAAGGTCCTTCATCTTATTTGTAATGCTGCGGGGGCAGTCTTAACCCCCCCCTGGTCGAGTTTTTTTTTTATACAGTTAAATTAAATCCAGTTAATAACATTACCGCCATAGAGTAAAGCAAATGAGCAATGGATGCTCTCTACTTAGTTTTTCTAAGAGAAGGTTTGCTTCTTACAATTACAAATAAGTCCTTTCCGAGATTTCCACGAAATCAAGGACTCAAAACTCAAAAGTGCACAATATTCTTACCTCTCTCCACCGTGGAACATGATGTCAAAAACAAACACACAAATGTCAACCTGCAGAGTGGACGTCACATTACCAGGTGGATAATAAGATTGATTAAGGGAAAAGCATGGACTCAGCTTTCAGTTAAATATATGAAAAATGAGAGTCCATACTCAGAAAAATGCTCCATATCCTACTAGGTACTCCTTTGTTACGTGCAATGCATTTGGTTTGAACACAAGAACTATTATAAGTTCTGTGCTAAGGACAATTGAGATACTTATCTACCATAAAGGTGGATGAGTTATTGAGCTCTGGCAATATCTACTGTTGAAATGCATAATCTGCTGCAAGTATATTTGATGATTGGTAGTGATAAATAACCATTATTGAAGAGAACTAGGTCACTAGGGACTTGGGATGGGACTATGTTGTTCAGTTAAAGCTGTGAACTATAACGAATCAATTAGAGAAATTAATGAACAACTACAATAATTCCTCAAAGTTCTAAACTCACTGGCATTAGTCACATAAAAGTACAACCCATAACAACATTTGGTAGTCCAAAGTGGTAATGATGCAGTAAATCGCATACTCACCTTTATGTTCTCTATTGAAATTGAGGAATGCTTGTTCCCTCTTTCTCTTGAAGATAGTTCTTGGAACGACATCAACTTGTTTCCTTTCTTCCTGTCAATTCCCACCACCTAGATTTGCAAAACCATAACAAAAATAGTTTGAGGGCAAAAGTGTAGAGATGGCAAATCCTTCAGAATTAAACTGACCTCAGCATCCAGTATAAAGCTGGACACTTCAGGCTTGCACAGCTCCTTAATCATGTTCACAAGATCAGGAAATCTGGAAGTTGATTCTTTCATTTGCCTTGAAAATATCCGCACGGATCCATCAGGTAGTTTGTGAATCTGGGCACGCTGACCATCATACCTAGAAGTGACATTAATGAGAAAATTTCAGTGTTTTTGTATCTGGAGAGTTTCTAATAAACTGGGGATCCAAGCATGGGCCACTTGGTGAGAGTAACTACTTCTGGTCAATACAAATTATAGACCTGAATGTTGTATGGTAAAAGGAATGAACGTATAAACTATGCAGGCTCAACAACCATCATGAATAGGGGCATATTCCCTCCCAAATCCCAACTTGCTTCCTCAGCGCTATAGAGTTTTCATGATCCTTCAAATATAGACAAGTTATGCTTAAAGATAAAGGAATTATTTCTTTCTTGGTTATTGACTCTTCAAACTGTCAGGAATTTGAAACATTCTCCTCCATCTCAGGAGTCTGAACTCAGGACTTCAGGGATAATAGAAAGCTCAGGTTTAAGCTACAGTCTTGGAAGATATTGTGGTTCAGGGCAAACCTTTCTGAAACCTGGTACAACTGGAATCCCAGGGGTTGTGATTAGCAATTCATAAAATAATTTCATGTTTTTTTAGAAATAGGATAAACCTGCTTATAAGAAAGCAGAAAAAATTAATTTAATGTTAAAATAGCCATATAGTTATTTAAGTAGCTCTAGCCAAAAAAATATCTTAGAGAGGCAGTGAGCAATGGACATACTTGTACTCACAAGTAAATGATCTGCCATGGAAAGCTTTCAACGATTGGGTCAACCCGTTAGTAATTCTGAAAAAACAATAAACAAATAATTATAATAGAAACAGCATCACATTTCGCTCAATTCAGACATGTACATACCTTGCAAGCATAGGCGGAATAGGTGTGCCAGGCACCATTGCTAAGGATGAAGCTGAAAATGCAGTGCCTTCTCTCAGAAGAGAAGGAATGAGCAGATCCTGACAAATATTGTATTATTGTCAGCATAAGTAACGTCTCTTGAAGCATCCTATTTCAATTTTGAGTTGAGTATAACTGTCACTATTTGCCGGTTGCACTTACACAAAGTTAATATTTATATCACCTTCAAAGCATCATAGCTACCATCTGTGCCATTTATATCATACAAATAGACTATGGTCATCCTTACTGTTGGCTGGAGCAAACTATTCTCTATTTCAAGGGAGACAATGCCTTTTGATATATATAAAATGACATGCATTTACCTTTTAAAAAGGTGAATGTACAATGATAATGTAGAGTTGAGACTTGAGCATTACTCCAAATTACAGTTTGACTTCAACCTTATTTTGTAGACATAGTTGTGTAGTGAAGATCAGTAGTGCATCTACTCAGTCCAGAAAAATTCACGTAAATTTAGCTTATTAGTCTTAAAGTTAGTACAAATTTTACTTTTAAAATGAGAAGTTAACCAATTACAAGAGACACAGTACAGCCTTTGGACTGATCCTAGATAGATCCACCCCTGATGAAGTTTGCAGGCTTACAGCTTGGGTAAATCCACAAATTTCATGTAGGATGAATCTATTTTTTTTGGAATGTAAACAGTTAGGATGTAAGCAAAGCTTGGAAATTGTGTACCATGATAAATGTATATGACTCAAGTGATAGGTTCAGTGACTTACTAGATTAGGAAGGACATTGTATGCCTCAGCAACTTCAGTTGAAAGACTCTGCGCAAAAAAGGAAGATCCAAAGACAAAAAAATTGGTTCAGAACAATGTGTGTACTTTGGAAATCAAATATAGGGATCTAATTCAGTGGTCCAAATCCTCTTTCTTCTATTTAGAAAGAAATTTTCTAGTAAGGGAGACAATCAAGACAACTTCCCTGGAAGAATTATCAACAAGAGAATGGTACAGGAAGCGTTGGATAACAACTGTTGGGTTAGCGATGTCAAAGGACCCTCTGAGCAGTGCCCTAGTGGAATATCTCCACTTATGAGAAGAAAGGCCAAAATAGCCAAGTACAGTGACCTTATTACAACCAAACATGACTGCTGCCGGCCCCTCACCTTGCATGCCACCACAGTGTTGTGAGGGCCTTGAAAAGCAGGTGCTCTGTTTGAAGGTAGGTAAGTAAATGTGACATTCTCTTGCTGCTTGAATTGCCAGTTTAAACTATTTACCATGTTGTCTTGCCGCTTCAATTGCCAATTTATATTATGTACCAATATGCCATTATACTCTGGTCTATACTCAGTCTGATTTGATCATGATATGCTAATTAAATTAAAGTGCAAGTTGGTGATTCGGTAATATAGTGGTGAATTAAATTGTCAACTGGTCATCGGAAGTCCATTCCATTTTTTACAGCAACTTATATTTATGTTATACCTCTCTTGCATTAACCTATTGGTTCTTTAATATGCAGTTTCTAGTAGGCGTACTAATGCAGACTCATGGACACATTAGCTGTAGCTCAACAATTCTCTGTAGCTCGTTTATAGCACTGTGCGCTTTGTTGAACTGTATTTTGTTTACTAGACATGCACTTTGTAGTTTTTTCTCTGTTGTCCAGTACACATCTCACATCTGCATTGGACTTTGTAGTTCATTACTTCATTCTCTGTAGTCCAGTGCACATCTGTAATGTACTTCCACTTTGTAGTTAATTCTGTATAGTCAGTAGTCCAGTACAGCAGTACACATCTATACTGGACTTGCACTTTTCATTGACAAGTTCTATTCAACAAGCAGAATTGATGACCAATCTTTAGCTAAATATAGTGATGTTTGTATTTTACAGGTACTTCAAACTTCAAAAATGCATGAAGGTTGAAGAGGAAACTATCTATTGCTGTCTAATGCTTAGAATTTCTTTGGAGCTGGAAAAACCTAGGTGACTTTAAATTATCACTTATGTAGCGGACTTTAAAAAAACATGCATGTGTGATTTTTATTTTTTTTCTCTCGAACACGCAGGACAGCTGCGTATCATTATATTAAGAAGAAAAAATGGGATAAGAACCCATACAAGGCACACCCACTCACACCACTATGTCCAAAATAAACAGATTAGCCGTTGGCATACAAAGAAGGCGACCTCGACCAAAAAATTAACTTTCATTCAGCCCTTGGGCAAGGAGGTTATTGATACCTCGTGCCCTTGCCAAGGTCCAATAGAGAAGTTCCTCACCAGCGAGCAACAGAGCTCTAGCTAGGTTTGGAGATTCGGCATCAAACACACACCGATTACGAATATTCCACAAAGTCCATGCTCCCAGAATAATGATGGAGTTGAGGCCCTTTCTTAAGGGAGCAGCCACTGCATTTGAACTTCTGTCCCACCAATCATCAAAGGAGGTCTCATCAGACTGGGGGTTAAGCACTTGTGAGCCCACTCTTCGCAGGAGGAAGAACCAGAATTCACAAGCAAAGACGCAGGTTGATAGTAGGTGATTGATGTCTTCTTTGTCTTGATCGCAAAGTGGTCAACAGCCTGGGTGTGGGAGGCCTCTTCTTGCAAGACGGTCGGCTGTCCTGCATCTATCTCGAACAACTAACCACGACATTCATTGTTGTCATTGGTTGGATGGATGAATGCTCAACCAATGATTCTGGTTCAGCTATAAATATTTCATGTATTTTAATTTTATTTATTTTTATTGGTGGTCTTCTGATTTTGTAGCTTTTTATTTTTTTTTTTCTATCAGATTATTTATTTATACGGGCTTTGTTTTTTAATGTTTATTATTTACTTTTTTAGTCTTCACACACATGTACATGTTCATGAAGCCCACAAGCAAGATCAGCGATTATTATTATACATGTTTAAAGAAGCCTCCAGGCAATAACAGGTGTGGAATCCCAAACATGTGTAGACTGGTGACAGCTCCCAAGTGGGTCAAATCTGAGCCCGGGGATTGGGTGGACGGCAGGTACTAACCCTTCCTCAGTCCCAAAAAGAATGTCGTTTTATATTTGGACTGAAGGGCGGGCCTGGTGCAAGCGGTAGAGTCTTACCGCCGTGATCAGAAGGTCCCGGGTTCGCGTCGCGGTCTCCTCGCATTGCACAGGCGAGGGTAATGCTTGCCACTGACACCCTTCCCCAAACCCCGCACAGAGCGGGAGCTCTCCGCACTGGGTACGCCCTTTATATTTGGACTGAATCAAACTTTCTTAAGTTTGACCAGATTTATAGAAAATAGTATCAACAACATTCGTATCTCCAAATAGGTTTATTGTGAAAATATATTTCATTATCCATCTAATGGTACTTATTACACATCATAAATATTAGTATTTTTTTGTATATAATTGGTTAAATTTGAGATGGATTGACTTCTCGAAAAGCAAGAATAACATTCTTTTTGGGATAGAGGGAGTTACAGGTGCAACAGTCCACACATGTATACAATACACGGTTTCCAAACAAGGCCTAGATGGGATTCAGAAACCACTGGGAGTGGCTCACCACCACAACCCTTGGGTCCAACAGAGGTGGTACCAACAGATGCTTCAAGAACCATATGATATTAGGACCCCACCCATTTGCAACGCAAACCATAGTCACTGGATTCGTCTCCAGACCATCGATGGCTTTAGAGTGAGACCATGAATCCTTCACACACATGACTGGTGGTGCCGATAAGGTCTCAAGTGCAAGAGCCTCCTCAAATTGAATGACAATGCGTCAACGACACCAATGGACAGGAGACGGCGGTGATAGCGACGAAAGTCTGTGAGAAGACACCCCCTACACTCCTCCATCTCCCTCGATTGTGGAATGGCAATTTACACCTCACGCAATTGACCAGAAGTCTCAGTCACGAGTGGACAGAGATGAAGATGCAGCTTCCAACTGAACTGAAGATGGAGGGGAAGATGCTGACTGCATACCACCATCAGGGTGGAACAACTGCTGGCGCAACTGAGCACTCATCCGCTGACCTCCAAGGGGCCGGGGCTGCTTGCAATGGCCAGAGCTTTATGACCTTCCTCCTTACAATGGAAGCAGCGAGATGTGGTCTTCCAGTTTGCCGCAATGTGCTCGACAGAAAAAACAGTTGAAGCATCGAGCCACCGACCAATCAAATCATTAGGCACTTGGCATGCACCTTGACGCAGAGAGCTTCACAAGGGAGAGACCTGATGATGGCTCGAAGAAGACAGAGGAGAAGCATGTTGTGGTGGCGACTGACAAGGAAAGGCTGACCGGGAGTAGGAGAGCAGCAGTGCAGAACTGAAGCGAGATGGCTGTCTCATGACCCCAATCCATGAGTTGCCCATCTCGTCTTCCCACATGCCCTTTCCCTGAACATTGACCTTCAACTCATCAACTGGATGTTCAGGATAAGCATATCTAGAGGCTTTCTAGCTCTGGCACCTACACTAGCAAATCTGCCTATAATGCATCTTTTGTTGGGATTATGTGTGTGTGGGCGGTGGTGGTGGGGTTGGGGGAGGGTTGTGCATTACACGCAAGTCTCCTTCGTTGTTCGAGAAAAGAATAAAGAGAGAACTTCCTCCAGCACTCTAGTAAACAAGAGAATGGAGCCTTCATGTTAGGCCTATGGGATATGAACTGCTTGTAGAAAGGTAGATAACAAAGGCAAAAGGCTACCCAATTGACTGGTGTAGTGTGGTTTTTTAAGAAAAACTTAAGACCTCTCTGCGCTAAGTCCAAGCTCTCACCTTATGGGTTCACCAGGGTCATGAACAAGCTCAAGGCTTCCCAACATATAATTTGCACAAAAGAAAATTCGCGTTCATACAAACCTGTAGTTGTGATTTTATGCCTTCCAAGGACACCACAGGATCTGCTGCACAGTTTCTATCAAAAACAACAGCATGTGCAAGCGCAGGTAATATCGTCTTCATCATAGCCCCAATACGCAAGTTATGAACCTGAAGTTAAACAAAGCCACACACAAAACAGAGAAGTGGTGGAGCTTATTAGAAGTTACACAGTAAAAGGCAACATGAATAAGCTATTATATACTAAATTGTAGCTTAATTTAACATACATAGAAACATGTCGCAGGAGTAACAATAAAAGCGAGATGCACCATAAAGTTGATCTCCAACACAGTAAGGGCAAATATATAAGAATTTCATTTTTTTTGTGAATGCAAGGAAGTTGTGTATTAATAAATCAATACTTGAAAACTTCAAATTGAGAGAGATAAATATAAGCAATTAAGACCAAAAACATGGAACCAAAGTACAACCAGCAACCATTACATGCAATATCGCCTCAAATAAAAATTGCAAAGTACACAACAGAAAGGAATGGATGGCTCACCAGTGTTCTGACAAGAAATTTTATTTCTGTTTCTCTACAGGACCGAAGAAGATGCAAGACAAGTATTTTTCTCCTCCCAGAACTTCCACTACCTGATATTGCACTAATACGAAAAAAAATTTGACGATGTAAAGAGGAATTGAAGATAATCCTTTGTCAGAGCATCCCATAAAAATAAACAACATCATGCAAAATATGAATCTTATTATTATCGTCGAAGCAAAGGGCTGAGTTTACCTCATCAACCAAAAAACTGGAGCATCTTACAGATAGATTTTCTTATTTTACTAAGTGTCATGTAGGTATTCCGCTAAAACCGTAAAAAAAACAGAAGGAGAAGCCGAGGCAGGAAAAGAGTCCCTAGCTATCAAGCCATTTAGTTTGTTACCAAATCAAATTCAGTTGGTTTAGATTTTGGGGCTGGGCTCATGTATATAAGCAGAGACCGGCCGAGTGTTAGGCAGGCATTAGATTGATTCATTGTGTATCCCACCGTGCCCTGCCTTGCTGGGGCGACGTCAAGCTGCCATTACATCTCCGTCACGCCGACAAAGTCCAGGGCCGCATCCAGTTACTTTATTCAAGTAGATAATGCACACCGCAATCCTTTCTATTATCTCTATACTTCCCCAACACATAACATCTAGCACAAGAAAAAATGTTAAAAAAAGTATTATGTCAAACCTAAGCAGATTCTACTGACGAGATGTGTTATTTGTCATATCCATTGCTCTGTACTAATATATCAGAAAATGGTTTTCCCTGTGTCGTATGAGATTGCACAACATGTTACAAAATGGAAGGTACAAAATAATCAGAAATTGCTGTTGCATTACATGATATCTGGGGTAGTTAGTAATTAAAAAGGGCGTACCCAGTGCAGAGAGCTCCCGCTCTGTGCGGGGTCTGGGGAAGGGTGTTAGTGGCAAGCCTTACCCTCGCCTGTGCAATGCGAGACCGCGACTCGAACCCGGGACCTTCCGGTCACAGGCGGTAAGACACTACCGCTTGCACCAAGCCCGCCCTTCGTAGTTAGTAATTACCACATAAAAAGATTGGATATAATTCAAATTAGCCACGATTGAAATTTAGCCATTCATATAAAAGCAATCTTCAGTTGCATGAAATGCTTGGCAAGATTCATGAAGGGCCACTGGCAGATAGTTTTAATTTGAAAGTAATACCTTAGTTTCCGAAGCGTGGAATATACATCACAAATCGAGAGAGGGCGGGGAGGAGAAAGTAGCGTTTGATTCTGACGACATTCTTGGGCAACATTACCTACAAATTACAATTCATCCATTGTTGATACTTGTTACTATAAATGGCAACTCAATCAGGAACAGCCAATGAATGAAACTACACAATGATGTTGGATCTTGCCATAAGTCTAGCGAATGAATCCATATGTCTTCACTTTGCAAAGAAAATTGCGAAAGATTACACTAGAAGCCTTTTTCTTCTATACTACCAATATGAGATAACAAGTTGGTACTTACCAAGATCACCGTAAGTTTTGTACATTTCATGTATTTTAGATCTGCTGGTTCCTAATGATTCCTCCAGAGTAGTTACAACTAGACTCCCACCAATGTTCAGTTCCTAGCTTCAGTAACAAACATGGGGTTAATGTATTCGCATGTCCTATGACAATAAAAAGGGCGTACCCAGTGCAGAGAGCTCCCGCTCTGTGCGGGGTCTGGGGAAGGGTGTCAGTGGCAAGCCTTACCCTCGCATGTGCAATGCGAGGAGACCGCGACTCAAACCCGGGACCTTCCGGTCACAGGCGGTAAGACTCTACCACTTGCACCAGGCCCGCCCTATGACAATGCATAGCAAAACTATATTAAAAGAGAAAAGGCTGAACAAGGAAAGAATGTGTAACGTTTAGAGCATCATACTGTAAACTATTCCCGCACAGTCTGGTTTATAAGGAGCGCACACATATCAAGATTCAAACTTTACAATCTTTGAGCAATGGTTTAATGCATGTTTTCATTAATACTGATCAACCAGAAAAATATAATCAATTTGTCTACTGATATGCAGATTATTCATAATAAAAATTAAATTATGATCTGGAATGTACTCCCTCCAGCCAAAAATATGTGATGTTTTGGACATCATGGGGTCTCAGAAACATAACTTTGACTAGTACCTTTCACTGCAATATATATTTATAAGGCATAAAGTATAGCAAATGTATACTTTTATGGAATTACGTTTTGACACAAATCTACAAGAAGTATCCCAACTCAATACTATAAGGTACTCCCTCCGTTCTAAGGGGCTGTTTGGGACTGCTCCACTCCAGGTTTTCCAGCTCTGCTCCAGCTCCAAGAAAAAGGTGGAGTTGAAGCCTTGGAGGTCAACTCCACGTTTTTTGTGGAGCTCCTCAAGTGGTACTCCAGAACCTGGACTTTTGTACTTCCTCATGGAGTTGGGAGAAATTACCCACCAATGCCACCCATTACACAAATACCGATTTGTTTCTTTCTCCTTTCTCTGTGTGACTGCTTCTGTCTGCCCGGCCCTTCCCTGACGTTTCTCTCGCGCCGCCCCTTCCTCCTCCAGAAACCCTAGCGCCGCCGCCCACTATTTCGGTGTAACACCCTGAATTTTGACCTAGTTTAAAAACCACTAAAAATTTGAACTTTTTAAAACTTTACATAAAACAAATAAATATAACCTAGCTAGGAATTTATTTAGTATCAATAGGATAACTAGGAAATTTATTTAGTATCAATAGGATAACTAGGAACAAAACTACTTGTGTGAAATTGCGTGAATGTTGGCTTGCTTGTTTGCTGAACATATGGTGGTACACCTTGCATACTTACATTTTCGAATTTGAATTCAAAAGTCATTCAAACAAATGCATAACAAATCTGGGAAATGGAAAAGGAAAAGGAAAAGAGAAAAGCTTCTTGGGCCCCTTCCTCTCCCGGCCCGCAGCAGCAGCTCATTCCCTCTCTCTCCCCCTTTCCCTTCCTCCCGCACTAGGCCAGCCCAACTCGGGCCCTAGCCCAGCTCGCGCCGCGCCCGCTCTCTCTCTTCCCTCTCTTCCTCTCGCTGCCGAACGGGACCCGCAGGTCAGCATCGTCGTCTACCTCCTCCCGCTCGACGCAAATACCGCGTCGCGGTGCTCGCCTTGGCCACGCCGCCGTTGCCGCGCCCCGCTCCACCCCGCGCCGAATGGATAAGAACGACGGCTCCCTCGCGAAGCTTCCCGGCCCCACAGACGCTCCTCCCCTCCTCTCTCCCTCTCACTGGCGTTCCATTGACACGCGGCGCCATGGCCGCCCCTAGCCGTACCGCCATGGGTAGCCGCCAAGCTACCTCGGCCGCGCGCGCGGATAAGCTCGCACTGTGGCGAAGCGACCTAGTGAATTCAAACGCACGCGCGCGAAGAGGATAAGCCCACGGTGAGAAAATATCTCGCTGCCAGAACCGCCATTGCCGGCCTATAAATAGGCCCGGCCGGTGATGCTCCGGCCTCGCCCTCCTCACCGCTAGCTACGCCAGGGGCGGGAACACCCCATCTCCCCCTCCACTTCTCCTCTCCCCTTCTTCTCCCCACTCTGCTCCAACTTTCCCAATTCAGGATCCGCCGGAGCCATTAGAGCCGCCCACTCTTCTCCCCTTCGCTGCTGTGCCATTGGTTGATTGGAGTGGCAGGTGAGTCCTAGAGCCTCTCCTCTACCTTCTGCTCTAGCTAGTTGGTCGTCTATTCCTGTGTGTCAAGCCGCCACAGTGCACCCCCCTCCGCCGAGCCACCATGGCCGTCGGCCATCGTTGGCAAGGCCACACTGGGCACTACACCACCCTCGCTGCACTCGCCACTCACCCGTGCTCACGTTCACGTAGTTGGTTGATTAGATTAAGGCCTCTATGGCCGAGTCCACTGCACGGTGCCGTCGCGTTCACTCCGGCAAGCTGCCACCGCCACCACAGTCACTCCCCATCACCTAGGTCACCCCAACGGCTGCGGCTTGACCTCCCAAGCCCCGTTCACCACTTCAACATCCGCACTGGGGCTCAGCGTCGCCGGCGTAACACACTCCGGCGAGCCCGAGCCACCCTCCCCTGTTCCCATCACCGCACCGGCGACCCCCGTCCGTCGTCGTTCCCTTCCCTCCCTCTCTTCTCTCACTAATGTGCGGGACCGAGCAATAACGGCGTCGCCGTTGCCGTCCGTCCCCGTCCGTCACTCCCTCTCCCTCACTCTCTCGTTGTCACGTGGGCCTGCGGCCATAACGCCGTCACCCCCCAGCCCCACCTATCATAGACACGCGCGCACACACCGCACAGGATACACGATAGGAAAATGCTAGGTACACCCGGTTAGTGTACAGAGAGGGCTATAAATCCATTTCTTACTTAGAAAAATTCCCAGAAAATTTATAAATTAACTAGATGCATTAAGGAAATTAACCATGTAGTTTGCACATATTTTCATGCACAAGAAAATACATGTAAAATTCCACCTAGTTATTTAACTATAGGTTAAACTTCTAAAATACATATCTCCCTCATCCTAACTCCGTTTCACATGAAACCACTTCTAAAATTCATCTAAAATCTAGCTCTATCTATTTTACCTGGTACCACCATATTGTTCTATGTTTGCTTTTACCCTTTTATTTTATGTTTGGCGGTAGTCTTATACGATAGCTACGCCCGACAGACGACGGTGACTACCAAGAGAACGAGGACTAGGACTACGTAGACGTGCCGGAAGGATACAACAACGAAGGCAAGTCCTAGCTCCCCCATCCCCCTTCCACCTTGCTTTACTTGCTACTAAATAAATGAATTGCTTATTGAATAATTATTATCCGGAATATGAGCTCGATTGTTATAATGCGATTAATAATTGCGATAAATGGTTATTTTGTTATGTTATGAGCTCCATGATATAAATGAACTTATGGATAATAATTGTGAACCCTAAAATTGGTAAACCTAAACTAAACCCCGACAGAGGGCGAGTGGAGGTAATTTATGTGGGATATATTACCTTGGCAGGATCGCCTAGTGAGGGTTCCTGCGGGAGATACTCGCCTCAGTCACATAAGGACCGGTTCGTAGTCCCTCTCGCCTAGTGAGATATTACGTACAGCCACATGTCTAATATAGGTAGACTTGATCTCACACCTCGTTAGATAGAAGTATAATTTCTACTAGGAGGCCGGTGTTGACAGCGGAATATCAGGAGAAGGCACGGATGCTATGTGATCTTCCGTGGCCCGGTTGGCGTGGATGCTATGTGATCCTCCACGTTAAGCCCCTTGAGTTTTGGCCGCGTTCGAGCCCATATTATTATTTTTAGATGATTTGGTATCATCCGAGATTATGCGATGGGAAGATTTGGTATCCTCCCGAGATTAGTGCGTTAACCCCTGAGAAGCCGTGGTAGAGTTATATGGATATCTAAGGTCGCGTACATTTGGGTACGGGGTCTCGTTAGGCCTATTCCGTCCACTGATCATGGATGAGATTGTGCCTATCATGTGGGGAAATTTGTACACCTCTGCAGAGTTTATTAAACCTATTCGAATAGCCACGTCCTTGGAATAGGCAGATGCTAAGATGGGATACTATGATTAGACTTACTTTTATGTGTAATGAAACTGGTTAATGTGAATAATGAAACCTTGATACTAACCCGAGAACTAGTGAGAATGGTAATACTCTGCTAGGTCCCAACCTTTAATTATGATCACTCCACCCCACTTCCATTTTCCACCCTATGGTTAGGGCTTGCTGAGTACGTATGTACTCACCCGTTGTTGACTCACAGACTTCAACCTCGAGGAAGACCATGACTATGACGAGGAGGCGCACCGCGAGGACTAGGAGTTACACGAGGATCACAATCGTAGGAAGCAGTCATCGAAGCTAGGGTTTCGACCGCGCTCGAGCTTGCCTGTGGAATAGGATATCGCTACGTTGTAAAATACCATCGTATTAGAGACCACCATGTTGTAATAAATGCCGCTTCACGGCTGTAGTCTTCCGCTAGATTTGTAAGCCTATGGCTATGCCCTTCAGGCCACTGTTGTAAGACTCTATTTTTAGATATCAATAAAGCTTGGAACCTTTTTATTATATATTTGTGTGCCATTTCTGTTAATTTGTGTGTAATTGTGCATGATCCTGGCGCAAGTACGGATGCACCTTGGACTCTCAAAATGAGGGGCCGACATCCGGCCACCACAGCCAGCGCTCCGGCAAGGTGATGGATGGAACGGATAGATCCGACGATGCTCTGCTGGATGACCTCGTTTTTGGTCCCCAAATCATCTCCGGCGCCGGTCGTCCAAGCACCCCCAGGGTTGGGCTGCCCCGGCCCCCTCAGCCGCCGCCAACGGCGACCTCCTCTGCAGGGCTGCACCCGGCTTGGTCAGGTTAGGCTCCAGGCAGCCAACAGTCAGGGCCGTGTGCCCAGAGGCTAGGCGTTGCCGGCTAGCTGCTAGACACGGCAGGCCAGCCTGTGGTCACTGGTGGCCACCCCACAGCCGCTCCCCGTCTTCTCCGGCTGGAATGTTGGTACTGAATACTACTAGTGCAGTGCAACGGTACAGTTTCTTTAGTGTGTTCAGAAAAGAAAAGAAAAAACTCCCTGCTGTTCAGCTGTTGTGCAGTCCACATGGTTCATTTACAGGATGTCCTCAGTTGGTATTTGATTTGAGACAAGACTTGATTAGGTGTATTCAGAAAGAAAAAATTATTATAGATTTTTCATGGCCGATGAAAATCTCCTGCATGATATATCATTGAATTTCTCATGCAGTGTTTGCAATCATTGAAGCCTAGTATAGATTTTTTGACAAATTAGTACTTTGGATAGTGGACACCAAAAAATCTTTGTCCCTATTTTTATCGAATGTTGTTGACATAAGTAATGGTTCTGCCACTGAATTGGTTGGGACCTGGTAGTGTGAATACTTTATTTAAGCTAGATATGTAATTTACGGAACAAAATGTGTATGTGATTTTGTTCCTTGTGAATCTGTATACTGCAGGTGAGCACTCTTCAAATCAAAGTGATAAAATAATCTGAATTGTGCTGGAGCAGAGTGGTCAAGGCATGGCCGTTCACAACAAAAGTGATGCATGCACCATATTGGTGAAGCCTAATCTTGTGATGTATCATGCTGAAATTAGCATGGCAGATAGGCCTTTTATTTTTATTATCAGCAGTAAATTTAGTAATGTAATCGATTATTGTTAAAGGAATTATCATTGTATGTATATACGACGCACATTTATTTAAGATATTTTGCCGATGCAAATATTTATTGCAAACAGGCACTGGCATATGATTACAAAAACCAAAATATAAACACCAAAAATCATACAGGGGCATATAAGACCTTTCCCATTAAAACCTCCCAATCCTGGAGCTAGTTATATAGCATTCCCACATGAATTTCTTAGGAAACATCATATCTAGTGATGGTGGATTCCTTTCCCTCCAAAATTCCTACCAGATTTCCGTATTCCAAAGAGACCTTGAAAAGTGGGTAAACAAAGAGTAACTGTGGGGAAGAGGTTAGGTACTTACCATATTTTCATGGTCAGGAGAAATTTTATTAGTACATAGATAAACAGCAGGTAGAACATCATCAGGGGATAAGGCAAGCAAACTGCATTCCAGAAGGTAAGACGTTAAGCATTTCCCCACAGTAATGAACATATCCGGTGGACGATCAACATGTATAGAACAATTAAAGAGGTAAACATTCAGAAACCTCCTGAACATGTTGCAAAACATTGAGGTAGTTTTGATCTTTCCTTTTTCCTTTTCAACCAAATCAAATGTGCGAGCCAAATGCAAGTATGGTGCAGGCTGTCCTGCTGTCCAGCAAGCTGCAGAAATGCAGATACATATGGCATGATTAACTATTAAATAAGATGCTAAAGAATATCAGGAATAAGCAGCTAACCATGCTCAATAGGTAGATACTTTTCAATTGGCAGTGATGTATTGGCAGAATCTGCATGTGCTAAAGAAGTTCCTACATGTAAGTTTGACATCTTTGGAGTAGCCTGAGAAGAATCACTAGCCATGTCTGTTTTACTACATTTATCTACAGTTTCAATTTGTGCATTCTGCAGCACAATATTCTTATCAACGCCAATTACATTGTTACTCTCACTTGAACTGTAAAATATGTCAACTGCTACCGCCACATCTCCATTTGCCTTCTCAAGCAAAGAAACTGCATATTCTCTAGACATGCTACCATCTACAATCTGGAGAAGCTGGTCTAAACTCTGATCTTGTGTTTTTGCAGTATCAGCTAACCAATCACCATTTTCCACATTTTGATGTGCCTCCACAGTTACTTTTTCAGTCCTTACCCTTTTAAAAGCACCTTCTGTGGCTTCTGTAGCTCTAATGAAATAATTTGTAATTGTCGACTGCTTGCGCCCACCAGATTCTGTTGAGGAAGTTAATCGTCCTTTCTTTTTTGGCTTCTTTGTAGTGCTGGAACCCCTCTTATTTACCTTTTTGGGAGTATTTAGTTTCATTCTCATAGGAGACAAATTTACCAGTTTTGCAGAGTATTCCACTGGCTTCTGCGAAAATAAAGGAGATTCTTGCTGACTACTTACATCAGCAGAAGACCCATGATCAGAAGAATGGTTTTTCTCTGACTTGGGTGTGTCATTACAAGAAACATTTGCTTCTTCAAAGAAATCTCTTTCCCGCTCAAAAAAATCAGATGCTGCTTTAACAACATCACCACCTGAACTCATCAGCAGGTCCGTGATCTGTTCCTGGCTGACCCACGAGGGTAGGAAATCTGATAGTTCTTTAATCATTTCCTGCGTAATATTTTCCCTCAGAGTATCCTGTTGTTCAGAAGCAGAAGTGATTGCTGGTAACAAAGCAGCATCCTCCCTATCATGCTGGTTCGAGCATTTAGCAACCACATCTTTGCAGCTATGAGTAGCATCTACCGACCTACGATGGAATGCCATCAAGAACTCCTGTTTGTTTGCTGTCTCATCGACCAACCCAGCAAAATGCTTCTGCAGAGCAACTGCCTCCTTACTATCGAGCTTCCCAGCATCCACGCCAACAGTAGGGATCACCCTCTTTGGGTGCAAAAACTTAATATAGTCGCGCAACTCATTGTAGCTTGAATGCTCACTGTAAGGAACAAGATGGATTTCGAGTGAATCTTTCACCCTAACAGCAAAACCTTCCTTCTTGGTTTCATACATCCACCCAGTTGGTACAAACCCGACAGCCCTCGCATACCCTCTCTCCATCATGATCTCCTTCATCTTCACAAAATTCGGCTGGAAGTAGGGCCAAGTCTCCCCTAAGATATTCCACCCAATAACATGCACATCTGTCCCTGTCGCATCCTCAGTAAAAACGCCATTCTCCCCACCGAACCCCAACACTGTCAAAATTTTCATCTTCCTACTGTCCACATGGATTGAACACCCACAGCGCCGTGCAACCTCCAGCAAAATCCTCTCTTTGCCGACCGCATAGGTCGCGATCAGACACAGCACACGCTCTCCTGATACTGAACTCTCATCTTTCACACGTTTGATTGCATTCACTACGTAATCCACAGAATCCTCTTGCGAAAGGAATGTAAACTTGGGGTTACAGTATGTGGTGTCCAGAAACACCGCATCAGCACGGACGAACTCCAGCAGGTTAGCATCGCGCGTCATAGACTCTGTGTAACGGAAGTCACCGGTGTGCACATACCTCTCGGCGCTCGGCCCAGGGGAGGCGAATAGGAACTGGACAGCGCCGGGGCAGTGATTGGCGTCCACGGCGGTGACGCTCCACCCATCAACGCTGATACGGACACCGACATCGAGGGAGACGACGAGCTGAGGCGGGACAGAGAGCACGGATGAGACGAGGCGTGCGGTTGGCGCGGAGCAGAAGACAAGGCCGCGGCGCCAGGAAGGGCCGAGGCCACTGTAGTGGTCGGAGTGGAAGTGCGAGAGAAAGTAAGCGACAGAGAAGTCCCCGGCATGGCGGAAGGCGTCGACGAGGAAGCGGGAGCCCGGGATGAGCGCGGTGGGAGGCACAGAGGCCGGGACGGGCGGGAGAGGCGTGGAGGCGGAGGTGGGGATGGATAAGGCGTGGGAAGAGGGGAGCGAGGCGATGGAGGAGAGGAAGAGCGACGAGGTGGTGACGGACAGCGATTTGGAATCTTCGGGGGAGGAGACGAGGGACGCCATTGATTGCGGCGGCGGGTTTAGGGTTTGGAGGCGCCGGCGGCGGTGGCGGAGAATGGCATGGCGCGGTGGTGATGGCGCGCGCCGAGAGGCAATGGAAAGGGAAAGAAGGTGTCTAATGGCAAGTTTGGCAGAGCCCTTCCTGATTCTCCATAAGAAGTGATTCAAATTATGATTATCCAGGATAAACTCTATGAATAGATAATATAATGATTTCGTGTGAGAGTAAATCAGCAGAAACTATTTTTTCAGCTATAAGCCGTGAAATAAAAAAAGTTATTGTGATATGTAAAAGAGCTTATATGAGTTATGTGGTGTGGAAAAAGTTATAAGTTGTTTGGTTCAAACGACTATAAAAGCTATCTCCTTCTCCTATCTTCATGAAACAATTTTTGCGACATACTCTCTCTGTCCCGTTTTCAGAGTCGTTCTGGCATGGTTGTAAACTGTCTTCATTCACTGTCTCTTCCATACACATGGACACAGGCAGCGTCCAGGTCCAAAGCATCTTCGATGCACCAGGTTTAAGGCTAGAACGACTCTGAAAAAAAGACAGAGGGAGCATGTCTTTACTTCCATCCATTTTGGAAAAAAAAAGAAAAGAAAAGTGAAAGCAGTTGCGTCTAAAAAAAGCAACTTCAGGGTCAACCTATTGGGTTGAGGTTCTACTTTTTGACAGCAGAAGCATCTTTCAAAAGCTAAACCAAACACATCCTTAAAGCTTTTTTTTTTTTGGTAGAGTTTGACTTCTTTAGAAAAACAGTAAAGCGATGAAAAGCCATGTTTTGACGTCTTCTTCTTGATAAAAACGGCTTCAGCTTCACCATTTTTATATTGGTTTGACTTCAGAAGCCGATCTTGTATATGCTCATTTTGTAGAGCTTTTAATTGAGCCAGTTGAAAAGACACAACAAAAATCATGCCAAAGAGAACCTTAACCACGGGAGCTAAAAAACATCATGAGATGATCAATATTATTTGAGAATATCCGTAAACCAATTTAGAAACTGAGGTTTCATGTCTCTGTGTTGCTAGATGCCTTGCATTCAATATTTACTTTGGAGAGAGCACATGAGAGGATGTGTTTGGATCCTCGACCAAACCTCGCCTCGCCTTGCCGGGTGAGAAACTATAGGATAGTTGATCGCTTGGTTGACAAGTAAGCTTCTTAGTAGCAAGCAGAATCCTTACAAAAACTAGAGACAGTTTCGTTCGCTCAGACCAGCCTGTTCGCTTGCTCGTAAACGATCATAAATTTCCAGCCGAGAACAGTGTTTTTCTCTCACACCAAACCAGCCAGCAGTAAATAATCCACGATACGATACGGCCTTCCAAACAGGCTGTAATGAGTTTTCTTGGAACCCGTGCTGGTGAGGCAGCAAGTGTACTTAGGACACCTCCAATGATCCAATGGTTAAGCTAGCAAACCAGCTCATACTTCATCACGTCATTTAAAAGGATAGTACACAAGATGATCTCTCCAAATCTAACTCCAAACATTTCACCATGGGTTTCATGTCACTTCCTTTCCCTCACCTACATTACATCTCATCGTGGGCGCTAATAACATCCTCGTAGTTTCTTAAATCCCAACAGGTGCTCTTTTCATTCACAAAAGCGGTGGAGGGGTCTGCAACAAATGTAATTGTTATAAAACAAATAAATAATGCAAGACTTTATTTGACATAAAATAATTATTGCACAACATCAATTTGTCACCATCTTGTTAATGCGGCGCTGACGAAGTGTAGGCTCAAACGCAAAATTCGCACACATCCAATACCTCTGTCTATACGTGTCCTCTTCATCGGATTTGGCTAGCTTGCAAGGATCACTGCACCAGCACATGGGCACTGGAACACCACTAGGCAGAGGCAATGGGTCGAAGGCATTTTCGGTCATCCGGCCATAACTACAATTGAACCAAATTTGTTCTAAGAACCGAAAGCAATGAACATTAAACCATATACCTAGGGTTTTTCTATTTGTTGCACATAAATGAAAATATAATATAACATGATGATAAGAGATTATCTTAGCTTACTAGCTTTACCACGCCTTGGCATCCTACCGTTATATAATACAAAAAATAAAAAAATCACTTCAAACATTAGGTAATAACGTATCTAGGGTTGTAAAATAGACGTAATATATACCAAATCAATGCGTAAAAAATGATAAGAGGAGAGATGATACCTTGCTCGCGAAGATGTATAGATCAAATCCAAGTTTCAAGGTCAAATTTGTCGATTCAAGAGATTGGGCGGGCTAGGAAGAGGAAGAACTTGAGAGGTAGGAGGAAGAAATGAAAGCAGCCTCGTCAAGAGAAACTTGGCCGTGGGTTTCGGCGCCAAGATCTATGGCGCCGACCTCGACGCCATGTATAAGTTTACGTCTGGGACCAAAATTATTTTTTCTTAAAAAAAAAGGCCAAATTTTTCTTAAAAAAAAAGGCCAAATTCCAAAAAATAAAAAAAGGGCCGGGAATCCCTCCCCTCCCCGCCCTCCTCCATATGAGATCCCTCCATATTGCCCACCCCCACCCCCAACCCCGATCCCCAAACCCCTACCACCCTTCCCCGCAGAGTGGAGCCGCCACTCCCACCCACACCATTCTGAGGAAAACCTAGATCCGGACCCCTCGCCGCCGGCCATGGCCACGCGCCGGGCCCTCTCATCCATCCTCCGCTCCGCCTCTCGCCTCCGCTCCGCCTCACCGTCCCCGTGCCCGCGCGCGCCGCTCCACCACCGCCCGTCCCCCGCGGGCTTCATACTCAACCGCGCAGCCGCCTACGCCTCCTCCGCCGCGGCCCAGGCCGCTCCCGCTCCGCCGCCTCCTTCCACCGGCAATAAAACCGGTGGCGGCAAGATCACCGATGAGTTCACCGGCGCCGGCGCCATCGGCCAGGTGTGCCAGGTCATCGGCGCCGTGGTGGACGTGCGCTTCGACGAGGGTCTGCCCCCAATCCTGACGGCGCTCGAGGTGCTTGACAACAACATTCGCCTCGTGCTCGAGGTGGCGCAGCATCTCGGGGAGAAAATGGTCCGCACCATCGCCATGGACGGGACAGAGGGGCTCGTCCGCGGTCAGCGTGTTCTCAACACCGGCTCTCCCATCACTGTAAGCCCATTTCCTTATTTCCCGTTCCTTTTTTTTTGTGTTTTGAGCTGATATTTTCGGACGTCTATCTGACGAATCGGTGAAACCGGCGGGTTTTAGGTTTGATCTAGACGTACGGATCCATCTGTTGTCCAGTCAGTGCTTTGTAGATCTACGACTGTTTTTATCGATAGTATGCTGTATTGATTTGGTTGATAATCCATATGCCTCTAGCATTATCATCATGGTTTAGTAAAATTCAAAAATGCCGATCCATTCTATATACGTTTTAATCTACTAATAGTCTCATCACGAGTCAAGATTATTTACCATTCGTTACTTTGATAAAGTTACTAAGGAAATTTCATGTAGCCGTAATAAAGTATAAACATTTGGAAATCTTTGAAAGTTTTTCCCATCTCTTTTTTCTCATCTACTCAGCTTATCATGGGCACATGCAACTTTGGTGGCTTGCTTATTATGTGTTCTATGATTTAGCTACTAAACTTATAGTAAGTCATTGACACACGAAATGACTTGTTACAGCTGCCGTATATAAGCTTTGTACCTATCTATTGGGTATGTAGGCTCTAGATTCTTACAGTATCTGGACCTAGTTGTTGCTAATCTCTTAATTACCGTGCTACACCATCTTCCAAACCATGTCTCAGTTGTGCTGCATTTGTGACTTGTATATCTGTTTCTAGGTCCCTGTTGGTCGGGCAACGCTTGGACGCATTATGAATGTTATTGGTGAGCCTATTGATGAGAAGGGAGATATAAGTAAGTCTTCATGACATTGATTTACGTTTAACATTTACATATACACTACTAAAAGTCACGCTTATATTCTTGTTTTGTTGATTGCTCCTTGCTTTTAGCAACAAATCACTTCCTCCCTATCCATCGTGAAGCCCCAGCCTTCGTCGAGCAAGCTACAGAGCAGCAAATTCTTGTTACTGGAATCAAGGTGCACCTCTTTGGAAGTGTGTGCCTGTCTAGTTTGCTAGGTTCTTTTCATATTTCAAGGCTTATTGTGCATAGTTTAATTCAAGGCTTCTACTTCTATCAGGTCGTGGATCTTCTTGCACCTTACCAAAGAGGTGGTAAAATTGGTCTCTTTGGTGGTGCTGGGGTGGGAAAAACTGTCCTTATCATGGAGCTGATTAACAACGTTGCCAAGGCCCATGGTTTGTTTTTTTACAGAGCTGGATGGGCATGCAGCGAAATTGTCATGTGTTTATGTTGGCTTATTTATTTTATTTCTTCATCTAGGTGGTTTCTCTGTCTTTGCTGGTGTTGGAGAACGTACTCGTGAGGGTAATGACTTGTACAGAGAAATGATCGAGAGTGGTGTCATTAAGCTTGGTGATAAGCAGGTAATGATCAGGATTTTGAATGTGTTGTTGGTTCTCATATCTGTGGCGAGTTTTCCTTACATTGTACTTTGCGGCAGAGTGAGAGCAAGTGCGCTCTTGTCTACGGTCAAATGAATGAGCCTCCTGGTGCTCGTGCTCGTGTTGGGCTGACTGGTTTGACTGTTGCTGAGCATTTCCGTGATGCTGAAGGACAGGACGTGCTTCTCTTCATCGATAACATTTTCCGTTTCACCCAGGTAGATTCACGTCCTGTTTTATGTCCGGAAAGTACCTGCAATGGTATTCTTGTTATTGGATATGCAGACGACATTAGTTAATCAGTCTCATATGTCTTTTCTGCCTTGATTCTGCATACATTAAAGCTGAAAACTTGTATATTTGGTATCTACTATCTGTCAGGCGAACTCTGAGGTGTCTGCTCTGCTTGGGCGTATTCCATCTGCTGTGGGATACCAACCCACCCTTGCTACTGATCTTGGAGGACTGCAGGAGCGGATTACCACCACAAAGAAGGGTTCTATTACATCTGTCCAAGCTATTTATGTGCCTGCTGATGACTTGACAGATCCTGCTCCTGCAACCACCTTTGCCCATCTTGATGCTACTACTGTGTTGTCACGTCAGGTATTCCTGCCTCATGTCTAGTTAGAATTTCTGCGAATTGATGCTGTTGCTATTATGAGTACGATGTTAGCGTTGTCTCTTTGCAGATTTCTGAGCTTGGTATTTACCCTGCCGTTGATCCTCTCGACTCCACATCCAGAATGTTGTCCCCCCATGTTCTGGGTGAGGAGCACTACAACACTGCTCGTGGTGTTCAGAAGGTTCTTCAGAATTACAAGAATCTTCAAGATATTATTGCCATTCTGGGAATGGATGAGCTCAGCGAAGATGACAAGTTGACGGTCGCTCGTGCTAGGAAGATTCAGCGGTTCCTTAGCCAGCCTTTCCATGTTGCTGAAGTTTTCACGGGTGCACCTGGAAAGTATGTTGAGCTGAAGGAGAGTGTCAAAAGTTTCCAGGTATATGTCATGACTGTAACCTATCTCCTGGCCCATTGTGAACTGTACTATTGCAACAGTTTCTCCCCCAACAATTATCATTGTTTGGCTAAACAATCCAGTTGGTGTTCTTTGCCTTGCAGCTTTGTACTCAATGCATGATTAAGTTTTGTCAAATTTAATGATTTATTTGATGTGGTCTATGGAAATGCGTCTTTTGACAAAAGTGTAGTAGTTTTATTTTTGTTTTTGATAATGGTAGTTTTTTTTCTTCTTGATTTTACTTCTAACATGAACCACAGGTTGGCTAATGGACATTTGGCTTGTCATATGATGTTTTTCGTTGTTGAGTTTTATCATAGTTTTCAACAACATATTATTGCAGGAGTTAGTAAAAGTTACCTCTTGTAGACTGTCCCATGTCCAAAGTGATGTATACACATGAGTACTTTATTCTGAACACTAACAGGGGCAAAAAAATTTTGTGTCCAGTTATGATTTTTTTATGAAGGTAAACCCTGCGTATATAGAAAGCAAACACAAGTTTCACATGATGGTTTGTTATGATATGATATGACTAATTATGTACACACTTAAAAAATGCCTTGCAAATTTTACTAGCTGCTTTAAGAGATCTTATCATCTTAATAGGAATACTTATCATGTGTATGTATGAGTATTTTTGTCTCGTTACTGAAATGCAAATGGCAGCACCCATTTTTGTGCTTTTACGGTTAGTGTTGACTATTTGAACCTTTGTATCGTATAGGGTGTTTTGGATGGCAAGTATGATGACCTTCCAGAACAGTCATTCTACATGGTTGGAGGAATAGAGGAGGTCATCGCCAAGGCAGAGAAGATTGCCAAGGAATCTGCATGATAAACAGTCTCCATAGGCAATGCAAAAATTTAACTTTTGGAGGTCAACATATTGTGCCCTTTATTCTGTGTTATCAAGAACATGTATTTATGTGCAAGAGGCCCTGCCCTGCCAATGGATGTGTTTCCCCTCCGTTTTCCCCCCCTAATAAGGATTCACGACATTTTCATTTGGCTTACTGCCCTTTGAGGAAGAATTATCCTTTTTGATGACGGCAAAACTATAAACTTGTTAATTCTCACAGAAATACTGTAGTCTCGCATGTTAATAGCTGTTATGAGGTCACCTGTTCATTTTTTTTTTTTTTTCTGAGCCGATTCCACAGTTTGTTATCTGTGCAGTCCCTTTTTTGTGATATGTTTTTAACTCCAGTGTTTGGTTCATGGGATGATAAGGGATGAGTTGTGTTTGGTTAAGGGACAGGGAGTATGCGGACCCTGTTGCTTCCAAACGACTGTATAACCTATCTCACTTCGTGCCACGTGGGAAGAGAAGAGTCGCATGATACTGTCCTTGAGGTCATAGCTAACCAATTACATAGCAAGGTATATAAAGGAACATCTAATTTTATCAAGGGCTTCACACAATGTTTGATACATCCTGCAAGATAAATAACTAATGGGAATCTCATGAATAAAGACCCTCTTTGGTGGATTTGTGGGGCTTCAACTTTTGCACCGTAGTGATACTGTAGTAGAAGTTAGTGAAGCCTCTCCTCGTGGCTTTACTGGCTTCTCTTGATTGTCGGTTCATTCTGGATTGAAGAGAGAAAAGTAGCTCTTGCCACAGAGTACATCTAAAGTAGTCGTGGTAGAAGAAGCTAAAGCCTTTCGAGCCATTGCCAAAGAGGGCCTAAGATAAAAGTCTGTGTGTAAGAAGTAAACATATGCTAAGCACACTAACAAGCAAACCTAGTTGACACTTAAGAAGAGAATTTGCACACAACAAGCAAAGCAAGAGCTTAAACAGAAAGTAATGCAAGATCAAAAGAGAGGCAAAGAGACAACCTGAGTTCCCCTTGGTATCAAGTTGTTGCTACAATCCCCTAGTCTACATTGGAGCACCGAAGAGTCATCAAAACTTGGTTAAGCTCCACTTCACTAGTGAGTACTCCTTCTCCACTCTGGAATAGCGAGTTTGAAACCATACAAGAACTCCAACCAGGAAGGTCACCAAGTCATCCCCCAGAGCTGTCTAGGTGATGGCAATCACCAAGAGTAATAAGTCTTCAACTTCAACTCAAAGAGATCCAAGCAAAAATACCGGTGGCACTCAAGGCGAACTCTCAATTCTCACTTCTTGGCTATACAAGTGTTGGCAACAACGGGGTCGAAGAGCAGCTCAAAATGAGCTAGGGGAGGCACTTATATAGAGGTTGAAGGAGCTGCTAGTTGTTGGAAAAAGTTGGAAGACAAAACAATCATGGGATGATCCATTGGTCTCCTCTACTTGCACTGGATCTTATGGTGCCTCTGTGCTGACATGTTTTTCCAACAGTTAGGAAGGAACATACCAAAATATTCAGGGGGTCACAAAGTCTCCATCGAATCATACACAACAATACCGAGGCTGGGCCAACTTATGAGAAGTCAAGCTTGGCCCACCCAACGATTTGCTAGGAAGTCACTTAGTCTCCATCAGATCATACATAGCACTAGAGTTAACTAGGCAACTTGTCACCAAGTCAAGTTGGATTTCACCAGGCGATTTACCAATGTGTCACACAACAACCACTAGATCGTACGATGCACATCAATGGGATGGCCAGTTGTCGTAGCGAAGGACTGGGCCTCGCCAGATGTGGGAGGAGCCGGGTGACAAGGGCGCAGGCGTAGTGCATGAGCTCAATGCCCTCGAGGAGTGCCATGAGATGGAGCAAGAGACATTGTGGTGCTCATCAGGTGGCAACGGGTGACAAGGGCGCAGGCATACTGCATTAGCTCAATGCCCTCGTGGAGTGCCATGAGACGGAGCAAGAGACATTTGTGGTGCTCATCGGGTGGCGACACAAGCCTAAAAAGAGTAGGGAGAGAAAGGAAGCTGATGAGCTTGCGTGCAAACATGGTGCTTAGGTCAATGTGGTAGGATACGATGTCCAAATAGTCCTACAAGACAATCCAAGAGGTAATTTGAACATTATTAGATGCGTTAAGAATGTTTTATAGTTGAGGTATATAGTCAACCCTTGATATGTTAGGGGGTTATGTATATACTTTTTAATATGCCACATCAGCAAAAACCGCTTTCAAAATCGTCTTAGGGGTTATTTAGATAGTTTTCAATAGTTTAAGGGGTGGAATATATGATTTCATAGGTGAGGGGATGAAGTAGACAACTATTAATAGGTTAGGGGGTTAAGGAGATTTTTTTCAAATTATTTCGCTTATATGTCGTATACTCGGCGTAGTATCCTGGCTGGGATTGAGGTTCTGAAAAAAGGTTTAATCCGGAGAATAGGTGATGGGACGAGTGCCTCTATCTGGACTGATGAATGGATTCCAAGAGATCAATGGAGGAAACCATACATACCGAGGGGTGAAAATCTTTTGACAAGAGTGCACGAACTCTTTGATCCAGCTACTGGGTCTTGGGATGAGGAGCTGGTCCGAGCTACATTTCGGCAAGAAGACGCCGAGATTATATTAAGTATCCCTGTACATGAGGGAATGGATGATATGGTTGCTTGGCACTATAATAAAAATGGTATGTTTTCAGTGAGGTCAGCCTATAAAGTCCATGTTGCAGATAGGGAGAGATGCAATGCACCTAGAAGTGGTGGATCTTCTTCATTTACAGAAACAATGGCGACCAGCTATGGAAACCGTTGTGGCAAGTTGACTGACCGAAAAAAGATGCTGCACTTTATGTGGAGAGTGAGCCATAACAGCCTGGCTTTGCGTGTTAATCTGAAAAGAAGGGGTATTAAGTTGAACACCGGCTGTGTCCTTTGTGGGCGTCTGGATGAGGATGGAGCTCATTTGTTTTTTAAGTGCAAGCATGTGAAAAGGGTCTGGGACGATCTGCAATTGCAAGAATTGAGGGATCGGCTAGCACAAGCTATTTCGGCCAAAGAGCTAGTTTGGGAAATTCTGAAACTGAAGGAAAACGTGCAGCGACGGGTGATCACTCTCATGTACATTCGGTGGTCGGAACGATGCAGGATTCGCGAAGGGGATGCAAAAAAAGAGTTGGGACAGATTGCACGGTTAGTAAATTGCTATGCTGAAGAATGGGCCTCTCTGAAGAATGTACAAGCCGAACCTGTCCAAAGTCGAAGGAAGCCGGCATGGTCTAAGCCACCGACTGATTTTACCAAGATTAATTGTGATGGGGCTTTTAGCCAGGAGGATCTAGCTGGGGGTTGGGGATATGTCATGAGAGGAGCCGATGGTACTGTTGTTTGTTCAGGCTACGGCAAGCTAGGGAAGGTTCTGGAGGCTGCTCATACCGAGATCATTGCCTGTCTACAAGCTTTTCAGCGGGCAGTGGTGTTGGGGATTCAGAAGGTGGTCCTGGAGATCGACGCACTGATGGTGGCTCAAGCGGCAAATGCGCCCATTCTTGACCGAAGCTCGGCTAGCGGGTTGCTATGGGAGTTGAAGGAGTGCTTACATATCAATTTTTCTAGTTTTGTCGTAGCACATAAAACCCGTTCTTGTAATCTTGTTGCTCACAGTCTAGCTGCCCTTGGGGCGAAGTTATGTCCGGGTACTAATCCGATTATGGATAGTATTCCACCTTGTATAAATATTCTGGTGGCCAATGATTTGGCATCAGGTTCTGAGTAATGGAGTTTCTTCCATGTTCAAAAAAAATGTAATTGAATAAGAAGTCATCGTTTCCCTTTCTCTTGATTTATTACTTACAAGGTTTGCACTGTGTGTTTGATTCTCATGACAATTTGAAGTAAATCATGCCCTGTGAAGTTGATTTGATAATTTTTTTAGCAATTTGTAAAATTTCATTTTCATCTCAATGATCTTTTCCCTTTAGTATGTTATTTTTTTTATCCTTTTTGTGCTTGCATCACACAATCGGATCTCAACGTTAACCACGATATGTAATCATAAACCTCTTATCATAAAGAAAGTTCGCTTACTCCGCTTCTGACACACACCGACCCCACCCGTCAGCACCAGGTATGATGCATCCACTTGGCAACCTCCCTCAAACGAGTCAATGTGCCATCCGGGCCGTTGAATTCAAAACGGAGGGCTCAGGATGGGATACCTCCGGATCCGGCCGGTAACGGCTCTCTGCCGCTGTCCCCGTCCTGAACCCCAAATCTTCTCCGCCATTCTTGCCTCTCCCGACTCCCCCCTAGCCTATTTCAAAACATTTCAAACCACTGTACGCCTCCTCCCTCATCCCCTCCCCCCTCCACTCTCTCGCGGTCTCGCCCCAGAGGCGCCTGATCGCACCACCTCCCTCCGGCGACAGTCCGCCGCCCGTCCTCGCCCCGCCCAGCCCCGCCCGCTCGACGAGGCCGCGTCGGGTGGTGAAGAGGTGAGTATTCTACTTGCGATTCGCCCGGGGATTGGATCCGGTCGCCCGCCGCGTAGCGTACAGCCTCCGCTGAGCTGAAACCCTAGGTTTCGATAGAGGGGGTGGGGTGTTGTCTCATCTTCCTGTTCAGCGCGGTGGAACCGTTTTGCTCTGCGGTACGTGGTGCGCGCGCGGGGGTATGTGTGTGTTGCCGCGAAGTTGCGTTTGATCTGTGGAATCTCGTCTGCAGGGTGCTGCTGCGGCGTCCCCCCTCTCGCTATGAGTAGCGCTGTGAAGGACCAGCTGCAGCAGATGTCGACGACGTGCGATTCACTCCTGTTGGAGCTCAACGTAAGTCCTCCTCTCTCTAATTCCACAGTTTTCCCCCGGCCTTTTTGTTGATTCCGCCGTTCGGCGCGCCCGGTCCGCGATGAATTCAGGTATTTTTTCCTGGGTTGTGTCAGGTGATTTGGGATGAGGTCGGTGAGCCCGACATGGCGAGGGACCGGATGCTGCTGGAGCTCGAGCAGGAGTGCCTCGACGTCTACAGGAGGAAGGTCGACCAGGCCAATCGGTGCAGGGCCCAGTTGCGGCAGGCCATTGCGGAGGCAGAGGCCGAGCTCGCTGGCATCTGCTCGGCCATGGGCGAGCCACCGATACATGTTAGACAGGTTAGTTTCTGTGCTTTGAAAGTTTGAAGTACCATATACCATGAAAGAAACAAATAACATTTGAGTACTACCGCTGTACTGCAGAAGGATAGTCTACAGAATTTTCTCTCATGATCTCTTTTACTGCCATTGCAACTTTAGGGCTGTGATAGTGTGATAGCTATTGGCTAGATGTGCAGGTCACTCGTACTCTGCTATATTGAAGGCTTACCAAAAAAAAAAAACTGTAGTGGCTCTACCTTTTTTTGATGAAAAATGTTATAGTACAATAAGAACGTGAATGGTTTAAGGGAGTAGCAGAACGAAATTGTCCCATATTGAAGTCAGGAACTGCATGCATTCTGCTTCGAAAACTGAATATTTCAGTAGTGACTCCATCAATAATTTGTTTTCTTTTTAAATGGCAGTCAAATCAGAAGTTACATGGTTTGAGGGAGGAATTGAATGCGATTGTCCCATACTTGGAGGAGATGAGAAAGAAGAAAGCTGAAAGATGGGAGCAATTTGTTGATGTCATAGAGCAAATTAAGAAGGTTGCATCTGAAATCAGGCCTGCAGATTTTTCACCCTTTAGAATTCCTGTGGATCAGTCTGATCTGTCATTGAGAAAGCTGGAGGAGCTAACAAAAGAGCTACAATCCCTTCAGAAGGAGAAGGTCAGCATCACTTGTTCCGCTTTATTTGTCCAATGAGTATTACTCCCCATGTCTATTATTTTCCTTCACTGCTCATGCAAGTCTATAAATCTCATTGTTTGTGCCTGTTTTTGACAGAGTGATCGGCTGAAACAAGTGATGGAACATCTTAACACTTTGCATTCCTTATGCGAGGTGCTTGGTGTAGACTTCAAACAAACAGTTCATGAGGTGCACCCTAGCCTGGGTGAGACTGATGGATCAAAGAACCTAAGCAATAGTACAATTGAGAGTCTTGCATCAGCCGTAAACAGATTGCGTGAATTGAAAGTCCAGAGGATGCAAAAGGTTAGCATTCTTTATATCACTTCGGAATTTCAATCATTCAGCGCAGTCAACCATAATTTTTTTTATTATTCAGCGCATTCACTAGTGTCAAATTCCGATCGTTCAGCACAGGCCACCCTCAACAATTTTCAATTATTCAGTGCCTTTAACATTGTTAATATGAAATTCTGAATGTCACAGCTTCAAGATTTGGCATCTAGCATGCTTGAACTTTGGAATCTCATGGATACACCACTTGAAGAGCAGCAGATGTTCCAGAATGTAACCTGCAATATTGCTGCTTCAGAACATGAAATAACTGAGCCTAACACCCTCTCTATTGACTTCCTCAGCTATGTGAGTTCATTGTTCTTTAGATATTGCTCATGCCACTGTTGCTATGTTTTTTCTATGTTTGAGCTAGGAATGTTCTGAGATTATATCTTGATCTAAAATGTAGGTGGAATCTGAAGTTTTAAGGCTTGAACAACTTAAAGCGAGCAAGATGAAAGACCTTGTTCTGAAAAAGAAGACAGAACTGGAAGAGCATAGGAGACGTGCTCATTTGATTGGCGAGGAGGGTTATGCAGCCGAATTTAGCGATGAGGCTATTGAGGCAGGTAAGGATCATATCCTGGGTTGTTAACTTGTGTCCATTAAAATGTATTGCAGACCTGAAAAATATGGGAACATGAGAACGATCTTATCCACCTTTGCCTTTTCCTACAGGAGCTGTTGATCCTTCGCTGGTGCTGGAACAAATTGAGGCTCACATTGCCACAGTGAAAGAGGAAGCTTTTAGCCGGAAGGATATCCTCGAGAAGGTTGAAAGATGGCTGAATGCATGTGAGGAGGAAGCTTGGCTGGAAGATTACAACAAAGTAGCAATGCTGATCAACTTTATATGCAAATCTCTGTTCCGTTTTTGTTTACTGGATAGTAATGGTTCCCTGAACATGACATGTATAGGATGACAATCGTTATAATGCCGGGAGAGGGGCCCACTTGACACTCAAAAGGGCTGAGAAAGCTCGCATTTTGGTAAACAAGATCCCAGGTAATATTGCTGTGTTAGATTTCTATTAGAGCTTTCACTGATTATGTTCTGTTCATAGAATGTTTTTCTGTCATAGTTGCAACCAATTTACCATTGCCATGCCTGAAACAGGACTGGTAGATGTTTTGACCACAAAAATTGTAGCTTGGGAGACAGAAAGAGGAAAAGAGTTCACATATGATGGTGTAAGTTTTCTTATTCCCGTACTTTTTTCTTGGATGTTTAATTCCTTGGATTATTTAATATTTTGCTAAAATGTATTTCATGCAATATTTTTCAGGTCCGCCTTCTGTCAATGCTTGAAGAGTACATGATCGTTCGCCAGGAGAAAGAGCTAGAGAAGAAAAGGCAGAGGGTATATTTCCATGCAAAAAATTTCTACATTGCATAAACCTTCAGTTTTAACTGGAGTTAATATGTTGTAATACCTTATTCTGATTTGCAGGATCAGAAGAAGATCCAGGATCAACTCAAAGCTGAGCAGGAAGCACTGTATGGATCAAAACCAAGTCCATCTAAGCCACAAAGCACGAAGAAGGCGCCTAGGCACTCCATGGGTGGTGTGAACGGAAGACTGTCTCTTGGTGGACCCACAACGCAAGCCCCCAAAACAGACATAATGCACTCCAAGACAGCTCGTGCTGCCAAGAAGGCTGAAGATTTGGGCGCTTTATCTCCTAGTAAGCTTCCTTTTCCATTCATCTACTGCAATTTCTTTTCCATTCATCTCCTAGTAAACTTACTTTGACTTGCATACAATTCACTTCTGATCGAACCTAGCACTTTCAGGTAGTAGAGGCTTGGACATTGCTGGTCTTCCCGTGAAGAAGTTGTCTTTCAACGCAAGCTCTCTGCGAGAGGCAGAAACACCACGCAAGCCTTTTGCCCAGATCATGCCAGGAAACAATGTCTCATCGGTGCCTGCGCGGCCCATCTCCAATGACACAGAGGAAGAGAACAAAACCCCCAAGAAATTTGCAGGGCTCAATCCAAAAACGCCGGTGACAGTGACGGCTCCTATGCAGTTGGCGGTGACACCAGCTATGGCTAACAGGGTCATAGCCACTCCTGCAACCCTTTTCCAGGAGAAGGCAGGGTCGCCAGCACTGCCAGGGGACATCGAGTACTCGTTCGAAGAGAGGCGGCTCGCCGTCTACCTGGCCAGGCAAGTGGCTTAACTTGGTCATTCACCTTGGCCTAGGTGCCTAAAACCCAGTTATTACGTAGTTGAAAGCTGAACTTACTGATTTTTCGTCAGAGGCCAATGTTACCTGTTGGTCGATACTCGATAGTAGTCGGCCTCGTTCGTACTTTGCAGTACTATTCTGAATTTCTGATTCATAGCCATATTTGCTGGTAAAAAGGGAGTTTTAGAGTTGAGCCTGTGCGCGTATCCTAAGTTGTATAGCTTCATCTGGTTGCATCGTCGATGACCTGTTATTGTTATTATTGTTTATTACTGTTATCCAACTATCTTGTCGCATGTTATGTTTTTTTATCTCAAATCTTTAGGATAATCTGGTTTGATCGCCAGGAATCGTCATCCTGGAATCTGTCGTAGTGTGTGAGTGTGCTCAAATCTTTGAGAGTTGCAGTGTGTGCGGTGTGCCCGATAGCAATCAGCATCCCAGCACCTTTTTGTAAGGTTAATGCCAGTGGCCAGAGCAGAGCACAGAAGTACAAAATTATAATGTCAGTGTGGTCAAAGTCGGGTTTAAAAAGCTATAAGATAATGGCATTGACCTATGCTTCCGTATAGCTACCCAAGCACGAACGAGCTCGGTGTCAAAACTACTTGCCACAGATTGGCACAGTGGTTGTGATTTGACGGTTGGGCACGCAGCACCTTGTGGAACTACCAAACCATGACACCCACCCATGACCATGTGCTCACTGGATCACTGGCCGTTACCGGGTGCGCTGGCCACCAAGGACTTGCTAGCCTATTGTGTGTCCCCTGATTTGCCCGGCCCAAATATTGAACCGCCGTGTCATAACGCAGTTACGCAACAGATGGGCGATGGCTACATACACCCATTGTCTGTTGACTCCCCAACTCGAACACTAGCAGTGGTGAGTAGTGAGCAGAGATGAAGATGACAGATCAGTGACCAGTCATTAGTGCGCTGTTTCTTTCGGTAATAACCCGACGTCGACGAGCTACTGCATTTCTTGTGCAAGTCGCCTCGGATCAAGGCCTCAAGGCCTCAAGGGGAAGCCAGCCAACAGCCTCAAGTCGGAACTCGGAAGGTGTCCTGCTGACGCCGGTGCCGGGTGGGTCCGGATGCCGGAGCGAACCGCACGCACCGACCGACCGCCGTGCACACCGCGCGCGGTGCGCATCCCCATGAGAGGCACAACTCAGCCACGCCGGGGCCCCGGCGCCCGGCGGCCCCCGTGAAGTCCACACGCGCAATCGCATAGGCGCATAATTCAGACGCGCACAGTTACGCCCACTCATGTGCTCGGCCCGGCTCGCTAGCAGGTCCTTGCAAGTCGCAAGTCGCAACTTGCCGCCGGCACTGGCCACTGACGCACGGCGAGGTGCGAGCCCGGGCGCGCAGCTTCGCAGCAGCTTCGTCCGCGACATTCTGGTTACATTGCGGTTGGGTCACGTCATGCTCAGATGCTCCCTCCGATGCGCAGGTGTCGAGTCAAGATGCTATTCACGACTCGAGTCATGCGAGCTGCATGCAGTTGAGCATCCTCGAGCTCGTAGCTGGTTTCACACTTTGACTGTCACTGTCAGTGTGCCCTTTCCATTGACAGTACTCTACGTGCAAGCTAGCTGTGCTTTGGAATGTGAAGGGAAACATTGAGTCCTGGCACGTACCTGCGGCAGTGAATGGGAAAGACGAGATGAATGGCCAGCTCGTGCGTGCTGCTTACTCAAAGCTGACTGACTCAATCGTGGAAGGGACTCCGGGTCCACCGTCCGTTCGCCCAAATCTAAAAAAAAACTTTAGAACTCTAAACTTTAGATCCACTCTATCGTGCGTGCTGCGTAGGGCGAGTCTCCATGAGATTATGACCATCCACTCTAAACTTTAGAACTCTAAAAACTTTAGAGTAATTCAGCTCACTTTTGAAAATAAACAGCCGATCTGATCATGAAATGGAATGAATACGAATATAACTTATATAAGGAATTGCTATCTTTCATGCGCCTACAAATCCTGTTTAGTACAACTTATAAATTGTTTATGACCAAAATAAGGTGAAACTAAGTGCAAACGATATATATTTTCTCAGCTTTCTTCGGGCCACGTTTCTATCGACAACACCCGTTTGCACTAAGACGCAAAAGCTAGGCTAGACCAGCTTATTTTAACCTCATTGTTTTTTTTTTCATTTGCGTAGCTTCTCTGAGAAGTGCCTTTCTAACCGCTCTACTAAACAATGCTATAATATCGTTTTCCATCATGTGATATTCTAAACCGTCGATCCATCATCCAATATTGGCTAGTTATCTTTTTTCCTTTAGCTGTGTTTGTTCATCTCAAAACAAACGATGAAACAAAGCATCAAACAACGCAACACCCTCGGCCCTGATCGGTTGGTATTAAAGCCGGCTGATCAGCCGACAGAAACCGTTTTGTTGTGAGGGAAAAATACTGTAGATTCTAGCTGATAAGTTGGCTGCTAAGTTCAAGCGAACAAGTCGTCCCTGGCTACCGCTGACCAATCCCTGTCCTTGTTGACCTCCCGGACCACCGCGTCTAGCCCCCGTCTCGACTCTCTCTCTCTCTCTTCTCTGGCTCAACCGCCGTCCTCCTTCGCCAGCAAGGCGGCGGCGGTGGCCTCGCCGCCTCGCTACTTTGGCCCTGCACCTGCCTTCCCTAAAACCCTTTTTTCTGTAGCCAGACCGACAGATAGCACATCCAACCAACAAGCCCATCCTCGAAACCTCTCGTCAGCGTGTGGAGAGCGACACTCGAGATCGATTCCAGGCACCTGTTGTATAGGAAATATCTAGAGGAAATGTGCAGGAATATGCAATAATTGTGAATTCCGATGAAGCCATCTGTCTCTGGTCTGGCCTCTGGCGAAGGCCCGTTTGGTTTCAGGAGCTCCTAAAATTTGTATCACATCGAATATTTGGACATATGCATGTGGTATTAAATATAGACTAATTACGAAACTAATTATATAACTTATGACTAATTTGTGAGACGAATCTTTTAAGCCTAATTAGTCCATGATTTGACAAAGTGGTGCTACAGTAAACACATGCTAATGATAGATTAATTAGGCTTAAAAAATTCGTCTCGTAAATTAGCCTCTATCTATGTAATTGATTTTGTAATTAATCTATATTTAATATTTTTTATTAGTTTCTAAATATTCGATGTGCATTGAATTTTAAAAACGACTACGGAACCAAACACCCCCGAAGTGATACAAACGCCCATAGCTGTGCGTGACTACAGAGTATAGACAGGTAGCGGTAGCAGGTTCCATCCAGGCTTTGAGCTTTCAGGTGCCCGGCGCTCCGGACCGGCTGGCTGACACGAAAAAGGAAAAAACAATTCTGAACACACCTCGTCCTCCGGAAGTCCACCACGCTGCGTCGTCGCGCCACCGGCGGCGGAAGCAGCCATGCCCATTGGATTTCCAGTGCCAGCCCCAAAGCGACTAGCCCAACCTGACCCGGACCGGACCGGACCCCCGGCGGCACCCTTGGTCGGTCGGTCCCACGCGCAATTCCACCTCGACGGCGACCTGAACCCACCCACCTGGCCACCACCGGCACCCCTTTCCCCTTGACTCGACTCCAAACTTTTTTGGTTGTCCGTCCCTCTCGCACGCACCAGCACAACACAAGCCCGTCCCATCCCATCACCACCGCCGTCACCGTCTCCGGCTCTCCGCACACTTCCATCGCACGCGTTCCCGCAAGCAAAGCCCAGGCAGGCGAGAGCACCATCCGCCATCCGCTCGCAGCCGCTCTCCCTCGGCCCCCCCCCCCCCCCCCCCCCCCCCCCCCCCCCCGACGACACACTCCACCTATATAAAATCGCCCACCGTAACGCAGCCAAACCCAAACGCACGCAATCTCGCAGCAAACCGCCGGGCCCCCCTCCCACACACTCCTACGCTCCTCCTCGAGCTCCATGGGCAACTTCGCGTCGTGCACGCTGGCGGGGACGGCGGCCGGGGCCGGGAGGGCCAGCAGCGGCGCGAGGGTCGTGCTCCCGGACGGGCGGGTGCGGCAGGTGGCGCTCCCGGCCACGGCGGCCGAGCTGATGCTCGACGCGCCGGGCCACTTCCTGGCGGACGCGCGGGCGCTGCACCCGGGGCGGCGGATCGAGGCGCTCCCGGCGGACGAGGCGCTCGTCCGCGGCGCGCTGTACGCCGCGCTCCCCATGAAGCGCCTGGGCGCCCCCGTGGCGCCCGCCGACGTGGCGCGCCTGGCTGCCGCGGTGGTGGCCAGCGGGGAGAAGCAGGCGTGCGCGACGAGGAGCCGGAGGAGGATGAGGCCGGCGTCGTCTCCCGCCGCCACGGCCAAGGTCGCCGCTGTCGTCGTCGCGCCGCCCGAGGTGCTCGAGGCCGCCGCCGCCGCCGGGTCCCTTGGGTTTCAGGAGATGGACGCGCCCAAGCGGAGGGCACCGAAGCTGGAGGAGATGGCCGTCGACGACGCGGCGGCCGCGGCGGAGATCGAGGAGCTCAAGCAGCGGCTCAGCGGCGGCGGACGGCGGTCCAGGCGGCCCACGCTGGAGACCATTCAGGAAGAGAGCTACGTATGCTGACGGTGCCAGTCAATAATGGTCAAGGCCAGCCAAACAGAGAGATGGCAAAGGCTGTTTCTCTGATAGCCTCATAGTTTCATAGGTGTTTCTTCTCTATTCATATTCACCTTGTTGTGTAAAATAGCGGTACTCTTTTTTTTTGGTGCTGTCTCTTTTTCCATTTATTTTGGACAGAGAGGAAACGGGTTGGATCAATATAATTTTGAGAAGCGATATAAATAGAAACTAAATAATTTTGAGTTTCCATCCATGTGATCTTAACCATCACATTTAAAACGCAACTTGAGTAGTGCAGTTGTCCTCAAATAGTTGTATGTGCAGCAATGTTCCTTGACTAGCAGCTTTTTGTTCGTCCTGGCAGTGCTAGCGCCCAGTGGCGGATCCAGCGGGCGGTTTTCTTTACATTTACTGTAGCAAAAACGTGATTTCATCGTTAATCTTCGATATTTGTTCTAAATTTCTATTGATTAGCCCCCCGAGGTGCTCATCTTGGCTCCGCTAATGCTAGCGCCCGTACGTCCGGACGGACGTCCACGTGCTGCACTCCATTTCTCGTGCTCCACGCGGGGCCCGCGCCGCCCGAGCGACAAGAGGGGAAGGGGGCGGCGCTTCTGATCCAGAAGGACCCGGCCGCAACATCATATGGATGCACTGCCGGCGCAGAGAGGAGGACACAATGAGACAATGCAACAGAAGGTAAGGAGGAGAGATGCAACATCCGATTTGCTTTTGAAATATCCAAATGTAACAGTTGCAACATACGTTTGAAGACAGATAAAACACTTGAAACATGCTTCTGAAACGTTTGAAAAAAACACACCTAAAAACATTTGAAAACCATTGCAAACATACGCAACATCTAGATAAAACGCATGCAACGTATGTGTGAAATATATGCAACATCCAGATAAACACACTTGCAACATGCATCTATAAAACACAGATGAAACATTGATAACAGACCTTAACAACATACGTGTACAACCATTACGACATCTTGATCTACTTTTGCAACTTCTATCTGAAACACTTGCAACATACCTCTGAAACATATGAAACACTCGAAACATACTCTTGCAACATGCGCTTTCAGCAAAACATGGCAGCCAGGCGGGCGAAGCACGACACAGGGGGAGCCGACTATGCGATCGCGGTGGAGAAGGGGGATGGTAGCGGACCGGTGGCTGTGCGGCCCTCGGTGAGCGGCTACCCCCGACTATAGGGCACATGTGATGCCCGTGGTAGAGACGACAACATTAATTGGGTGGTGCGGTCTTGCATGGCGAGCACGCTGCGGCGATGCGGTCATGGGGGAGCCGCCGTGGCGGTGCGGGCACAGCGGCGGTGGAGAGGAAGGCTAGCGGGAGGCGCGGTAGAGAGGGAGTGAAAGTGCAATCAAGCAAGAATTGTGGGTTTTGGTGATAATGACCACGCAATTAGAGAACTAACACTACACCACAACACCAAGATTAGCGATGGACGGTCTGACGCTAAAAGCGGCTACAGCGACAGACAATCTGACACTAAAAAGTTATAGCGATATACTTCTGTAGACGGTGTAAGTCCTGTACCTGAAAATCTTTAGCGACAGATAGTTCGTTGCCCTGAATTTTTTTAGCGACAGATAGTCTACTGCTACTCTTTAGCGACAGATAGCCTGCCAATACTCTATAGCGACAGACAATTTGAAGTTACAAATGTTTTTAGCGACTGATGGTTTAACGAGATCATTTAAATGCATTTAAAAAAATAAAAGGCCATTTGGCTGTAAATTAATACAAAAGTAACATCATTGTGCACGTTTCTCATACAAATAGCACCGTATCCATATATGGTCAGCCAAACACTCACTAAGACATACATATATGGTCAGCCATTACAAACATGAATCAATGATTCATCAATGATAAGTCTACATTATCAGCTACCTGTATCCAAAAGAGATAGACTAGCACCTAAATCAGCTTTGAGTGTCAAATCATCCACAAACTTGCTAACTAGCACCGTAGTAGACCATGAAACCAAAACCTAAGATGCAATCAGTAACATGTTAACATAGATCCATGATCAGGTAAAGTTACTATGCTTTATTTTTTGTTAAATTAATTGGATCTTAAATAATGTGTATGTAGATTGGTACTTAGAGAAAAATTGAAGGCCTCATATTGAGACTTTGTTTTCTGTATCTTTGAAGCTTACTTATGTGCCGAGCAAGTCAAATCATGTAGTAAATAGATGCTCCAAAGAAATCTAACTAGTCAATTAACACTTGTGCTACTCAAGCTAATGTTGCGGTACAAACACATGCAAATTAGATCTCGTCATATCTCTTGTTTTTACTTGTTTGCATCAGGGTTCAATGAAATAGTTTAGATGAATAAAAAATAAATAAATAATTATCACGACTCCTATCTCAAGGTCAGATCATTTTTTGCCTACAAACTGTACATATATCACCAGCTCCTATCTCAAGTTTCCAGGAAGCTTTTTCTCAATAAAAAATATGCAATTGCAGCCCATGTAAAGGAAAACAATCTAGGATCTATTTGCAACAGTATGTATCACATAGTCTATATATCATAAAATAGTTTATATATCACAGAACTATATAAGATTGTTGAATTGAATATTGAACTACATAAATCAATCCTTTATGTGCTAGCAATTGACAAAAATCTAATTACATCGTTAGAGCCATGCAACTCACCACAGAGCCTAGCCACATCCTAGTTCTATTTGGCTTGAACATGAGGACAGGTCCTTGTCCTGTAGTGGCGTGTACTGTGAGCTCTGTGGTTGCCTCTGCTAGCTCCCTACATGTTGGACAACAACAACCTGAGCATAAATAGGTAAATTCATATAAGGTCATGCTAAAATAATAAGTATCTGTTCTTAACTTTGCATAAATAGATGATCCCTTGTGCAAGGACCTGTTAAGTATTGCTAGTGCTATTCTTAATTTATATAACTTAACATGTTATACATTCCCTGTGAGGCTGCTGATTTACACTTAAAAGTTAGCTAAATAAGCAGAGAAAGGACCTCATGCTGCTGATTTTCATAGAAAGCTACCAACCAATTAAATGTCATGTAATGGGTACTTGAATTATAAAATATTGTAGCTAGAAAAAGGAGTTTGCAAGACAGAGGAGGAAATCACTCGCTGCTACTCTGAAACGAACTTCAAATTGCAATCCCGAAGATTGCATTACAGTACAATCGAATAGCTATTGGCTACTACTAGCCTACTAACCTGCTAGTACCAAAAGAGATGAATAGATAATTATTTTCCAAGCTACAATGGAGTCACTTGTTTATTGTGTCCTGCAACTAGTCAAACAACATGCTAACCTATAGTTTGTGGCAGTTTGTGAAAACAAAAAACAAAAAATTGACAAAAATGTAATCAGCATAAACTGACCAGGTATGTTTCTTTGTAGAAGATTTCATTCACTTTGGACTGCCTTCAACTCTGCTCAAGATGGATGATCTAACTGGAAAAATAAATCAAAGATCCAGTTAGGGTTGTTATATATATCACTACTTGCTCAACCTAGTTACACCACATGAAAACAGTAACATCCAGTTGTAGAATTCACTAAATATCTTACACTTGTATGCAATACAGAGAAGCTATCAGCTCAATTACAGAGTGTGTTCACCTGAGTTGAGTGTCTGCTCGTCTCCTCTCCAATCTACCTAAGAAGAATGTAATTTACAGACAGTGAGTTGCGATGGACAAAATGTTCAGCTAGCATAGGTGCATGTAATTCTCAAAATAGGAAAAAATAGAAACATGTGACTGAATCATGATTGTTGACTCAAATAATTATCTCTGGTCTTCCATATAAGTACTCTGTTGAAGGCTATAGATATTGTGTCGAAGAACCATTTTGGATTTGGGTTCCAAAATGGGTCTCCTACTGGAGACAACCTAAGTCGGACCAAAATAAGTTTCCTTTTTAATGTGCTTTTCAATTTTCAATAAGCTTCTCTATTATTTAATTAATGCACTGGTTAGCACTAAGACTAATAAGCAAATAAATATTAGTTGATTCCACTGCGAACATTAAGAAATATTCTCTGGTTAGATTGGAATCAACGGGCTGAGAATTATTTAATTATTCAAGTATGTCAGTGGTTAAGAATAATAATAGTTAAAGTTAAGACTAAGTTTAATTATTAAGTGGATTTATTTAAGCCTTTTTCCATAAGTATATATATAAATAAGTTTTATTTCCTAAGCATAATATATTATTCCCACCATAAGTTTAATCTCTTTTCTTCGATTAAGTTGGAACCAATGAAAAAATTTAGTTGGTGGAGAAATTAAAGTTCATATTAAGTGTGGCCATATTTAAACTAAGTTTGAACAGTGGGCTATTTAAGTTATTTAAAAAAGGCATAAGTATTTTTCTTTCTCTAATTCTAAGTATTTATTTATTCTCTAAGTGATAAGTTTTAACCTCCTTAAGCAAAATGTTTATAATTGAGTTTGTGCTTTATTTTAGTGGCTTTCATAGTTGTATTTTTTACCAAAGTTATTTACAACTATTGATTATCACAATTCTATTGTCCACTAATAAGTTGTTTATTGTCCTAAGTCATACTTATAAGGCTCATTCTTGGGCATAATGCAAAGTTTTAGACATTCTTAAGGAAGGCTATAACAAATATTTAAGACCTTTTTTGTGATTAATTTAAGACTAAAGTTAATAGCCTCATTATTAAATTAAGTCAGCTTTACACTTCTGCAATTAAGTATAACAAGTTGATCATAAGGTAAATTCATTTACTCCAATAAGTTATTACTTGCTAGAGACCTGATAAGTTATATGATTGGTTTTGTGGCTTGTGGTTGTATTATGACCAATGTTGTTTATAGTCACTTGTCATTCAATTAATCTTCCGTTGCAGTATCAAGCATTTACCTTTGGGTGCTTGAGCTAGGTGCGGGGCCCATTTTTTTAGCGACAGATAGATCAACGGTATATCTGTTTTTAGTGACAGATGGATTAACATTAAATATGATTACTTATAGCGATAGACAATGAGTCGTTAAATGAGGATTTAGCGATAGATCATTTGTGAGTTATCTTTAGTGTCAGATCATCCATCGATAAATATATTTTTAGCGTCAGATGTCTAACGGTGATGCGGTGTTGTGGTGTAGTGTAATGAGATTTATCGAGATGACAAGCAGGGAATTTATGTTCAAGGATGCTATACGAAACGGAGGAGCCCCCAATTACAAATGTAGATGGCTTCAAACTCAAAGGAGGTTTAAATTCTTTTATATTTTAAATTTAAGTATAGGAAAAGTCATACTATAAAGGGGGACACAATGCTTAAGCTAATATGTGCTACCAAGTGCTCAAACATACACATGTATCCTCAGATTCATAGCCGAGACAGTCTACACTTCACTCTTACCCTTGCTGTCTTGCGTGGTGCGACACTGCCACACTTAAGCCGTGGCACTGCCGCGATTTAAGTGACCGTTGGGGCTGAGGGGGTATTTATACCCATCCTCTTCCTCCCCAACGTCTCTCTTCCTCCTCCTACTGATTCCAGCATGCCCAAACAAAAAAGGAGCTCTCTCTTTCTCCATTGTTGACCTCAAGCCCCCAAGCAAATCCATTGATTTCCCCATCAATCCTAAAGGGAAAAGGGTCCAAAACTCGATTAGAGAGCAACTCCTTTGATTTCTCAACTCAAAAGAGCACTTGGTTCACATTTTGGCTGGCGGTTGTGTTTGTTACTCTTGGAGCTTAGCTCCTAGCCGCTAGAGCATCGCCCGTGGAGCTTGCCAACTTGTGTGACAGCTCTGGGATGTTTGTAACCATCTCTTGAAGCTAGTATACTCACCCCTCATCTCAAGAGTTAAGTCTCTTGATTTGAGAACAAGGAATATTTGAAAAGCCCTAAGCCTTAGTGGTTAACCTCAACAACGTGGAGGTAGGCAAGCCTTAGAGGCGAGCCGAACCACAGGATAAATCATTATGTCACTTATGCTTGATTTACATTACTTGCATTTCATATTGTTGGTTGTGGTGATTTCTATGGTTTCTAGTCGATCTACTTGTGTGTGGTGTTCCTACTCATTCTAGCTCTTAATCTATGACTATAATACCTGCAATAAGCTAAGAAATTTCTCCGATCTAAGTTTTCGTTCACTAATTTTGAACTGTGACTCGAAGTTGTCTGTAGGTGCGGTAGTGCCGCTATTCTAGTCTCGTAGTGCCGCCCTCCAGAGCAGCAGTGCCACAGGGTGAATTTGATAAAAGTTTGAGTGTTTGTTTTGATAGGCCTATTCACCCCCCTCTAGGCCAACCAGAGATCCTACAAGTGGTATCAAAGCAGGTTACCTCATATACGCTTCACCGTGTGAGGTATGGAGGCTGGAGGAGGAACTAGTAGCGTGAAGCGGGTGGATGTCAACACAGACAACAGTGAGCTGAGCGCGTCGACAGCGAGCAACACCACACTACCACATCTTGAGGCTATCGATGCTGAAAGAGCTCTCGATGATAATGAGAGAAGAAGAAGGAATGAGTCAAGAAAGCTAAAAAGAGAATCAAGAGAGAAGAAGGAGGAGGAGCGGTTAGAGGAGAAGAAGAAAAGGAAAGAAGAAAGAAGGCTTAAGAGAGAAGTAAGAAGAAAAAGAAGAGAAGCTAGGAAGAAGAAGAGAAGGCAACAACTACATCATCAAGCATATCAAGTAGTTCTGATGATGGAGATGATGATGAGTCATACCAAATGTCAAAGGGGAAGAAGAAGGAGAAGAAAGGAAAGGGCAAGGCCAACAACAACAAATATGTCATTGTATGCTTTAACTATTCTTCTATTCCTATGACTAACCATGATCAGAGGTCTTTCATCAATGTGCCCACAAGCAAGTTATCTCATTTCAATGGGACTAACTTTGCCAAGTGAAAGCACTTGATGAGAGCTTATCTTATATGTCTTCACCACGACATTTGGGAGATTGTTTACAATGGATTTGAGCCACCAGTTGATTCTAAGAACCCAACACTAGAAAAGATGAGAATCATTCACCTCAATGGTCAAGCCATAAGTGTGTTGCTTAGTGCCTTGGATGGTGATGAGTACAATAGAGTATTGGAGTTGATGTTGCCAAGCAAATATGGGACACTTTGCACCTAGCACATGAAGGGGTTGACAAAGTGAGAAAGACAAGAATTGACTTGTTGATGTCAATGCTCAACCGGTTTATAATCTTGGATGAAGAGGGGCCAAAAGAGATGTTTGATAGGTTGATGATGATGGTGGGCAAGATTAGAGGCTATGGTTGTGATGAGCTAGATGATCACAAAGTTATCAAGATTATGTTGGAAGCTTATTCACCTAGAAATGAGACCGTAGTCACTCTAATTAGAGATAAGAAGAAGTTTGAGTACTTCACACCAAATGATGTACTTGGGAGGATCTTGACCTTTGACATGCAAAGAGAAGAAGCAAATGAGAGGAAGAAACTTGGAGAATTGCAAGCAAAGTTAGAGGGCATCAAGATCAAAGATATAGCTCTCAAGGCCAACAAATCAAGCAAGAAAGGCTCTATAAGCAAGTCCAAGATCAACCAACAAGCTTCAACTAGCAAGCCCAAAGCAAGCAAGCAAGTTCAAGAAAGAGTAGAGACCACATCATCTTCAAGTGAAAGTGAAAATGATGATGATCAATATGAGAAAGTTGATGATGTTGCTCTCTTTATGAAGAGGTATCACAAGGGGCTAAAGAAGCAAGGCTACAAGGTAGTGAAGAGAAGCTTTCCAAACAAGAAAAAGAGGACATGCTACAATTGTGGAAGCACCGATCACTTCATTGCCAAGTGTCCATATGAGATCAAGGACAATAAATACAAGAAGGACAAGAAAGAGAAGAAGGCTGACTGTAAAAAGAACAAGAAGTACATTAGAGAGGCTCACATTGGGCATGAATGGGGCTCAACTAAAGAGAGCACAAGTAAAGAGGATGAGAAGGTTGCAACTATTGCTATTCACAAGTCATCCCCCACACCAAGGCTCTTCAATGACATGTCCAGTGATGACTACTACTCCTAGTGATATCTCTAGTAGTGATATTAGTGATAGCTCTAGTGATGAAGAAATAAATATGATAACTAAAATTTTGGATGGAAAGACCAAATTATTCATTACTAAGCTAATGGGGGATTTAGAGAGTGTCCAAGCTAAGCTAGAATCTAGAGAAGAGACTTTTATCCAACAAGAGGATCTCTACATTGCTAGCAAAGAAGCTCTTACATTAGAGAGAAGTGAGGTGGAATCCTTGCGCAAGGCTTTGGCCAAAGAGCACGAGGACCATGCTATTACAAAGAAAGCAAATAAAGCTCTCAAGAAAAAGTATTATGACTTGGATGAAAAGCACAAAGAACTTAAGATGCAATATGACATTCTTTGGGATAGCAACTCACATATCCCTAAGGCAAAGGAAACCTATACTCCCTCCACTAGTCAAGGTTGTGGAAAATGTTTTAATCTTGATTTGAATGCCCATTCCACTAATCTTGTAAACATGGAGGCTATGAGAAAGGAAATTGCTAGGCTCAATGAAGTCATTAGAAAAGGGTGGATAGGTAAGACTCAATCCAATGACAAGAAGAATGATGAATCAAAAGGACCACAATTCAAGCAAGGAAGGCATCCTTCAATCAAGCATGGGCTTGGACACACAAAAGGAGCCAAAACAAATGGAAGAAGGATAGTGAATGACTATGAGTATGTGTAGTTTGAAAGGAAGGGTAAAATTCGCACAGATCAGTCTACACAGATCGCAGTAGTGCAGCGTCCCTAAGTGATAGTGCCACATAGTGATAGTGCCACAGTGAAGGGCGACAGTGCCGTACCCCACAAAAATGGGAAGGCTACCAATCTGCTCCTAATCAAACTAAGCCCAAGAAGGTGTACTAGGAGAAATAGGTTTTCTATAAGCCTAAGGAATCAGTGTGAGCTACCAAAAATAAGTATGCCTATCAACCGAAGACTTATGCACCTCGATAAAGCTTAACATCATGCTTTATTTTGAGGAACAACAACAGTGGGAAAGTGGTTGCAAAATATATTGGAAAGGAAACCAACATATATATGAATACTTCTATTTGGGTTCCTAAGATTCTTGTGACTAACATGCAAGGCCCCAAGTCAAATTGGGGACCTAAATCTAGTAACTAAACTTGTTTTGTAGGCATACTGCTCCAATGGATCAAGTTGGGTGCTTGATAGTAGATGTGCAAATCATATGACCGGAGAAACAAGTATGTTCTCATCATATTCCCCAATGATGCACTCAAATGAAAATATTGTCTTTGGGGACAATTCAAAAGGGGATGTGATTGGTCTTGGTAAAGTTGCTATAACCCTTAAGCATTCAATTATGAATGTATTACATGTTAATTCGTTGAGTTACAATTTTGTTAGGGACCAATACTAGGGTGCTCGAAGAGGAGGAGTTAATACCTATCAACATTGATTTGTCCTAGCATTAGGAGCACGACTGCACCTCTTGCTAGGCATCGCCTCATCCAGCCACCAAGGCCGTGGGCTTCGCCTCGTCTGGCCCTCGAGGGTCGTCTCAACCTTGGATGGTGCTTGAGGGTTGGCTCTGCCTCGCCCGATGTTTGAGGAATGTTTCTACCTTGCTCGATGTCTAAGGGCTGGCTTCGCCTCGCCCAACATCTGAGGGCTATTTTTGCATCGCCCGATATCCGAGGGCTGGCCCCGCCTCACCCGACGTCTGGGGGCTAGCTTCGCCTCGCCCAACATCCGGGGGCTAGCTCCACCTCGCTCGCCATCTGAGGGCTGGCTCTGCCTCACCCGACATCTAAGGGCTAGCTCCGCCTCACTCGACATCTAAGGGCTGGCTCTGCCTTGCTCGATGTCTAAGGGCTGGCTCTGCCTCGCCCGATATCCAAAGGCTGGCTCCACCTCACCCAATGTCTAAGGGCTGGCTCTGCCTCACCTAATGTCTGAGGGCTGGCTCCACCTCGCCCGATGTTCGAGGGCTAGCTCCACCTCACCCAACATCTGAGGGCTTGCTCTGCCTTGCCCGATGTCTAAGGGTTGGCTCCACCTCGCCTGATGTCTAAGGGCTGTTTCCACCTCGCCCGATGTTTGAGGTCTGGCTCCGCCTCGCCCAACGTCTAAGGGCCGGCTCTGTCTCGCTCGACGTCTGAGGGCTGGCTCCACCTCGCTCATGTTTGAGGGCTATTTCTGCCTCGCCCAATGTCTGGGGGCTAGCTCTGCCTTGCTTGACATCTAGGGTGTAGCTCCACCTCGCTCGACGTCTAAGGGTTGGCTTTGTCTCACCCGACGTCTGAGGGCTGGCTCCACCTCGCTTGATGTTTGAGGGTTGTTTTCGCCTCACCTAACGTCTAAGGGCTGGCTCCGCCTTGCCCAATGTTTGAGGGCTGGCTCTGCCTCGCTCGATGTTTGAGGGTTGGCTCCACCTCATCGGATGTTCAGGGGCTAGCTCTGCCTTGCCCGACGTTCGGGGACTGGCTCTGCCTCTCTTGATGTTTGCTCATTGCTCCTTCATAACTACGCACATAGATAAGGCAGGGTACTCAAGTCAATCGCAATACCGAGGACCATATCCTACACGCCTGTAGAAAAGTACCATTAGGATATGACAAGATGGGCGCTTTAAGCCCTTCTAGGCATGTCAGAGCCCAAACGGTGTTGTAGGCGCCGACAGTTGTCTTATAGTGTTGTGGGCGCCGCTATTTGCCCTCAGGGGCGGATCATCTAGGCCAGACGCGTAATAACACAAATTTACTCGATGTTTACTCGAAACATTGATAATTGGTGCGCTAGGTAGGGGACCTTTGCTCATTTTGACATTAACATCATGCCACGGATGGTTAACCATGGTATCAGCTGGGTCTCAGGCGCACACATGCGCTTCGAGGACCTGGACTTCATCATCATGGTGGGAGGAGAGTTGGCATTGGCTCACACCGCCATCCAACCTCTCCCCTCCATTGGCCTCGACTATGGGAGGCTTGAGCACTAGCTCGGCGTCTCCCTAGGACCCTAGCCATCTAGGGAGGACCCACATCGCCTCCACCTCATACGGAGCAACCCGATAGTGCTTCCATTTGGTCTCCGCAACACCACGGCGACCATTGGCCGCCGTGTGCCACAACACATGGTTCCACCTCCCACGAATGATGAATTCATGGGTGTGATCGAACACATCATAGAATCTTTCTATGACCTCCTGGCAGAGGAGCCAGAGTCACCCTCTGGCTCTGACTCTAGCAGGGGAAGCCATCACCCCTCTCATGAATGCTTCATGATGGGTACCCCCAAGGGGCACGTCAAAAGCATCCATGAGGGGGAGGCTACCCCAACAAATGACCTCAATAACGAGGCCGAGAGGGAGACTACGGCCCCACCACGCATGCCTATGGAGCAGCTGAAAGCCCAACACTAAGAGATCGAGGAAGCATGACTCCAGCTTGAGCAGGAATGCGTGGAGCTCGATTAGGAGATAGAGCGCCGCGGAGACGGTTGGCGCGCACGCGCCATGGCCTACAACGTGAACTAGAGGATCATCATAGACGATGAAGCCCTCCTTCGCTTTGTCTGGGTAAGCTAGAACATCGCTGCCGCTGTGGCCTTACTCCATGGCCTTCTAGAGGCCGCAACGCCCAAGGATCGTTAGGCCCACCGCGAGATTTGCACACTGCTCGTGCGTGTGGCGGTGCATCAGGCCAAGAGCTCATTGTCTCAGCGACGCAAGCTTGACACCAGCTAGTGCACGCTCTCTGAGCATCCTAGTAGGGATGCGTCAATCCACTAGGTGCCACAAAGCAGTGGGCAGCGTGCCGCGGTCCTTGTGCATTAGCATCTCGGCCGCAACCGTGACACACATAACACCCTTGATGCTCGTAGGCGTACTCACAATGACTTAGGAGAGGGAGCTAGCCACGGCTAACACCCTCGCCGTGGTGGACGCTACGACAACAGCGAGGACTAAAGCCCGAGCGCTAGCCTACTGGGGCCTTAGGCCTTTGGCTGACACATCCTCAACGCTGCCTTGCCACCAAGGTACCGACCACCAACCAACATCCCAAAGTACTCTATGGAGACAAACCCTGGACTATGGCTCGAGGATTATTAGCTTGCCTACCAAGCCGATGGTGTGGATAATGATGATTTCATTATCCGCAACCTTCCAATGTTCTTAGCCGATTCAACATGAACATGGTTTGAACACCAGCCGTCTAATAGAATTTAGAGTTGTGTGAACCTAAAGGAGATCTTTGTGGGAAACTTTCAGGGCACATACAAGCACTCTAGGAACCCATGGGACCTCAAAAACTACCGACATAAGGCCAGTGAGACCCTCTGTGGGTACATCCAACACTTCTCCTGCTAGTGCAATGAGCTACCTAACGTCACCGACACTAACGTTATAGGGGCTTTCCTATCTGAGACCACCTGCGAGTCTCTGGTTCACAAGCTAGGACACAAAGGTCTGTAAACCACCAAGGAACTCCTTGGCATCACCACCAGCCACACCTCGGGTGAAGAAGCGATCGGAGCAATCTTCGATTGCCTCAATGGCAAGGCAAGGAGGGACGAGGATGCTAGCAAAGGTGCCTCCAACCATCCCACTAAAAATAAGAACAAGAAGCAATGGCGTGAGGGCTCTCTCATGGCTGCCGCTGACCATAGGGGTGGTCTGAAACCCATGGAGGACACTCCAAACCACTTTGAAAAACTACTCAAGGGGCCATGCCTGAACTATGCCTTCCCCGTCAAGCATCTATACAAGGACTATGCCCTTATGAAGTGGTTCTTGTCTGGAGGCTCCAACAAAGGGGAGCATGGGAAGGACCCCGACCCTACCATGGATGACGCTGAGGGGAAGGATGACAACTTTCCAACACCGAATGGCTGCCTCATGATCTCTTGAGGATCAGAGGCCTATGACTCCAAGCACCGCCAGAAGATCATGCGTCATGAGGTCTACACGACTGAACTGGCCACACCTACCTTCCTCCGGTGGTCAGAGTCTGCTATTACCTTCGATCGGACCGACCATCTAGAGAGCATCCTGTAGCTAGAGAGATACCCACTCGTGGTTGACCTAATCATCGGCATGAAGTGGCTCACCAAGTACTGATGGATGGAGGCCGCAGCCTCAACATCATGTACGTCGAGACGCTCGATGCAATGGGCATTGACTGAGCGCGCATTCAGTCGACCAGAGTGCCCTTTCATGGCATCACGCTTAGAAAGCAGGCCATGCCACTTGGGTAGATCGATCTACGCATCACCTTTGGGGGTCTATCCAACTATAGGATGGAGACTCTTGCTTTTGAAGTGGTGGGGTTCCATGGAACTTACCATGCCATCCTAGGGCGACCATGCTACATGAAGTTCATGGCCGTGCCCAATTACATCTACCTCAAGCTAAAGATGCCGGGCCTAGGCAGGGTCATCACCATCAGCACATCCGTTCAGTGTGCCTATGAGTGTGAAGTCGAGTGCTGCGATCACGTCACAGCGATCGTAGCCTCCGGAGACCTCGTGGACATCATAAAAGTGGTCACCAAAGAAACGTTCGACCCCAAAAGGTCGACTGAGTCCTTTGAGCTAGCGGAAGGCTCTAAGGAAGTCCTCATAGACCCTAGGAACACCAAGGAAAAATGGTGCGCATTGGTACCACGCTTTCCTTCGAATATGAAAGCACGCTCGTCGGCTTCCTCCGCGCCAATAAAGACACCTTCGTGTGGAAACCCTTGGACATGCTTGGCATTCCAAGAGAAGTCATCAAGCATGCCTTGAAGATCTACCTAGGCTCCAAGCTTGGCAAAACAACACCTGCATTACTTCGACGAGGGGAAACACATGACCATCGGTGAGGAAATCACAAAGCTTTTGGCGGCTGGATTCATTAAGGAAGTGTACCACCCAGAGTGGTTAGCCAATCTTGTTCTTATATGAAAGAAGAGTGGGAAATAGAGGATGTGTGTTGACTACATGGGTCTCAACAAAGCATGCCCAAAGGATCTATTTCCTTTACCACGCATAGACCAAATAGTTGACTCTACCTCGGGGTGCAAAACCCTCTGCTTCCTTGATACGTACTCTGGCTACCATCAAATCACGATGAAAGAGTTCGACCAGCTCATGATATCTTTCATCACCCCCCTTGGATTGTTCTGCTATGTCACAATGGCGTTCGGTTTAAAGAACATTGGGGCTACATACCAGCGTTGTATGCTCAAGTGTTTTGAAGACCTCATCGGGTGAACTATTGAGGCCTATGTTGATGATATCATAGTCAAGTCCAAATGGGTTGACCACCTCGTAGCCAATCTTGAGCAGACCTTTGCAAAACTCTGAGCAAATGGCATCAAACTCAATCCTGAGAAGTGTGTTTTTGGGGACCTGAGGGGCATGTTGCTCTGTTTCATTGTCTCTGAGCATGGCATCGAGGCCAACCCATAGAAGATCTCAGCCATCACTAGGATGGGCCCAATTCAGAACATAAAGGGAGTACAACGAGTTGTGGGATGCCTTGCCGCACTCAGCCACTTTGTCTCGCGCCTCGACGAATGAGGTCTCTCCCTTTATCGACTTCTAAAAAAGGCTGGCCACTTCGAATGGATGTCCGAGGCCCAGGAGGCACTTGACATGATCAAACTACGTCTGATGAAGGCCCCGATCCTGGTTCCTCCTACCGATGGAGAACCCCTTCTGCTCTACATTGTGGCCACCACGCAAGTGGTCAGCGCTACCCTGGTAGTGGAGTAGCAAGAAGAGGGGCACACCCTCAAAGTACAGCGCCCTGTGTACTTCATTAGCGAGGTCCTATCCAACTCAAAGACCCGCTACCACCAAATCTAGAAGCTTTTATACGCCATCCTCATCATCAAGAGGAAACTATGCCACTACTTCGTGTCACTTCAAGTGACAGTCGTGATGTCATTCCCCCTCAATGAGGTCATCCAAAACCAGGATGCCACGGGAAGAACCGCAAAATGGGCACTTGAGCTAATGGGTCAGGGCATTGCGTATGCCTCCCGGACGGCCATCAAGTCCCATGTGTTGGCTAATTTCATCACAGAGTGGACCGAGGTCCAAAAGCCACCAATAGTTGTTGATCAAGAGTATTGGATGATGTACTTCGATGGATCGCTAATGAAGAAGGGCGCCAACGTAGGTATGGTCTTTGTGTTGCCCCTCGGGGTATGCATGATGTACATGGTCCGTCTCCATTTCCCCTTCTCCTACAATGTGGCTAAATATGAGGCGCTCATTAATGACCTATGCATTGCCATTGAGTTAGGCATCTGACGCCTCGATGTTCGAGGAGATTCCTAGCTGGTCATCGACCAGGTCATGAAGGAGTCAAACTACCATGACATAAAGATGGCTGTGTACTACCGAGAAGTCCCCTAGTTGGAGGACAAGTTCGATGGCCTCGAGCTCAACCACATCCTGAGGCATCTCAATGAGATGGCCGACGTGCTTGCAAAAGCAGCATCTGGGCGAGAGCCAGTGCCAACGGGCATCTTTGCTAGCGATCAGCACAAACCCTTGATTTGCTATGAGGAGTCAGAATGGGGCGGTGATGGTCCGACCAATCTAGGCCCGAGGGCTGACCAACCATCAGCTCCATCTGGCCCTGAAGTCATGGAGGTCAAAGAGGACCCAGTGATGGAGCCTGACCCTCTAGTCGACTAGAGGACACTTTACCTCAACTACCTCCTTCGTGACGCACTGCCAACGGACAAGACAGAGGCTCGACGGCTCACACGTCATGCCACGTCCTTTGTTCTTGTGGAGGACAAACTATACAAGCGAAGCCACATTGGAATCCTATAGCCTGCATCCCCATTGAACAGGGGAAGCATTTGCTAAATGATATCCATGGTGGGATATGCGGTCATCATGCCATGCCTAGAACCCTAGTCAGAAATGCGTTTTGATAGGGCTTCTACTAGCCCACCGCTATAGCGGACGCCCAGCAGATCGTACGCACCTACAAAGGGTGTTAATACTATGCTCAACAGACTCACCTACTGGCCCAAGCACTCTAGATGATCCCCATCACCTGGCCATTCATGGTCTAGGGCTTGATCTAGTCGGACCTCTCAAAAAAGCACCTAGGGGCGACACCCACTTGCTTATCACCATAGACAAATTTACCAAGTGGATAGAAGCTCAGCCGATCTCCACGATCAAATCTGAGCAGACCATGTTGTTCTTCCTCGACATCATCCATCGCTTTGGAGTCCCAAACTCCATCATCATGGATAATGGCACGCAATTCACTAGAAAGAAGTTCCTTCGATTCTACGATGAATACCACATCCAGGTCGATTGGGCCACCGTCATGTATCCCCGAATGAATGAGCAGGTCAAGCGTGCAAATGGCATGGTCCTATAGGGCCTTAAGCCTAGAATCTTCAACTGGTTGAACAAGTTTGGCGCATGATGGGTCACTGAGCTTCCTTTAGTACTTTGGAGCCTAAGGACAACCCTAGTCAAGCCACCGGCTATACACCCTTCTTCATGATCTACGGTGCCGAGGCCATCCTCCCAACTAACCTCAACTATGAAGCGCCAAGGATCAGGGCGTTCGACGAACAGGGAGCCAAGGCGTCCCTCGAGGATGCCATGGACTAGCTAGGTGAAGCACGTGATGTTGCCCTCCTCCACTTGGCCAAGTACCAGCAGACATTGCGATGGTACCACAATCGACAAGTGTGGGGTCGGGCCTTCAACGTCGGGGATTTGGTCCTCCACCTCATCCAGAGCAACAAGGATCACCACAAACTCTCCCCATCATGGGAAGGACCATACAAAGTTATAGAGGTGCTCCGTTCGAGCACCTACAAGCTCAAGACCATCGACGGTGAAATCTTCACCAATGCCTAGGACATCGAGTAGCTATGTCTCTTTTACCCCTAATAAACACACTTTTCCTTATCAGTTTCATTATCAAAACTCCCCGATCCTTTGCGACATCCGACCCTAGCAACAGTAAGGGGATGGGCCTCACTCGGGGGCTGATATGAGTACATTCATCCTACAAAAATTCCTTGTGCCTACCCTCTTTTCTCACATTAAGGCCTAGGAGCTTGGTTTTCGGGAACAAGCTCTAAGTATAACTGGTCAGACAATGAGAAACCTATGCCCCAATGGCTATGACACCTTGGCTCTCTAGTGTGATTAGAGCTAGCTCACCCGCACTCTGAGCTTTTATGACCTTAACTATGGGAAGGGTCAGAATGCACTAAACCTCTTTTACAAAAAGAGGGAGAAGAGCTAAAAGGTTGTTTGCTATAACGAAGAGCTCGTCCATTTTTCACAAATTCGATGCTTGGCTTATCTGCCTAACTAAATTCTTGCATGGGATGTTCTCATCCTCTATTTCCACAGGGGAATCTTGTCTCGATTGGTAACGCGAGTCGATCGGATAGCTTGGCCACTAACGAGAAATGGATAAGGAACAGATAGGATCACGCTCATATCCGGGGGAGGCTTTTCGAACCCAACACTCTTACCGCCGAGGTAAAACTAGTGCCTAGGTCGATCGGACGGCTCAAGACCATTGCCAAAAGATAAGCATCCTCACTTACTTACTTTACGTATTAATTTCATTACCGAGCCTTCGACCCCAATAATGGTAGAGGATCGGGTATTGCTCGGGGGCTGGCGAGGGTGTCTATTCGCTAGACATTCTCTTTGCCCGACTCCTCCTTATGTTTAAAAAACTAGAGGCACGGTGTGTGGGCGCAAACTTTGACTAGGCCTGGTTGGACCGCTAGGACCCTATGCCCTAGTGGCTACGGCATTTTTGTCCACCAGCACGATCAGAGTCTTTGTATCCGCACTCCAAACCTTAACCCCCACCTTCTCAGAAAGGATTTGGAGGGGCCTACCTATTGAATCTCCATCAAGGAGAGGTTGTCAGGTCGCCCAAATCAATCAAACAGCTTAGCCCGCTGCCTAGAAACATATATGGAAGAATGGGAGACTCATGCAGGTTATGCCAGTAGTATACCCGAACCCCGCGTGGACATATCTAGTAAAGAGCTCCCAGAACCCGTCACTGATGCCATCGAGGTAACATTACCAACCCCCATTTTTTCTTAACTATGATCATTCATACATTTGTCCATTCAATCATCCCATACATCCAAGCATTGCACATGCGATGACTGCATCACAACGCTTCATGTCACGTCATGAAGTGGTAGTTGTCTCATTTGATATGAACGGCGATCGACCGAGGTTCGAAGGCCGGCCCATGAAGGGCTCGAGGCTGCCTCATGCCAAACAGAGCCAGGGGAGAAAAAACAAGATGGGCCCAAGTGGCCTTGCCCAACCCCGCTCAGAAGTGGATAGAGACATCTTGACCTTTCTCGTTAGATTCTAACCTTGAGCCAAGCCCACAGAATCTCCATCGAGGAGAGGCCAACTGGCCACCCGAGCCTATTGAATAGCTCGAGCATCTGCTAGGAGGTTGGTTAAGAAGTAGTGGAATGCCACATGAGGGCTCTACTGACCCCGTTAGCGGATGATGGACCTAGATTCCACTCGAACATGCCCGTTAGAGAGCTTGCCGAGCATGGCACTCGAGCCATCGAGGTAAGTGTCGTTAGCTCAGCCCCTCCAGTTGTGGAAACCGAGGATGGGGTGACGCATGAATTACGGCCGACCCCTACCAAACCCCACGGGGCTCGGGGGCTCAAGCCGCCCGATCCTAGATCAAAATACTGAGGGTCGAAGGCTAGCTCATGGAGGGCCTGAGGCCACCTCGTGTCGAACAAAGAACCAGGGGGGAAACGCAAATGAGCCTCAGCGGCCTATGCCCATCTCGCTTAGAAGAGGACAAGTTCATCTCAACCTTCTCATTCAATCCTAGCCTCTAGCTGAGCCCATAGAATCTCCATTGTGGGGGAATCTATTGGAAGGCGGGTTAAGGAGCAACGCAATGCCACACGAGGGCTTTGCCGACCCCATCACAAGCGACGGAACTGAATTTTGCTCGAACATGCCCATTAGCGAGCTCACCGAGCACGTCACTCAAGCCACCGAGGCAAGTAACATTAACTCAACCCCTCTAGTTGTGGAAACCATGGACAGGGCGATAGTCAGAAAAATGAGCCGACCCTTGACCGAATCCCTGCCACGCACGGGGGCTTGAGGAAGGATGGACTTGCAAGGAGACCTAACACATGATCATAGAATGATAGTTAAGATCCTAGGGGGAGGGTACATGTGAATACAAGAGATGCATTCTCCTAAGTTTCGCTATCCTCCCCTTGATTTTCAGTGACATCCGACCTCAGCAACGACAAGGGGTCGAATCTCACTCGATGGCTGATAAAGGTATAGGTACACCTTTTCTGAAATAGTCGCCACATTAGACCTCTTCCTCACGCTAAGCCTAGCGGCAAAGTTTGTGGAAATGAATAATTAATCATGTCTGGTTGGACTACAAAAACACCTACGCCTCAGTGGCTATGGTGTCTTTGCTCACCAGCGTGATCGAAGTTCTCCCCTTACACCTCGGGCCCAATGGTCTTAATGAATGGAAGGGTCAAAATACGTGAGCCTTCTCTTTTCGCATACAAAAAGGGAAGGAAACAAATTCAATCAAACAAAACAAAATGACAAAATTGTTTTTATGATATATAAGGATCGACACTTGTTCATAGGTTACAATAAACCTCATCCAATCTATTTGACTAACTATCCCCTCTGGGGGAGAACTATGACTTGAACTTTATCCACTAGGTTCCGTGCGAGAGGAGCCACCGCCGTCTCTATCTCATCTAGCTTGGAGGCTTCGTAGCCAGGTGCAAAGCCAAGGCTCATTGTCTCCAAGTTAATACTATTCGCATAGTGAGAGTGGGCGATGGCGAAGGATTGGGTGATCCAGAGTGAAGAGCTTCCCTCTCAAGCTAGCGCACCCGCGTCGTGATATCTATGGCACAGGCCACAAGCAAGCAGGTCCCCTTCGGCCGTGCCACCTCTAGGTCATCGCAAACCACTTTGAGGGCAGCATGTAGGAGATCGTGCTCATCACTCTCTACCTGAAGGCTCCTTTGTGCCTTGGTGAGCTCCATGGCTAGCATGGCGGAGATTCTCTTGGCCTCTAGTCTTTGGGTTACCATGGTTCCAAGCTTGGCCTAGAGGGAGTCGATCCTCTACTATGCGTCATCGTGCTCTTAGATGGCCTAGTCGTGCTCCCCATAGGCCATGCCATGCTTTGAGCAGAGCCTCTCCATAGTCTGGCATAGCTCATCTCGCTCCTTGCACATATGGGCCACCATCTCAACATCTAGGTTCGACCTCTGCTATAGGGCTGCGAACCTCTCCTCAGCTCCTAGCTTGAGCTCCTCCTCCTTCTTTGCCTCAGTTAGGAGGTCGAGGATCCACTGGTGGGTCTCGGCGTCCCACTAGAGCAGCTTGTCCTGCTCCTTTTGGACTCTGGCAACCTCCTACTCATCCTACCGTGCCCTCGCTGATAGTTCCTCAAATGCCTTCTTGGCCTCCTCTACGTCCCAACGGGCCTCGACATCCCGTAGCCGAAGACTGGCCACCTCCTCAGCTAGGGGAGTCATCTTGGCCACCTTCTATTGGGTGGCAACAAGCTAGGCAAACACAATCCCACGTAGCTAGGCCTCTTCAACGAGGCAGTCCTAGCTCTCCTTCTACTCATGAAGGAACTAGGATTTCTCCTGGCTGCGAGCGATAAGGGACTAAAAAAAGATGATGGTTAGAACACAAAAATACATGAAGAAAGAAGAGGGAGAAAGGCAAGATTAAATGATTACCTAGCCAGTGGGAATGATGACATTGCATAGGGCACCCCTAGACTGGTTCAGAGCTTCTAGCATAGCTGAGATCCCCTTGTTGAGACTCTCCCACTCTATGCTCTCAGTAGCATCATCGAGCGAGAAGAGTGTCGACGTTGGGTCTTGTGGATCTATCCACTAGAGCAGAGGCTCGCCCTATGTGGGTGAGTGGCTGCCTCCTAACACCAAGGCCAAGGGTGACCCCCCACTGCTCCTCTCCACCACCGCCATGACGCTTGGGGACCCCTCAGCTATGTCCCCCTCTATCTGGCCCATATCGAGAGCCATCATTTGGGCCACTAGAGGTGTGGCTCGCGCTGCTGCCTTGGGCGCTGCCACAATGGCATCCAACCATGGCCCGTTTGTCATGGCCGCCACCACTTCTACCTGCCTCCATGGGGCCTCATCCGATAGCATCATACCCACCGAGGTTGGCACCATGAGTGCGGTCCAAAGCTCCGACTGACCCGTCATTGGCAACGGCACTGCCTTCATTGCTGGTTCTTCAATGACTTCCAAGGGTGTCCTTTGAGCCCTCATGTCCACTTGTCCCACTAAGGGCATGGGCACCACCACGGGTGATGCCTGATCGATCGACGAGGCAGTAACACTGGCACCACTCCTGCCCAAAATGGGAGCGACGTCGGCTGCCGGCTGCCGCCTGGCCTAAATGGCAACGCTCTTCTTGGGCGCCAGCGCTAAAAAGTTGCCCCGTCTTAGGATGCTGCAAGAAACAAAAGGCGTAAGTCATGCTAAAAATAGAGAAGAATAGAAAAAAATAGAGGAGTCAATGACTTACATTGGCGCTGTTTGGTGGAGGATACGTTTGGGGGATGTACCCCTAGGTCTTGCTCCACCTCATTGGGGTAGGGCCGTTTTGAGCCTGCCCCCTACTCTTGGGCAAAGGGGCTCGCCTCCCTTGCATCCCAGGGCACGGCGGTGGAGCCACCCCCTCCATTGGCACCTCGAGCATGGCGGTAGATCCACCCGCCCCAATTGGCTCTTGGGGTGCGGCAGTGAAGCCACCCCTCTCCACCAGCACCTTAGGCATGGCGAAAGATCCACCCGCCCCTACTGGCTCTTTTGGTGCAGCAATAGGGCCACCCCCCTCTGCTAGCACCTCGGGCATGGCGGCAAATCCTCCCGCTCCTACTGGTTCTGAGGATGGGCCAACGATCTAGCCCGCCTCCTCTGGCCTCACGGACTCGCCTCCCCCTGCATGAAACGGGATGGTCCCTACAAGGACGAGTGGATACCTATCAGCGTATCCTCGCTCTCTAGGTCATCCCACTCGATGTTGGCAACTACCTTGTCATCTTCCTCATCATCATCGTCATCACTATTCGTGTCCTCCCCTCGCACCCATGCTCACAGCTTCTGCTGTTTCTTCCTCCTCTCGTCCTCCTTCACCTTCCTCTACCGCTCGGCCTCAGCATGGTTGGCCACCATCATGGATGGGTCCTTCGGCAACAGAGCCAGGTGATCCATAAGGACGAGTTTCTTCGGCTGGTCCCCCTATCTCAATATTAGCATCAAGAGCTCGGGAGTTCAATTAAATAATAGGCATGAGGAAAGAAAACTTACGAAGATGATGTACCACAGTTCTGGCCACATTGGGGGTGCCCCAGCACCAGATACACAAACTTGAGGATAGAGCTAGCATCATCCTGCAGAGGCTCCATCACCTCCTTGATGCACTATGCTACCTAGGAGGCAGAGAGCGCTCCCTCGGTGAGCACTGTCCCATCGAGTGATGCCCTGGGCACCATCATGTGTAGGGAAAGCGCATGCCTCATCAATGACACCACCCTCCTCATATGGTATGCGCCGATGATGCCTGACCCCTTCAGGCCCCTCTCCTTCAAGATTCAGAGGGTGGTGAGGTGGTCCTAGATCCTCTTCTTATCCTTCTCTAGGACTTCCCACTTCCTCCATGAGTCTGAGGCCTCTTCGATGAGGTGCTCGGTGAACTTTGGCAGGGGGCGGCCACGTCATTCTTGATGTAGAACCAATGCAAATGCCACCCCTTGTTGGAGGTCGACAGACACATTACCGGGTATTCGCCAACCCGATTGTTGCAGAGTTGGATGCTGGCGCATCCCATTAGCATGATCAGCTCCTACTTCTTCTTCCGCTTCTTTAGGAGGGTGACGACAAAGAAGTACCGCCATAGGTCGAAGTGGGGACCGATCCCCAAGAATCCCTCACACATGGCGACGAATGCCACGATGTGCTAGATTCCATTGGGATTGAGGTGTTGCAGCTCTACCTTGTAGTAGTGCAGCAAACCACGAAGAAACTTGTGTGTAGGGGTGGTGAATCCCCACTCATGGAAGTGAGCAAAGGATACGATGTAGCCGTCGGGCGACAATGGCATGTCCTCATCATCGGGTAGCTACTCCTCAGCGACAGTCCAAGCGCAAAGAAGACCACGACGAATGAGGCCCTCTAGGTGCTAGAGGGTGATATCAGAGCGACACCATGGCTCCATTGGGGGATTGGGGTGGGTGGATGCAAATTCAATGATGGCTAAGACACAGATGTAGGAGGCTTAGGTGATTGGCAGTGGAGGTTGTAGATACAAAGGCAAAGAGGCAAAGTATGAAACCCTGGGGGTGAACCCTTAGGTTTTATAGGGGCAATAGATACGAGGAAGTCAACCATCCACCTAGATCTCCATGTCTACCATGATCTGCCACCACGTCATGTTGTGGGATATACGCCCGCAATCCCTATCCTTTCCCTTCAAAGATGCATCGGACATTTTGCCTCCCTGGGTAGACTAGGACTCTTTACTGGCAAAAGAGATACGGGTCAAAAAATGTTTCTCTGGCCCACCTAGGCCTAGGAGTTCGAGGGCTGGCCCATCGATGGTTTTGACGGCCGTCCCAAGGCACCCTAATGACAAAGGATGGCCCCATGAGTGTGTCGATGAAATATGGTCGGTAGTCTACCTAGAGGTATACCCAAGGTAGTAGATTGTCGGCAGACAGATGCGCAAGCCACAAACAAGACAGTGATGCAAGACAGACACGAGGTTTTATCTAGGTTCGGCCGCCGAGAAGGCGTAATACCTACGTCCTGCGTCTGATTTGTATTGCTGTATGTCAATGAGAGATGTTTTTTAGAGGGATCCCCTACCCGCCTTATATGGTCCAGGGGGCAGGGTTACAGATCTAGAAACCAATCCTAGTTAGTTACAATTGCCATATGTGGCCGGATAAGGATTCCTATTCTAACCGACCAGGATCCTGCTTGATCGCCAAATCCGCCTTGACTCCTTGTGCGGGACTCCGATCAGGTTGGCTGGGCCGCACGTCGTCTTTCGGGTGGACCGGACCCATTGATCCGGGCTGGCCCAAGCTTAGCCGTAAGGGTATAGGGGTTAATACCCCCACAGCTAGTCCCCGAGCATCATGCATTATGCTACGACACGCCATTTTAACCTTCTCCGACAAGTAGAGCTTGAGTCCTTGACGTCTCTGACCACCATCATCACCGGAGAAGTAGGTTGTCCGAAGAATGTATGGTGCTCTTAAGAAAAAAGAAAAAGATTTCTGTCCTAAGAAGTGTGCCCACTTGTATTTCTGAAAAGAAATGTAAGTGGTCTTGAAACATAGCGTCCTTGAACATCAGAGGCGTAGGGGTCGAAAAAATAAACACATTCACCGCAAGGTGAAGTGTGCCCACTTAGTCCCCGAGCTTGGTAGTAGGTGACGTAGGCACGTGGTGCCAGGGTCTAAAAAGAATTCCCAGTTTAGTTGAAAACCCAATTGCCGTACAGGCAAAACGAGATGCACCGGCAGGTGCATCGTACCGACATAGTCCCCGAGCTTGCTGGAAGGCGAAGTATGAGCCTTGTAGCAAGGTCTTAATAAATGTCTCTCAACTATATTTGAGTACAAATCACATGTAGCAAGGAGAACCATTATTCAAGCAGTGGTCGGGACAGTCCCCGAGCACATTAATAATCCTTACAATCATTCAAAGCACAGGGGTTGATTAAACAAACACTTTCACCACAAGGTGAAGTGTGCCCACTTAGTCCCCGAGCCTGGTAGTAGGTGACATAGGCACGTGGTGCCAGGGTCTAAAAAGAATGTCCGCTGAAGTTAAGAATCCAATTGCCGTACAGGCAAAACGAGATGCACCGGCAGGTGCATCGTACCGATGTAGTCCCCGAGCTTGCTGGAAGGCGAAATATGAGCCTTGTAGCAAGGTCTAAATAAATGTCTCTCAACTGTATGTGAGTACAAATCACATGTAGCCGAGGAGGACCATTTTCCAAGCAAAGGTCAGTCAGTCCCCGAGCACAGCAGTGGTCGGAGCAGTCCCCGAGCATGAGAGTGGTCGGAGCAGTCCCCGAGCACAAAAGTGGTCGGAGCAATCCCTGAGCATGATAGTGGTCTTAGCAGTCCATGAGCACGGTAGTGGTCTAGGCAGTCCCCGAGCACAGCAGTGGTCTTGGTAGTCCACAAGCATGGTAGTGGTCTGGGCAGTCCCCGAGCACGGCAGTGGTCTTGGCAGTCCATGAGCACGGCAGTGGTCTGTGCAGTCCCCGAGCATGGCAGTGGTCTGATCCATCCTTGAGCACAAGACAAGCACCGAAAATACAAACACCATTGATGTATTTATTTGGTGTATTTATGTATCTCCTTTCTCTGCCAAGTCCAGTCTGACACGTCTGGTCAAAAAAGCAAATGGGTATAGTACGTCATTCTGTCTTCTTACTCTTTTCTGGCAAACAGTCGCTTGGCACCTGTATGGAGGTGCGTTTGTGTGGGCCCTCTTACACTATCTACGAAAAGGCACGTACACTGGTAACGATGGGGCACATTTATTGGCATAGATCTCGAGGTTGTGTTAACAACCATCTGCGGCGTGCGCACACGTCTCCCAATAATCTCGGGTGGACAAAATGACGGAGCTCTTTGTTATTTATAATGTAGATCTGGTAAGTTACTCATACCATTCCCCATTGTCATTCGCCGCCGCAACCTTCTTCTTCCTCTTGTCGAACCATATTCCTCCGAAAATCATCGCCAACCCGCTCGCCACTGCATCCACCTCTTTAGTAAAGACAGACTAATGGCGAAGAGAGATGCCCAGAAGAAAGGTGGAGTCATGGCGAAGGAGTGGTGGAAATCGCGGAGCAATGAGCAGACCATCGAAGACCTCGTCGCCATGGGAGTGCTCCACAATAAGGCACTCACGGAATGGTGTGTGCTGGAAGGGGAAAGCTTCCCCGATCCACAACCAGGTGAGATTGTGGTGTTCGAGGATTTCTTCAAACGGGGTTTTGGGGTTCTAGTGCACCCTTTCCTTTAGGGTCTTTGCTTGTACTACGAGATTGGGATTTGCAATCTGCATCCCAACTCGATTCTTCTTGTCTCCACCTTCATCCATCTTTGCGAGGCTTATGGTGGCTTCTAGCCCCATTTCGACCTCTTTCGCCACCTATTCTGTCTGCGAAAGAAAGGGAGCGGCGGCTCAAAGATAGCCAGAGGCGTCTACCTCAATCTTTGTGACAGCATGAAGACCCAGTACCTGCACTGCCCCTAGAACACCTCGTTGGACGAATGGTATAAGAAGTGGTTCTACATCCATAAAGAGCTGAACACAATCACCCTCTACGACGTGGGGTTGATTCCGAAGAGGAAGAACAGCTGGTCGGAGAAGCCCGAGAACTTGGAGTAGATCGTAGAGCTGCTCGGGATGATCCCATGGAGAAAACTAGATGGTCCAAGCGTGGTCAGGAACTTCGTTAGCCGAAGGATCCAACCCTACCAGAAGAGGGTACATCCTGGCTTCGAGTACCAGGAAAGCGCAGACCCAACAAGGACCAGGAAAGAGGCGCTCGACAAGATAGAAGTCAAGGCTAGGATTGGGGAGCTATTCAACCTAGCCGATCCCAATTATGTCAGGTTGAACGACATCGAGCATGCCTTCAAGCTGGCCCGACCTCCCCCAAAGGTAAATTATGCTTCCTTTTAACTGTAGAATCATGTTGTAACAAGAAATTGACTGTTGTCTCCGTTATGTGTCTTAGAGTAATGGTCGTGACCGGGCAGCAGTGTTCATGTCTCCGCCCCCCGGTGTGGATTGGCCATAAGTTGCCGGCCCAGCTGCCCCGACCAGCGCTCGGACCGACGACGTCCACTGGGCGACACTCGAGGCTGTGGAGGATGTGTCGACTAGAGCCGCTGGCAAGCATCCGGCTGCCAACAAATGACGCCAAGCCATCTTCCCCCTTTCAGACGACGAAGCAGAGGATGCGGACATCTTTCGGCTCATCCCTCGAAAGAGGAGGAGACAAATGGGGTCGACAGAGTAGGGTACCTCCTCTGTGCCAGCAGTGATGGCATCACCGACCACTGCAACACAGAGGACAAGCGAAGGAAATGCCAAGCATCAAGCCCCGACGCCTGTACCGGTGGTGAAAAGAGTTCCGGTGGAACCTGCCGAGCACGCGGAGCAGGGGCGGTCAAGGAGACGCTCCTTCGCCACATCATTCCACGCTTCGAAGCTGTAAGTATCTATAACTTTGATGTAAGCTTGTAATTTGTATTGAATACTATTATCTTCTGAACTTTTCTCTGTTAAATTAGGTCGGCGTCCACCGAGAACCCTGACCAGCTAGCTGGGTGCGGCATAACTTCGCCAGTAATGGCGGAAAAAACTGCCCGGTAGCTAGCCGTGGAGGAGCCTATAGAAGGAACTCCGCCGAGACCTCAGCAGGCGGATGACCAGATATTAGTCCCTGAGCGGCTGGTCGAGAAGACAGCCAAGCAGAGTACCAGTGCTCCGAGCACAAAACCTACTGAGGCAGATACCTTGGCGCCAAGGGAGCCAGATCAAGCCAAGGAGCAGCAGCCGGAAGTGGCACAGAGCACTCTTGTAGATGCAACGGCTCGTGGAAAAGCCCTGGTGGTCGTGGAGACTACAGACTCTAGACCAGCGCTGCCCCCCGAATAGGAGGCTGAAGAGGATGAAGTAGAAGAGGTCCTAGGCTGTCCCCAAGATAAGCGACAACATGTATATGTGTCGCACCGACGGAACGACGAATGAGTTATGCACGAAGAAATCCTAGAGGTCGAAGAGACCCTAAGAGTCAAACGGGCGGCAAAGCGTCTGGTGACAGAAGTCTAGGTATGTTTAGCTTGACCACTTGACCCTGTTATGTAGTCGATCTGTTTGACTTAGCTTATTTATGTGCAGGACTTGATGAAGACCACGAGGTACCGAAAGAGGTGCTTCGATTAGATTGAGGGAATCATGGCGAATAATAAAGAACTGGTGGCCGAGGTGGAACACTTGCGCCGCCAACTTGAAGCCACCGACCAAAAGACAGCAGAGCTAGAGGCACAAAACTAGAACCTTGTCGGCCAGCTTAATAACAAAGAACAGGAAAGAATAAGTAAGCTGTCACTTTATCACAGCAAGTGTGTAACACGTATTGTTGTGTTGTTGGTAGTGACAACTGTAATGCAGGCTTAGAAGCTGAAGTAACCTGCCTCCAAGAGGGGAATAGCTACATGACCACAGAGTGTGGTTGTCTGAAGGAAGATAATGAGAAACTGGCACGCAGCTAGTCTCAACTCTAGGACCACACCACCAAAATGAATGAGGAACTAAAAAGTAGGTATTCTAGACCACCTTTCTCATTCTGTTGCCCGCCTTGTCTTGTCGTGCAATAACATTTTGATGTCTCATATGGTGTTCAGTTTTAAAAGTCAATGCCAAGAGGCATTTGGCGGCCATGATCAAAGAGTGTGATGGCTGGAAAGCATGATGCCTTGAGGCCACCGAGGAGCGGGACATGTGGAAGAACCGGTGCCAAGAAGTGGCAACTGGCATTGTCCCCGTCCTCGACCTTATTGACTTGGCGCTCATAGAGGAAGAGCCAAAGACGCCCTAGCTCGGGCTGGTTGAGAGATGCCGACAAGTGTGGGGATGGTTCCAAGAGTTCGTGAAGGAGGCGGGTGAGTACACGTGTGCCCATGTACTAAGCATGGTACGTGCTCACTACCCCTGATCGATCTCAAGCACCTAGAGGCTAGGTACCCGAAGGAGGTAGACCTAGATAAGGCGGAGGAGCTTCGGACGGCCTAGCTAGACTTGTCGTCAAAGATAATTGGCGACATTAACCTGTGTGGAGGTGGGACAACACCTGTATAGGGTACGCCATTGACAAATCAGCTGGAAATGCCATCAGTTGCAAACCAACCAATGAAGCCTACGGTCTTGATCAGCCAGGCATTGGCGGGGCCATCCCCTTCAGCTCGACTAGCACAAGAGTCCCTGAGACTCGAGTAGGATGTTGGAATCGGCGAGCAGTAAGTGCCACGCACCCCGACCAGCCAATGTAATAGGCCTAGAGCTGTAGAAGGAGGATATAGTTGTGTTATTGTAAACTTGAGCCTCTTCAGGCAAGCTTGTAATAACATAATTGCATATCATTATAAGCTTGTTTGCTTTGTATAAAACATATTTAAGCTTGAAACTTTATGTTGGTGTAACTAAGTGAGAACATATTAACGTTCTGTTTAGTTGTACCATTTTGCTCGACACATCATCCTGGAAGGTTTGTGCGGCCTTAATTTGCCATGTGGTCAGAGTGTGAGGTACGATGACCTATGCACATGTAGACGCGGACAAGTCAAACCAAGGTGGACCTGCCGATCACCCATAATGTAGAGAGCGGATCCCATGCACATGTTGGGAGGAACTGGAGACAAGGCCTGCTCCGAAAACCGTAGAAGGAGTGGTGGTCGGCTTGTATTGGCTAAGTTAGAATAACCATAAAATTCGGAGTGACACATTAGAGTGGTCGGAGAAATCATAACTGCTTTATTGAAGTAAATCGAAAGTACAAGAGGAGTACATATCTCAGTAGTTAAGCATAGAAACGTCTAAGCTTGTCGATGTGCCACGAGTTTGGTACGTCCGTACCATCCAGGTGAGCTAACTTGTAAGACGTTGGTCGTGTGACTTCCTTGATCATGAAGGGTCCCTCCCATGGGGTTGCGAGTTTGTGGACACCAGCCTAGTTTGTTTTCCACTTTAGGACTAAGTCCCCGACCACAAAGAACCGCTCTTTAATGTTCTTGTTGTAGTACCTGCGCAAAACAGCAAGGTATTTGGCCGTGCGTACACAAGAATTGAGCCTTTTCTCTTCTGCGCTGTTCACTTCTAGCTCCCGTACTTCATTGACCTTGCCTTCATCGAAGTTCTCTACTCTAGCGCCGTAAACCATAAAGTATGGTGAGACGCCGGTGTTACGACTGGGCTGCATCCTGAGGCCCCAGACCACAGCTGGTAACTCTTTGAGCCATCTTCTGGGAGCTTTGTCATTTTCTCTGCATATCCTCTTCTTTAATGCATCCAAGATCATGCCATTTGCCCGCTCGACTTGTCCATTAGCTCTAGGGTGCGCCACCGAGACGTATTTTACTACCATGCTCCTTTCATCGCAGAAGTCCCAAAAAGCGTTCCCGGTGAACTGAGTACCTAGATCGGTGATGATGCTGTTGGGTACGCCAAAACGGTGGATGACCTGGTCAAGGAAAGTGACAGCCTTCTCTGAGGATGCCTGTACCAGAGGCATGTATTCTATCCACTTAGAAAATTTGTCAATCAGCATGAAGACGCATGTAAATTTCCCAGGAGCCAGTTTGAAAGGCCTAATCATATCCAGTCCCCAGCATGCGAAGGGCCAAGAGGCTGGAATCATCTATATCTCATGTGCTAGTACGTTGATTCTCTTGGCAAAAAACTGACAACCCTCACAGTGGCGGACTAGCTTCTCTATGTTGGCTACTGCTAACGGCCAATAGAACCCTACTCAGAAAGCCTTACTGACCAGTGTTCTTGAGGCCGCATGGTTGCCGTAGGAGCTAGATTGGATTTGGTCTAGGAGATGTTCGCCTTCCTCCTGGGTTATACACTTCATCAAGATTTCCTTCTTTGCATTTTTGCGCCATAACTTACCATCGACAAGCAGATACTCCTTATTGCGATGCATCAGGCGCTCATTTTCTGTCCGATCAGTATAACCGCTGCCATCTGTTAAGTACTTGATGAAAGGTGTTCTCCAGTCTGGCTCATGAGTGGTTGGAGGCGACTCGGTTGTGCTCGGCGCCTAAACCGTAGCCACCAATTGCTGGTCTAGAGCTTTGTCGATCATGGAATCTTCCTCTTTGGTGGAAGGCGTGAGCAGGTCTTGGATGAATACGCCATGTGGGATTTTGGCCTCGCCCGATGCCTAAGGGCTGGCTCCGCCTCACCCAATGTCTGAGGGCTAGCTTTGCCTCGCCTGATGTCTGGGGGCTTGTCACGAAACCGACCAATTTATAAGAGCACAAGTACAAAAACAATCGCCGGAACGATCAAATTCTCGAACTTGAGCCCATATAAACCCGGTAGTCAACCGAAATCTCGAAGGATTTCAAACCAACTTGCATACAACCAAGATCACAGTAATCCAACATAACATATCATACGTTACAACATTTCACAGATGTTCACAAATAGATTACATCATCACAGAGTCATTGTTATTACAAAACGAGTCTTATAAAACATGCGGAAGCAAATAGTTTAACTCACACACCGAGTTCAAATACACATACTGGTTCGCTGATCACAGACCACAAAAGCATTCAGATAAGAGAAAGGAGATCATGCCCATGATCTAGTCCTCATCACCCGCCGGGTGGAGACAATACTTGCAGAATCCCTGATATAGGAGGTCATCTGCAACAAGAGGGAATAAACCCTGAGTACGGGAATGTACTCAGCTAGACTTACCCATCGGAAACCAAACAAATGACACCAAGGATTATGCATAGCTTAATGTAGTGGAGCTGGCTGACATTTTCTTTTTGCAGAAAAGCATAAGTAATAATGATCAACTCTTAACCTGAACTAGCAGTAACTTTTTAGTCATTAACCTGTCATCTATATTAGCACCTGTACTAAGCAATCATTTTATTAGGGTGCAAACATTAATAACCATATCAGGTATTCATTGTGGCAACCTTATCATCATCCATTTAACCATATCGTTAAATTAATTGAATCTACATTGTCGCTGCTCAGTCAAGTTCTCACTATCCGGGAGAGATGGCGATTCGAATCGATTCCTATCCAGCTGGAGGGGTATTCCTAAACACAAACTCTGCTTCCCCCATCAGGGTCGCAACAAGTCACCTTTGGTACAATTCAGGAGTCGCGGGTCCGAACAGATCGGCATTCTCAGAGAACCACTCTGCCAAGGTTGTTCGGGACTCTAACCCGCCTTGGACTTATGCCAATGGCTCTCCGCACATCCTTACTACCTCTAGAGTGCCGCCGCTGCTCGCGTTCCTAGCCTGAATCGAGCTACTAGGCTTTGCGGTCGGAACGACTTATCCGGCCAGCTAAGTGTTAGGCTGCGTTCAACATGACATGAGGACGTACAGCGTATCGGTCCTTAAACGACTCAGACGGAGTCACTATGTTCAAACCTACACAAGACCCCGCCCGGTCTTAATTCATTATTTACATGGTTCTTTTCCACGATAGCAAATATAGCCAACCGTGATCCACCTCATCGTAAAGCTCGCAGGTGACAGGAAATCACCTGACTTCTACCGCACTAAGCATGGCTAAGCATTTAACCCGTTCCTGAACTTAAATAGGATTCCAGTGCGATATCTGGACAAGGAAGGATATATAATGCAGCAATTGGTTCCAACCAATTCCTATACTTAATGCATCATCAACAATAAAAGATACTCAATGTATTTGTAAAAACATAGGAGGCTTAATATGCTCCGGGGCTTGCCTTTTAGGAACGAGGAAGGCTGGTGGTCAGGGCACTCGGGCAATTCCTCCGCGGCGACTGCTTCGTCGGCTTCCTGCACTTTGGGTTCCTCCTCCTGGTTGGCTCCCTCGAACTCCAGCAACGTCACTCCCTCCGGCACACCTATTGCATGAATGCGCAAGATAAATATCATGGATGCACATGTACGAATGTCGGGGATGCTCGGGGAATGCACATGTTCGCTGTAGTTTGCATATTCCAACTTAAGCCCTATTCAAATCACTTTCACTTACCACGTTTATACAACCTAAGGTATAATTGCTCATCTTCCATTAATGACCTAGCACCTGCACCTAAGCATATTCTTAAGTTAGGCTAACCCCTAAACAATCAACGAGAACCTTACAACAACATACATTCAAGCATTTGTATTTCAGCAAAATGAATACTATGTAGCGGCGCAGTAAACTAGTCATAACTGAAGATTTATAAATCCAAATGATATGCAACAAGATAATCTGGAAAGCTTATAAAATTGTCTACAATACAATTTCAGACCTCAAAGCATGATTCAAACCTTTACCAGGTCGAATTCATCAATCAACAGAAGTCTATCCTCACAAGGCAGAGAATCAGCAAAAACTGCAACCTAACTTTAAACAGCTGTAGTTTCTAAACTACTAGGCCAAATGCCCTGAAATTTTGACAGGAGCTAGCTACCTAATTTATCTACAACTCTTGTATTCAACTCATTCACAGAAAACCAAAATATCATGGGGAACTTTTCAAAGTCCCCAGATCTGTCCAGAGGGACATAATGCAAACAATTAATTACTAACTTATGATATAAACACTTAATTGGACAAAACTAACTTTACTGATATATCACACATATCACAAGAACAACAGAAAGTAGGGGGTTCATCACCAAAACATTTCCTCTAATACCTTTCTTAATTTATTTAATTAATTAGAGAAAATAGTAAACATATATGAAAACTGCCCCATTAATTCTACAAAAATTACAGTAGACACTACATGCTCTAAGTAGACTACCATAAAAATTTCACACCATTTTAGTAAGTACAACAGCCTACACAAAAATGGTAAGGCAGAATGGCTTAAAATGGCATAATTAGGAAACCTTAGTGAAAAGTGTCAAGCAATAGATTTCATATTTTTCCTAGCATCTATAAGGTACCAAGATACTACCTACCAAGTTTCATGGCCATAGGATTCATAATTAATTTACTAAAATTTACCCAAGTATCTACCAATGATAAAAGAAAATCTATAACTCAAAAACTACACATGCAATGACTCTCAAATTTTAACCAGAGCTTCTACTATACAATACTAGCTTACCCACAAAATTTCATAATTTTTGGATCACAGAAGCTCAAGATATGATTTAAACAAGTTTGGATGCATACAAAAACACATTTCAAGTTCCTATTTAATTCATCCAAAATTTCTACATAAAGTGCTCAAGACATATTTTTCTTAAATACTAGACCTAACTGTGAGTCTAACAAAATTGGAATTACTCAATTTGGATCTACAAAATAGGAGATACAAAAATATCAAATCAGCATTCAAAACTGCATTTTTGAACTAGCTTAAGAATAATAGCCACTAACGTGTGGGACCCGGCTGTCAGCCGACCCCACTGGTCAGCGGCAGCAAAGCAAAGGAGGCGGCTGCGATGCGCGGAAGACGGCGTAGCTCGCCGACGGTGACCTCACCGGCGACGAGAACGGCACCAACGTGACCGCCTAGACCTACTGCGTCGATTGGTACCCTAACCGCAAACCCTACCGACCTCTAGGTACCCCGGCCACGGAGCTCGGTAGCTCGGCCATGGCGCACGGCGGCGCACGGCCGTGTCCTGACCTGGCTGCACCGGCGGAGGTGGTGACGTCTTCACCCGAGCATCAGAACATGACGGAGAAGGTGATGCTGGAGCTAGGGAAGGAAAAGAGGAGCGGTGTTGAGCTGGCCACGGCGAGCGCCATCTCCGGCGAGAGTGCGACGGCGTGGGAACGCCAACAGCGGCCTCACCTGAGGTCGAATGACCGCGCGGAGATGATGATGAGCAAGAGGGGATCACAGCGGAGCTTCGGTGAAGGTGTAGTGTGCGTTTTCATGGTGGTGAGTGCACGGGAGCTTGCCGAAGCTCACGGCGGCAATGGGGAGCGGTGGTTCTGCTACTTCAGCTGCGGAGGAGAAGGGAGGAAGCGAAGAAATGAACTGAGGCACAGGGGGGGCTCTCGGTGGCGTGCTGCGGCTTGTGCTGGCGCTCTCAGGCCCGACATGGCCTGGCCGATCAGGCCGGCGGTGACGCGCGGCGCCACGCGGCCGTCGAGTTCTGAATCGGTCGGGTCACTGTAGGTGTCTGAACTTTCGTTTTAGTTTCGACAATACCGACTGACAGGCGAACTTCAACGATGATTATCTCCTAAACCGTGTTGATTTAGCTTGTGGTATAATTAACAAAGTTGTTCATCTATATGCGAACTACAATCTTTACAATTGGAGCTCGAGCTGTTTGGGCTTTGTTTAGAATCTATAAGGTGCATAAGTTGGGTACATGAAACTGAAATCCAGTTATAAGACTTAGAAAATTTTCAAGTGTGGAATCAGCCTTCAAAGCTGACATGTGGGCCATGTTAGAGACTGTTCCACACAATTTCATGACTTTACTTCTAAACAAAGTTTGTTCCTTATATAATTCTCTACATCTTTGCTTTAGGTTGCTCAGACATGCAAACATCCTAAGCCACACTTTTTAAACAGTCAAACAAAAAGGTTCAGGGGTCAAATTTGGTCAAACCATGACTTGGAAAACTAATTAGTCAAAGTGACCAACATGAACAATGTTCCAAAAGACATTCTATGTGTAACTAAGTTACTTACAAGCATTTCTAGCCATACCATACATTGGTCACACAAGAATCAATCAAGGTATGTACTGAAACAATGAAAAACACAAGAAATGTTGCAAATGTTTCATAGTCATGTTTCACATGTTTCATGATCTTGTTGCATAGTATTAACTAATCTTGTTTCACTAAGTGAGTGGCACATGTTGCACTTAAGTGTTGCACACTTTACATTTCATAAAAGAACAACACACATGAAATATACAACACGTTGCAATATTTTGAAATTATGTTTCATGTGCTATAAGTTCACGAATGGATGCATGATGCTCATGTTTATGAAATGCAGTGCAAATGTGGGAGCTAACCACCAGGGGTGTTACAGGGCTGGCTCTGCATCACCCAACATCCAGGGGTTGGCTCTGCCTCACCCGATGTCTGCGCGCTGCTCCTTCATAACTACGCACACAGATAAGGCAGGGCACTCAAGTCAACCATAATACCGAGGACCATATCCTATACACCTATAGAAAAATGCCATTAGGATATGATAAGACGGGTGCTTTAAGCCCTTCTAGGCATGTCAGAGCCCGAACAGTGTTGTAGGTGCCAACATTTTGTCTTATAGTGTTGTGGGCGCCACCATTTGCCCTCGAGCATGGATCCTAACAGAAGCATATGACAACCACTATGGTCTAGGAGGAAACTCGCATCATCTATAGTAACAGACAAATGGTCATTGCGCCGTCTGCTCCCCGTAGGGTCATGGATTAGCACCCTAGTCCATCACGCCACCCATCGGGGCGGGATGAGACGTGACCACTTGCTGACAAAGCCAGAACATGGCATCATCAATGGATAGAAGCCCAGCACGGTCCTATCAGGATCAGTGGACATGCACCCAACATAGAGCTATCCCTAGCACCGTCTGATGTGTCAGCAGGACTCACTCAGAAGAAAAGGAAGACCTAACATTTTTGAAGGGCCTCCTTGGCCTATGTTTTTTCTCTCTCCCATCTATAATCCTTGCTTCCCCTTGGTCTATAAAAGGGAAGGTAGGACACCCCACTAAGGGGATGGATCAATTGAATACACCATGCATCACATCACACATAGCTGAGCAGTGACCAAGCTCTTAGCACCCATTCGACCTTTCCATTAGAGACCTAGGATCTTTCCCTCTCTCGCCCGTTTGTAACCCCTACTATGAATTTTTCAGTGCAAATAACATGAGTAGTGTGGCAGAAACTCTTAAGTTATAGGGCCCACATGCACCTGTCACTGTCCGACGACCTTTGACATTTATGCATATGTTTCCAATAACTTAAAAAGACTGTCGGGTGTCCTCGGGGAACCCCAAATCATCCACAATTTCCGAGCAGGATCACGTTACAGAGTCAATGCAGTATTACAACATTTATTCAAATATCAAAACTAGAGTAAATACAGCGGAAGTCTTACAATAACATATTTTACAAACAGTTGTTTCAAACCTTACAAACTAAGTTCCATAATTATTACAAACCATAGTAGTAGTAGAGTGGCATAACTAACATATACTTAACACACAAAATAAACATCCTGCCCAAGGATCACACATTTAATTTTCATCGTCAGAACGAACGATAGTCATGCAGCACGATCCAAAACAGATCTGCTCATGAGGCTCACCTGCAACAAGGGGTCAACGAACCCTGAGTACAAAGGTACTCAACAAGACTTATCCGAAATCTTAACTAATAAACTCAGTAATGCAGGCTCAGGGATTCAAGGTATAGCTTTAACAATGATCAAAGTTCCTTTGCGTAAAAGCTCTTTTAACAACATTCTTTATATAGAAAACTTCTCGAGAATTAAACACAAAGCTGACACGATCCGCACTGAGATCATGAAACTTCATATCCAACTTCTTCACAAGCCTTAGTCAAGTTCTGGTTATTAATTCTACGATGATGAACAGTGAGTTGAGTCTCCATAACCGAGGAGCAATGACGATTCAAACCGATTAAAACCCCAGCTGGGAATTCCAGACCACACGACATATGCAGGTCCCCAACTCACATATATCAACCTACCCTCGGATCCTCTAAAACAAGAACGGGTCCGCGCCACCCGAGAATACAGCACACCTCAAATCCGGCCACATTCCAGCCACGAGGGTACACGCTATTCCTGCCATCTCTCCACTCCCAGTGCGCGAGTAGTCATTCTCGTAATAGAATTGCCAAGTTCAGGCTTACCGGAGTATGTGGTTAGTACTACAAATTCTCACCTCATGCAATTCAACAACGGACGTGCCTTAATCGACACAGGCGGAAAGAACCCGCTCACAAGACCTCCATGTCTTGTGGCTCACACTCACCGAGTCCACCCGGTCTAGATTTATTACTCCACATTCCCATATCACATATTAACATAGTTAACCAGTGTTCCATTTGTAACTTGCAGGTGGCAGGTAGTTACCCGACCTTCATCGTTCTACGCATGGCTAAGCAAAACTAGGCATATACGAGTTTAAAACTGGTAATATGGTAAATATGGAATAACAAGGGTGGTAATGCAACAATTAGGCTTTTACTTAACTACTAATCACTTAATGCAGTAACGGAAAGCAAAAGCGAAATTAATTTATAAAACACAAGGTAGGGTTGTATGCATCCGGGGCTTGCCTTCGTTGACGGAAAAGTCCGATTCCTGCGACGTTACACAAGTATTCGACCCGACCTCAACAGACGGATTAACCTCTTCAACAGCTTGATTAACTACCACGTTTTCACCTTCGTTCACTATACGTAATAACAATGCCATGTTTAATATGATGCAGAATTCGAAACATGATGCTCGATGAGGGATGAAAAATTAATAATTTGAATACAACTTTCCTTCGCGGTACAGTTGCAAGTCAAACAAACTAATTCTTTTTCGTAAACACATACATCAACTGCCAAGGATCATTAACAACAAATGACCCAAGGTCATCACTCAATCCAAAATTTCAAACAAAACCTAAATCACTAAAGGTTACTATTTGCTTTTATGAATTAATTATTTAATTCAAAATTATGAAATAAATCAACTTATTCTAATTGAGCCCAAAATTTTAGTACATGTTCATTACATGTTAACTAAGTGGCAAAACAAATTTCATAATTTTTTTGGTAAATAAATAAGCCTAGAAAAATCCTGGAAATCCATTTATGAATAAATTGAGCAATTTTTATCACATTTAAAACTTACTGAAAAACACTATTTCATATTTTTCTTAAATACTATACATCTCAGAGAAGTCACACAAAAATTTTCATAATTTTTGGAGCTCTAAATAAATCTACACAAAAATAACAAAAACAGACACTATTCATTCAAATCTGAAAATAGAAAAATCCATTTGAACGCTGAGTCACTGACATCGGACCCCACCTGTCATCTTCTACCTCCCGCGTGTTGACTACGACGACGACGGCGCTGACCGGCGCAAACTCACCGACGGTGAGTCCAAAGGCGACGGTCAAGGCACCAAAATGACCACATCATCACGGCGCATCGACTGAAGGCACTAGCTAGACGAATTACTACGAGTTACGAGCTTGGCGTCGGCCATGGCGGATGCGGTGGCTCGGCGACGTTATGCCGGCGAAATGAAGCGAAAACGGGGAAACAGAGGGCATGGGAAGGTCTAGTAGCTCACCACGAACACGTTCAAGCAAGAATTAAGGCCGGAGAAGTAACGTAGACACGGGTCGACGTGAACAGCAACGGCGGCGGAGCAAGGATCGTCGGTGATGGTGTGCCGACGACTGCAGTGGATAAAACGGCCAAACAATAGTGAAATGAGCACTACGGCATCGAGACGAAGCTAAAGGGACATCAATCAAGGGCAACGGCTCACCGCTGGACTCTGGCCACGAAGATGCGCATGCGACGGTGAGGTTACCGGCCGCGAGGAAGAAGGCGATGAAACTCGAGTTCCCGGTGAGGACAAGCCAAATTGGTGGGTCAGCTGGACGCGCAAGGTTCAGGCGGAGCTGGGACTAGCTTAACAGCGACGGTGGAGCACGACAACGACGGCACGGGCTCGCCGGAGATGGAGCAGCGGCGACGGGAAAAACAGAGAGCGAAGAAAGAAGAACGACGGCGGCTCCAGAGCTTTATAGGGCAGCCAAGGAAGTGCAAGGAAGCCACGACGCAGCCTTCAGCGCGCCAACGCGACGCCCAGACGGCCACGCGCGCGACTGGAAGCAAGCCAAAGATCGCCGCCGGTGTAGCCTGAGCGGTGAGTACTGTTCACAGAAATTACAAGTTTGCCATTCGCCAAATTTCATAATTTACTCTCAAATTTTCATAACAACTCAAAAATCTCCAAAAATAAAAGTTGTTCAAAATCAAAAGTTCTACAACTTTGCTTTTATAACCATCTCCTAATTCGGTCTAGATTTTGAAATGAACTTTTGAATTTGAATAGGGAAATTTACCGAATTACGCCTTTTTGATTTACTCAAAAATTTTCTAAACAACTTGAAAAACTCCAAAAACAAACTTTGTATAACTTGCCAAGCTCTACACTTTTGCTTTTGGGCCCAACCCCAAAATATGCTTAGATTTTGAAATGGATTTTCAGGGTAGGGTTTACATGTTGAAACGCGGGGTTTTCTCGAAAAATTCAAAACCCAGTCAAACTTTGAACTTGAGTCAAACAATACAATTCAACACTCATTACATAAATGTAAACTTGTTTTAGTAAATGCACATCAAAGTTTTCACCAAATGCCAAATGCTTTGCAATGCATATGATGACATGTCAGATTTTAACATTTAAACACCCGAGGTGTTAAAATCCTTCCCCCTAAAAGAAATCTCGCCCCGAGATTCAAAGCCATAGGGTAAGTAATGGAAAAGGAAATGTGTCGCAAGAACACATACAAACTCTGTCCATAAAACAGCTAAGGTTACTTTTACAAAACACAATATGTACCACCGAGCTCAACTAACATTACTCGATTCTATATTGACGCTAAAAATTCGGGAAACTTTTCTAACAAGTAATCTTCTGATTCCCAAGTAGCTTCCTCTTCTGAATGTTGATTCCATTGTATTTTATAGAACTTGATTGTCCGTCTTCGAGTAACATGATCTTTCTGATCTAACACTCGGATAGGATATTCGGAATAAGTTAAATCCGGTTCTAGTTCCACTCCTTCAACTTCAACATTTTGTTCAGGCACTCGGAGACACTTCTTCAATTGAGAAACATGGAACACATCATGCACAGCTGCAAGATGTTCAGGTAATTTCAAACGATATGCTACTTTTCCATACCTTTCTAAAATTTGATAGGGTCCAATATATCGGGGTGCCAACTTTCCTTTAACACCAAAACGGTTAACTCCCTTCATTGGTGATACTTTCAGATATACAAAATCTCCTTTGTTAAATACCAATGGTCTCCGTCGTCTATCCGCATAACTCTTTTGGCGGGACTGAGCTATCTTCAAATTACTCTGTATTTGCCTAACCTTGTCTTCTGTTTCTTTCACAAGATCAACTCCAAAGAATCTTCTTTCTCCAGGCTCAGACCAACTCAATGATGTTCTGCATCTACGACCATAGAGTGCTTCAAATGGAGCCATTCTAATGCTTTCCTGATAACTATTGTTGTATGAGAACTCGGCTAAAGGTAAGCATTCATCCCACTTTTTGGAATAGTTAAGGACACAACACCTTAACATATCTTCAAGTACTTGATTGACTCTTTCAGTCTGTCCATCAGTCTGCGGATGATAAGCTGTACTGTACAAAAGTTTAGTACCCAACGAAGAATGCAATTGTTTCCAAAAGTTGGAGACAAACTGTGTACCCCTATCTGACACAATAGTTTTGGGTATTCCATGGAGACTCATGATTCTTGCTAAGTACATTTTGGCATATTGGATCGTAGGATATATTGTCTTGACTGGAAGAAAATGCGCTGACTTAGTGAGTCGATCTACAATAACCCATACTGAGTCAAATCCCTTTGATGTCTTGGGTAGACCAACAATAAAGTCCATGCTTATGTCCTCCCACTTCCAAGATGGAATAGGTAATGGTTGTAATTCACCAGCAGACCTCAAATGTATAGCTTTCACCTTTTGACAAGTATCACACTTTGCTATGTATCTAGCAATCTCTATTTTCATTTTAGTCCACCAGAATCTTTGCTTCAAATAATGGTACATCTTGTTACTTCCCGGATGAATGGATAACCTAGTAGCATGTGCTTCATCTAGAATTGACTGCCGCAACTCAGGAACTTTTGGTACCACCAGGCGATCCTTGAACCACAACACATCTTCATTGTCAATGCTAAAGCACTCCGCTTTTCCCTTCTTGACTCTTTCCTTGATATGGGCTATACCCTTGTTTTCCTTCTGAGCAACAATAACTTGATCTCGAATAGTGACTTCCACAATTATGTTGGTCAAACTTCCTTGTTGAATTACTTCTACATTCAACTTTTCCATTTCTTGACATAAATTCAAACCCATTATTCTCACTGTCAAACAATTGCAATAACTTTTGTGACTGAGAGCATCTGCAACCACATTTGCTTTACCAGGGTGATAATGTACTTCCAAATCATAATCCTTAATCAGTTCTAACCATCTTCTTTGTCGCATGTTCAACTCTGACTGAGTAAAGATATACTTTAAGCTTTTGTGGTCTGTATACATATGACACGTATTACCAATCAGGTAATGCCGCCAAATCTTTAGAGCATGAACCACAGCCGCTAACTCCAAGTCATGAGTCGGATAATGTTCTTCATGTTGCTTAAGTTGCCTGGATGCATAGGCAATGACTCGGCCTTCTTGCATCAACACACATCCAATACCAATACCTGAAGCATCACAATAAACATCAAACGGCTTCTCGATGTCAGGTTGGGCTAACACTGGCGCCGTAGTCAACAGTCTCTTCAAAGTCTAGAAAGCCTCTTCACAATCTGATGACCAGACAAACTTAACTTGGTTCTTCAACAATTCAATTATGGACTTTGATATCTTTGAGAAGTCTGGAATAAACCGACGGTAATATCCCGCCAAACCTAGAAAACTCCGAACTTGATAAACTGTGGTTGGCGGTTTCCAATCAAGCACATCCTTCACTTTGCTGGGATCAACTGCAACTCCTTCGGCTGACAAGACATGTCCAAGAAATTGCACTTCCTTAAGCCAAAAATCACACTTGCTGAACTTGGTATATAGCTGATGTTCTCTCAAGCGGGTCAGAACAATTCTGAGATGTTCTGCATGTTCTTTCTTATTCTTGGAATATACTAAAATGTCATCAATAAACACCACTACAAACTTGTCTAGCTCCGGCATGAATACTAAGTTCATAAGATACATGAAATGAGCTGGAGCATTTGTCAAACCAAAAGACATTACCAAGTATTCATATAACCCATATCTTGTGGTAAATGCCGTTTTGGGAATATCCTCAGGCTTTATCTTGATTTGGTGATATCCTGATCTCAAATCTATCTTAGAGAAAACTTTGGCTCCGGCCAGTTGATCAAAAAGCAGATCTATCCGAGGTAATGGATACTTATTCTTGATGGTCACTTCATTCAATGGACGATAGTCAACACATAACCTCAGGGTCTCATCTTTCTTTTTCACAAAAAATGCCAGACATCCCCAAGGTGAAGAACTAGGTTGGATAAACCCTTTCTTAATCAATTCTTGTAACTGAGTTTTCAACTCGGCCAATTCCTTAGGTGGCATCCTATAAGCTCTCCAAGAAATCAGAGCTGTTCCAGGTTGTAACTCTATATTGAACTGTACATCCCTATCAGGTGGTAGACCGGGTAAATCTTCAGGAAACACATCCGGAAATCCACACACTACCGGAATATCTCTAATCTCTTTGACAACAGTTGCACAAATCTTACTCACTGATCTTCTTAGGGTTGGAAGTTGGATAAGAAGTTGAGAATTACTATCAGGCAAACTCACTCTTAAGGTCCTATTCAAAGCATCTATAACAGCCTTATGCTGATACATCCAATTCATTCCCAAGATTACATCTATATCCTGATCCTTAAGGATAATCATGGTAGTGGGAAAAATATGCCCACCTAGGTTTATGGGTACCTGGTATACCATCTCCTTAGTACACAGACGTCCCCCGGGCGACTGTATAAAGAAACTTTCCTTTGTTGCCCCAATCGAAATTTCATGCTTCACGACAAATGTTCTATTGATGAATGAATGCGATGCGCCAGAATCAAAAAGTATAACTGCAGGGTGATTGGCAACAGGAAACATACCCATCATCACTGGCTCCCCTTCCGGAATTTCTCCAGCTTGAATATAGAACACCCGTCCTGTCTTCCTCTCATCTTTGCCCTTCTGAGCATTTTGATTGGGATTCTTGTTTGGTGCCTGACCCTGTTGTTGATTGGCAGGAGCCTTCTGATAATTTTGATTAGCCTGCCTAGGATATGGACATTCCCTAGAGAAATGACCAGTCCTTCCACAATTATAGCACGGATAGTTGTGACCCTGGGATGTTGGAGTATTGCCACCAGGAGCATTGGTTGACTGTGAACTCGGATAGGTTATAGCAGGACGGACATTTGACTGTTGCCTGGCTTGGAACTGCGGCGGATGATAAGGAGGACGATTATGATGTATTGGATGATAAATCACCCTTTGCCTCTTCGGATTTCCCCCAAAAGATCCAGACGGCACACTCTTTTTCTTTTTGAGCTCCTTACGCTGCCGATACTTTGATTCTGAAGCAATTGCAATATTTACTGCCTCATGATAAGTGACATTGGTGCAAGTGGTCATCATAGTCTGCAACTTGGTATTCAGGCCTCTCATAAACCACCTCTTCTTCTTGACATGGGTATTGACATGTTCGGATGCATATTGGGACAGATGATTAAACCTTCCCACATACTGCATCACGCTTTGATCTCCTTGTTTCAAAGCAAGGAATTCATCTAGCTTCATAGCCATTACTCCTTCAGGGATATAATGGGCTCTGAAGGCTGTACGGAACTCAGCCCAAGTTATTGGAATGCCAGTTGGTTGCATAGCCACTAAGTTTGCCCACCAAGCACTTGCTGCTCCTCTAAGTTGTTGGGCGGCAAACGTAGGTTTCTGATACTCTATGCATGGGATAAGGTCAAATTTCTGCTCCATGGTTCGAAGCCAGTCATCAGCCTCCAATGGTTCATCTGCCTTGGTAAACACTGGGGGTCTTGTGTCTGTGAAATCAACATATGTAGCCTCCTGTCGGTTATGGTGGCGTCCACGGTTTCCGTACATCTGATTCTGATTACTCTAAGCCATCTCATGAAGCAAACGAGAATTTTCAGCCGTCACATTGACGAGTGCAGTTATAGCATCAGCTAAATTGGTTGGAATTGGTGGCAGATCAGGAATACCGTCCTCATCTTATGAAGTTCCTGGAATAAACGAACCCCGTGTACGACGCATCTGCTCATAACAAACCAAACTTTATTCACATATCTTTATTGAATTGTACCATAGCTTACTCTAGACACATTACATGGAGCTTACTAATGTACAAACAAACCTACGGGTACGAAAACAGAACTACATAACTTAACTAAAGCTACTATTATACAACTCTCCTCCTTTCCTCAATTTCTTCAAACTTCCGGCTCGGTATCCATTCCGGAATTATTACCGCCTTCATCATCACTTTCATCGATCATTACTAATTCTTTAGGATCTTCTTCTTCTTCCTCTCCCGATTCATCATCATCGGCAAGGATGACACTGGGGTCCATGGCATCAGCTTGAGGCTCATGATTTGGATTCAGTAGATTGTTAAGCCTATGAACTTCCTCATGTAGATAGGTATTATGTTCTTCTAAATCTTCTACATAGAATTCTAGCTCATGAGTTCTAGCTCTAGCTACATTTTCCCTGTGCCAAGCTTCATTTCTTCCCTCCACCGTACGAACTAACATACTTTCGCAGTTCCTATGCGCGGTGGTGAGCTGCCTCAATTGACCCTGTAATTCACCTATTTGTATAACATCCAAAGCCCTATCTCTAGTAGATTGTGCTAACTCTGCGGAAATCCTCTGTATCTCTGCCTAAGGATCAGGCCTAGTACTGCTACTGCTAGCACCATCATTTCTAGGGGCAAGTTGGTGACGAGGAACTCCTTTGGGTCCAATGGACTTACGGGGCGTCATCTTGGCACGAGCCATACTGTAGGAAACCAATTTAATTCAAGTAAGACCATTTGATCAAAATCCAAAGAGTAGCTAAGATGGATTACATTCCTCAAACCAGTCTCACTACTTAACTCCAGACTAAGAGGTGAAGGAAGTAACGAGTGAATTATTCATGATGCATGAATCGTTCTTACGAACAAAAACATCAAAGTTTATAATGCACATAAACAACATTTATTTTTATATAGGGCATAGCATAATTACTACTCCACCACACAAAACATTTTAATCAAATAGGGAATGGTGAGAAAGAATTAAGATAAGTCAGAAGCAATTTGGACCAAATTATCAAGTTAAATTTAGTCATCCCAATTCATTTTGAAGTTTTCGTAAAACAATACAGCAAAACCTTGTAACGAACGCTCCGATACCATTCTGTGGCAGAACCTCTTAAGTTATAGGGCCCACATGCACCTGTCACTGTCCGACGACCTTTGACATTTATGCATATGTTTCCAATAACTTAAAAAGACTGTCGGGTGTTCTCGGGGAACCCTGAATCATCCACGATTTCCGAGCAGGATCACGTTACAGAGTCAATGCAGTATTACAACATTTATTCAAATATCAAAACCAGAGTAAATACAGCGGAAGTCTTACAATAACATATTTTACAAATAGTTGTTTCAAACCTTACAAACTAAGTTCCATAATTATTACAAACCATAGTAGTAGTAGAGAGGCATAACTAACATATACTTAACACACAAAATAAACATCCTGCCCAAGGATCACACATTTAATTCTCATCGTCAGAACGAACGATAGTCATGCAGCACGATCCAAAACAGATCTGCTCATGAGGCTCACCTGCAACAAGGGGTCAACGAACCCTGAGTACAAAGGTACTCAACAAGACTTATCCGAAATCTTAACTGATAAACTCAGTAATGCAGGCTCAGGGATTCAAGGTATAGCTTTAACAATGATCAAAGTTCCTTTGCGTAAAAGCTCTTTTAACAACATTCTTTATATAGAAAACTTCTCGAGAATTAAATACAAAGCTGACACGATCCGCACTGAGATCATGAAACTTCATATCCAACTTCTTCACAAGCCTTAGTCAAGTTCTGGTTATTAATTCTACGATGATGAACAGTGAGTTGAGTCTCCATAATCGAGGAGCAACGACGATTTGAACCGATTAAAAACCCAGCTGGGAATTCCAGACCACACGACATATGCAGGTCCCCGACTCACATATATCAACCTACCCTCGGATCCTCTAAAATAAGAACGGGTCCGCGCCACCCGAGAATACAGCACACCTCAAATCCGGCCACATTCCAGCCACGAGGGTACACGCTATTCCCACCATCTCTCCACTCCCAGTGCACGAGTAGTCATTCTCGTAATAGAATTGCCAAGTTCAGGCTTACCGGAGTATGTGGTTAGTACTACAAATTCTCACCTCATGCAATTCAACAACGGACGTGCCTTAATCGACATAGGCGGAAAGAACCCGCTCACAAGACCTCCATGTCTTGTGGCTCACACTCACCGAGTCCGCCCGGTCTAGATTTATTACTCCACATTCCCATATCACATGTTAACATAGTTAACCAGTGTTCCATTTGTAACTTGCAGGTGGCAGGTAGTTACCCGACCTTCATCGTTCTACGCATGGCTAAGCAAAACTAAGCAAAACCATGACACAGCCTTCAGCGCGCCAACGCGACGCCCAGACGGCCACGCATGCGACTAGAAGCAAGCCGAAGATCGCCGCCGGTGTAGCCTGAGCGGTGAGTACTGTTCACAGAAATTACAAGTTTGCCATTCGCCAAATTTCACAATTTACTCTCAAATTTTCATAACAACTCAAAAATCTCCAAAAATAAAAGTTGTTCAAAATCAAAAGTTCTACAACTTTGCTTTTATAACCATCTCCTAATTCGGTCTAGATTTTGAAATGAACTTTTGAATTTGAATAGGGAAATTTACCGAATTACGCCTTTTTGATTTACTCAAAAATTTTCTAAACAACTTGAAAAACTCCAAAAACAAACTTTGTATAACTTGCCAAGCTCTACACTTTTGCTTTTGGGCCCAACCCCAAAATATACTTAGATTTTGAAATGGATTTTCAGGGTAGGGTTTACATGTTGAAACGCGGGGTTTTCTCGAAAAATTCAAAACCCAGTCAAACTTTGAACTTGAGTCAAACAATACAATTCAACACTCATTACACAAATGTAAACTTGTTTTAGTAAATGCACATCAAAGTTTTCACCAAATGCCAAATGCTTTGCAATGCATATGATGACATGTCAGATTTTAACATTTAAACACCCGAGGTGTTACAAGTAGCAGCCATGAACTGGACATAGGGACATTCTGCCTGAACCAATAAAAAACTTGTGTCTTTTTAGCACACCATCCAAGCCAAATGCGCAATAACACAAATTTACTCGTTGGTGTTTACTCGAAACACCGACAAATTTATTGTCCGTTTCTCAAATGTGTGAGATGGGCTACAATTGTCTCTTTTTGGATAAGGGTGTGGAAGTCTTTAGAAGGGAGGATTACTCTATTGTCTTTATGGGTCAATTAAAGAACAAACTTTACTTAGTGGATTTCAACAAAAGTAAAGCTAAGCTTGAGACTTGTTTAGTGGCAAAATCTAGCATAGGTTGGCTTTGGCATCGCTGACTATCCCATGTTAGGATGAGGAACTTGGCCAAACTTCTAAAAGATGAACACATTCTTGACTAACAAATGTTCACTTTGAGAAAGATAGGATTTATAGCGTTTGTTAAGCCGGAAAGCAAGTTGGAGCACCTCACCCACCAAAGAGCATCATGACCACCAAGCAATCATTGGAGCTAATACATATGGACCTCTTTGGACCGGTCGCCTACCTAAGTATTGGGGGTAACAAATATGGTCTTGTTATTATTGATGACTATTCTCATTTCACTTGGGTATTTTTCTTGCATGACAAGTGCCAAGTTCAAAAGAAGGTGAAGATATTTATTAGAAGAGCTCAAAAGGAGTTCGGTCTTCCCATCAAGAAAGTGAGAAGTGATAATGGGACCAAATTCAAGAATACTCTAGTTGAGGAGTTTCTTGATGAAGAGGGCATCAAGCATGAGTTTTTAGCTCCATACACCCCTCAACAAAATGGTTTAGTAGAGAGGAAGAACCGTACACTCATCGACATGGCAAGGACAATGCTAGATGAGTACAAGATGCTGAACATCTTTTGGTGTGCCGCCATCAACACCGCTTGCCATGCCATCAACCGCCTCTACCTACACAAGAAGTTGAAGAAAACATCATGAGATTCTAACCGGTAAAAAGCCTAAGGTGTCTTACTTTAGAGTGTTTGGGTGCAAGTGTTTCATACTTAACAAGAAACCCAAAATCTCTAAGTTTGCACCTAAAGTTGATGAATGTTTTCTTCTTGGTTATGGATCAAATGAGCATGCCTACCATGTCTTCAACAAAACCTCCGGGAGAGTTGAGATTCTGGTAGATGTGACATTTGATGAATCTAATTGCTCTCAAGTGGAGCAAGTTGATTCAAGTATTGTAGGAAAGGAGGATCCACCATGTGAAGCAATCAAGCAATTGACTATTGGTGATATTAGACCACAAGAAGAAGTCACTGAAGTGGAGGTTCCTCAAGTTGCTGCTACACCTATTTCCATTGATGTACCTAATGCTACACAGCAGCAAGCATCTGCTACAACTCCAGAGCGCAGCAGTGCCGCACTTGAGTGTGGTAGTGCCGCACCCACATAGTCAGTAGTAGCTGATTCGACTCCAGCTCGAGGACAAAACCTACAACCCATATTTGAGCAAGATGATGATGAAGATCCAAAAGATGAACAATAGGCCACTGAGCATCTAAGGGTAAGGCAAACAATTCAACGGGATCATCCCGTTAACAACATCCTTGGGAGTCTTCAAAAGGGGGTAACAACTCGTTCACATTTAGCAAACTTTTGCCAATTTTACTTGTTTCTTTCCTCTTTGGAGCCTCTTAAGGTAGAACAAGCACTTGGAGACCCAGATTGGGTGATGACCATGCAAGAAGAGCTAAACAACTTTAAAAGAAACCAAGTATGGACTTTGGTGGAATGACCCAATATCAATGTCATTGGCACCAAGTGGGTCTTCTGCAACAAGCAAGATGAGAATGGAGTTGTGACAAGAAACAAGACAAGGTTGGTTGATCAAGGTTTCACTCAAGTAGAGGGCTTGGACTTTGAAGAAACATATGCACCGGTGGTAAGACTTGAAGCAATTCGAATGCTTCTAGCCTATGCCGCCCATCACAACTTCAAGCTATATCAAATGGATGTGAAGAGTGCATTTCTCGATGGCCCTATTCAAGAACTTATCTATGTTGAGCAACCACCGGGCTTTGAAGATCATAAGTTTCCCAACCATGTCTACAAACTCCAAAAGACGCTCTATGGGCTTAAGCAAGCACCAAGAGCATGGTATGAATGCCTTAAGTAATTCTTGCTTAAACAAGGCTTTCAAATAGGCAAAGCTGATCCTACCCATTTCACTCACAAAGTTGGCAAAGATATATTTGTGTGCTAAATATATGTCGATGACATAATATTTGGTAGTACTAATCATTCTTTTTGTGAGGAATTTAGTAGGAATATGACCAAGAGATTTGAGATGTGTATGATGGGTGAATTGAAGTTTGTAACACCTCTGGTGTTTTGACCTAGCACTAAAACTTGACATGTCATCATATGCATTGCAAAGCATTCATAAAGTAGAAAATTTTGAATGCATTCACTAAATAAGCTTTATTTCATAAGTTGTTATTTTATGTGTGATGTGATTCAAACTCTAAATAAAGATCATGGCCACAAGGGTCAAATTTCATGTGATTATGTGAGGCCATGTGTCATTTGACTCAAATAACCCTAATGGGTCATGTTACTGGTCAAAAATCAAAGTTAAAGTAAAAAGGTAAACAAATCAAATTCAAATTCAAATTCAAATCATAAAGGTCCTTTTTGCCCCTTTTGTCTAATTCAAAATCCATTTGGAATTTGGGGTTGTGACAAAAAGAAAAGTTGAAGCTTATTTTATAAGGCTTAACTTTGGTATTCAAAGTTTTTCAAGTTTACATATAAAATTTGGAGTAATTTTGAAATGATTCAAATGCTCAAATGCACCCCAAATTCAAATTTCAAAATGGAGGCAGAATTTGAAAATATTCCTTGAAGCAAAGTTGTAGAGTTTGAAAAGTTGAGCAACTTTCATTTTTGGAGATTTTCAACTTCTTTAGAAAATTTGTGAGTAATTTGCAAAATAAATGCAGTGGCAATTCTGTAAATACTTCAAAAATCAAAATCCAGTCGAGCGCCACCTCCTTGCTTCTGCCGGCGCCACGCAGCTATCGCCGTCGATCGTTTTGTGCCACTTTCTCGCGCGTTGACACGCAGCAAGCTCCGTGGCAAGCTCGTGCGTGAGCTGTCGACGTCGGGCGCGTT